>NC_089979.1:98370235-99000735 GCF_036417845.1 Apteryx mantelli
TTTAGTATGAAGTTCAGTTAGAAATCTGTCATCTCAATGTTTTTATCATATTCCACTGTAGGAAAAGCTTTCTCTAAGGGCTAAGACTGCTGGGAACACAACTTGCCTTCAAAAGAAATTGCTGTCAGAATTTTTTAACATAAATAAGCCCCTATTTTTTTATTCCTATGGATGTGTCAGATAAACTAGCAGAGAAAATTTTTGTTTAAAAAGTTAATATTTGATAAAGTTGTCAGTAACTGTTACCTTTATTAGGAGAACTGCAGGCATCATTAAAAATGAATAGTGTCCATATCCCAAATTAATAAGCTTATTAACACATACAAATAAGTAAGTAAACAGCCCTTCAGAGAGATAAGGGACTTTTTTCTACCTGACAGCCGATGTACTAAGTCAGACATTAACTCCTTTTCACACACACATGATTTCTGTGGAATTCAGCAGAGAAGTGCAACCTTCCTACTTTCAAAAAACACACAGTTTGATAAGAAGAATGTCTCTCTCTAATAATCCTACCCACCCACCAGGCACTTTTGAAACCTCTCCTGGCTGCGGCACCCCATTGTTCCCTGGGAAGGTGCCACCTCTCCTTCTGTGTGGCACACGGGACACAGTGCTGACACCACCATTTAAAAAAAACCCTTCTCCTGTCCACCACATGGCTGGGCATATGGCATTTTCCAAACACAGTCAACGTTGTCCTGAGGAGTCCTGAACAAAGACTGGCACCTGGGTGCAAGGTAAGGACCAACCTCTTCATGGCATGGCTCCTGCTGCCCAGGAGCAGAAGGGCATGAGGGGGCTTCCCTGCCAACTGCCAAGATGATCAGAATAATTTTGGTTACAGGCCTATTCCATGGGGGGACGGACAAATCCTTCAGCCAAACAGTCTCCTTGTGACAGATGTATTTTTCTCCCAAGTCCACCCTCTTACAGGTTTTACCACAGGAGGGAGTGATTTTTCACATTTTCTATTGCAGTTTATATTAAATTATGTGGGTTTTAGAGTAATTTCTATGGAAAGCTATTAATCTCCATACTGCTTTTTATCCCTGTTAAGTTCTATATGATTTTTTTTCTGTAAGGATGGTCTTGTAGATAGAGGTAAAATCTTCATTTGTACAAGACAAGGATGAAAAAGAGCAAAGATTTCAAAACTGAGGGATAACAGAAATAGTAAGAACAGCAGGAAAAAAAAGACTATATTTAGTATTTATTTTGTTATTATGGGAGTGATTTCTTTCCAAAGCTTGAGTTCTCACAGTTCTACAGGAGATTACAGGGACCAAACCATTTCTTAAAATTAATTTTTAATAATGTGTAATAATCTGAGTGGCACTGGTCTGTGTGTGGAATTAGAATTCCTCTGATAGAAAAAGAAATATTTGTGCAGAGTTTTATGAGCAAAGTTGACCTGAGGCTTCCTGAGGCTGATTGAGAAATTGCAGTCAACGAAGATCCTTAACCCCTTCCCGGCTCCATTTTCCATCTACTAAAGAATAGGGTCTCTGTAGTTTAATATACAAGGAAACCAACAAAGACCTGAAAAGAATGATAAACTTGTATATGATTACAAGAAGCTCATGCTCCTTTTAAATTTAGCTTAATGACCAAACTAGCTTTTCAGCACAGTAAGGCATGAACCTTCAGTTCAACATTTCATAGCTTTATTTAACAGAGCATTACATTTCAAATAAAATCTTCTAAGGTCAACTCTCTGCAACCTAGGTATTTGCTGTTAATTTCCCTTGTTTTAGTAAAGGGACAAGAGGCAGCAATCACATCACAACATTTGATACCGACTAAAAATAAGTGTCCAGAAGCCAGGCAATTCTTAAACGATAATGAGGAGGGGAAAACCCTGAACTGAATATGCCTAATCCTTACAATAAGCATGGAGTTATCTGTCCTAATTCTTTCTGGAAAATCCTGAAACATGGACGTTAGCAGGGGTTAAGAAGAATATTTATGAGACCTAAAGATAAAAACCCTGCTAATGTTGCTGCCTGTTGCCACACATTTCCATTAACCTGCAACAACCTACCAGTGGGCCAGCTCTGTGGGTGTTAATCTCCACAAACTTTTTCATCCAGTCAAACATGTTTTAGCCAGGGCATTGTACTAATCTCAAAGCTTTCCCTGTTCCAGTGCTGCTAGTGATAATTATATTTATTAATGATTTCCGGTTACTCAAGGATACTGAATCTGTAGTGCAAAGAATGCACTTAAAGTTGAAAGTGCAACCATCACTATTAAGAAAAACTTCTAACCTCTAAATACTACCAGATTTAAAATGAAGACTGCTACATTCAAACCAGAGGGAAATACGGTCTGGAAGTCATAATCTAAATCAACAAATGTATAATATGTTTAGTAAGTAGTTTTATATACACTGTGATTAGAGAAAAATACATTTAGCGCAGAGTTTTGTAAAGATCATAAGGTTTATCACAAAATGACTTTCTTTTAAAATCTTACTGCAATGTTTGCTCAGAAATTGAAAATGTGAGACATCATTAGGATGGTGTAACTACAAATGAATGCCACCTGCAACATGCAGATTTATGGTTATTGTTTAAGAAAAACTAGTATAATGTTTTCTAATTTCACTTTCAGTCTTTTAAATTTCTCTTCTGTGATTTAGATCACATTTGTTTTCATAAGAAAGAGGACACTAAGTATCTTTGGCAGTACAGGACATATGCCCTTTGAACTGGAATATTTATAACACTACTGCAAAATTATGCAATTCTAACAAATGCTGTTCATCCATAGCACTTAACTGAGCTAGCTGATTTTCTAATAAGAAAAATGGAGAAGTGGCAGGGAGACCTTGCTGTTAGGAGTGCTCTCTGCCTTTTCCTAGACAGACTAATGAAATTGTGCGTGCCCTGAGGTAAATGGAATTTTTGTTCCTGAACTTCAGTTGGGTCAGAATATTACTGGAGATGAGGCTTAAAGGGTCTGCAAGGATTAGGAAAATAAGTGATGCTTTAAAATATCTTAGTCATCACATTTTAATTGAAACATGTTAAAGTGTTACTCAGACGGTGAGGTTTTTAAGGTTTTTACCATGTTTGCTCATGGCAGTCGAAACTCATTGGCAGTAGTCTTTACTCAGCCACCTAAGTATTAGTGCAAGATACCGAGACTCCTACTTGACAGTGAAGGTAACAAGATCACACAGTAAACATAAGCTTACCTTGAACTCAACTCCTTCCTGTACTTAGGCCTTAACTAAACTCATGTGGGAGAATGTTTTACAAATATTTGTCAGCATAAATGCAAGCATGCTTGCCTGGTCATGAAAAAGGACAGAAGGGACATCAATACCAGCAGGAACGATACACATAGAAGAAGACTGCCTGGTCTGCCTGTGGAAGACCTTCATGCTCTGAATGCACTCAGAGCAACACGCAGGCTGCAAGAATTTGGCTAAATTACCCCAGAAAGAGATCCAGAGCCAATGGTGGTGTTGAGGGGCATAAGCACCTTGTTGGTAAGTTGTTGTATGTGTGTGATATTGAATCAGGATAAAGGAATTAACTTGCCATGCAAGATCTAAAGTGGGACGAAGATGAAAGAAAAGCAGACACCACTAAACTCGGAAGAAGGTGTTTATCTCCTTCGTTTCTCTAACACTTTTTGCACATTTCTGCTACTTGCTTTCCTAGCTACTTGTCAGTGCTTTTTTCTGTGGCTGATTACACGAGTTTATAGTAGTAATAAGAATATTCAGCCAGTACAAAAACTGTGTAGCTTCCTTTCCAGTTGATGATGCTTCTGAATTTGGCCCGTGTCTTGGAAAAAGTATATACGATAACATCACCTATACTACAAGGGACCACTCTTTTTGTTACCCAAGACACAAAATGGAAATTATTCTCTCTTTTAATAAAAAAGCTAGAAAAAAGACGGCAGAAGGGGAAAAGTGTTTCTGCATGGATGAAATTATGCCCATTACAGCTGCTAAATTATGTCTCTTTAAATTAGTGCCTTTGCAACATTCAAAAACTTCCTGTCTGAGGCTGAGGTTTCACCACTGCATTAAGCTTATCTAACTAAAATATGCAATTAAAAGGTGGAAACCCACCTTCATCAAGCCCCCAGCCAGGTGTTCCTCTTGCCTCCTCTGAGCTAACATTAGCCACAGGGTGAAGCAGGTGGGGGAAGGAACCTAGCTCACCCTGGGCATGCACACGTGCTAGCACTGATGCAAAGGAAGCGGCAGAAAACTGTGGTGAGACAGGACAGAAAAAAGACTGGAATCACCCGCTTTGACAGCAGACCATACTTGGGTTAGCTTAAAGCAATTGTGAATCCTCAGTTTCAGGCTTTACCCAAATTGAAATTGCTTATTTAATGAGGAAAAGGCCTATGTTTTGTTTATATCAAGAATAAAGCAGTTAACATTTCAACTTTTAATAGTTTTAATAAATGAAAAACATCACATTACTGCAAGTTCTCTAATAAAAGGAAAAGTGAGTAACATTCACTTAGAAAGTTGAAAGAAAATTAAAGGGTAGGATGAATGTTTACTCTTAAGTGAGCAGAGAGACATTTTAAAGTCTACATAAAGATCAACAACACCTGTATTAGCAAAAACAGAAATTGCTGTTGCCATCTTTCATGCTTGCTTCTTTTATGTTGCTGTTCTCATAGACATGTAATTGCCTCTGTGAATGTAAACAACTGCTGGAAAACATTTTTCAACTCATTGGCAGAGCTCTCAGCAGGAGAAACAGACAGTACTGCCATTACTTGCTCACCTCTGGGAGAGAAAGGAGACCCATGGCACTTTGGGGAAGGTAAATTTGACAGTGAGCTTCTTCAGGCTGCACAGCACAGGGTGTTGTGCACAAGGCAGTGTAGATTGGCAGCAGTTCAAGGGCAACAGAGACTGCAGGGTCCTATCATCATACTTAGGCTTCCTTCCCTCTTGCATCTCTCCCAAGGACACCTCTTTGTCCAGCTTCTTTTTGCACAGATTTTCTTTTTTGGACACACAGGTTCTTGAGACTAGAGGAGGAAAGCTGCTCTGTCCCAGGGGAGTTCCACTTGCTTAAGCCTGTGTCATGGCTCTGAAGGAGAAAGAGTCCAGAAAGAGTAGATGAGTGCGTAAGGCATGGAGGGGAAAGCACACAAACAGTAGATAACAAAATGAAGGAAAAAAAGGAAGCCTAAGCTAGGGAGACCTGTGATGACATCCCTACCTACTGTTCCAGGTCCCATAAATCTTGGTTGTGCTCTGTTCATGGTAACACCAAGAACCTGTCATGTAGTGCACAGCAGCAGAATGAGTCTCTGACTCACTAGCTGTCTCTATCTGTAGTGCTTATTATATGTGCACATTTGAATTTCAAACATCTTGAGCATTCAGACAATTCTATATAGGCTTCGAAATGGCACCTTCCTCACATACTCTTGCAGTTCTTACACAAATGTGCATTTATGCTGATGAGAAGAATGCAATAGGTGTAACTGGGAGGATGTGGCTGCTGATTTCCTAACAGGGTCTGTGAAACAGAGACATCTACTGGTTGAGCTTTGGGGGAAAATATTTTGTTTTGTAACTTCCCAACGCAGTGCTCTACCCCTTTTCTTTGATGTGAATCATAATCTCCTACGGTAGGCCTGTCACAATCCATGGCCTCAGAAAATATGCACGCGTGTCAAAATGAGTTTTGCCATAAATTGTTTAAAGATTTACTAAGCAATCCTCAACACGTGCCACCAGGTGATTTTAAACTCTTGTGTATTTACAGTGTTCTTCAAAATCCTTAGTAAAAATTAATCATTTATCACAACATAGAATCACCAAAGCTTGAGGGAGTGCTGTAGGATTTTAACATAGTAATCCATAAAGCGGCAAGGGCGGAAACACTCTACCTGGCCATCAAGTCTGATAATTTTCAAGTCAGCATCATTTTCACTGAAATTGTACAGAGAAAGAGTACATGTCATTTGCTTATTAAGACCTAAACTATGATTTAAAGCAAAAATCCACAGGTGGTGAGTTAAGGATCCTAAAAAAAGCAGCAAGAATTATCTTTCATGTTTACAAAACAGCTGCATTTTCCTGGAGGGTGTGGGGTAAAGTAATGATAGAAGGAGCTTGGGAGGCCAAGAGATTTAGATAGATGCAACTAAACTTGCAAAGTCTGATCACTTATTTAAACTTCATTCAGATTATCCATGCTCCATATATCCTCAGAAACAGACTGGAAATTCTCATGAGAACAATTTTTTCAGGGTTTCCCAATTTATCTTTACTCCAGTCAAGCTAGAAATATTGCCATACATGACTTCCTAATTAGAGTTTATTGGACTAATAACCATTTCTGCATTTTTTCAGCTGAATTTTGCACACAAGAGAAATAAAATAATTTTCAGGGGAAAATTTGCATATAAGCCATGTCTGGAGTGAAAACATTCAGGTAGATTCTTAAATTTAAGGACTTTAATTCAGTAAAAAAGTGAATAGCTGCTTGAAAAAGTTTGAAAGCCCCAATATGAACTGTAGGTTGTCAAATGCCACCCGCCTTAAATTCATGATTTTCAGTAAGCCAGCCTTGCATACATCTGAGGAAGCAATGCTCATTTGTGGTAATAAGGGCCATGTAAAAGATTAGAGAGGTAGTAGGGCAGGTAAGTAGACAGACAGACAGGAAGGTATGTAGGTAGGTAGAATCCTTTCAGCTTTATGATTACATTTCTTAATACATGGTGTGCTCCTGTGAAAAAAACAGCTTATGCTAAAATACAGCGCTACTTCAGTGAATTGTATTTATTCACCATATTATTGTGCATGGTGGAACATTTCCCAGAGGATCAAAATATCATTTAAGACCCTAAATGGGAAGAGGTTCTCTATGAAACTTTCTTCTATCATCTCCTGTAATTATACTGTTAAAAGTGAATGCCAGCTGTGGCTCACCTCTTAAAATATATGTTATATAACAACTGATGTCACTCTTTGGGGTTAAGCTAGGGCATTAGCAGCCAGTTCAGGTCTAATTGTTGAAATGTATGCTTAGTTCAAGTTAAACAATAGATCCTTAGGAAAAAAAAATCAGCACAGGGGTGCTGAGCTGTGAAAAGAGTGTTGTTTTGGGTCCAGTTGCCTGAACAGACTTGTTAAAGTCCATGGCTGATGTATGCTAAGCAGAGCCAGGCAATATGTGGAGAGAAAGGGAGGGCAGGCCAGTTGAGCGGACACATCACTCTGAGCCAGGGCATACACTTTGATGGCTCCTTTGGAGGTATGAGTGAAAGTCAAACCTCTGTTCCCTCCTTTTTTTTCTTTTTTTTTTTTCCATTTCTGCCATGCAAAGATAATCAGGTTTATGTAAAGTATGTGTGCTCTTTTGACAGTCCACGATATCTCATTAATTCAATCACACCAAACACCATTGTTCCCAAAGTGTTTGAAATGCGGATAGGCATGGAGGCTTTCTTAATCCTGTCAATCAATGTTAACATTTTTCTTGCAGTTGCCATGGCCAGGGCCAGAGTTCATGAAAACACAGAATAAGAGCCAACAAAACAAGAATAAAGACTTATTTGAGATACTCTTTTTAAAGGACATCTACCATGCACAAAACATGGGAAGTAAATGTAGACAAGTTTGGACACTATGGCTCACTGAGAGGAAAAAGGGGGAAAAAGAATTTGAAAATCAAATAGGCCTATAAAAACTTGACCCAAGAGTCTCTGGGAAAAATCCGATGAATTGCTCCCTAGTAGAACTATGTTCTTTCTTTCGTGCGTTCCTCGGGAGTACAATGCTCAATATATTATAACACATGCCACTGATGTCTTTACACTGTTGTAAGCCAGCTCAGACCAACGGAATGCTGATAGGGGACAACAAGAGATTGTGCGGCAGTAATTCTCTCTTTCTCCTGCTGTTCCAAACAAGCACTGGGAAAATTATTCATGCATATAGGCTGACAAAGCAGAGATGGGAGATTTGCGATGTCATGCAGCAAGATCATGTGCCAACCTTTAAAATAAAAACCCCAAGCTTTCACCCATTGAGACTTTGTAAAATAACCAATTTATCTGTATGAATGTCGTAGCTAAAATGTCTTATCGCACTGGTGGAAATCACGGCACAGATTAATGAGACCACAGTGAACATGCTAAACAAAGAAACATAACAATTGCATAATTATGCAACTGCTAAAGCTATGAGAGAAAACTCCTCAATGGGATTTTCTGTGTCTCCACTGATTCCTAACAGGCCTTAAATACCTTTATATACACTTCTTAATTGACTATGAGAAAAGATATGCCATAAAGTCATACAGGAGTCCAAAGACAGATTTTCCCTATGTACCTACAGAATTGTTTGTGCATCTATGTAGGTGCTTTAGTTCGCACTTTAAATCAATTTTTAATTCCAATTTTTTTAAAAGAACTTTGGGTATGCTCAGACCTGTACCTAGAACAGCCAGCCTCTAAGCTGCAAAAAGTAGAAGAAGAGTTGTTCCTTGGAAGCTGTCATCCATACCACTTCAAGGTTTGTTCAGCAAGGTCTCCACAAGGAAGAAGGCACATCCTTTCAGCATGGGCAATTACAGAATGTTCTGCTACTGTTATGGCAGATCTCCACTGATCTAGAAATACACAGGCACAGAGATCAATAAAGCTTGACATGATACAGAGCACTTTTGTGGCATGCGCACAGTATAACAGCCTCTTTGCCACAGACAGATCCTTAATGCACTAGAACAAATATAGCATTTGTATATGTAAGCAGATAAGGAGAAAAATGAAATTTTTACCTCAGTGTTAATGAAAGCGATACTGGAATACTGTGTACAATTCTAGTGACTATGTGCTTTAAAGGATGTTGAAAACTTGTGAGCTCTATCAATGTCCCATCTCATAAGATGACAACACCTGTTCCTGCCATCCATTCCAGGTTTGCCACACACTGAGTACTCAGCTGCTTGGTATTTGTAATATCTGTTCCAGCGGTGAGGAGAAGTATCTGACTCCAGAGTTCATTGCCATTAGGCTTCCTAAAACCGGGTACTGAACCTAGAGAGATAAGCTGCATTCTGTGTTTCCTTCATTCCCATAATCTATTCTTAATACTTAAAAGTATTTTATTTCTTTATACTGGAACATCCGTAAGATCCCCTGACTCACTTCTTGGATGAGAGGTCCTCCACTGCGATGTTTGCTGCAGCAGAGTATCTTCATTAGGCAGGAGAAAAAGTTAGTGAAATTCGTGGCTAGATACCTACTCAGGAAATACCGATTAAAACAAGCTTTCAGTTGTAGTATATTGCAGTAGTGTTTCTTTCCTGGCTGCAACTCTGCGCTGCTTTGCTTATTATCAAACATCATTGTCAGAATATTCTGCAGCTTAACATGTACCAATACCTGAAATCAACAGCTCAGAAATTAAATTGTACAAAAGATGGACTAGCCAGAAATGGATAAGAAAAAGTATTCTGGAGACCAAGTTATTATATTTAGATGGAATTTTTGTGATTTACTATATGCTCAATTCCAGTAGATAGATCTAATTTCTGAAAATATCTTCAGCTGAAGATATAGCATGACAGATTCATGATTTATCTACATTGTCAGCCTGCTTCAGTTATCTTTTTAGAGCCTTTTCTTTGTCATCAGCCCCTCCATTTCTTTCCTGCATTAGCATTCACTCACTCTCAGTTTTTCTCTCCGGCACACTCCCCCCTTTTTGTCTGTTTGATCCCTACTGTTTTCTTCAACATCTTGTGCACAATATCAGGGTGGGAACCTCCAGTCACTCCTGCATTCTCTCCTTGGTGCCCCTACTTGGAGTCCAGCTCCATTTTGAAGTAATCATCTGTGAGGCAAATGGTAAAGAGGACTGCTATAAACATTAGCTTTTGTTTAACTCCTCTCTGAGTATTTGAAAATTCACCTGGATTTGCAACAGATCAGTCGAGCTTGGTCTCGTCCTAAGGATGAATTGCATCTCTTGAGAATTTTGGGCCATGAGTCAACATTAGTTTGGGCCAATACTGATGCAATGATAAGGATGCACAGTTAAAACAGTAAAAAGATAAAAAACCCAATTTCCAGAACGTCAAAAGGATGAGATTACTGCAGTTTCCATATATGTCACAATAATAGTTTTATCAGTGTTCACCATTCATTGATATTTACAGACATCAGATGTATTCATTGTGAATTTCCTAGTTGCTACATGGAATGGGAAGGCCAAACTGTGCTATTTGATTATTTATCTTTGAGAGGAACTAGCAGAGGTACCTTACTTCACAGGGAAGACCAAAAAGCAGTAGAAGGCTTCTTAGAGCAATTGTGCTGGTTGCCCTGTGGGAACACAACAATCTCCTGGTGGTAAACCTGGCCCACTCCGCTAAGCAGAGTGGGCAGAGCCATGGGAGCTGTGGAGCCCAGGCAGCTCAGCAAGAGGCAAATGCTACCACTTTTACTCAGAGTCATCTACTAATCCAGGTGTAACATCACCAAAACAAGTGTTGGCACAGGATGAGTAGTAACTCTTATGAAGTCAGACTACCTTTCTGGGTCCCTCTGAATAGCAGTCCTATCCTTGAGTATATCGAGCAGTCCCAACAATTTGGTGTGACCAGCAAACTTGAAGAGTGCAATCCATCACCTCCTCCAAGTCAGTACTAAAGATGTTAAACAGGACAGGTCCTAATACAGACCTTCACAGCACCCCACTTGTTACCAGCCTCTAGGTAAAGCATGACCCTTTAACCACTACCTTCTGAGCCTGACCATTTTATCAGTTTTTCACCCATCCTGTTGTCCACCTACCTGATTAAGTCTGGGTGATAATTTGCAGATCTTTATATCAGATAACACAGTTACAGACAGTCCCCAAAACTGAAAATGCTAACTTTCTTACCTTTCTTTTTCAGAGAGTGAGAATACTTTTAAAGGAATTTGCTTGTGCATTTCTATGCAGCTATAATCATTTCCCTTAGAAATGTGTCCTTGCACCTGCCCCTAAATTCCTATAAATTCAGCCAAAGAAAATACACAGATAAAAGTTTTTGAGAGGCTTAATTACACTTTGTTATAACATATTCATGGATGCCAAATGAGCACTCTCAGAACTAATTTAACTCCTTATTAGAATATATATATACACTCCAACCTAAATTAACTGGCAGCATTAATCTTCAAGATACATACATAAATTCAGACTGCAATTCTTTTAACTTTTTTACTTTATTACAATGTAACACTAGTTTTAATATAAAATGTAATTAGACTATTGGTTACACTTTTCCATTTACAAAACAAAAATATTCCATAATTTAGAAGTATTCTAAATATTTTACTTGACTTTTTAATTAAAAGACTCACATATACCTCAAAAATGTAACTCTGTCTTCAAACAGGGATAAACTATACAAGATCATTTCTCCAAAAAGTGAATACACTTGAGAAAGCATAAGCACTGGGGAAAAAAAAAAGTTATGATTAGAACAAGAGACACCAAACACTGTTGTCATCCCTTCCACCTCCCCAAACTCAAAGCATCTTCTCTTTCCACTGCAGCCTGAACCCCCAGGACAGACTTATAGCAATTCTTCATCACTCACTTCTCATAAATCTTAATACTGAACTATGAGCTCTAGGTGAAGTTTTTTAAAGCCAAACCATGCTGTTTCTTTAGCAGATCACAACATTTCCATTTGAGTCTTCCCCATTTCTGCTTTTCCTAGAAGGAGGAGATTAGATAATCTTCTAATCTCAGATCATCAACATACATGCAAAGCAGCTGTGGTAGTTTCAGACATTGCTATCCTATGTCAATGACTACACGAGCATGCTCTAGTCTGCAGCAGTGCAAAGTAAAAGTGATGAGCTAAGTAAAATTCTGGAGTTGCAGCTAGTTGGAGCAGTCTGGAAGAGTCTCTGAGTACTTGCTCTGTGGGTTGTGATGTCTCAACCAGGGGCAATGGTGATCAGGGAGATGTGGTAACTTCTTCAGCTGTAACAGCAGCTTTATAAATGCACCAAAGTTCATAGATATTGCAGACAAGCTCTGGAAAGTACAGCTGGAGCAACTTAAGAAGTTGCCACCCTTGTAGCAGGGGGCAAAAGAAGTAAGAAGGCACTGAGATCAGTGATAGCTTAAGTGATTATCCAAAGCTGTGAGCCTTAACCATTTGAGGGCTACAGTGCATTTGCCACCCTACAATCCCCACTTTGGGGGAAGCCTCTCACATCCCCAATCCACTACTGCCAAATGCCTTGCAGCGTGTTTCCCAGGGTTTTTAATCTCATGATGTTATTTTCAGAAACAGTCAGCAAAAAATCTAGAAATTCTTTGTGATGACTTTTTTTTTGGTATAAAACCACATTGGTATTAAAAACACATTGGCTTTGGGTTTTAGGGTTCTTTTTCTGTGGAAAGCTGGAGAGTCTTTCAACTGCTGGTATCAGATTCTCTCTCAGTGGTACTTTGACTAAGCAGCTGTTCACCTGAAAAAACAACGAGCCAAAGAACATTATGCAGAATTAGGTAGATCATCCTGAGGATGCCCACTGGAAGGAAATGCATGTTTCTTTGTTTTTTTTTGTTTTTTTCCCACGCTGGATTTGCTAAACTGTGGTCTCAGAGTTACCAAATACCACAGATATTTTGACAGCACATAGGAGTAGTTCTGCTGTTCTAAACAGACTCCAGAGATTGGAGAATAGCCATGTTGAAAGGCATTAACTGCAACGTGCCTTATATATATCAGTTATTGTCTCTTTATAACTGGTTTTCATAAGGTTTAGAAAGCAAGCTTGGCAAAGCTCTACAAATGCAACAAAGAGTCCAGCACTTAATGGAGTAGTTTAGATGGAGTAATTACTCTCCCTGTGATGGTATTTTTTTTGACAAAGAAGCTCCCTTCAGTCCTGAACAACAACTAATGGGAAATTGCACTCTGAAGTGCAATAAATCCATTAAAAGGGTAGGGGGACTTTGAAAACTGGGAATACTGCAGAATGCTCTGTCAGTCTTGTGTTGGACAGGACTTGGTTTGCTTTTATGGCACCACATAAAGAAGTAATAGGTTATAAAGCTTTCAGGGCCCTCACATGGGTGACAGTCTTTAAACCCCCTCTGCACAACTGGATGAAAAACAGTCGTCACACTACTTTCCTGCACGCTCTCCTCTGTGTCAAAGGCTGTCAGGAGCGTAGAGGAATGAGCTAGATGGCCACTGCTCTACAAAGTTAGCGTATTTGCAGAGTCCACAACCTGTTTGCAGGTGTGAGAACCCAACTGAACACAGTTCAGACTTGCAAGGTTACATTGTAGGCCTTTGCAGTCAAACAGATTATGGGCAGAAAATTTATTCTAGTTGAAAACTGTTAACTGGGAAAGCATGGATTCATATACAGTGAAATTTGCTTCCCAACTGCAATAAATTTTGATCTTCATCTGACAACTCTTTTACTGGTGAGTGGACTCAAGATATTAATAACTTCCATTCTTCAGCTATTGTCTGGAAAGAAAAAGCCACACTGGAAAAATTGTGTTAAATAGCTGCAAGTGATTGCAAAATTTATTAACAAAAATATTTTCATGTTTTGATTTGATAGGAAAACAACTGATGAGGATTTTTTCTGTACTTTTATCGAGGAATGTGAGGAGGAAGAGAAATGTTTCAGATCTCTAAGTGTAACCTCTCAGTTTCTAAGAGGTGTTTAACTTCTCTGTGTAAAACTTACTCAGCAGCAAGAATCCAGTGCTTTCACAGCCCTCACTATGGTTCTTTCCATGTGTGGCACAAGGGGAAATAATCATGTTGTACAAAATGTTAAATAACTAAAAATGCCCCAGAAAATTAATGAGAAGTAGAGAGAACAGGGTTCTTGATCCACATGAATGTGCAGGGTGAACAGACAAAGTGTAGATAAATTTGGATTAGCAAGTAAAAATGAGCCTTGTTGTTAAATAGCACTTGATTCCATTAGACTGTGTCGGATTGTTAAAAATGCTAACATTATGTGTGACTATTCATTTTCATCACCTGCTCTTGATTAATCCAGTCCTAAATGGCATCTGCAGACCTTGCCATCTCATACTATTTAATTAAATTAGCAACACATTTGTCTCCCCCATTTTCCTATAAAAGGGTTGTGCTCAGGAGAAATAAAACCTTTGTTCACCACGACTCTGTATAATTTACACTCCTTTTTCCCTTTTTCCTCCAGCTCCTGGCTCAGATGCTAAATTGTAACTGGTAATAGGGAGCTATTAGGTCTAGTGAAGCGTGTCAAAGAAGTCAGTGGAAAACCAGACCTGAAAGGAGGCCTTAGATCTCATAAAACAACAGGGTCAAGATTCCAGATTCAGGATTACATTGTACCAAGATTCATTCATTTTGCAATAAAAAAGTGTACGACCTTTATATATATTTGAGGCAGAAAGAGGGGAGAAGGACTGAAAGAAAAACGAAGGAGAGGAAAAGATGATGAAACAGGTAGAGGGCTTTGTTTAGGTTAAAGTATTTTCCTAAGAAGATAAAGAATATAATTTGGCAGTAACAGACACCCCTATATGAGTAATGGGGCACAGTGTATTGTATCTCCAGGGTGAAGATTAATGTGACTTACACAAAATAACATACCATAGAATAGTACTATATAGTACTATTGTACAGAACAGAATACAGTGACACAGTCTGTTCTGTGAGAAAACAAAGCATCCGCTGTGCAATGAATCTATGTTTGTGAATTAATATCATCCGATACACGGCTTTCTCCAAAGTTTGTTCTTCATCCCCAAAATGTTAAACCCTTTCCTGCCTATAACTGCCTAGGACACCTTGTGGTGTGCGTTATTTGTCAATCAAGCCAGAATAACCTAAATACCAGTGGCTGTACTCCTTTTCTTTCTGATCTTATTGTGACATGAGAAGAGACTGAGACAAGGAGTTCCTTTCTCTAGACTGTAACTGAACTCCAGAGGGAACAGCAGAGGCTGTCTGGCTTGCTGCTCCTGTAGTCACCATTTCACTAAAAGCCTCATCCAGTGCTGGGGTTGGACCTCAGTTTTTGGTAGTCTTTCTTTGGCCTTCCTCTTCTTGCTGCAAGTAACCCTCAGCAGTAGGACCTGGGGAACCTGACTCCTTGGAGTATCTCTAAGCCCTGACTTCTTCAGTCTCATCTTTGCATAAAACAAGTATTTACTGGGCCAGGAGAAAAACAAATGGATTCCTTAGTGCAGTGTCTAGGAGACTGAGGCTCAGACCTTTACTGGACCAGGCACTGTCTTTTAGTCCTGCACATCACAAGCAAGACACACCCACAACAGAGGATGCAGAAGGGTCACCTCCTAATTGACTGGCAGTTTGTTTTTTTTTTAATGTGCATTGAGCATACTCAAAAGGTGGCACCGCATTTGTGAAACAGGCAATCCCCAGAGCAGTCCAAGAACCCTGTTTCAGGCTTAAATGGGGGTCTCCACAGTACCTAAGTTTAACCTGTTCTGCACATAGTAGTCAGTGACAACACCAGCACTGAGATGGCTACAGCATCTCCAGAAACAAGTGGCAACTGAGTGCCTAAAATGTTAGACACAAATACGTAAGAAATAGGCACCTCTCTCATGAGAATGGGGATGGCTACTTTTGGAAGAGGCTTTGAAAAGTTCTGAATACCAATTACTGAACAGTTCATTCCTAACCAAGCACCATCTACTCTGCCCACTGAATGAACCAAGGGTCCTTTGGATTCAGGTAACCTTATACTGAGTATCTAACTGTATCACCATCTATACGCACAGATTTAGAGCTATCTGTGCAACCTAGATCTTGGCATTTCCCACTTATAAGTGCTTGACTTTTATCAACAATATATTTTTAGCACAGTGCTTGCTGTGTGTACAGTTATAAGTATTACAATGTCAATAAAAATGCTGAAGGAAAATACAGGACTTTCAGCTGAAAAGAGATGTGAGGCACCTTAAAAACTGTATTTTTAAAAATATAATTGAGTTGCTTATTTTTGCAAAAGTGAATTGGTGGAGTCAGAAGTGTATGTTTTCCATTTAAATGTTTTCATATCAAGGTGACATGCACAATCAATCTTCCTGGTGACACTGTAGCAAAGGAGAAATTGTTGATGCTTAGTAGCCACAGGATCATAAACAAGGAAATGAAAAATGATACTTAATTGATAAAACCCTTTCTTTTCCACTGTGGAAGACTTCTGATTGCTCCACAGAAGGACAATAAAGTTTATGAATGCATGTGAATGCATTCCTGGAAATGTGGAGTATATGATAACCAAAATATCAGCTGATTATTCATGTGGTCCTTGCTTTTTACAGAGATCCAAAAAAGTCTTTTCTCTCGTCTGCACACTAAGGAGAAAATTCAATTATTCAGCTAACCCTTTTTTTTTTTTTTTTTGAGTCATTTCTTTTGTCAGTTTATCCTTTATTATACAAAATATTGATGCAAAATAAAAGTGACACATGTTCATCCTGTTTTGAGCTCTGCTAAATACTTGGTAGAGATTAAAGCTTCCACTCAGAAAATCATGCCTATTGGGACATTTCTACACTAAAGTTAAAAACATACATATGTGTTGTTTTCAATAGGGTTGAATTTAAACACATGCTAAAATGCTTTCTTTACATGGGACCTAATGTGGAAATACAAGCCTAGCTCTATTTGTCTTATTTGATCTTGAAAAGTATTAAAAATGAGGAAAGTAACTATATAGCACAAATCAATGTTTGTAAGGAAGGATCATGGCTAGAACAGATATAGAAGTGCAAATGTCCTCTGACATTACCAGGAGAGGTTTCCACTGAATCAATGAACACATCAGTTACAGCTGAGAGGTAGCTAGAGAATCCACTGTATCTCAGCAAGCTGTTAGGGTTTCTCAGATGAAAAGGTAAGTGAGCATGTGAACAGTCCTGGTCTCTTCCAGAGTAATTTTTATTAATGTAGTGCTGTCTGATGTGTCCATTCGTCTTGCCTCCTACCATGAATTGCCACTGTTCAGTCAAACCTAGCTTATTATGAAAACAACAGATGTTTATAGACTAAATTAATCCCCAATTAAGTCAGAAATTTAAATCTATGTGTGTGTATGTGTATGTGTGTATATATATATATATATATATAAATCCTGTAGAATTCACTATCCAGAGGAGCAAATAATTGCAGTATTGACACGTACGTTTGGCATACCTAATTTATTGACATCCACTGTTTTACCCATTGATTTCTTGGAGAACCAGATGAACAGCAAACTCAAAATCCACACTTACCCACAAACCAAGACAAAGTTTTCAAGGAAAGATTGATGCCACTGCTCTGAAATAATGATGTGTAAAAGGATCTGTGAATTCTTGTCTTCCCCCTTTTTTAAGTTAAAAGATAATAGGGAACAAGTGGTCAGTTTTGCTGCTCCCTTGTAAATATGTTGTGGCAGAAGTTAGCTCCATTTTTGTATCTTCTATTCAAAGAGCATTAGATCAACAGAAGAATTTTTTTTATAATTAATATGTTTATCAATCCAAGTCTAGCTTTACAGGATGATGATAGAGTAGAGACTGGAATATGAAATTTTATGAGTTCAAGAATAACCTTCATTAGAAAGATTTCATAGGCTCATAAACCATCAGGAAGCTGTATCATGCAGATCTTATCGGTTGTATAATAAATCAAACAGCTTCCCATCAGTTTATATCTTCCATGTAAGTGTCTTTTGTGATGTTTCATTTCCTATATTCTTGGACTGATTTGAGAATTAAGAGACAGTGATTGATTTTTAACTTGTATCCATCAGGCAGAGTTAAAGTGTTGTAAAATCAACATTAATTAAAATATATCATTAGTTACATCCTTTCAGGAAATCATAGGCACAGGGAATTTGGACACCAACACAAGCAAACAATTGCAAAATCCTAATACAAAATACTCCAATCATAACACATACAGTCAGAAAATGAAGAAAAGTGTAAATTAGTGACAAAGCAAAGATATAGAAGAATAAAAGCTATAAAATTCAATAACTATTTTCTTAACAAATCATTATTTGATAGAAAAAAAATAGCCTTGAAGAATTCAGCCAACTTTGGTTTTGTCAACTACACTATTTAGTATTTTCTTTTTATTTTGTTGTGGAGAAAGAAGAATTATATTAGTGAAGGATCTATTTGGGGGAGCGAAAATATAATAGATTAATAAAAATGTATATTTGGTGCTTTGGAGCAGTAGATGTGTATAACTGTAAGGAGATTGTGGGACCTCTTTACAGTTATAAAGAGATATATACAGGTAATTTTAAAGAGAACCTTTTCTGCGGAAGGTTATTTAAAATATCAGGACATTCTCTAAAGCAAAGGGTATTTGACAGCTCTTAGTCTGTTGGAAAACATGGAGAAATGTCATGTTTAGTTTTAACAAGTTATTTCTGGGTAGTACAACTTTACTAGCAAAGCTAACTCAACAAATGCTATTAAACGTTATTTCTGTGTCATATTCTCAGATGGTATAAACCATTGTAGTTTTACAACTACTGCTGTTAAGCAACTGAGCGTCTGGTAGTATGCACAAAACACAGTTTTACTGGTGTTGTGAACCTGTGTTTCCCTTACAGAAATAAGAAAACCACTAGGTACTTCTTGACAGGAGCTTTGCGGAGAGTGAGGATGAGTAGGCACACGCAGCTATACCAGCCAGTGTCTGAGAAGATGCAGTGCATGAAGCAGTGTTGACGTTGGGGCCACAGCCACGCTGGCCTCACTAGAAAATCAACCCCTCCTTAAGACTGACAGTGTGCAAACGTGCCTTTCTTTAAGCCTGAAGATACTGGGAGTTTTGCTGAAGTCACTCAATAAAACCAATATGTATTATCTCTCCTACTGATCTTAAAATATTGCATGCTCTGATATGATATTGTGTAGATTTATATATATGTATTTTCCAACATTGTAGTTTCCCAGTTTTGAACATCTGTGTTTTGAGTAAAATGTAGTTTTATAAGCTATTTTTTCACTGCTCGTAAATTCTACTCTTCAAGATTTTCTAAGTGTATAATTTGCTGATTGTTGCTTTGCTTTGTGGCATTCTTTTTTTCTGCTCACAATTGGTTTCAAATAAACCTAAGAAAGGGCTCAGAAAATGGTTTCTTCCTTAACAGTCCTCACAAGCTGAGTTCTGCAGTTATCACTGCCTTTTCTGCTCCTCAGTATACTCTGAAGATCTCTTGGACTCTTTGTGAGATGCTACACATTTTCCAAGACCTGAAGGAGCTTAGCTCTCGCCTCTCACTGATTGGGGATCACTATGCACAAAGAAGCTGCAGCCAAACTGCAGGTGTGGTGCTCTCTGCGATCTCCTGATCATCCAGGTCAGACCCGGGTCTCCTTATCATCCACCCCAGAGATCTGCCCAGAGCACGCACCCTTTCCAACTGTCCACACAAGTGTCCTCCTCGTGGTCTATAGGGGAAGGAGAGATGAGAGGGAGAAAGGGAAAGAAGGAGGGAAGGAAGTGGAGTGTCCCCAGCGCTCACTTCAAAATGGAGGTGGGACATGGCTTTGGGGTGCACCTGGGTTTTGTAGGTAAGACATATTTAGATATGTAATAGTGTCTGTCAAGATCTACCCCGAAGAAAGAATTATAGAAAAATTTAGGTTGGAAGGAGCCTCTAGAGGTCCTCTTGTCCAGCCTCCTGCTCAAAGCAGGGCCATGGGCTGCTGACACAAACTGAGCTCAAGCAAGAATAAAACGCAAGAAGATGCTACTAATTACTGTTGTAATTAATTCTGGATGCTCAAGCAGCAGCATACATGAAAAATCTTTTTTTCCCCTTTAGATCATAGGGAAACTTATTCTCCTGGGTGGAGGAGGGTCTGTCCACAGCCACAGCAATACTTGTTTTTATAATTGTCAAACTGGAATGTTCTTATTTTCTCCTTTCATCCTGTCCTGATGGAGACAGTAAAGGTATTTCATTTTGCTCAGAACTGGACAATTCATTGCATTATTGGAGGAAAAAAAAGAAGATGATGCATCAGACTGGTGCTGATTCCATGCTTTTAAACGGCTGACTCAACACACAGAGGCTTTTAATCTTGAAGGCCCTTGGTGATAATTGTCTAACTTACACCTAAAGTAGCTATGTTACAGACAAACATCTGTCAGGCATCATTTAAATGCCCAAATTACACTTGCACAAATAGGACTAGTGTCCTATAATGCTTTCCAAGATCACAGATAGACCATATGGTACCTTGAATAGGTTGTGATTTCATCAGTTCGGATAGATGAAAAAAAGCTTTCTGAAAATTTGTTTTGCTTCTGTTCATGAAAATAGGATTATTTCATTTGCATTAGAATATGAAAATGTTCAAGTTATATGATTCTGAAAAACCTTTTCGGGACTTCGTACACGAAAGCTGTTGATGCGTTCTCAAATGGGGTTTTCCTGTGCTAGGTACTGTATGAAGAGAGAGTTGCATAGAGTCTTTGTTCTGAAAAGTTTATCCTCTAAATAGACGGGAAAGAAGAAGTGGCAGAATATATCATTATATCTTTTTTGGAGGTAGGAGAAGAGGGAGGATGGAAGGGAAACAAGAAGGTTGCTTTCGGTTACATGAAGAGAAAAAAAGGAAGACAATATTGAAGTTGAGAGAGTCAGAACAGGGGAGAAGAAGAGTAAATGTATCAGGTAAGAATGAACTTTGAACGCAGAGACTCTGAAGGAAGAACATAAGATAAAGTAGAGAGCCAGCATAATGAAGAGATTGCAGTAGTCTCTGAATACAGAAAGACCCATGCATTCACTGTGTCTGCAGCTGTGCCCACTGACCGATGTCTCCAACTCCTTGTTTTGTGCCTGAAGGCCAAAGGACGATGGATGAGGAGAGGAGAACAGAAGGGGAAAAATGCCAGTCCCAGAGTGTTAGCCTTAGACTAGTGTGATGCTGATGAAATCCTGGAACCAGGGAGAAAAGCAAAAAATACCTAGGATCCAAGACCAGAGGAAAAGCAATCAAATCCCCATAGTTGCTAGTTGGATAAATAGAGCTGAGTTTTCAAAAGTAGCTATAAAAATCCATGTGTAATTCTTTTCTATTCTTTGTGAAAAAAAATCCACCATTAATCTTCAGACTATATTTGCATATATGAGTTAGGAAGATCATGGTCTACATACATCTTGAATGAAAATGCAGTTTGCATATAGGTTACATAGCTTTCTGAATATGCACCAATTTGGATAAGACAAATTGCACATGCACAGTTTTGGATACTGCTTAGAGGCACCCTTGAAAGGCACCCTTGATTCAAAAGCTATTAGCTACTCATCTTAAATCTCACAAGTCATGCAGGATTAGTCCTAGTATTATTAATGCAGAGAACAAAGTGATTGGAGATTGAAAAGCCATTTTAGATGAATTTAGTAAATTTTATAGCAATCTTTTCACATCAAAGGGTTAAGAGGATAATAGTTATGAATATGCTCCTTGATGTTTTAAAGCACTCTTCAATTCCACCTGAGGACAGTATAGGTCTGGAATGATCTATTACCCATAATCAGATGGAACATGCAATTTATTCTGGGTGAAATTCTTCTCATCTGCTTAATTGGTCTTTATGTACAGGAACTACAGGAGTGAAGGTTAGGGGAGTGAAATTCATCTTGCCAACTCGGGATCAGGATGTGTCATATGGCCCTTTGCAACAACCCTTCCAGTTCATGGGCTAAATTCAGTAAATGTGAGGGAAGGGAAGGGAAGGGAAGGGAAGGGAAGGGAAGGGAAGGGAAGGGAAGGGAAGGGAAGGGAAGGGAAGGGAAGGGAAGGGAAGGGTCTCCATCAGCAGATCCATGTGCACTGATTTCCATCTGAGATGGGTGCACACCATTTCAATGCATCTGCCCCTCAATGTTATCTGTAGAGTGACTGTAGATATTTTAAAAATGTACATTTTTGTTCTCCAGCCAGCACGGAAAGACAGCACATGTGGCCATGTGGATTGTGTTTAGAACTCCAAAGAAGCCTCTTTGTGAGCCACTTTTGTGGTAAATACATGTGATTAATTTCTATATCAGGTATTTTAATTGCAAGGGAAGGAACAGGATGCTGAATGGTAGCATGTAAACGAACATGCACACTACAGGTTTTTGAGGAAATCCTGATGTGCTTCATCTGTAGCAGCTTAAGCCAGTCCCAGTGCTGCCATGGTCCTGCAGTGGTCAAGAATGAAAAAGCACATCTGCTTCACTAATTTTTTTTTTTTAACTTTATTGTGGTTTCTTTGTTTTATTTGTTTTGTTTGCTACAATATACTGATGTTAATTTTCTTATGTGGCTTTTGCATACTTTTTTGCAGTACATATGTTGATTAAATTAATAGTATTTGTCCTTGTATTTATTGTAAAAAGACATATGCAGATGGAAACTGGTCAATTAGTACCTTCAACTGTCCAAATCTTACAATGTTTATATCAATTAAAATTTTACTTATAGTCCTCAAAGCATGTTTTCAAAAATTGTGTATCTGTCCAAGAGGAAGGCAGACACCTTCTATTGGGACTAATCTTCAACAACAAAATTTTTCCACTGGAATTGCAATTCTGATGAGGAAATTATGTCATTGGCTCCCTTACACAAAACACTTTAAAGAGCGAAGCTCCCTCCTTAGCTGGTGTTCTACAACTTCTCCAAATATTTAGGGCATCTGGCTAGAGAACAAGAAATAGATTCCTCTAAAGTATAAAAATATTTCACATCTACTTAAAAAAAAAAAATCCCATCTGCTTGGAACTTCCGCTATAGCTCAATTCTCAACAAATTGCCTTGTTATGTTTGTGTTGAACATAAGTAAAACTATATGACTACTTATACAGCTGTTGGGAATTAGTGACCACTCTGTAATGAAAATGGGACTTACAATGTAACTACATGGAAAATAGAGTATAGCTGAGCACTGGCTGATCAGTTCAAAATCTCTGATTGGAAATGGATCAGGAGGATGCTGAATAAGGTCACTTTGCTAAAAATCCACAGAAGCCACTGCCTCTAGCTGCCTACCAGTCCATTTCCCATTCCATTTAAAGAGGTTTTATTTTTCAGGCTTAAGAAATGTCTTCCTGGGCTTTTGTGGTACCTTGGGCTATGGTGATTAGAGAAATAATCATCTTGTAAAGTGCTGGAGATAAGGAAGATGTTTTGTTTGATGTTTTCCTTCTTTGTTTACCTCTGCAGAAGGTTGAGGGACCAAACAGCTGAGGGAAACATTTTGCAAGCTTTTCAAATTTACAGAGTAAATTCAACAGTATTTCTGTGAATGTTATCACCAAGTTTTGTATTCGTTCTGGATTCCTTATCAAATTAGCTCTTCAATGAGTAAATATATCTTTCTCAGTCGCACTCCTACAGAACCAGCCTATGTCCTGAAAGTAACAAAAATGTTGGAGTGTGTTCCAGATATGCAAACCAATTAGCCTACATAGCTAGAAAATAATCTCAGTAAAATAACTGGTCTCCAATTTAGAAGAATCAGATATTGAATCCAGGCTATATAATTTGCTTTGCAACATTCCGGATAGTGTATCCTAACCATATAATCTTACATTATTTTGTGGAAATTTGCATCATCAGTCTTGTATCCTGCAGTGGAAATCTGTAGAGCAGCTAAAACTGTATTTAAAGACAAAACAATGCAATGAAAATGATAACAATATTCTTTGCCACACTTCTCACATCTTGTTTATGTGGTAACCAAGTTATAGTTTGAAATGGAACTTTAATAAATCGTTTAAAACACTCTTTTCAAAGTAATAATGAATATATAGCCCATAACTGTCTATGCATGGTGACAATACTGTCAAAGTTAGAACAGCTATATGTAGAATATAATACATCTATAAATATATGATCCATAGAATATATTTTTATGAATAGATATGTATACTTATGGGTGTTATATATTTATATGGGGTTTGGGGGGCAGAAAGTAGGGGAAAATAAACAAAATTCAATCCATTATGCTTTTGCTTTTTTACATTACCCTAACATTTTATACACACATGCACAGAGCTTTTTGGCAGCAACACAAGCCAACTTCCATGCTAGGCATAGTGCTTTTAACTGGGATGGTTCTGTTAAAAAGAATGTAGCCTCTCTATTCAGATTAAACATTTTGATAGGTTTGTTACTACTAGAAATAAGTCATGCTATTTTTTGTATACTGTCCTATCATTTGATATTTTTCCCATTTCAGTGTTGTTTTTACAATTATAATACCATAGGAAAACCATATGAAGCCAGGTTTTTGCAAATTGAAGAGTCATCATTGCATGCACACAGTACTACCTCCATAGATAAAATAAATAATTTCATGCACAGTACTTTCATGACATGGCTCTTCTAACTTCATTGACTTTAGCACCCAAGGGTAGCCCAGGCACAATTGTCAATAGACCTCCTTGAAATAAAAACATCATTTTTCCTTCTGCCCATTGCAAGGAAGACTGAAACTGCCATTGATAATTAATCCACTGAGAGAAATCAATATTGCAACTGATTGAAGATGAAACAACCCATAGCAAAATAAACTTTTGCCATGACAGTATAACAGTTTTTCTGAGCATATTCTGTCTGTGGCAGATGTGGAATCTTAATAAACGGTCATAAAAAACTAGAAGCCAGTTGCACTAAACAGTTGGATTTTGTGCCATAAAATACAGTTATTGTTCTTGTGCGTGCTGACTTGCTTTTCAAGACATAGTAAATGGCTCTGTATTTATAAAGACTGAAAATGCTGAGAAAGAAAGAGAAAGGAGTCAGGACAGCTTGCAAATGGCTGATAGTGGGAATTGGTCGTATGAAAAATATCAGCGTTGTGCTGCATTCTGCTTATACCATTTCTAGAGTTAGATTGCAACAAAGGAAGTTAGATTTTGGCTTTAAACTCGAATCTGAATGAATAGGTCAACATTTACAGACTTGCAATCATTCGAACTCCCAGGTGAAAGGTGAAATATTTACAGTAGAAAGGAGGTTAGGGATGGATCAGAATGTAAAAAATAGAAGAGGGGCTGCTTCATTACAGATATTTGACTGAATTTAAACCACTCTCAGAAAAAATTTATGAAGACAAGAACAAACTCCATGGCACTACAGGCAGAAATCAAGCCTATACCTACTTTGACAGTGGAAGTCAGCAGAAAATACCATGATAATTAATGACAGAGATCATCTCCCGGAAGCTTTCCAGTGGGCCATAGGAAGACATAAATTTCCAAACCAAATGGCTAACATTAGATCATTTGGTCTCAGCACAGATTACCAGTGAACATGTAGAATAATACTCATTCTTTTATATGAGAGTCTGTTGCATATTTTCTCTATATTTAACCTAACAGGTTGATTTGGTTAATGCATAACTTCTATAAAGGCAGTCAGAGGGAGGTTGTCCACCATTTACTTTGACAGTTTTTGTCAATGGTAAAAGATAGGTGTCATATTTGATTTGCCTCATTTCGATATAGAGCCATTGCTTTTGGATGTATCACAGCGGTATCGGGCTTCCTTTACTAGTCTTCTTCACTTCATCTGCATTGTTTGCTGTCTGTCTCATCTTTTTATCCATTTGTTGAGCTGATTGCAACCAAATCTGGGCAGATTTAAACAAAACACATCTTGTCTCTTGACTGAAAATATTATTTTAACAGCCTTTTATGTCATTCTCTATCTTATTCACATCTTGTGACTATAATCCAGATGTATCTAAATAAAATTCATTATTTTATCAGCTCTAGGAAACTTTGGGTTTTTTTGTTTTGTTTTGTGTTGTTTTCTTCTGTTTCTTGTTTGTTTGCTTGTTTGTTTGTTTTTGTTTTGATCCCCACATATTATTGGTTGGAATGATCTCCCACTCATCCATACTGAAACTAGACAGGTCATTCACATCCAAGCAGCCATCTTTTTTGAGTTCAATGATTAAGTTATCATAAAGAATTTCAAAACAGTTACCTACAGCTGGCTGCAACTCGTTCAGTGAAGAAAAATATTGTTTAGAACCTGTAAAAATTCAGACAGCCTTCTGGCAGATTTACTAGATGAATCTTCACACCTACATTCACACAAGCCTGCAACACACTCACACACACACACACACACACACACACACACACACACACTCTCTGTGGTTTTGGGCAGCATGGGGAGCTGCATGGGCATCTGTGATACACAGGGAGCTGCACCCTGAGGAGGTCCAGCTCCATATCTCCTTTCAGCAGCAGATAAGGCACTGTCCCCATGCTACTTCAGATTCTAGAGAAATGAGAATGTGACTAAAAATGGCTGGTTGTAAAATGACAGAAGGAGTGTTATTAAAGGGGAAATGTTTTTTTCCCAAGAAGGATCAGGTAATATGGCTTCACATTCTAAACAAACCTGTACCATGGGCAATATCCAGCTAAAATCTTAGTCCAAAAATGCTTTCATAAGCCATTTGGAGGCCACAGTATTCCCCTACTTTTGTCTTGCCATGGTGAACTCTCTTATCACCTCAGGAGGAGAAAATTTTTCTCCAGTTAGTATCAAAATGAAAGAGTCCTTATAGCATGCTATGCAACAGGCCGGAAGACAAAGCATCACTGACGAAGCTTGCTCTGTTTTAGTTGCCATTCAAGTTTCAGTTTCACATCAACATCCTAATCTGACAGGGATGAGAACTTTTGAGTCTTCTCCAAGCTTCTAGCTGCAAGACTTTTATTCTATGGGGAAAACATGCTGGAACTTTTCAAGAATGGAAGAGTGAAATAATTCCTTTGTGTGTGGAAATTACTACTGCCACAGATTAAGCTCAGATCAAGTCCTGCAACTTGTGTTTATTATTAAAGATTCTTTTCTGGTGGACATGACCCCCAAATGGAGTGACTAGCTATATTCAAAGGTTCATTGAACAACTGCCTTCAAACTTCACACCTACATATACACAAGCATGCATGGATGAATGTTCGAGTTTTATTTTAAGATCTAGCTCAATGCACTGGAACAGGATATCTGTATTAGGATTTTCCCCAAAGCTTTGAAGGATTGTATATGATTTGGCTATTGATCATTAACAAATAATCTTTGAAACTGGCTAGTTGTGTGAGAACTGGATAATTTCAAGAGTGAAAAGAATCTGAATACATAAATAAGTGCATTCCACAAGTAATTCTCAAAAAGCTACCTAGTTGGCCCACAGAGCTGGGCATGCCGTAGTGTATATAATATTAGCAGGAATCCTCAATAGTTTTTCTGCATAAAAATTAAAAAAAAATTGATGACTAAAACAGATTATCTTGGTGTGAAGGTGACTGAATACGAATAACAGTACAGGCTGACTAATAATTTTATTCTCTCCATCAGAAACTACTACTTCCATTCATAGCAAAATAGGCATCACAGAAAGGATGAGTGAGACATAGGGATTTTCAGTGCACAGATCTCTGCACTGAATTATCTTTTGCATCCCACTCTCCTTTTGCTGTCTTAAAATAAGAAGAAGAAGAAGAAGAAAAAGAAGAAGAAAAACTTAAAATAATGCCTATGCCACTAGCCTCAAAGCAGGTGCTGTCAGAAGAATGAGTTCAAATACTTCAGAGGATATACTGTGAGCACCTAAGAATAGGTGTATATGTGTATATCTGTATCTATATGTAGATCTATCTATGTATATGTGTATATCTATAGATATAGATAGATCTATATCTATAGATATACACATATACATAGATAGATCTACATATAGATACAGATATACACATATGTGTGTATGCATGTATGTATGGATATGGATGGATGGATGGATGGATGGATATGAAACTTTGCTCTTATACCTGAGGGTTTCCTGATATCTAAAACTTGTTTTCACAATACCTGTGAGTCTTTGCTGTTATATACAGTTTTTACAAGAGCAAAACGAAATACAGCAAAGCAGGGAAGTCACCTTCAAGGAAGTAAGGGTGCAGAGCTGTGAGTCCTTTGATTCCTACACCCCTTCTATTAAAGGCAACATTTTAGTAATGGCAAAACAGACAGGATAGTTCCTCTTGAGAGAATTTTGTAGTGGTGTTGTTTTTTAACCTTCTCTCCAGTCCTCTTGTGAGAAACCACAATTTGGGGTTAGGTTTTATAAAAGCCCACAGCTGCAGAACTCATGGAAACAGACTAATGATGTTATCCATAGATAGCTTGCATCTGGGGATAATTCATTACTTTAGTTGCAACTCTTCTGCTTTGGGAAGGCTACTGGAAAAGATATTACCAATCTTTCAGCAAACGGCTCTGTTTGTTATAACTGAGTTTCAGAAAATAGGTTTGTGATCTTCCCCGTTCAGAAACACTGGAGTTTTCCCTAGAGGGGACACCAGATTGAAACTCCTTTGGAAATCTCCCCTAGGGAAGGATGCCAACTTCTTTCTCACCAGGAGTTAGCTTTACACTATTGATCCCTTTACTGCATATCACTAAACTGTTCTATCATCCCCCTTTATTTACTGGTTGTCAGTATTGAGGAGTCCAATTATAATTTCCTTGATAAATATTCATTATGCAGTTATTGAGCACCATGACTTCTGTCCTCAGTCTTACAAGCATAGTAGGAAAAGACTTTTGTCTTAGACTGCAGAAAATCACTACAGTCACTTTAAAATTCACTAGTCCCTTTAAGGGAGATCACTTGTCTGCAGGGCTGGCCTTAAGGATGGGCAAACTAAGTACTTGCCTGAGGAGCCAAATTTTGGAGAAAAGGAGTGGATCACACAATGTGCGGTGTGCAGAGCACTTATTGACAGTGTTTCTGTCTGCTTAAATTAATCACCATTGGGCATCCAGGAGGAGCTGAGGCTTCATTTCTGAGCCTTCATTAAGACATTTTGAGCTCAACACAGCCTAGGAAGTAGGGATCCTGATTCAGCCTTGAAGTGCGGTGAACCTGACCAAGAGTAATTGAATGAAATGCATGCTGACAGGCAGTTAGTCGCGGGCAGACCAGGAAGAGGTTGCAGTGAGACAAGTGTGGGATAAGTATGAAAGGGAGAGTAATTAAGTGCCTAACCTGTAGGGCAGGCCCCATTTGTCTGAAGCTTAACATTTGGACAAAGGTGAGATGCCGCTTAGCTTTTCCGATGAGAAACTGCAGCAGGAGGCCCAGGTGTACTGCCCTTTTCTCTCTGAACGCAGAGGCTGCTCAGCATGCTTTTTTCTGGCCCAAAGAATGGCTGCTAACCCACCACATACCCAGCTCCACGTGCAGACCTGAGGACATGTGAGGAGAAGGACCAATTTCAAAAACAGGCCCACATGACTGATTTATTGCTGCTAAAGCAGACTACCAGATCCTCCGAAGCAGTCTCAATTACCTCTATGTAAAGGCTGTTATTCTTCTCCTACAAGTAGTAGTCATGTTTGAGTAGTCCAATTTGTGCAGATTTGGCCTGCCTTGTCCACTTAAAAGATCATTAATCACCATTCCAGTTTATAAATCAAGGAGACCAAGTCGCTGAGAGCAATTGAGAGGTTGAGGCTCCGCAGAAGTACTTAACCAATTCCCAGACCCAGGTTTAGCATTTCTTTCTCCCTGCCTCTCGGAGGCAGACAATTCATCATCCTTCTTCCATTGAGGCAGAATGAATTTGACAGGAGAACGCTTGAAAGCTAATCAATATGACCAAGTTGAGGGCAAGAGCTCTTCACAGTTTGTTTGTTTGTTTGTTTTAGTTTCTTAGTTTTTTAAATAAACAAACCCACTTGTTTTCAGATTTGGTAGTTTGAATGTATATAAGACAAAACGAAAAGACATAGAAGTGGATTCCAGAATCAAACAAAAAAACAAGATACAGCACCAGGGGAAAAAAAGGCTTCCACAACCATTCTTTCACAGTAGCTATCTGTGAAGAAGAATAAAAGTGTCAGGCAAGGAATAGGCCGATTATGACTGTGAATTATCAGTTTTGGGCACTACAGTCACATAAGATGGCTTTTCTTTTAAAAGAGTGTCAAGTGCAATTGGCAGGCCAGAAGTCAGGAGGAGGTCTGCTCCCACCAAATAAACATCAGCCTGCACCCTGCCTGGGTAGGGGCTAATGAGGTTACAGTGGAAAGTGGATCTGCTTCATAACAACATGGAATAAGGCAACTTGAGCAGGAGTTTTATTTTCATCTTCCATGATAAGTTGCTTTTATACATTTCAAGCACAGCCCTTTTTGGAGAGAGAGAAAACATAAATTGTTCATTGTACAGAAGAAAGCATGAGTGACAACTGTAAGTGAAATAGACAGTTTCCATTACCCCCTCACACTTGCTGAAGAATAATTTGCGAAGGCTGGGTAAATTGTGTTTTAAGAAGTGTAATGACGTGTAATAATTTCCTGTCAGCATGTCAGTTACAAACAGAGTGAGTTTGATAATTTTGGGATAGAAGACAGAGAGAATTGAGGAGAGGGGAAGGAAGATGCGGAGAAGAAATGGGAAGGTCTTTTAGGATCGCTGGCTTCAGAAACTAATGAAAGCATAATTGTAAAAAAAACAGGTGGAGTGATAGATAAAAGCAAGAGCTGTGCAGCAACCCGCCCAGATACTAATTCCCATTTGCTTTCCCATTAATCTTGCATAAAGATTCCAGGTCACAGGTCCAGCTTCAGGGACTATTAAGCAATTTAGTAGGATGGGAAACAGCTCAGAAATCAGAAAATGGATGATCAGGAAAATTTCCTTTTCTTGTCCTATGAAAGGCATCTGTATCATAATGCAGACAAAACGTTTCTACTCTCGTGATTCTCTGAACAGGAAAAAAAAAACAAATCTGAGAAGAAAAAAAAAGAGTTAGAATGTATTTGGCTATCCACTTTTGTCTTTGAGAATGCACAGTGTAGTAGAGATCAGTAAAATGCCACGGTTTATAGATCAATCTAAGATGAATGAGCCAGTTATTTTCACACACTGTTTCACTCCTTCTTCCCATTTTTATCTTAAAGAAAACATTGTCTAAGTTTTATTGTTTATTAATTTTGTGATTTTATCATGCTGGCAAATCTGTCAGGAGAATAATATTTACTTTAATCCAGCCAAGGCTGAACCAAAATTCCACACTCCATTATATGTATACGTACCTAGAGGTAATCTGCTGACCTCACTGGGTTTATTACAGATCTATGTTGTTGGAAAAGTAAAGAGAATTTGACTCTAAAAATGTAAATTTTAAATTATAGAATCCACCTACTTACTAAGCCAAGATGATCCTCTTCAGTACATATTGTATTCCGGACCAATTTCTTAGTTTTAAGCAGGGTTGTTTCTACCATTTTTTTATCTGGTGGGACGGGTACAGAGATTTTTTTTTCTTTGAGAAACTACTTTAAAATTAACACAAGTAACAACATATCCTTAACAGTCTAAATATTTCTCTTCTTGATCTTGGTCTTTAAAGGCAGTCTTGAAAAACCTCCGCTGTTAACAAAAATTTGAGCTTTTAGAGACTAGAGTAAGTTTAGCCCTAAACATAGCTCAGAAAGAAGACTTCTGTACCTAGATGTTGAATGAACTGGTTAAAAGAAAACATTTACTTCAGGATATTCAGCAAAGTAGGCAACCTTTTGTTTTAAGGCAAGCCATTTTGTAAAACAGATGATGACATGCTCTGCTTTGACGACATTCTCGCAAGCTTTTACCTCCCATTGCCTCCCTTTTCCTTCCACATGTGCAACAAGTATCATCTTGTAAAATGAGAGAAAGCTTTATAAAATAAAGTGTGACAACAGCATAGATGTAAGATGTAAAATAATAAGCATTGTCCTAACATTACACAACACGGCAAATAAAAAAATAGTACAAAAATGACAGCATAAGTGGTATCTCTCAAGAGAGAAATTTTAATGAGGAACTGCTTCTGCATGAGGGTTTTCTTCAGCCAGCCTAAGCTTAGGCCCCATTCCATCAAATTATTTCAGTAACCATATGCATCATGAAATCCATCAAATTTGTGTGTGATACAAAGATTAGAGGAGAGATAAGTAACGGGGAGGTCAGAGCAGTCATACAGAATAATCTAGACTGTTTGTTAAGATAGGCCTATGTAAACCAATTGTCCTTTAAAATAGCACAACGTAAAGCTATATGTACGTCTAGGAATAATGCATGGAGGTCAAACTGCTAGAATGAGGCACTGTATCCTGCAGAGAAATGACTCTGAGAAGTATCTTGGGGTCATGGCTGAGAAGCAACTGGACATGAACTACCAGACAAATACAATGGTAAAATGCATGTAAATGGAGGGGAGTGGGCAATAAGGGAGCCAGGAGGCTAATCTACATCTGCAAACAGCTTCACCAAAGTGATGCTGAATCACTGCAAACTCTTTCGGTGTGACACCTTGTAACAGGATGTTGAAAAACTGAAGAGGGTATGGAAAGGAACCATAGCAATGATCCGTGTGCTATAGAAATTGCCATTAGGTAAGATATTAAAGGAACTTAAGCTGTTTACCGAATCAGAAAATAAAAAAATAAGAAGAAAGAAGAAAAAAGATCAAGGTGACTTGGTTATGGTTGTATAGGTACACTTACAGAGAAAAAAAACCTGTGTACTAGAATTCTTTCTCATCTAGCAAGGAAAGCATAAAGAGAATCAACATCTGGAAGCTGAAAACAGATAAATTCGTATTAGTAATAAGGTACACATTTTTACAGTGACACTACCAAGGGAAGTGGTGGATTCTCCGCTACTTAATATATTCAAAGCACAGACTGGAAGTCTGCCTGGGAGATATGCTTTTGTCAAACACAGTCATTGAGCTCAGGAAATAAAGCTATATGATCTAATGGGTCTTTCTAGCCCTTATATCACATATATTTATAAAATAGGGTACAGATTAAAACTTAATTAATAGCTTTGAGAGTTTCTTTGGTTTCTGTTAATTTATTGTCTGCTTTTAAATATATAGGGGATGTCACATCCTGTCTCTGTTTTTCTTAAAAGAATAGGGTCAATTCACAAGTATTTCATTTTACTTTTGAGAATAATTTTATGGGCAGCTATAGTCAGAATATGCATGTATGTAATATGCCCATGCAGGCCTGAGGAGTAGCCCAGTAAATGGGTTGATAAAGGACATATTTCTTGTAAGGATAGCCCCCTAAGCTGCACAAAGAAAGAGTTTGAAGAAATGGATGTGGGTTTTGTAGTGTATATCCTTCCACAGATTATTTCTCCAGAATTTGTTTCAAACAAGGTTAAGAAAAGCTCCACACTTTATTTATAAGTCCTGATCTTCTTTGCCTGGGATTTGGTGAAAAATAATTCTTTAAGATTCTTCTTTTTTTTTTAACAAAGAGCAATGGGCCTTCCTTTAATCAAACATAATGAAAAACAAACAAACAATCTGTACTTAAATGTCTAAAGACTCCACTGCTGTAATAAATAGCCATGAATTAAAATGTCCGGGAAAATGTACCTTCATGGCTTCAGAGGAACCTTTGTTGCCAATTAGGTCATTAATGTACATTATTGAATATTCTTAAAGGGAAACTAAGTCTAAATGTAGCTCAGCTCATATGAAATCATTATTTTGATTAAACAGAGAAACAGATAGGAAGGAATCAAAATATAAATCCAAACCACACATATCTGAGAAAATTAGCAAGTTATTGGTGATTTATGCTATTCCTCAATTTCCCTCCTTTGTTATTGTTATGGCTTTTATTAAGTTTATGGCTATAATTGGAATTTACCATGTGACAGTTACTCTTCAGATACAAAGTGAGGCACAGACCCTGACTGGAAATGAATATTAATGATTATTGTGTTCCATATTATTTTCAATTTGTAAAATATCTAAACAAAGGAGATTTAAAATGTTTTCCCTTAAATGTGGTGGAAGTAATCACTGTTGGCAGAAGACAGATCACACAAGGACTAGACTTGAAAATCTTACTTTCCCATAAAGATCACTTCTGCCGCACACAGAAGTAAGGAGCATAACATCATGACGGATAAGCTGATCCTTGTCTTCGTAATGGAGTGTGCTAGGACACATGGTGTGCACTGGTCTGTGAATTGTTCTAGACTGACAGGAAACAGAATAGATGCTTGTCAGGACCTTTACCAATACTTTGACCCTCTGATGGTGGCTTGAGCCATGACCATATTCCAAGCCAGGATCCTTTCTGTCAGGAAGAGGTTTTGAGCAAGGGTTTCTAAAACCCACTGAAGGGACTGCTCTGACCTGTGGACTTTGGATGACAGCAGTGGAGCTTGAGTTTTACAATTTAAGGCTCTCTGTTGGGAATTAATACCTTCCCTTCAGCACCAAAGTAATAATTCGTACACCCACACTCATCTGGAAAGTTGCCACTTCTCTTAGGACCATGGCACCTCAACTTGGACAAGACCATACAGTCTATCATACTGATAGTACACCAGGTAAGTCTACCGGAAGCAGCTAAGAAGCAGCTGAGGTCTGCAGTGCCTCCCTGAAGATACTTTGCTTCTGTACAGTCCTTATTGACTGTATCCTCCAATGTTATGCGGGCCTTCACTCAACATGAATTTTCCAGCTGTGAGAACACAGCTGAGAGGATTCACCTGCCCCTCACATCAATCTTATAACCATAGCCACAGGAAGGGTGACTGTGTCAGGAGAATGATGAACACCATAACCAGATGCACTGCTGATTTTATCAACACACATTGTCTGCATGTCAGGGTCTGCTGAAGGGAATAGATAAGTATCTTCTTCCTTCAGGATACAATAGTCTACAAAAAGTCAGGATTCCAGTTCCCATCATAGGGCATACCAAATGTTATCTACTACCCTGAATCACAGAGCCATTTCAAACAATCAAGGACCACAGCTGCTCTGTAATTAGGCCCAAAACTCCTGCAGGGTCAAGGCAAAAGGTTCATTCAGATGGCTGATCCCACACAGGAAGGACCTCTGAGACAGACTTGACCCTAGAAGGGAGGATCAGTGAAGCCTGCTGAGCCTTGCTCTCTCTGCATAAGGGCAATGATTGCACACTGGCCATCCATTTTCACTGTTTACAGCACCCAGGAACCTAAAAAAAAAAAAAAAAAAAAGCCCAGTTTCTCCCTATCTCCATCCCCCCTTTTCATGAGATATGAACAAGCCCATCATTTCTTCCACAGCACCACCAGTATTTCTCCAGTCTCCCCTTTGTCCTCAGAAGCCTTGTCCCTCTCCTGCATGTGCAATGTTCCCACAGAGCCAGGAGGTTTATTTGCAGAGAGTAAAGTTCAAAAGTCAGACATACACATTAGAAGGTCCCTCTTAATCTTAACAGTAAACTTCCCTGGATATGCGCGTGACACCTCTTGCTCTTCTGCTCTCCACCTATATTCATCTCTCCTTCAGAATGGAGTCCCCAATACACCCTGCATTCTTCTGCCATCCGTTTGAGCAGCCTGCTCACCCGTCTACAGCTCTAGCTCAAAGGAGGGAAAGTGATGAAAAGGGCCCCACAAACACCCACAGCATCACACCATTTAATGATCAAATGTAGGACCAGATATAGGTCTATTATAAAATATACATATGCCCATATGTGTAAAGACCGCTCCAGCCATAAAATGAAGTAAAGGTGAATCTTCAGTTACAAGAGAGCCAATATTAGTAAAATAAAATAAAGGCCACTTTGGCCATCTCAGTCAGTAGAGGTCGGGTTCCTGTGTGTAGTGCATTTCCCTTGAGCACGCATTACCTAAAAACCCTTTGCAACAGTCTACGGGAAAGTAGTATAGCTAGAATGAAACTCTCCTCCAAAGTGTCTGTGATGGCAGAGAGTGAACACAGCCAGACCTTGACAATGTCTAGCTTCACACCATACCTTCCATCTGTGCTCAGCCTCCTGAAGGCAAAGCACCCCAAAGCCAAACTATACCACTGTGAGAGGAAGCCTAGCTTAGACTCACTCACTGCTGGAGATGTTCATGTGGAAAGTGAGCAAGACTTTGAAAATGGTATTACCCTCATCTGCTGTGCAGTTACTGTGCACCATGCTGTTGCCTGGGAACATCCAAGAGAGTTCCAGTGTAGTGGGATCATGAGATTGCTCTGACCTTGAGCCTTCCTAATGTAGGCTGCATTAGGCACTGCAGGAGAAATTTGCCCATATCTCTGATCCCAACTTATTTACTGTCTTGGTAGAGACGATCAGTTCTGGTGAATCCATCTTCTACCATGGGGCTGGCAGAAAAAAACCTTGCTACTGCTCCAAACTAAGTGATTTTTCTACATTCCCCAAATCTGGAAGCTGTCCCACCTAAGGCAGTAATAAGTGTCTGATTCACTGTGTTTTTCCACAGGGTGTGTGAGACCCCTCTATTTCCCCTACTGGAGTGTTAGCCACAAAATCTTAAAGTGCCCTGCCAGCAAAAACTGGGGAGACATTCTCCATTTAGCCTGTTGATGCAGGACCACCATGCAGACAGGAATGCCAAGGTGGTAGAAAAAGCAAGAGCAACAAGCATAAAAGGGAGCATGAATTCATAGCCTAGCAGATTGAGGTATTCAAACAAAACACCAACTTGAAGGCAGCCATTTCTTCTCCCTTACTGCTTATGGAGCTTCAGTGCCTAACTTTGCGTTCTGGATTCTGCTCCAGGTACAAGGTTTTTATGTTGCACTGCAATGTGTAAAACACTAAATTCACTGAAAGGGTTCATTTAAGGGCTATAACATTCTTTGGGTTCAAAAACCAGACACATCTTCATGCAGAAGCTAATGAAAAAGCAACCGGGGAGTCCCAAGCTCACTTCTCAGATTGCAAATTCAGAAACTATTGGCTTCATTTGATAGAGTGCCAGGTCAGTTCTGCCTAAGCTGCTGACAGCTAAGCTACTTGTGTTTTAAAGAAGCCATGTAAAGCTAGATTTTTACTCAGAATTTCAAAGACTATGAGAAAAGTGTCTTCAGCTCCTGAGCTGCAGGCACTTTGGCCATGTTACAAGAAGGGAAATGGTTTCTCAATGCAGTGAAAATTATGAAAACTCTATTATTCATGATGACACTGATTATCTGCCCCCACACCTCACTGACAAATTCAGCCACTTCTTTCAGACGAGATATCATACTTTGTCCACAGACAGCCCTAGAGGTAGGAATTAATTATTAAATACTAGTTGATGATAATTACGTGATAACTTTATTGACCAAAATCAGAAAGGAATGTGTTATGTGTTCTAGATCTACTCTATAAAATGAATCCTCTATGAAAAGAGAATATTTATTCTGAAACAAAAAGTACTTCTTATATAAACCAAAGATCTTGTGCTCTAAAAACACATAAAACATAGAGCACCCCTTTTAATCCAAATTATTTTGCTTGCCTGCATCAATGGAAATCTATATAATGAAACAAAAAAGTACCACAAATTTGGTACTTAGGACCACATTCAGTCTGATTGTCCCTCCACAAATTCATATTCATATTTAGTTTTGTATATTAGTTTTTGATCTGCCATTCAACACCCACTTTTTCAGAAAGGGTGTCTAACCTGAGATGCTTCAAACTGAGTGCTTTAAAATGAAGCTTCCAAAAATCAGACAAAGTTTGTTGGGGGGGGGGAGGGAGGGAGGTTCCTTAATTTCAAGCTTCCTCTGTTACATTACATTATTCTTTCTTAGCTATTTGTTATATGGTGTTCTGGAGAAAATTTGCAGCCAGTAATAATTTTTAATGCCACTGATTAGTTTTTTGTAGTTTTAGAAGAAAAACCTTTGATAAAGTAGTTGTTCCATTTTCTTCTCTTTGCATATTAATGCATTAAATGAATTTCCAACTCCAAGTGGCAATGAAGAGAGAGTTTAGGGAAAAAACATCAGGTCTCATGGCATATTGCCTCACACTGAGTGTGCTCATTTACATCTGTTGACTGCTGCTTGGACATAACACAATTTTACATGTATATAGATATAAATAAACAGGAGGTATGGCAGGAAAAAAAAACATGTGGAGGAGTATTTTTGATAAATGTATGAGAACTGAGTTTTAACAGGCACTTCAGAAATCAGACCTCTAACAAATAAACAGAGTATCTCAGAATCCTAGTAAAATGCTGCCCTAGCTTTTCAATAAAGTTTTAATCTTCTAGTCATCCAAGGAGGCAAATGCTCCTGAAGAATGGGCTTAGAGACTGAAATTAGAATCACAACTAGATATGGATGGATCTACACCTTTACGAAAGTGGATGGAAACAATAATTAGAAACATGGCTAAATGGTGTGGTCGAGTGGTTTCCCAAATGTTGGGATGCGTCTGTGTCTGCCTTGTCAAATTCCCTGTTACACCACAGGCACCAGATCACCCTCGTGCCATAAGTGCCTGTCTCTTCCCAGATTCCAGGCAGGAGTGAAACAGCTAGTTCCTGCTGAGAGGAAACTCTGTATGGTTCAGAGGATAGTTTGCTATGGGAGCCATTCCTTACAGACAGACCTAAAGTTTGGAAGTGCACAGTGTCAGTCATCATGTGAATTGACTCAATAGAAACTGGTATCTCTTCAGGAAAAAGGACTGAGCTTGGTGGAAAATCAGAGAGTTATGCAAACAGACAGCATAGTGAGTTATTGCATCCATGAATCTTCCCCTGCAAAGGTCTCAGAATGATGGAGTGGTGGCCCTTGTGGCTGTTGCAAACACAGGATCCATGGTGAAGGGTGAAAGCACCAAACAGTAATGTAAATCTCATCAGTCATCTTGCTTCCCCTGGACTTGCACTATCCACACACACTGATGGCCCTCATGACCTGTGAGATGTTGTCCATGTACGTCACATATAGATATGCAATCATCGCAAAGATTTTAGAAACCTCTACGTGATCATGACCATGGTAGGCTTCCTTACACCAAACTGGCTGCCCATCTACTGGTAGAAGTGGATTTTCAGGCTCCAGTTGGTGGTGGTAACAGGAGAGGGCCTCTGATGTTACCCTCTCCATCCCCAAATTCTGGATCCACTGCTGGTTGTCTCAGAATACAAAATGGCCACACTAACTCACAGAGCCATTTTCAACAATCAAGAACCACAGGTGCTTTGTCTCTGTACTCCTCTCAGCAAAGGAAGATTACTCAAAGTCCAAAATACTGAGCCAGGCTCCTCCCTGACTGACATGCCATGAGGACATAAGCAGCCCCCTTCTAGACAGTGCCTGCCTGAACAGTGATGTCTTGAACAGCATCCCGTTCCAGCTGGCCTGGAAGTCATAAGTTACTCCCTGACCCGGGTCACAGGATCGTATAGACATATCTTTGTCATAATTTTGGACTGATAACCCACAAGTATAAATGAAAGCGCTTTGGTAGCTCTTTCGCAAAATGTTCTTTAAAGAATATGGAAAAAGATCAGATGCCTTAGCATAAAAAACACTGAGAGAAGATTGTGGGGGATATGGAATAGGAATTATTTTTATTCTGGAAGTGGGCTATCCATCCATTTCTCCAGGAAAGTGATGCTTACTACAAGTGTAATCACTGTAACTGAATCATTATATTGTCTGGGTTTTTCTTTTCTTTCTTGCTGCATTGTTCAATACTCTGCCCTTGACAGTATATCTTTCCAAAGTCTGTTTTGCTGAATAGCCTTTAGACAATTCTGGTATTTTTTAAATACCAGATGGAAAACCAACCCAGACAACATATAGAAATCATATATACTGGCAAAAGAACAGAATTAGTGGAAGCTTTATAACAAAAAATGATATTTGGAAGAGAAATGATTAATCAGTGTTGTTTGAAATCTCCTGTAATGATGAACAATTCAGTATATAACTGGTAAGAGTGTCACTAGCCTGTATCACTATACATTTGGTTCAACTGAGAAAATCACTATGTAAATAGAAAGAGCACAGACTCCAAGGCCCCTGCAACAATGGGAAATTCTTTATTTAAATGACAGAATTAACATCAGCTTGAGGCTTTCCTGTGAATTTCTGATGTAAATCTGCAATTTGCATATCTGTGAGTATGCATGATATAGATTACTACATATAAATAAAGATCCACACAGCTCTCTGAATTTTTCCTGTATGGATCTATGGGTCAGTAAATGATGTACTGCCTAGTTTGAATTCCTCTCTGTATAAAGAAGCATTAACAGCCTAGTGTGCAAGAGTGACTTAAATTAACAGTGTGTAATATGTGCACAGGAGGTAGTCTGTGCAGCGGCCCTGGAGCACAACTGCAAGGGCACAGCAAAAGCCCAGTTCAAACAGGAAGTGTTCTGAGCCTTGACTGTTCTTTCCCTGATTTTTCCTATCCCCGTAATTCCCTATTAGCCCATTTTGGGGTGAGGAAGAGAACAGCTGTAGCTGTTGCATTGCCTATTTTGCTCTCTTGAATCCTAAGTAACAGCTAGTAGAAACCTGGTGAAAGTTCAGCTGTATCTAGGGCAGCCCAGAAGAATGCAAGAAAAGCCTGTGAACCAACCACCAACTGTAATTGTAAAATCCTTGACTATGCACTAACAATGTTCGTGGTCTTCTGGCTGGAATCACAGCATTAGGCTAGTAAGGAATTAATATTATGCTGGAAGATATGGGATGTCTCCCAACATATGGGAGATAGCATTGATCCTTACTCCATCTCACCTGAGAATTGAACTGGTGGCAACATCTTAATCCCCCCAATAACTTTCCCAGCCTTTCCCAGCTAAGCCATGTTTCTCTCTGGTAATGTGGTACTTCGTTCTAGTGTTCTAATGCTTCACTTGTAGTTGGAGTCATTTTGCATAGGAGATAATATAATACAGGTGACAACATGATCTATCATTTCTTCCTATAATTAGGACTTTGTACGATATTAATTCAGGTAGATCTGGGAAGAGAACCGTGACATCTAAAGTGGCAACACCCACTCACTGCCCATCTTTCAAAAGAAACACCAGGAGTTTACAACTTGTATGAATTATAATGCAACTTGGTATCAAGAATGCTGATTACTAGCATTCTGTTACATTCATATAAATAGTTAAGGAATCCACTAACCGTTTATCTACCAGCTATCCATGAATGGTCGATGTTTCCCCTCTCCACAAGTCATTGCTAGAACTGAAAGAGATGAGATCCATTCTGTGAACAGTAAAGCTGAAGCATATTTGGGAAAAAAAAATCACAAGATTATAGAAATTAGAATAGCTGTTGTAAGGATTTTATATAGAAAAATGTCATACTTAGAAGTGAATTCTAGGGGTTTTACCCTGCGTCCCTTACCAATGGCTTCTAAAGAATGCAAGGTGCTATGGGGATAAAAAAGAAGATACTTACAGTGATATAGAAAGATAGAAAATAAGGAGTGTGAATGAATGGTTTGTTTTCGTGCCGATGGGCAGAAGGAAGGTAACCAGGGTTGTGCCAGGAGAATCTACACTAGCATCTATATGTCTTTCACCATGCTCATAAATAATGTTGAAAAGAAGAAAAATACTGAGGCAGCAAAGTTTGATGAGGTAAAAAGTTACTTAAGATAGTCAAAACTAGAACTCTCTAAAACTCATTGCATTGCATGATACTGGCTAACAGCATGATAAAATGTCAGCAGAAATGCAGTGCCAACAAATAAAAGGAATACAAACAAGAAAAATACTCTTAACAACACAATTTTGGACAGTGCATTATCTATTTTCACTTGTGGAGAGATCTCTGTTGATCTTGGAACATCAGTTCAGGGTTCTGTGGCAGGCAAAGAGGCAAAAGCACTACTAGGAATTATTCAGGAAAAACAGACAGTAAAACAAAGAAACATCATTATACCCCCATTAATATTTTGTGAGTTCATACCCTGAAGACTCATGTGGCTCTACTTATCTCTACCTTACCCCTTCACATCCCAAATGGTGTGTGGGGAGAGAAACAAAAAGAATTATAAAAGGTCTGGAAAAACAAGAGGAAAGTCAAACCAGATTAGGATTTTTGACTTCCAAAGAAGCAGCTGAAGAAGTGTGTAATGAAGATCTCTAAAAAACATGAATGTCATGGACAAGATAACTGGATGACTCATTTTTATTCCTGACAAAAGAACTAAGGGAACCCAAAACAATGACCATGTAGAAAGTCTTAAGCGAACAAAATCTTTTTTTTTTTTAATACAATGCACAACTAAATCCTGGAGCTCATTGTCATGTCAAAGTATACAAAAATTAATAAAGGATTGGAAAAGTTAATGGAAGATGTGTTTACTAAACACAAGATCTATAGCAAAGGATGCTCTGGATGTGACACCCGGATCATAAATTTAACCAACGCTAAACCAGTGAATGTTAGAAGCTGATAGCTTATGTCAAGGGAAGCATCACTATATATTTTTCTACTGCATAATACAAGCTTCAGTTGTTTCTACTGCCTAACAGAGGCTAAATAGATGTTTGGTTTGACACAGACATTACGGGTCACCAATGCTCTACACACACACACACACACACACACACACACACAAACCAGATTAGAAGCTAGATGAATATGATGGCCTTCACCTTGGTGCTAGAGTCCATGCTGTACTGCTTATAATGCTACTGGTGTTCGCATAAGCTATCCTGAACTTGTTCAAATACATCATAAAGGATTTGCAGTTATGTCTTTGCAATATAGAAATGCCATGAGAAAAAAAGTGTGTTTGAGGATTTTATCTCCACTACAGAATACTAAGAAACTTTTTGTCTCCTTCCCAGGTGCCATTCCCCCAAGCAGAAAGACCTGTGTGTCTCACATCCACATCCAGTAAGAAAGACATTTAATGAAACAAAATACCTGGAGCAGCATGCTAAAAAACACACGATGGGAACTAACTTCAGGATTAAATCTGGACAGAAGGTAGCCTGGAAGTCAGAATGGGCAAACCGTGGGCCAGGCCTATGCTGCTTTAATATCTGGTATTTATCTGAGGACTAATGCAAATACTCAGTCTCTCACGCCTTCAAAACCACTTCATTCACTTACAATAAATGTAAGAGTCTGGACAGCGTAATGCTGACATCATTTCTGTGGGGAGAGTGAATACATTTTTAATATTTCCATGATATCTTCTGTTTCTTTTTTTCTGTGTATCTGAGTGATTGCTAAACTCAAAGAGCTTCCAAGATGACAACAAAAACACTTCAGGGGTGAATATTTATACTGTTACCTACTCATAGAAGGTAGGGATACATAGAAATTCTCATTATACCTTTTCCTTTGTGCAAATACATTTGTACACATTGCTGTGTCTTAGCAAAATACGAGACCTCACTTTTGCAGTTTTAATGTGAATATTAAAGTACATTTTTACATTTTATTCCAAAAAGTTACATTTGTACAAGAGTGAGCAAGGAAAGCAACCAGGTTTGAGAGAGGGTGGATGGGTTATAGTGCCTTCCATTAGCACTGCTGTAACACACAGCTTTGCAGTGTCTAACCTAGACTGCAGGCTGTGAACACAGCCATAGAAGACAAAAAAGCCAGAAGGAATCTAGGAATGAGCAACAGATGAAAAACAGAAGTTGAACAGTTAGTCGCAAGGCTTCATTCTCGGCAAAGTGGCAGGGAGGTCAGCCAAAAGAAATGAAGGGAGAGAAAAAAGCCACAAGCCAGAGGACATTTGTATTTGGTAAAGAGGAAATGTGTCAATACAAGGGTTTGGAGGTGACTGTGCAGAGGCAGAAGTGTAAGTGAAATAGCTTATTTTGATGTGACAGCATTTTCAGTAGATTTAAGGGAATAAGGCAAGTGTTGATAGAAGGTTTCTAATAAGCAAGTTAAGAAATTCTGAATGCCTGAACAAGAGTTGCGTAACAAAGGGCATTGAGGGGATTCAAAGATGTTAAGCAGGAAGGAAAATAAGCAGGAAGAAAAATAGAGGAAGAAGTCGTGTGAAGGGAGAAGTAGAGTGAGTATCTGAACATTGCATTTGCAGGTTTTAACTTTCCAGGTTACACAGACCGTTACCCGTAGGAGTGAATACAAAAAAGATCAGAACAGAACAGAATAGTCCAGAGTTGCCAGAGATGGAGAATGAAGGGTGAACATATTTAGAAGAGGGCATTAGCTATATAAATCTTTTATTTTGAAGCTTTTATATTTTTATTGAGAAAAGATGTTACAGAGGTAGCCAGAAATTACCTTCATTGAAAGTTTGATATTGTTATTGAGAGTTGTCAAAGTTGAAAAGCTGAGGACAGTTAAGGATATGAAAATCATTGGATTGATGTAGTAGCTGTAAACATTTATATGGTGAGGAAAAAAAGGCACAATAAAATAATTTAAAAAACGCTCTCAGGAGTTTCTAGAAAGCAGAGGTGTATAATTCCATGCTAGAGTGGCAAAATAGCCAGAAATCTAAATAATGTATCACATAAAATGATTAATGGGACAAGTATTTTAAACAGGTTTGATTTGGTAATTGAAACCTTGCAGAAGACTGCATGCAAGAAACAATTTTATTTGAAGTCATCCTTGTTTCATGTTCTAATTTCATGCAAGGACTGGAAATGATGCAGTTGTGCAACATGCAATAAACCTTTTTTATTTTTTAACCGGAGAGATAAAAAATGAAGAGGTTTTTCTCTGTCTGAAGTTTGTGAAGCAACTGTTTACAGTGCATTCGGAGGCTGAGAGAGGTTTCCTGGGATAAATCAAAGCTGGTCATATGCTATGTGGTATTTCCACTGTGTCCTTGATTATCTAAGAGCACAGCAAGTAATCAGGTGTATCTTTCCAGCTCAGCAGAAGCTATTTCCACTTGCTTTCTCAGAGAAAGAGGCTCCACTTCAGCAGAGGTCTCTCCTGTAACTGGAAAAATTGAAGGCTTTCTATTTTCCCCCAGGGGCTGTGTGTCTCATGTCCATCAGCAACCTAGCATATTATGAGCTACAGAAGTTTTTACTGGTTACGGGAATCTGTTTCTCTTCTTCCCCTTCATTTGCAAAACACAGGATTTTATGCTATGGCTCGCAGAGTGAATATACTTTACTTTTGGGGTGGGATATTATCAGAGAAAAGTTTGCTAGTGTCACCTGGCTGTTAGGGTGGCTACGAGTGCTGCTGGGTACGTGGAGGCACCAGAGGCATTAGAGCTGCTTTGCTCTGCGCTGGCTGAGGGACACCAAGCTTCTGGCGCGCTCCTTGCTCCACCAGTGCTTCCCATGGCTTGGACACAGGGATGCACCCCATCACCTCCTCCACACAGCACCTTCCTGAAAAGGCTTCCTGCCTGCATCCCAGGAGGTGGAAGAAATGCAGATTTCCGCTGAACATCTCCTGCATGATCAGGCTGCCATGATCTGCAGTACTTCTCATTTCTCCCCAATCTTCTCTGTTTCCTTACACCATAGACACCATTTCCTCTAGATGTACAGCTTCCTGCAGTGCTCTGCACTGGAACTGGAGGGGGCATCCACTGCTAGCCTCAAAAGCCAGTGAGAATTATTTGGCTAAATTCCTTTAAGCATCTGATGTTCAGCCTGAAAATGCCTAACCACTAGAAACATGGAGGAGTTGCAAAATGTTCCTAGACACCTGCTCCTTTCACCTTCATTTCCCAAAGCTCAGGAACACTCACTGGCCAGCCATGCTATATTTCTTTTCCTCATTTTTCCCATATGTTGAGAAAAGGGTGAGTTAGAAATATCAGGTTACACCCACCACCACAAATACAGTTATTTGAAGTTTAGTGCACATCGGTTTGTCATTTTAGGTAGAAGCATTACAAGCACTATATGGTACTTCCTAATATTTAATAAACAAATAAATAAACAAATACAACTTTCTCATGCAAGTTATTTAATATAAAGAGTGCCATCTGCTGGCACAATTGAATGAGGAATTGTTCAGAGGCGTACTGGTTCAATAAAGTTGTTGTTATGCCCTGCTAAGGGCACGTTGCTACTCCAAGCTGTTTCACACTTTTGGATTTATTTATTCATGGGGTTGCCTTGCAGAATAACCAGGCAGTCAAGCACAGTGATGTAGACAGCTTTTGTTGTGTGGATGTGGGGCAAAAAACCAGCATGTTTATTAACTCACATTTCTATATTCAAAGCATGTCTTTATTTTTTCCTTTGGGATTTCTGTGTCTATTTTGCTTTTTTAACATTGATACTTTTTGCAACAATCATCTTGGAGAACATGTAAATTAAAAACAAAAGAGATAGCCAAGTATTTCATAAAATACTGCGTGTGAGACTTTCAAAAGTATCTATTTTTCCCTTCACTTTGTGCCAGTTGCATTTGTATCGATGTCAAGCAGCTTCAAAAACCCAACTTGTAGGTCTCAGGTTTAGGAGTATATTACCAACATTATACTGGTAATTATCAGTCTGCTCCTGTGAATTTTCCACAAAAGTATGTGGATCAGTCCTACCCGGTTCCTAAAATGCTACTTAAATACCTTTATAAATACCACCTCCTCCATATTCAGGGTAGAAATAACAGGGCAGAAGCTGCTCCTGGCAACAGCAGTTGACTGCAATTGGTAGCGAGCTATTGCTAGTGCCTTGGTCCTGGAGTATGCCAATGAGATGAAGAGCAAGAACGAGAGAGGATGGTGGTGGAGGAAAGCAGGAAGGAGTGTGGAATCTTGCTCAACAGTATTCTGTCCAAAACCAAAGTTAAATATTATCCTTGTTCGATGACTACTTATTGAAGAAGTCTGCTGAGCATTTGGATGTTATCATTCTTAGCAACACTGCTTCAGGCTATAGTGGAGAAAGTAAAAAAATCTTAGAAAGTCCTTATTCACTGCAGGGACAATAGAAGTTTCTATCACTGTAAGGCACTGGAGGTCAGTGTCTGGTTTCCAGTGTGTTCACAGTAAAAGGTACTTCACTGCCTTCCCCAAAGAAATTTTCATTTGGATTCCAGCTCATCCACACTTTCTCGAGACTCTTATTTCTTTAGAGGCCATTACATGGCAGAATGTAATCCACAGGCTCCTGTGGATTATTAAAACAGTTTCCAGTTGCATCTTGCTATCCAGATTAAACACTCCTATTTTTACTTCACTATTATTCTCATAGTATTTGCTCCCTCTTTATTGTCCATTCTCTTATCAGTCAGGTTAACCCAAATTCAAGAAGGCTACTCCCTCAGATAGCAGGAACAAACATCCCCACATTTTGCATATAGCACCAATCCTGATGATACTCATTATCTTCCCACACAGTTGCCTTCTCAGTCTAGGAAACAGAAAAATTCCAGAAAAGACCTTTGAACATCTTCCCCCATCTGGCACAATCCTCTTTGATCCACTCTAGCAGGAGTCTTGTAAAATTGTTTATTCTTACAGTTAAACAACAGGGATGACAGTCCAAAGATTCTTCCCCAATCTCTTCGAAATGTTTTTCACACTCGTGTGCACCCCTCACATCATTGTACTGGGATGGACTTCACACCAGGCTGTTTTCTAGATCCATTCTGATGACCAGTCTCTTAATACTGATCAAAAAATTCACCTTTCAGAGACACCTGAGATTTCTGTGAAACTCTGGCCTTCTTGCTCCCAGTCTGCTTTCCATCTACCAATCCTCTCTTCTGTTCTTCTGCAGATGCTATCCCCTGCTGTTATCATTTACATCATCTCTTCTTTCTTGCTGCTCAATTTTCTGTCTCTAACTGTAGCATTTCATCACTTCTTCCATGGAACAAACTCCTTCTCCTTAATTTCTCTTTCTTCGCATGCTGGTATTTTCCTCTGCCTTGTCCTCATTTTCATTTGCTCCTTTTCTCCTGGTCTCCTTTTCATCTGGGGATCTGCCAGTCAGCCCATCATCAACTCCAGTTATACGCATGCTCTTTCCTTTCATCTCGTCTGTCATCTTCAAATGCACTTCTGTATTCTACCCTCATTTCTAGCCGCATTTCAGGCTTTCATACCTTTTTTTCATGGACATTATGAGATGACCCTTCATGCACATGTGAATTCTGTCAGAAACTCACTGAAGGATAACATACACCTTACAGCTTCTGCATCCAGTCATCTTCATAGTTTCTGCCATGTTTTGGTCTTCTCCACTGGTGACCAGTTGCTACAGTCTTTTTTCCAAACAACAATTCACAGACCAGGGTCCCCTCCAAAATCCTCTTTTACTAGACTCATACCAGTCTCTAGTTGCTCTAGTTCTGACACCTTTTTACCTACATTAGCCCACCACTTCATTTCGGGTTAGCTATGATCAAAGGCCATGATCAAAGACTTCCTCTCTACACTGTTTAAACTAAGCCATATGGCTTTGCAGTGCAGCTTATCTAGTCCTGTTTGAACCAGTTGTGCACTTCCACGCACAGCAATCGCTTCCAATCATAGTAAGAAACCCATGTGGGTTTTCCTATACACTTATGCCAAAGCTCATGTTACAGTTACCCCAGGCAGAGAAGCTGCCTGATGTTTTGGAAGTCTGAATGAGTATTTCAGGACTTTTCTCTCATTTAATGGTAAATGCATAACAGGAGGTGGGCATGCTTTGCTTCCCTCCCCTCCAAAGAAAAAAACATCAAAGCAGAATTCAAGCAAAAACAAAAGTAAAGGGTGATGCTGCTGAGAATTTGAGACAAAAATGCTGACATTCAAAAACCTCAAAACTTCCAAATGCAGCTGCTGATATTGATCAAGACAGAGAAGAGCTTAAACAATATCATGGCCATTTCAACAATGTCCCAGCGGGCTTTGACTGTAAACTTCTCCTGACAAGACCAATAATGTTCACTAAATACACTTCATTAGTGGCTGGACATTACTGATTCCTCCTCCACCTCTTTCTAGTCTCAAAATAAAAATGTGAACCAAAATCTAAATTTGAACTTAACTCCTCTGAGGTAAAAATTGAAAAACTTGTCTTTTGCTTTACCTTAAAATTCCTACAAACACTTTAATTGCAATATAGCAGAACTTTCAGGAAAAGTAGCCTGTATTCATGATGTTATCCAACACTGCCATATATTATAATAATTTGTAGGAAGACCATATTAGCAAAAAAAGCAGAAGTGGGAAACAGAAATGGAAAATATATCCCTTGGTGAACTTCATTACATCTGAAACTAAGACACTTAAATCACTGAATCAGAAATCATTGCCAAGCTGTCTGTAGACTCTATGCTCTTTTCTTAGTTTTGATTATGCAATATTATAATCTGTAGACTAATAAGTGCTATACATTATCCTTTATTTCTCCTGTAGCTCCATTTTACAATAATGTACTCATTCTCTGGCTAACCTTTACCATTTCTATCATGAAAACATAATATTCAAAAAATACTAATGCAATGATGCAGCTTCCAAAATTCCAATAGCATGAACACTAATATACTGTACTGTTAAAGCTAAAGCTTAGACTAAAGAATCAAAATAAAATGTTTATAAATGCCATATATTAGACAGCCCAGTTTGTTATAAGGTAGTAAACAGAAAAGCTTACATCTAGTAATTCGTGGTTGTTAAATAAGATTCTTTGTGACTTGCAAAAAAACTAGAACACAATGAAGAATTATCAGTGCATTCTCCACGGAAGTCATCTACATGTGTTTATTTAATAAACAGAAGATGGCTTTATTATACACATTTGATTTCCATATGCAATCGTCTCCTTATCTGTCACTTGTATCTAAGCAGGGTGCTTTATACAAATCTGGAAATGAAAAATTCAGAGCAGGGCACAGGAAACTCATTTAATGTCGAGTGCAGTCAAAATCAAGATTTCTTTATTTGTAGTAACAATGCTGTTAAATCAGAAAATTACTCTCCTTTTCTGCATGTCCTTCTTCCTTTACAATTCAGTTGTTTGATCATAAATTGCCGAGTGCAATGACTTGTCTCCTCCACTTTCCACACTGGTCGAGACAGATTAAAAACTCCGGCATACCACCAACCAGTCTCAGCATACCATTAGCATATATATGAGATTTGAGACATTTTCTAATATTCTCCAGCAGAACTCATCTGTCAGCCAGGTGATGAATTATAAAAACTCTTAGCTTGTTTAGAAAAGAGGGGGAGAGTGACTGAGAGAGAGAAGAGAGAGAGAGAGAGAGACAGAAGAGGAAAACAGGATCCCACCTTTCTTTTTCATTTTACCCATCAACCCTTACAGTTAGCCTTATAAATAAACACTACCCTCAATAAAACTGATATAATGTTAAATATCTAGATACACGAGCAGCAGGACACAATTAAAAGATAATGAAAGTGAACAGAATTATGGAGCGGGAACTGATTTGCATAAATCATTTTTCAAACATGTTTTTCCTACCTGATATTAACAAAGATTCATAAGGTGCATTATGACACCTACATAATTTTCATGAGCTCGTAAAACAGAAAAAGGACCATTTAGAAAATACTGGAGTAATAAAAATGCCAAATTCATGTAGTTCACAGAGGAGAGGTTTTCTTGGTAATCTTTCAAGAGTTCAACAAGTATTCATGCACATTCTGAAAATCTCATACATTCAACTAAAAAGAAAGTTATTCTTTATTTGCATTTCATTAACCTGTTTTTTCCTGACTAGAAGGTGGAATACAATTAAGTCAACAATATCTTGTGACTGAAGTGAACAAACCCATATTCATTATGAGTCAGAAATAGCAAATACATGATGTCACAAATAAGGACTATCCTTCCAAATATATCAGTGGATAATAGTGGATTGCAAGTACATTTGAAGACTACCAAATTCCTTCATGAACGTTTTACACTTAAGAAGGGTTAATATTAATATTTTAAAATATTTTATAATAATTTATAGTATCACCAGCTCTAAACAGCATATGTAGCATTTGATACTAACTAAAAATATATTTATATTTCCCATTAGAATCCTGGAATTAGAGCTGGGAAAATATTTTTCAAAAAGAAATATATTTGCCATAGAAAAGAATTTTCAGGAACAACATTTTTCGTGAGTTCCAAGAAAATCTGGCAAATACTTAAAAAAGGGAGAGAGGAAAATTTTTAAAATGTCATTTTATTTCATGTCAGCTTTTTTCAAAGTGAGTGTTCATTTCTGAGAATGTTGTTTCTATACTTAAAAAAAATTTATTCAACTTTTGTTTTGAAATGGACATCTTTGTTTAAAAATTAACCAAAACTGAAAAGAAAAAGATAAAGCATTTAGTTTTGGTCTGAGTTGTACTAAAGAAATATAATAATATGATCAAAGTATTGAACAGTGCAAGTAGAATGAAGGCCACTTAAATGCCTAATTAACTAGAAGTTTTTATTAATGTACAAGTAAAACAGTGGATACAGTAATTTGCTTTTTATCCATAATGAGCTTTGAGTTATTAGAACACTAGCAGTTGACCTGGTATCAACTGTGGAATAGAGTTTAAAGACGTAATTATTTGTTAGTTTGGAATGTGTACAGAAAAAGCTACAGTACTGTTTTGGTGAACACTTGATAGAAGGTTGGAATAAAACAGTACCAACAATAGTACAGCATTTATGTTAATATAGAAGATGTGTGTCTGCGGATAAATGTTGAGCCAATTGAGTGAATATAACTGCATGAATATGGACTATGAAATTAATGTATATAAATTATCTGAATTGAAGTATAAAATGGCATGCTTAAGGAATAGTTCTTTGGAACTGATACTGAGCACTTCGCCATCATCTTTTTCTATTAAGCTAAGTTTGTAAGAACATAAGACAGCATCTAGCTCCTATTAGAGCACTTGCCTCAATTTTTAGTGATAACTAGAGTTAATACATATATTTTTTGCTTCTGTTGTGCAGATATACAGAATACCATGAATCAATTTTTAGAAAGATGAACCAGTTTAAGAAACAAATGTCCAACTAGTCCTTTCTTTACCTGAGAGTCACCATCTGGCTGCAATACATTATGTTTTTCAGGTATTTCATTTTGAAAACAATAAAATAATTTAAAAAAAAATAGATTCCGCCCAGTACTTTTTTTCCTCAAATAGTTCAGTTTAACTGTCAGAGAAAAGCAACAGGATGCTACCAGACATGTTAATACTGTTAAGTGTTTACATGACATTCAGGTCTATATATACAAACTACGTCCAAATAACAGCACAATGAGAACTGCACCATGGAATTGTATTGCCTGGTTTCATTGAAATAACAGAAAAGTAACTGTAACATGGACATCCAGATGCTGTCTTGTTGATTTTCTCTGAATATTTTCAGCGAAAATACTAGCAAGAGGAACATTTCACTGAGTTACTCCCTCCTGAATTTCACTTAGTTGTAGAGCTAAAACTAAGGCCTTTCAAGATTCTGAAAATTTTCTCGTAACACCAAAGAGTGTTCTAGGACTAAAAGAGAGAGCATTAGAAATCAAAACAGATGTTCTTGCAAAACTGCAAAGCCAGCGTTGTCGATTTAAGCGATCTGGATAAGTTGCAGGCTGAAACTTTCAGAGATTTGCCACCAAAACTTAGCAATAAAAATGTGGTTAATATTAAAAACAGAGGTGCTTTTTCAACATAATTCTAAATGGCTTTGTTTTATCTGCTTTTCTTAAGCAGCTACAGTAAAGAAGTGAAATGAGAAAAGCAATATGCCTCCACTGTCTTCACGAAGAAAAAGAAGTTGGAGAAAATTATAAATCTAAATCAAGTTCTAAGATGCTAATTTTTTCTACTGCATTACAATTTGCAATAGAGTACTAACTATGGTGAAACCAGACTAGAGCATGAGATTTAGACTGACTTAAATCACCTTTTTTAACCCAGGCCCATCTGCTGGTCAAAGCTGAAAAAAGGATTTCACATTTGCTTTCAAGCAAGTTAGAGCCCAGCTGTGAATCAGGAGTTACAGCTGAGGATTTTCTTCTATTAAGACATCACATAACAGTCAATACAAAACAGAAACTACATTTTGCTTGAAATGTAATAATATATAGTTAGTAGCTTATCCTTCAACAAATAGGTTCGACTCAGTCACAAAAATGGTTAATTTCTCAATGATCTGTTCTAGTATTTCCAGCTGTACAAAGCAGGAAGCCCAGAGTGAAGGAGAGGTAGTTTTATTCTATGATATAATATTAAGCAAGATTATTGGCTGAAGAAGGCTTTTATCAATGCAAAATTCTGGGAAGAAAAACATCATAGAATCAGTTTTACTGGCACATTGATAAATGACATGCCTGCTTAACTGGGATAACTGCCAAGGGACAGATCCAGTTTCATGCAGGGTTTCAGTTCCCCTTAGCAGCACCAGCAGATAAAATGGTAAGCGTGGTGCTTGAAGATTTCTTCATATGTGAACTGAAAGGATAAATGTCCTGCTTTAGTCATGCCATTATTGATCATGTTGGCATTAGTCTTATCAAGTCAAATGTATCTTAATATAGATTTTTATATAAGTAACTGATTTTAAAATTTAAGGTAGCTTACTGTTTACCTGAACACTCTTGAAAATAACTTAAATAATCTCAATATGTTGGAGATGAATGTGTCATAATCAAGATACTCATTGAATCTGAGTGTTTGCATTTTGAATGTGGCTATATCAATGTAGAGACAGCAATAACATACCCTTCCACTGCTGCCAGAACCCTTTTATCCTATGTAACAATAATTCACAGACACAGTGGTGTTTTATCTGACTGTCCTGCTAAAAGCCCTGAACCTGAGACTACTTTCTAAAACTATCAAGCTTCAGCTACTCAGAGGAAGCCTTACAAAAGGTTTGGCTTCTGAATAGCTCTCTGCCTAGGTATTTTTCTATTTAGGAAGATTATTGATCCAGCTCCTCTATAAGCTATGCCATTTCCCATCTGGAACAGCTTAGAGGAGGAAGAATGCATATTTAAGATCAGTTGTCTTTATAAGAAATTTATGATGTTAGTGGAAAAGAGGAAGAAACTGCATTCACAGGTAAAAATCTCTTTGTTGTCTTTTCATACTAAATTATCAAAAAGTCACCAATTCAATGGAATTTGCTGATTCACATGCTCCTTTCATTGTGAGCTGTTTTGCTGTTTGCTATTATCTCTTTCATTTGATTTTCTCTTTCCTTCTCTCTGCTTCTTTGTTTCCTTGGCCACTTAATAAACAGTCCTGGACACAACAAATGGATCCCTCATCTTCCCCTCTCAGGTGAAAACTGCAACCACTAGGTTGTAAAATTTCTCTCTCCCTTAAAACTTCTGTGCAGTGCAGTGCAGTTTTAATAGGAAAGGAGAAAAGCGATTCCAGCTCAGTCCCTCAGCAGACAGTGTCGTAGGGGATGCATAGCAGCAATGACTGGGTACGGATCCCCTCTAGAAGCAGTGGCTTCTCCACCCTGGCTTTAGCGGCGGCAATAGCACCCAACCCATCTACAACCACTTGGCTGCTCTAGACAGCAGCCCACTTTGCCTGTTACTGTAGTGAGCTCCATAGGCAACAAAGGTTTTTGGGTCTGACTTTCCTGTTACTTGAGCAGCATGTGCCCAGTCCCAGGAGTCACTATTAGGCACAGTCTCCAAACGTTTCCTGGACTAAGATTTTTAAGGGATTTCAGTGTTAATGGGACATCTACTTTCTTGTACCCAGGTGATCTAGACTGCTCTAATCAATCAAGGCTAGGGCAATCCTGGATGACTAAAGGAAAGCTAGATGCCTGGCAGCTAACATGCTTGGAGAGTAAGCAGCAGATGGGCCACAGTTTATAAAATCTCTGTTTTAGCAGTCTTAAATACATTCAGAGTCTCTCTTTAGGTGCCTAAGTCCATCCTATATGGATAGCATAAAGTGTTACATAAATCTAGTCATTTGCAATGTACTCATTAAGCAGCAGACCAATAGGTATACTCATGTACTGGTCTAATATGTACACATTATATAGCAGGAAAAGCATGTCACAAGATGCTCACAGAATAGGGCACAGTTCTGCATATCCTTTTCTGATAAATCTTTCTGACCACACAGCCTGCTCACAAAATATGTATATGCAATGGAGCATGACTTAGGTTAAGATAATGGTGAAATAGAGGGCCAAAAATTGAAACTATATAACCTGCAAAGAACATAATATAGTCTACCCTAATTTGCATGCAGATTGAGTGTACAATGTGAAATCTGTAAAGAACACTCTGCTCCCTCATTAAATAAGATTAACACTTTGTGAACCTATTTGCAAAACTCAAATTTTGAGAGAAGGCTGATGCATTCTGTACATCGTATTTTACCCAGGAGACTGCACATCATCTATCACAGAAATCTACAGGAACATCAAAACTCCTAAACAGGCCATCAGGTGACTAGATGTGATGCTTAAGTTGCCTTTATCGACAGTCAGAATTTTGCTATTTTGGCATAGGTTTCTGTTCTAGTGAAAAAAACATATAAAGCAAACACAATTAATTATCCAAATTGCTGTATTTTTTGTTCCATCAGATGTGTTAAATCAGAACCATGGAAAATCTTCAGACCTGTTAAGATCTATAACTGAAAAAAAAATCTCCAGTGGGACTGAGAGATGGCTGGAGAAGCACATAACTCTCTGATCCATCATGCATACTTAGATCTTTCCTAGTGCACTTGGACAATGGTGAATTCAGCCCAACTTGGCACTATTTGAAAAGGACCATCACAGGCATGGCAAAATACACTTCTTTTCCAGTAACAGCCTACCAGATAGTTCAGTCACCTAGTTGCTGAGGAACCCTAGTCCTAGATCCTCCTAAGCGTGCTGGAGAAGAAATCCACAGCTCTCACCTTCCTGGAAAAGACCTTCACCTCTAGGATATTAATAAGGTCAGGACTGGTCCACCTTTCACCCTACCTGGGGAAGCCAGACCACTGTCAGGAAGGAAAAGATGGGCTGAATAACTTAATATGAGCTTGGGCTCAGGCACATAAATTACAGGGACAATAGTATTTCAGACACACCTCTTTGTCCCATGCATCCCAACATCTAGCTTTAAGCATCCTTCATCCAGTGAGCCTGTTAGAGACTCTTATCTCTTAATTGGCTAGGTAGAGAGGGAGTTTAGATGACTAGTTCATATGTTCTTAAATACTCTCGTTAAGGCCAACAGCCTGTACTTGCTGTGCTGTGTCTAATACAGGTGGTCTGAGTCTTGCCACATTTCTAATCAATTATGTACTAAGCCCACTGCAACAGTACATGAATACTGATAAGCATCATAGAAATCCTTAAAAAGTAGTGTATTTCAAATACTGATTTGAAAAATTACAAAATACACCTGATGGTTGTGAAAGGGGGAATTAAAATTATTCAGTAATTGCAATGGTTGTTGTTTCATTCCCAATATGATAGTTTATTACTTCATCCTCATGCATATCCTTTTCTGAAAACATCATATTGTTCCTACTTGGAACAATAATATCATTCTGCACGGCAAAAATTTCTTTCTTGGCAAGAGATGACACAAAGCCAACATCTTTCTAAAGAGCATCAAGACCACAAAAGACCTCAAATCTCTTCAGATCTGTTTGTTCTTGGTAAATGCAAAAGAAAAAAAAATATTGCATTAGTAAAGCAAATGATCATAAAATTTAATTTGAGTTCCCTCTCCTTGGTCTACATATGAAGTTCACCATTTGACTCAATCTGCCTTGTCATAATGCATCCTAAAATGATAAGCACAGGAGGAGAATGCTAGTAACCACAATAGTGGTCATCGATTGCCCTTGGTGAGATCCTATTCACCACCCACTTTCACAATTTAGCTGTGGAAGTTATTATTAAATAAAGTTATTGAGATCCTTATGAGCTTAATAACAGTGAACTTGAATTATATATGTAATTAATCATTAAAAACAATTAAACATATTCTCTCCTAGGTTACATTAGTGCCCTAACCTTTATACCACTTTTCCAGTGTATTATACACATGAATGTAGATGTCAGTGTAATTACACTGCATTGAAATCAGGTCTACTAATTTTAGTCTGGTATAATTTAAGAGGATTGCATAGGATGACCGGATTGCTGGTATTTACTAAATCCCATCCTACGCTGTCACAGACAACCTCATATGATCAAGGATATGGTCTGAAGAAAGAATATGTTTCTTTGTGCTATGTATCTATCAAATTGATATGTATCAATTTGTCTTTTTCTAACATAATAAATTAAGTAACAAAAGCAGATTTCAACTGGTAAGTGAAATGGTCAGCAGACTGGTACAAAACACTACGTAATCACAATCTGACTCTCCAACGCTCCTCAAATGTGAAACTTTCTTATAAAAAAGGTTCTTTGACTATAGAAATGTATCTGCGTTCTCCCCTCTCTTAGCCCATTAAGGTGACTGATAGACTTTAGATTACAGTGACTTGAAAAAAAATTACATTTTTAGTCTAAAAAAAAGACATTCAGAGAAAAGAAAAGAAAAAATACCTTTTCAGTAAAAACAGAAGGCAACAGAAGCTTTGGAACGAGTGCTTGCCAGTAGAAGGATTTCATGCTTTTGTTAATTAAACGAACAAAGAAAAAATGGTGCAGTAGGCTGTATCCTACATAACAGCTTCTACTAATAAAAAGTAATAGACAATTTCCTGCATTCAATTCTTTTGAATACTATTATACAAGGTAATAGAGTTTTGGAAATGGAAGTCCTAGCAGCCTGTCAGAAAGAGCTTTCTTCCACTTTTTTTTATTAAATGACTAAGTGCAGCAGTCTGTGTCCTATCTCTCCCTCTTGCATCTATTGGATTGTATTATTTTACATTTTGATTGAAATGATGTCACCAGCAGATAAAAGCCTGGCCCAGGCATTGTAATTGAATCAGCCTGAGTTGTTTATTCTAGTGATCTACAGCGATGCTTTCCTTGTCCTAACACAGAATACATAAAAGATCCCCTCTTGTTTAACATGCTGCTGATTAGATCTATTTTTTTTAGGAGAAGGAGGAATCAAATTGGGGGATCAAGAGAGTAAGATCAAGAGAGTAAGGCCTGGAGCTTGGGGGGAAAATTGGAAAAATTAAATAAGAAGAGACACCATCTGCAAAACTTTCCATGTGTGACTGAAAGTTTAAATAAATAAATTTCACATGGCATCAGCACCAGATGCAAACAGATTTGATTGACAACATGTAAATGATGGTTAATGGGAATTTGTACATTTTTTGAAAGATTTTCCATGCTTATTTCCTAAATCAGATGCTTATTTAAGTTTGTATTTAAAAGTAATGCTTATCTTTGAAAGGAAAAAAAATACTTTGAATTGCTATTTCTTACTGCTGTTGTTAAAAAATACAGTATGTTGGATAATTAAATTATTGTTTTTGACATGTTCCATTTTCAGGTGAAACGTTTTACATTTAATAGACCAAATCAATATGCAGACGGACTGTATTAATGATAACCTGTAATTGGCATTAGTGAGAATAACATTTTACAAAACAAGAGACAGACGCAAAGAACAAGTTATAGGAGCCTTGCACTTAGTATGTTCTGACAAAATTTACTTTCTTTGGTTGTTATTTTAAGAGAATTTCTATCTTTTATGCTAGGTGCTCTTTCTTCTTTTCCCCCCCTCCCCCACAGAAGCCTCACTGAAATAAAGAAATATTAACATTAGTTTATCTGCTGAATGCACCTTAATGCAAAACTTCTCCAATACTACAACACAGAACCTGAGCACCTGTTTTTTTTTCTTTCTTTAACTATCATTTTTTACTTCTGTCTTTCCTCAAAATAAAATGCAATCATGTCAGGTTTAATAATATTGACAAGATGAAAATAAGCCAAGCCCATCATGCAATTTTCGGCAACATTTTTTGCTTGAAACCTATGCTTTGAATTGTTTGCCTCAAAAATGGAGCTAGGAGCTTATTTAGTTTGTTATTTAGGATTTCTGAATGAAGAGGGAACAATGGTCTAATTTGAAAAAGTGTTTATTTAAAGCAAAAGTAAATTCTGTAAACACAAATGAAAGAAATCACTTTAAAACCAACTAAGTTTACAAAATATTGTCAAGAAAATGGTTATTAAAACAATAATGAAATACCTAATCTTTGGAAAATTATGTAGTCAGTAAAATATCTATTTTTTAAATTTATGCAATAATTGTAATAGCACTATTTTTTCACAGCGGAAATTTAAAGTCAGGGAAAAGTTTTTTGAAGTAAAATATATCTACCATCTCTTTATGTGTACCTTAATGTTACTGTTATTTTCTGAATATTCACTAAAATGTATGAATAACAAATACATCTCCCATACCATTTAGAGTCTGTTTAGTGCTCCTAACAGCTGCATTAGAAAATTCACTCATAATAATTGCTGATACCTGACAAATAGACCTTTGGGACCTGTGGATTTTTGTAATTCATTTCTTGTCCTGAAGGTATCATTATTTGAAAGAATTTGCAAAACATACTTTTTAATACTTCTACTCAGTGATGAACTCAGAGCTTGGAAGCTAGAAGATACACTAACTACTTTTATAAATGTGTTTATTTGGCACATATTTTAATGAATGCATTTTGATTGAATTTAATCCTTCAATATGAACTTTTCAGAATGAGTTGGGATGCACTTTTCAGTTACCTTGGTTTTCAGTGCTGCTACTGCTGCACACTTTGAAAGTAATCATTTTAGCAAAACTAAACTGGAGTAGAAAACAAATTAATTCCAATCTGTCATTAAGGATTATAAAGCAAACTTACTGCTTTATTTATAAACAAATCACGCATAATGCAGTTGGCCTTGTAACGTGGAGGCAAACTGTTCTGTTGCCACTTAAAGAGACCCAGGCTCACCAAAACACCAATCCATATTCAGTCCCCCGAACTACTTAAATATAATTTGCATCACAGAGGTTACACTTTCTGTCTTGGAAAAAAAAAATGTAGGCAATGTTGATTTAGCCTCCCTTCAGCACTCCCCAGCAGCTGTCTTGGGGAAGAGCACTCAGAGGAACATCCCTGTGAGCCATGCTGTTTCTCACCATCATATGACTTCCTTGTTAAAGCATAAGTGGTAGGTACAGGCAAATTGATTTCCATAAAGGTAAACCATCCTGATCATGAAATCCAGTATGCAAGTCCCTTAAACATGAACAAGGATTTATTTATGATTCAAAGACGCGCAATTAGCTTTTCAATAGCAATTCTCATGATTTTGGAGTATCCACTGTTAATTCCTGGGATGCTTGGATGTCTGTTATATGTCCTCCTACCATCAGTGGGATTCCCAGTTTTAATGGGAGCTGGTTCAGAAACTGCCAGCAGAAAATCGGGAAGAAAAAGAAAGAACAGCTGATATTTCCATTTATTATTTGCAGTCAATTTCTCCTGGGAGTCTGTTCCAGTGAGATTTGCAGCCATCAGCAAATTTTGGTGTACCAACTTTGGGCTTTTGTGAGCTTAGCAAAAACAAACTAAACTTTCAAATCTATTGAAGTCTGCAAAAAGAACTGCAACTAAATTGGCAAAACTTACTGCCAACAAGGGAAAAAAGCAACCAGAAGACAGATAGACAGAAATGGGCAACAGCAGCCAAACAGGAGTGCATGCATCAACCATACAGCAAAACCAAGTCTTTAAGTATGAGAAGGATGATGCATGCCTGTTTGCTTGATTTAAATAATCACATTTTAAAAATATACAAAGGCCAAACCTAATGATGTTTAATCTGAAAAAGCACTATATGCTCTACACCCTGCCTTCCTCCAGTGTTTCAAGCATATCAAGATCATCTGTATCATCAACAGGATGATTCCATAAGAGGTTAAATTGCTGGGTTTTATAGGTGGGGATGATGAAACTGAGGTTCAGAAAAGCAAGGGTTTCAGCTTAAGTGGTGTACTTCAAAATACTGAAAATGTTTTAATTCCTTTCTTAAAATAACTCATTCAGGAATGTGAAATGAGTACACAGCTTGTATTAGAAGGCACATTACTAACATTGCTGGTCTTGGCTTCATTGCAGCAGCAGGTTTGCAGGCAAAAATAAAAAGAACAGTAAGATGCTGAAATTTCTAACATAACCTATCTTTAAGCAGAGTATGGAATACAGAAGAAAACTAGGTTTTGATGATAAGAAATGGTAGCTGCCTTGATCAATTGTCTTGTTTGGTATCTGAACCTGAAATCTCAGAACCTGAATGCAAATCTTTCTAAAGAAAGCTGAATAAGACACCAGATTTTCAATAATGCTGTGCCCCAACAGACTCCTCCAAAGTCAATTATTTAAAAACTAATTTGCTAACTGAGGAATTTAATATACTATCCTGCTTTTCAAAATTCTGATCTAGAGAATTGAAATAACCACCAAGATAGGCAAGTACAAGTAATTTTTTTTTCTCAGAACTGATACTTCACTGTGTTTTGTCTTTTATTTTAAAAATAAATTAATCCCAACAGCTGTGCATTAAGGAGCAGCTCCATCATTAAAAAACAAAAAACCTCACAGTGTTAAGGTAAGGAAAGATAAGAAAATCAGTAATGATATAGATGTTAGTGTCAATTTTTAAAGAGTTTATTATAGACTGAAACAAATGTATATATATGGCTAATTCTTTGGCTACATGTACGTATATATAAACATATATGCATGAGCACATATCAGAAAAGCATAGGGTGCAATTGCCTTCTATATTATTTATGAAACAAGTTAAAGATGAACTAATTGCATTTTACAAAATGTGATTGTTTAATAAAATACATTACAGTTGAGAGAAAAGATGTTTGTGTGGCACATTTTTTCGTACAAAGAAGTGTGAATATAAAAAAAAGTTTACATGCTATCCTGTTCCATCTTTGCATGTACTTGCTCTTTATCTCTAAAGCAGCATACATTCCATGTGAGAGGGGAGGTTGCCATGGTATCTGCACTTTAAAAAATTGAAGAGCAGATCTGAAAGAAGCATAAAAATCGATTTAACAAGTTGTCATGTAAGTTACCCTGGCCCATAAGGATGAAGTCTATGCACTTACCTTTTTTTGTATAAAAATGTTTATTTTTAAAAAATTAACCATAATTTTTTATTCGTGGAGTTAAATATGCTGCTTGTCATTAGGTCTGTCTTCCTGTCAACTTATAAGGCATTTGGGTGTATACCTAGAAAATATACAGATTTTAGTGCAATCTATTTTTTTTATTTTCTCTTAGAAAAGCCATGAAGCACCACAGAAGTAGGAAAGAATTAATTCTTCTAAGCAGTGTTCCTAATTCAAAAGATAGAATGCTGATATATAACTAGAGAAAAAATAAATCTTACTTAAAAATTCATTGTTTTATGAAGTTCTTAGTCATTCTAAACAAAAGAGGTTGCAATAATCACCCTGAAAACAGACATATTTCATTTTTTGACTATTCTGAAGAGAAGACTTCACAACTAGAATCTCAAACTTCCTATAGTCTCAAGCACAATATAGTCATTCACCATTTCTAGTGTCCTCTCTCCAGGGGAGGGCCAGATAGCAGCTGCAACTATAGTGAAATTGTTTCATGGGCAAATTAGAGAAAGGTTTTTTTTGTCTGTTTGTTTGTTTTTAAGCAAGGGAGAGAAATTTGAATGAAAGAGCAGGATAGCTGGAAGGTGACAGTTTATTCCAAAACTATATCCTCTTAACTTCCCTGCAGGATAGGTTACTGCAAACTCATTGAGTAAATCACAGACAGAATCATTACCTCTCCTGAAACACCCTCATTGGCTGAACATAGCCTTTGGGAAAAGGTCAATGTTACCTAGCAACTACTAAGAGCTAGTGCCTTTTTTATAAATTAACCCCTTCATATGTTGCTTCAACAGCATCTTACATTACAAAAGGACTTCCTAATTTCTACACAAAAAAAATACTAGGAATTTTATTTTCATTTTCAAGGGGATTCAGTTGTCAAAAGTTGTCCAGCAAAATCAAGGTTGAGGATGAAAATTCCTTTAAGGATTTGATTTGTTCACTGGAATACATAATCCTGACAATGCTCAGATAGAATTGTGCTGATCTCTTGTAAACCCATACAGAAATCAAAGACTGCTTCACAGACAGTTTCCAGGATGTTATGCATCTGTCAAGTTTCCAACTCCATTGCTTGGCTGCAGTTAGGACAAGAGACTCATAAAACAAAGACAAGTGGATGTGTGAGGCAAAGTTCAGGGAGATGCCATAGGTTTAGCTCCCTCTGAGGTACAGTCACAGCCTTACAGACTTGTTCCCCACTATTCTGCAGGCAAAGTACTTATTCAAATAAAGGTGAATACTTCAGGATGTGACTAATGGAAGGTCTTCAGCTCAGAGATCCCAACCAGCTGACATTCTGGGGAGAAATACAATGGCAGTACTGGAGAACAACCATTATGGCAAGCTGTACCAACAAGCACAGATGTGCTGCTGCTTAGACACAGCCAGCATCTGCTTGCCTCCCCTGTTATTTCCAGAGAAGGCAACATGAAATAGAAACTGTCTGCTGAAGCTGGGTGAATTCAGCTACCATTCTTGTTTTTTTTACAGCAGTTCCCTGAGTAGCAAAGATCTGCTTAGTAATAGCCCTGTAAGAAAAGCTCAGCTCTTCAATACTTCACACAAAAAATAAGGAAAGTATAATTAATATCTACCATCTAGAACATCACAATACCTATGCAACACCTCAAGTATTCCACTGGCTGCAAGTCCAATATCTTAATCCAAGACCTCCAGCCTTTCTCTTCCTGCAGCCTATAACTTAATTCATGGTACATAAATACAACATTATGCAGCTATTCTCTAGTCAGTAGTAGAGCTCACTTGACTTTTAATCCTAATTCTACTTTGGGGAGAAGCACATTTTCTGATTAAGTAAAAAGTTAAGACCTTTTCAGGACTTGAGTTAAAGATGACAGATTCAACTCTACATCTCTATGTTTTGCCAAAGTACACATGCAAGAGGTCAAGCATATTTCAAACACAAAAGCCAATTGTATCAGTTTTGAATATTCCATTTTACACCCAAAGCCCTCTCCCAGGAAAAAGCAGGTAAACGGTAGTGTCTATATCCATTTTGGATATGGAAATATCCATTTTGGATTGGAAATAGGTGGCTTGACAACAGACGCACATTGGCCATCCAGTCAGCAAACACAGTGTTGCAGACTAGCTGTTGTGCACTCTGTTATTTGGCCTCCAAATGGATAAGCAGGTCAAGCAGGTGAGGGTTATTTAGCAAAGAAAGGTCACTGCAGTGTTGAAAAGAATATTAAAAAGTGTAGGACACTAATCCTCAGGAAGCCACATTCCAACAGAGTTACTGTTTATGAAACAAACTGACAGTGTTTTTTGGTTTTTGTTTTTTTTTCAGGAAACCTAGAAATATCACCCAAATGTGTGACATCTATAAAAAAAAAAGGAATATGACAAACTCATGATAAACTCTGTAAGAGCTGGCAACTCTGACTGACATGGCATGAAAGGAATACATTATCCTGGGAAAGGAAGTGCCTTTAATTTAAATTGCATTTCATGTTTTATTTTCCATTTCATTCTTAGCCCAATATTTTATTTACATTTTCTATTACTTTGCCTCAGCTGTCCATAATAATACCCAAGTCTTTTTCCTGAGACAATAAAATGTATTTTGTATCCAGTAAGGCATTAAGTACTTCAGATCACTCCATCCAATATGCATTACACACCACAGGTTTGTTAGCAAAGGACTGTCCATTTGACTAGTTCATTATGTCTCTCTTCAAGGCCTTAGTCTTCTTTGCTCCATAATAACCTAATTAATTTTTTCATATGCATTTCTCATCACCATCCTGCTTATTTTCCAGGATGAAAAAGTATGGAATACTAATGGAACCACCATAACTAATATCAGGATTTTCTTCTTAAGACATTTGATGAATTGTCTAAATATATATATGCTTTGAGTTACATGAGTCATTAAAAAATAATCCTTTTTTAAGGCTGAGAACCATAACTAGATCAGGACTCACTCATGTCTGTCAAGTTGTCTTTTGCTGTATCACCAGTTTAGGAGTTTAATACATTATACACAATGGATCCCAGGCCTTCTCCAGAGACACTTTGGATCGGATCCACAAAAGAATTAAGAGCAGAATTTATTTCATCTAATTTTGGAGGCCTACAAAGTAGTCATCAACATCTGAACTATTCACCCATTATTTTTCATAGTCAATGGGCTAAAAGGCATTTCTAGGATACGATTCACCTCATCTAAAGGTAGATGCCTAAATGAGGTTTAAGTGGATTGCAGCCTAGGTGTGCTCTGTGACTGTAAAGGGGCCTTAGATGACTAGCTCAGGTATAGATATCCAACTCTAAACTTAAGTGGAATGAATCACATGTAAGGGCTTGGATGTTTTACCTAACTGCATGTCATTTTCCAGAAATTATCTGTAACTGCTTTGGTCTTGAGATGCTGAGTTGCTCCATGTCCACCTTATATTTAGGCCTAGCAGGGGTCAAATCTGAGTTTATCTTTTACATACCTCATATACAAATTGGGTTCTGGTTTGGTAAGCCTTCTGGCATACCAGATCAGGCACACACAAAACTCAGCAGCAGAAGTACAGTATAGGTCCTAATCCTGTTGCTTATCCAAGAGGATGTGTAAATGTATTTCCAGAAGATAAAAATCCAGTTGTCTTTTCTAAATTGTCTGTCTTAGAGAAATAGAACATATATATTCATGTATATTTAGAGAGAGAGAGAGAGAGAAAGAATATATAAATATATTTATATATATCTATATTACATATTATAGTTATATTATGTAAGCCAGTAAAAGAACATTAAGGCCACAAAATCAAAAGTTAGGAATAGCAGAATTAAGCTTACAAGTCTAACAGATTTTGGAAGTGTTTAAGTACTATTTAAGTATATATATTACAGTCTTTAGGTGCAATCTCAGCTCATAAGAATTTGATGGCATTTCCATTAACTTTAACAAACCCAGGATTTCACTCCTAAAATGGAGGGGCGGAGACAAAGAGAAAGGCTTGAGCACAATTGTTTCAGTTGTTCCTACCTTGAATCCTTTGAAGTCATTCATTTTTAAATATTGTAGTTGCTACCATTTACAATATGTTTGGCTTTTTGCCTTGTCTGCCTACCTTCCTGTAGCGTTTGGTTGTGCTGCTGTTTATTTTCTCACTTTCCTTTCTCAGTGTTGTGACTTGTCTCTTATTTTGTATCCTTCCCTTTGGCCCACTGGGCAAACACAAATAAACAGAAGATTTTGAGAACAGAAAAGAACAATGAGAAATATGTATCCAAAGCAATATCTTTAAACTATTTCATGTGAAAAATGCTGATTATGCATAGTAAGCTCTTTGTGTAGAGGTATCACATCTCATGAATGTCTCCTACACTGGAAAGGAACAAAAGATTACTGAGCAGCTAAAATATCATTGTGAACATTGTGAACCTGTTATTTTGTTCTGAGGGCTTACATCCTAATTATAGCATTTTTCTTTTTCCTTATTTAAGAGTCTTTCTTTATTGCAGTGTAGAATGGACATAAACATTCCTTTGGATCCTATGTGTAAATAATGAAAACATAAAAACTATGGATTTTTCCCCTATCAAGCAGGTTAATAGTTTAATTGTATACGGTTATTCTTACATTAAAAGCTGCATACCTGGCAAGCTTTATTGGGTAACAGGGACTTTTAAATGTGCCAATGTTTCTACAGAAGTAACGTGGGTCAATTGCAAAAGGGATAACCATAATGATTAAATCATTAAAATTTTGTCTATGCTTCACAGAGCATAGAGAAAATTAACTTCCCACCAACCTCATTTTTCTGCTGAACATGAAATAATGATTTTCTGCCAGTATAATTACAAAGCTAACATCTGATAGAGTCAGCATCCAGGGGGGATTATCACATGCATGAGTATTAGACCTCATTACCAGCTTGACTGCAAAATTATTACATCTTGTAATTGGATGGCAAGATTTATATACAGATTGGCTGGGTTCTCTGTAAGATTGTAATTACAAGCTTCGTTGGTTCGCTACTTATCACACAGTGCAGGAGGAGGCAAAAACAAGCAGAGGAAAGACCATTTCATTAAGCCATAACCCTATCAAGGGAGGAGCACTGTAACATCCCTGTATTTATTAGGCCAAACAGAGCTGTTTGCAGAAGGGGAGGCCATTTATTACCGCCTGACAAATGGGATTTCATTTATTTAACCTCGGTGATCTATTTCAGTAAAATGTACAAACCAGCCATCCATTTTATGATTCCGGAGTCAACGCCTCAATTATCTAAAGGCTAACTGACTGTTAAAGCACCCATCTGCTAGGATGAATTCATTGATTTAATTTGCTTCATGTTACTGAATGATTCTTAGCAGCCAGGGAGGGGAGGGGGGCGGCTGGTGGGGTAGGCAAAGGCACCAGAGTGATTCAGCATCTTCATATCTGTCTGAATGTGCGTGCACACCCCTGGGTTTTTGTTTTTTTTTTTTTAATCCTTCAGCACAATAGAAGAAGGCGATCAATAGCGGCTTAAATTTTATGAGACAAGGAGTTAAGTTGTTCAGCTCGAGCCAAAACACCTTTGTTCTACCATAACAAGTAATCTCTGTGGTGGAATTAATATTGACAAGCTGGCTTCTTTGTAGCTAATTTTGTAGGTGCTGGAGCCAATCAGAAGGCTTGCAGTAATAGAGTTGTTATTAGAGTTCATTATAAAAGCTGTGGATCAATGGCTACACTGGGAGGGAGAGGACATGCTGCTGCAGAATGCATATGTATGCTCAAGGAAATTAAATCCTTTTAATGTCCTTGTAATAATTTATTCTATAGTTCTCTTTGGCTGAAAAAAAAAACTTTCAAAAAACAAAATTAAAAATGTTCCTTTGCGAGGCTTTTAATTTTATAGTAACATGGAAACTGCTAGGAAGAAAAGTAGTATTTTAGGGGTGGAGAAATTCAGGGAGACCTTGTTAGCCAGCTCCAAGTTTTATCAGAACTGGATTTTGTTTGGAAAATGCCACCACTCCCATTTTATCCGAATCATGCAGGCTGATTTGTTAAAAGCTTAAACTATGGAGAATGTAGCATGATGGCTTTTAAGCCACCCCCTTTCTCCTGCCTTCCTAATCCATCTGTCTCATTAATTCTGTTTTTTTTAGTTTTTCTTTGATGACGCATCTTTTTTTTCTTATAAAACATCTTTACGTCCACAAAGAAGAAGTCACAAACACACGCTGCAGCTTTTCTCCCATTTTTCTAGGGAAGGAAGACTTGCATGCAGTAAGTAAGTTAGCATTTGCAGCGAGCTGACTAGAAGTTCACAGAACACAGATCTTTGCAAAAGGTTGCCTCTTTCTGCTGCAAAAGGGCCCTCCTTGATGTAAGTGTTCCCAGAGTAATAATCCATTTCTCTTGTGGCAGGCTTCAGCTCATGCTATAATCTTTCCCACAAGCTCCGAATCAGTACAAGAAAGCTGTTTACTGGACAATTTTCCCTGCATCTCAATGTCAAATGATGCTGCATTAAAATGTGAGAACAGCACAGTCAAAGAAAGGCAGGAAGATCAAAGGGAGCCCTCACAGTGAGTGAGTTGAGACAAATTAGCATCTTTTGGTCATGCTTTCCTAGATATATTAATATTGCATTTCAGGGCCATAAGTTGTTTGCTTTGCTTCCTCCCCTTTATTTCACCACAAAAATATTGCCATTTTTTTCTGTCTCCATGTGTTTGTGTCTGCCAAAAAAAAAATTGAATCACTTTCAATTGATGCAATTAAACAGTGTTAGTCCCTTGTGTAGACACTGTTGTTTCAATTCCAGTGGTTATCATTAAGTCAATATAAGAGACTCTTCAGCCAGAATAAGACCATCACACATGAACACTGTTCTATTCAATTTTTTTTCAAATTAACACATTTTTCCCAAGTATTGATAAAAAAACATTTCAGTCCTTTTTTTTTTTTTTTTTTAGACCTCTGACTTAATACTGAGGTTCTTTCTATTTAATGCAGTAACAAAATATTCTTGGAGAAAAAAGCTGGGAATCAAAGAAAATGTGCCATCGCTTTTCCACCCACTTTGTCTTCCACTCCCCCCCTCCAGCTAGAAAAAAGCGGCTGCATAATACCTGATACAGGTGAGAGAAGGAGTTGAAAATTAGGAAGAAAGTCAAAATACAGAAAATGTAGCAAGCCATAAAACTGAGGAAAAATAATGCTGTATTAATCAAAGTTTTGAATCAGACAACTTATTTCTTTACTATAACAAACTTAAATTTCAGAATTTTGAACTGAATATCTCAACTGGAATTTTGCTTCTAAAAAGCCCAAAGAGGGAAGTGTGGCATATGCCTTTTTCCCCACTTTAAATAAATAATTTTTCAAGCCACCCTTTCTCAGTTTTGTTTTTGATTCAGCACTGTTTTCAATAGAAAAACAGCTCTCAAAAAATCTTCAGCCAGCTGTAAATACTGAAGGAAGCAACCATAAGCGTTACAATAGTTTGTAGATCACTGGAGAATATTTGAAACTGAATTGTATCTATACTCATACAGTCCTTTGACAGCACTTATTTCCAACTCTTTCCTTCATGATGGCTTGTTTCTACTAGTGGAAGAATCTCAACATGGAACTTATCTCTGGTTTATATGTTTACTAACACTGTTTCTCTGACACTCATGTCCCTCCCTTATCTTCCAGGATACTTCTGAAGAATGAGCCTCAGCTGTGATGATTTTCATTGTTCTTTGAGGTTTGTTATATCTGCAGTACGGAAAGCCTGTAAGTAAAGGGAAAAAAAGGACTGGTCAGTGAAGAGTGTGGTGTCTCAGAAGTCAAAAAAAGTTTTCATAGAGTGAAAATTACTGTCAAAATAGGTGAGATGCTGCAACATCAATGAAAACAAATAGCAAAAGACTTTTCAGACATATAAAAAAAAAGGAGTGAAGTCAGATCACAATGATGCTGATGCAGAAATTAAGGGCAATCTAGATGTGGCTCCAAATTAAATGAATATCACCGTCCTTATTGGAAATGGAGATAAAATATCAACTCCAAAGGTAAGGACAAGATACTGGGAAATGATACCACCAGACTGGGCACAACTGAAACATAACAGAAGAGCTCCAACAGTATGAGTTACAGTTTTAATAAAGTCTTTTAAGTTAGAAATAATACAGATCAGAAAATAAATTCTGTGAACCACCAACATGATCTTATAAAGTACTTATACTTTAAACTATCTTATAAAGTATCTTATAAAGTACTGCCAGCAGAGACAGGGAAATATTTAGTGTTGTTGTACATAACCAGAACACACTAGAGAGCTTCATTTCTTTATCCTATGAAATGAAGGTTAAAGGGGGTATAATATATAGCTAAAAACATATCAGTGAGGTAAACACCAAAGGAGAAACAGTATTTAAGCTACAGGACAACACTGGTACAGTAATATTGTTGATGTATTGGCCATGAAAAAATTTAAGCTGGAAAATGAAAACAAGTTCTGAAGCATTAGACGAGGCAGGTTTCAGATCATACTTCCAATGTTTCCAATGGAGGCAAAAAAAAGAGCCTAACTAATGCTTTTTAAGTTTAAGCTTGAAAGAATTACACAGCATAGGGCATGTAGGCAAGGATTTGGACTTAGTAAGGTAGGAAGTCTCCTACAGTCTCAAGTTCCTATATTTTCTCTTCGTAAGAAATTTCAATTCCTCCTATGGGCAGCAATGAGGAATGTCCCTTCCAAATTCCCCTACCAAATTATTGCTTATTTAAAATACATTACTTTTGGCAGACCATCCTTCACATTTTTCAGCACAGTGCTATAAGCATCCTATAGTCAGGCCAGCCCTGAGCTGCAAAACACTCTTCTACAGAAAGGCCAGTACAGCAATCATAACTTTAATGTTACGATTGTTCCATGCTTCTGCCCTTATCAATTCATCTGTTGGGCCTGCAGCTGGACTTTTGCCTTAATGTAGGCCTGAAGTTCTTCAGGACACTAAATTTCTTCTAGCAACATGTTTTGGGCCATCCCATGCCAGTACAATAAAAACATAGAAATAATAATAAATAATCTTTAGTTTTACATTCCCCTTCTACCAGATTTCATTTCTTTGAATCATTATTAGTTATTCATTATTCTTATTCTCCTACTTTACATCATTTTAATGTTTAGATAATATTCCATTCACTTTTGTGCTTGATGAAGCAGGCAAGACTTCTTTCACTGTGAACCCTTGATCACTGACCTTGAACATTACCTCTGTACCACATTGCAAACTCATTATTGGTTCTAATAAAACATCTGTAGTGAAATCCTGCCAACACTAAGATCAGTCTCAAAATTCCCATTGATTTCAATGGAGGCAAAGTTGCACCTTGCAAGTCTGATTTCCTTGTCATAGAACTTGACTTCTATGTCAGTCCAATAACTTCACTGGGGCCATCCAAGATTTATACTACACTAGAAGCAAGGAAAATCAGATCAGTGTGTTAAACTGTGCATTTTTACAAGAGGTGGTTTCTTTGCCACATATTTCCCCTTAGCGGAGATGAAATAGATTGGGCAGTTGTCAAATGTACTAAATTCTCTTGTCATAAGCAGAGTGCTAGCAAAATTTAGCTGCTGCTCGGACTAATCAAGTGTCCTATAATACTACCAGCAGCAACTTCAAAACAACTTACATTTAAGTCCACAAATGCAACAGGCATTCCTTTCTTTGGAATTTCAGTCTCATTTCTGCCTTTCTGAAAATACTATTTTGAATGGCATTAGCAAAAAATAAATAAATAAATATGAAAAACTATTCATAATAACACATATTCTTCAGCCTTATTCCTTGCAATTAACACACTCAATAAACCATTCAGTATAACTGCATGTTATATATGCAGCTACAGTAAAATGCATCTATTTTTCAAGTTTTAAAGATACTTGTCCTTTGGCCTTATGCTTCAAAATATGCCTGAGGCATGAATGTATTGCAGTATAACTACATGCCTTAGAGCATGCTATTCTTTAGCAAGACATGCCTGAGCATGTGTTGTAATGAGATAACACTGCACCTCTACTAGTTCACCATGTTCTGAAGGTCTATAGTTATCTCGTTATGAAGTATGTCCAGTCATGTCTCATTGACTAATTTACTTATTTTTTATTTACAAATTCTCAATATAAGACTCCATTGTCCATAGACAAACCACTAGAAAAGATGTTCAGTGCCAGGAGGTTGGTGTTGAAAGGTCGACTACAATTTCAACATTTCCGCTAACTTTCCTGAGGACAGGCTAAATGCCAACATATTTTTGAAAGCATCATTCTTCTAAGAACTCATATTCTATCCAATCTACACACCTTAAGATTTGCAGCATTCCAAAAATTAAGTATGTCTACAACTTAGAAAAGAGGTTTGTCAGAAAAAAGAATCAGTAACCCATAATTAAAGATCAGCTCCAAAAGCTGTTGACAAAATGGGCTATGTATCATACACACATTCTCACTCATTTTTAGTAATAAACTCTTAAGAAAAGTAGTATTCAAAACCACAGTTTTCTTTCTAGCAGGTGTGGTAGTGTTGTTCCTCAAAGCAGAGCAGAGAATAGCAACAGCTGGGCCAAAGGGACAACAAATGGGGAATGTTTGTCTCACATGTTTCAAAAAATCCTTTTGGAAAGGCAGATTTATTGAAGGGGGTGAGGAAGGCATCAAACTGACACGAGTTACTGAGCATCAGATGGTCTCTCCACAACTCCATAAAAAAAGACAGCCAAAAATATGACTGTGGGAGAGTGGAGCTGAGTATTTGTGTTATCACTTACTATGCCACATAACTAGAAAAATAGGTAGTTTTAATATGTGAGAAGGACGGAGTTGTAGTTCAAGGGTCACCATTGTTCCATTTGGTAAACCCATACCTGCCCGGTAATGACTTTGCTAATGGACAGGAAAGGTACCCTAACTAAGACAAGAAAAGAATCAGTAGTGATGAGGGTTAGATTTGATCTGATAGCTCAGACATTTAAGTTCCCAATTCCAATTTCACCAAAAGAACTAGAACTTCAGCTGGGTATTCAGGTGCTACCGTGTCATGCAATAATGACAAAGATACAATCATCAGTCCTTTGGGCTATCCAGGTATGTGCTTTAGGTATTGCTTTAATAATTTTGGGAAAGGAAAACATTCTGAAGATGTCATCTGGCTGACTCATAAAACCATCCTGTTGTTCAACACCCGTGTTTTTTAATGAGAAAAGTGTTGGGCTGGATCTAGTTATTCTTATTTTAAGAATGTGATTTTTCTAATCTAATAAGTCATAAGGATGTATTTCTTTCTAAAGGACTCTTTCCTTTGATTATGAGGTCATGATCAACATACTGGCTTTAATGTAATAGTAATATTTATTCATCTTTTACTGGTACTTAAGTAGGAAATCAGTATTCCTTGCTCTGCATTTAAAAATATTATTTTAAATAAAGTTTGTAATACTAGTAATGAATGTTCAAGAGTTCTTAGAAGTGATTTCATATGAACAACTTGTATCACAAGATTAGTAAGAGACTAGAATAATTTTGTGTAATATATAAAGAACTCTTCTCTTACTTCCACAAAGCCAAAATGAGCAAAACACAGGAAAATGCAAGACACACAAAGAAAGTATATTTGAGTAAAATCTGGTGAAATACAGGAATTTTCTTCTTTTGCCATCATCTATAGATTTGTGTATTTTTCAAATAAATAGGGACCATTACTTTAAGGATGATGAAAATACAGCAAAAGAAAGGGCTTGCTCTCATCAGGAATATCTTCTTTCATTTTCCTTTATTTTGCTCAGTGCAGTTTTTTTCATCAATATCCTTTCTCTGCTGACAGTAAATACCAAAATTAAAATATTTAAAGTGGAATCATCAGGCTAGCAGTCTTTGAGATCCAGGAAAAACATACATCCAAACTACCCGTTTCTCACTTTGACAAATAAAAGGCACTCATTTAACTAAAAAATATATCAGTAAGATATTTCTAATGTGCAATTTCTTTGAGGAGGTTTTCTACCATTTTTTGGTTTTGCACTACCCACTGATGACTGTGATCTCAAAGAAACCATCAGCATTTACGTGCAGCCAGGATTCCTCAGGACTAAATGTCCTCAAAATGGGGGGAAAAAATTCAAACTGGGGACCATCTGCCAAAGCTAGGATTTGGGACACTTGCTTGGAATCATGGGCAGTGCTTGGGCAACACTCTTCTCCCCTCCTAGCCATAGCAGTACGTCAAAATGAAGTATTTCTATTGGTTCTTCTTTGATTTACTGTTTGCCAAGGGACAGACAACAATTCTTTGGTTTGTTCCTCTGCTATCTGTGATTTCCTAGGTCTCTCATTAAAGCAGTGGGCAGGGCTAAGACTGTTTAACTTCCAAAAATCAGACAAGAAAGAGGAGTGCACTCTGGCCTGTATCACTGAAGTAATGCAGGTGACTGGTGGGGATCAGACTGAGTTTATGTCACAGATAGCTGCTTTAAGCATAAGAGAATCCTGTCTCCTCTTGAAACTATGATTTTTATCCCATTAACAACATTGGACAAAATCAAACCAAAACAAGCAAACAAACAAAAAAACAAAAAAACACCAGTCCCATCCAAATAGAATGAAATTACAACCTTGGATATAATCCAGCTTTATAGGGTCCTAAAGCCATGGACTGCAAAGTAAAATCCCCTTCCTCCCCCCATCTTTGGAAAGGAGCCCTCTGCTCCCACTAAAAATAACCACCAACCACTTTGTTTTGCATTTGTTTCTGCCTGCAAATACTCTGAGACATTTTGATGGTGGACTGAACATTTATAGCAGAAAAGCAACCAAACAGGAAAGTACCACGTGATCCATTCTCTCCCACACCAAAAGTGAACATAGCAGGACTTCTAGAGACAGGAGCTTTCCTCACTAACGGCTCTGAGTAGCCATCCACTGACCGATATGCCAACCTTTATTTTTATGCAGGTTTTCCATTCTTAATCATTCTTACCAACTTCATTTTGTGGGAAAATGATAGTGAAAAATGGAGTAACAAAGTATGCCAGATGGATGGCTGGGAGAAAGGGTGCATAAGCAATATAACACTGCATTTCTGTGAAGCCAGGATGAAGGTCAACCAAACTCTAGGAATTTCACAACACACCCTAGGCATGCAAAGCAGGCATCAGCTCTAGGAAAAAATAGCTGACAGGCCTGGAGGGGAAAGGCACATCTGGCCTACCTCTTACCTTGCTCCTTCCTGGGAACGCTGCCTGTCCTCTCTGCACCACATCTGTTCAGCTTCCCCCAAGGCTGGCTGAAGAGGAACCATCTCCCCAGAGAAAAGCCACGTGGCCCCAGTCCTGACATCCCCCAGACACTGTACAGCTGGGAAGGAGCGGCCTCACCCTACCCCAGGCACCAAAATGTCTCACTACAGCTCTGAAAATAACGCTTGATATATAACATACCTTTGGCTCGACTTTCCCTCTTGTGCTGTGGGACGTCGTTAAATAAAGTCAATGGAATTAGCGTGATGTAAAGCCATAATAGAAGAATAAGACCCCTTTCTCTCCTGCAGCCTGATCATATGAGAAGCTGAACATTTCTTGCTAAGTGCTTAGTGCCATCTACTCTCATCTATTTCATTTCAGTGAAAATTCAGCTAGCAAAGTTAATCTCTTACAACCTACTATTCTGATGCAAGATGTTACTCTCATTCAGGAAATCTGAACTGAGTTTACAAATTCCCAGGTCCCTCTGACAGTCAATAGCTTACTATTTTAGTGCAATGAGCACATTAGCTTTGAACAGCTTGAGACTGCATTCTCCATTGATCAGATAAACAATTTGTGAAATATTTTATTACAAAATGACGCACCAATTTAGCCATCTTTTCATCAATGATGTGCTTAAATTGGATGTGAAATGCCAAGAAAGTTGCCTCCCCAGGGTGCCATCAGTGAGAAATGTAAGCAGAGGCTTTCAGTTAATATGGTTCATGTAGCAGAGTTTTATTTTTCAGTCAAATCAAATTTAAGTCAGCTGGTAATACATGTTTGACCTCCCATTATCTAAAGCCATAAATTGCATTGTAGTGATTTGTTAATCTGGCCTTAAATCATCCAGCAACCTGTATACCTCTTTTATGAATCATGGGTTTTTCTTCTTCATTTTCTTACGAGTCCACACAGAATAGTGGATTACATCTCTGGCATCTTGTCCCTTCTCCATTCAAGAGCCTTTATTTCTGTTAGATATAAAACGCAGCATTGTTTGTAAACTCATTTAAATATAGGAAACTGCACTGTGATTTAAACTGCAATATTCCACAGGATAGCACAGATACTCTTAACAGCTCACTTCAAGAATGAATCCCAGTCCTGAATCACAAGAGAAGAAATAAAGGATGAATGCCATAGTCTTTGTGATCTTTTATCAAAAAATATCTAAGCTTGCTTTAGCATATTTATTCACACAAATTTAATTACCAAAATAGAGGTCCTATTTTATACCACAGCCACCTCATGCAGCACTTCTACCATAGTTTCACACATTTCAGGAGTGACATGAACCATCATTACTGATATATGCCCAAAGTAATCAGTTAACATTGTTCAATTTCCTGTCTGCCAGTTTTGAAAAAAGAAAAATAACTAAGGAAAGGAAAGCATCATCATGGTACTTCCAGAAGAAAAAGTTCAGAAGTCAAAAGTCATGAGACTATGAGAAATGTCTTAATTTATGTAAAGAGGTAAACATCAACTATTCACTATCATCAGATATTTTTTTAATTCCTTTGGTTTAACATCCTTGTGATAACGCATTTTGCCAGCTTTTAAAACTTCTTGCAAGTATTGGTGGTTGCAGCCCACACCCTGAGAGCTGGTGGCAGAGGACCCAGAAAAATTAGGGTCCTATTATATTGTCCTATCATCCTTAACATGCCTAGGAAGAGATGCACCATAAATATGTTGCATGGGTAAAAACTAGGACTTACCAAACTCATTTAATACGGTGGCTGCTAACTCTGCATTAGATGGGTACACCTCTTAATTCCTGCTGAACTAAACTGTATTCAGACTGGTCATATATAAGAGGTAAATTAGCAATAACTTGAGACATTCAATCCCTCTGAATGCAAAAGAAAAAATTACTTTTGCTTCCAGGAAATGTAGTTTTTCTGGACTTCTGAAATCTCTCAGAGTCTTCTGTTGTCTTGATTCACAGGCAAAACACACACTGCTCTTTCCTCAGGAAAGGGTCACTCTCTTTGCCACAGTAAGTTTTAAAGGGATAGCTCCATTAACCAAAACACAACAGGAAAGCAGAGGCACAGCATTCAAATTTTATGATATTCCGCTATTGAGTTCTTAGGCTAATTTTTATTCAGTCAACAGCAAATTTTGTCCTTTGGCCTCACATGGTGTCTCAGAAGGTTTAAAATCAATTTCTCCTACATTCGCATCACCAACATCCTCTGCTTCTGCCATCAGCTCTGTTTCTGCCTGAGTGGATCCCACTTGCAGAGGAACTCATGACACCAATAGTGAATGAACATATTTACACCATTAGGTGACATGTACTCGTGTCAGAGCTTGCATTCTCACTTCTGGACCATTCAAATAGCTAACCCACGAGCTCTAGCTATCTCATGTTCCCTTGCACTTCCACCACAGCATGTGGAAACTTTGGGGATTTGGGATGCTAGAGAAAAGCCAGCCCTTTCACAGGAGCTACCTCTTACAGCATGGTCAGAAATTCACACAACTGCACTGGAGGATCAAGAGGCAATATCCCTAGTTATTCCAAAGAATTTTATTTCAAATTGTTATTTCAAGTAACAATTCACACTAACAACCCTTTACATCGTTACTATTTAGCACTAAAACAAGCAAATGTAAAAAATAAAATCAAACAAGGAAAATATGCACTCAAACCCATACAGATGCTGCTTTGATTTTCACTACGAGTCTAAGGAGTCTTCTTTTCATGGTCTCTCCCTCTGTCTGTCACCCATAGTACCAAAGGCCAGCAGTAAAGAAGACAATGCATGATATCATACATAGAAGACAAATATATGTGGCATATAGTTCATACACAGCTTACCTACAGTTTTGTTAAAATATGCATGCAACACTTATAAGCATCTAATTTTGATTCTTACGTTAAGATCACAGGGCATTAGTTAACAGCAAATGGTTGTTACATGTTACTTTTCAATAGATCGGGGAAAAAAATCCAGGAGTTGTGTTCAGTACTAATATTGTTCATCAACTTCTGTGCAGCAATGTAGTGTGGCTAATCTCCAACACTAAAAAAAAAAAAAAGCAAGGCTGTGACCCCAAAGCCTCATGAGGCTGTATCAAAAAACATAAGATCAAAGGAAATAAAGAAATACTGAGGTGTTTTTTAACATTTGATAAACTGAACTCAGATGAACCTCTGTAAAGCATAAGCCTTCTACCTAACATCACTCTTTCACAAAACAGTAAGTTATCTCAGCTGACAGACACACTTAGAAAATTAAAGATCCAGTCCCCAAATATGCAAACAAAGCCAAATTAGCCAAACTGAAGCCATATTCATGACCTTGTCTTCACAAATGGAACTGAAAACCACTACCTAGGAGACACTGGCAGTATTTAACAAGAAAAAGAAGAGTTTTGCACCCTCAGACTGACCCCAGTAATTCAAATCTTTATGTTTTCTTATTTGAATATCTTTAGAACTGTTTTATCTGCACCTGCCCCAGATCAGGAGATGATATTAGGAAAAAAGTTCAGTAAAGAGAAAAGAAAGAGATCTTGTAAAATTAACTGTAGTTTAGCTTCCATAACCAAGTGTGGCATGCTCAAGGGAGTCAGTAGTCAGAGCAGATTTTAAAAGAAGCATCAGAAGGTTTATAAAACTACTATATTTTCAGTGATATTCTCAAAATTCAGAACAGCTTACTTCTGGAAGCCTTGCAGAACTCATTTTTCATTATTAGCTATCAGTTTTGTTTATCTAGATATTCAGTTTTTGCTGTGTACTTTCAAATTTCACAGAACTTTCAACTAAACTGAATTTTCTATTCATACGACTGCAGACACGAGAGCTATTTGAAAAATTATATCACAGGCAAGAGCAGACAAAAATTCATCCTTTTGCAGGTTATGAAAGAGGAAGACATTTACTGTCATTCTGGTAGGGGAGGCAGGCTGTGACAATAAAGAGCAAATAACACCCACAGATTTCAATTAACATTGTCAAAGAATGGTTCTATGTTAGAAAAATATGAAAATTGCCACACACTTATTTTTTCTTATTGTTTCAAAACTGTCACTTTTATTCACAGATTACAGGTTTGGGGGTTTGGTCCCAGATCAAATGAGAATGTTATACATGATTGTGAACATACTGAAAAATGGGTATTTCAGACTGCAAAGACTGAGTGTTTACATGATATTAATATAACGTAAGTCAGACAAAAACATGCAGAATCAAAGGGCGTGGCATCTTCTCAAATAATTCAGCCAATACTGGTTATCTAATCTGTGAGAAAAGGTAGCTCCTGATGTCAGTCAAGGTATTAGACTCTGACCCATAACTGTTTCCATTCCAATGGATAAGTCAAATAAGCATTATTCCTGCCCCGTGTATGCAGAAACATTATAGTTTATTACAGAAATAGGTAGTGGTGACTCCTATAGGAAGGTTCTCTAAAATCATCTCCTGAAAAAGGTAATTGTGACATTTGTTTTGTATGGTCTCACACCTCTGCTGTTTGTAGCAGCCTTTTATATTCAGCAGGGATAAAGCCCTCTGGTTATAGAATTACCTTTTCCCTGTTCTATGAAATCCTGGTCACCTTTGATGAGAGATATGCTTCTGAAAACCACCATCTTTCACTCCCATTCCTCAGGAAAATAATCTACCAAACAACCACATGACCATTCAAAGTCCTTCCTGATGTTGTGTCCAAAGTATCTACCTTAACAACAGTCATACACACTAAAGGGGAAACAGATGGGGTAGACGGGCTGTTGTGAGAGTGTAACTGAGCTGGAGTGGGTCACTGTCCTCATTCCTCCCACCCATTTCAAGCACAGCACAAGGCCTCTGGCTGTCCACATCCTCACCAGGGTATCTCACAAGGAACAGGAAAATGTCACTTTCCGGTGGCAGACAGTAAGAATCTCACTTTTGATATATCATCACATAACACTTTTCCCCCACATCATAACTGCCTTGAAAATCTGAGGTGCAAAAATAGCAAATCAAGACTATTTTAATAACTTAATCTTCACTGGAAAATGTGAGTTCATCAACATAATTTTGCAGAGGAATATGTCCATTTGGATAATTTTCACTCAAAGATAGCATGAGAGTCAGTCTCTGTAAAGCTTGAGAGAGAAGAGCTCATCTATAACATGGAATACATAAGAAGGGTTCAGCTGTTCTCACCAGGGAATTGATCCATAGTATCCAAAAGTAAAGGAGAAAAACAAAAAATCCTTGAAATTTAATTCACCAGTGAGAGGAAAGTGATATAGCTTTAAACTTCTGCTGCCTGCAAATGAAGATGGCTTTCTGAGCAAACAGAAAGACAAGAATACTATTGGATATTATTTTTAAATTTTGTCTTTTTATTGTTAAAATCAGTGTAGCCTAGTTATGTTAAGAAAAATATAGGCCCTTTTGCTTCATATCAATATGCCAAACATAAATATTATTCATTTTAGAACTGAATAATTTGGAGGATAGAACACTGATCTTGCATATGGATATGCATTAATGAAGTTGGAAAATGCAGCTTCACAGAACAAGCAGTAATACTTTTTGACCCCTATTCCAACTTCACTCCAAATGCTCTGAGATTATCAATATAATTTATTAGCCAATTGCTAGTACTGCCTCCTCTTGAGCTAACAGCAAAACCTGTTTATGGAGATCTTCCTCCCACCCTGCCTCTGTACAAAAGTGCCTACAGCTGCACTAGATATCCTATGTGTTCTGTGTAAGTGACACACATACAGCTTTTGCGGGGGCAGAAATGGTGGAAAAATCTCAGAACATCAGAAAAAGATATTTCACAAAACTGTAACATTTCTGCGACAAAATTCTGATTCCCATAAATATTTCTTTACATTCCTGTTCAGATAATATAAATGAAGATGAAAATTTTGAGTTGGCATTTTTAAATTAAATATTTTTCATTTTAAAAAGTACCTCAAATTTTTTTTTTCAAAATGTCAGATTGTGTGTTTTCAGATTCTCAGATTATTTTCTTTGTACATTCACTTTAAAACTTGTCAGACCTTTCAGTGTTCTGACTCTATGCTCCAGCTGAAAACTGAAACTGATTTTGAAATATCAACATTTCCAGGGGGATAATATTTCTGTTCACCTATTAGCTTTTCTTTTGTAACCTGATAAATAAAAATAATTCTTGAATATATAACTTGTAGCTAGTGGCATAGCCATATCTCAGTCAGTTCACAGTTTAAGGAAATGATGATTTTGAATAATATGGAATAATACATGTGATAGGACTGTGACATTATTTACTACAATGAATAGCCATTGCTTTAGTACCTACAGTGACAGAGTTCATTCCAGTTGCCTGTCCATGGGTTTATAAGTGGCTAATTCCTCATTAGTTAGTTAGCCGGTAGTTAGTTGGCCCTGGCCAGCTCAAAGTGTCCAGTCTTTCTTAGCCTTATGCCTGACCCATTGGGCAGTATGGACCCAGTGTCCATTGGGCCATTGAGGCAGAAAATTTGAATGATAACTGGGAACTGTTTAAAAACATTTTACTACAAGCCTGAAAAACTTCCATGTGAAGCGACTAAGAAAGATGCCCAACATGGTAGGTATCAGAGCAGCTATCAAAGTATTGTTTGCTGATTAAAGAAACAAGAAGCCGATGATAAATAAAAATCAGAATGGAGGAATTGTAGAAAACTGATAAGGTAAGGAAAGCAAAACAATCCAATCCATCACTGTGCCAGAGATCAGGACAGTTTAAAAGGATATTTTTACAAAATTAAGACAGAAAGAAATCTCACAGTGTTAAAGACCTCCAGAAAATTATAGCTCAATATTTGGAAAAAGGACAGATGCTGTCACTATGTGATGGTGAACGAATGCTTTCCACACCAGCATACTTAAGCAAGATGTTAAAAGCTAACTGCTAAAACTATACATATTAATTCAACAAGTCTGGAAAAATTGCACTTAAATTTGTAAAAGAACTGACTAAGGAACTATCTAGAACATCATGTGTTGAGTTGCTGGGGAAGTTCCAAAGGATGGAAAGAAAACCTTGAGTTCCAATGTCTTAAAAGAGTCAACAGGAAAGTAGAGGAAATATATATCTGTCAGTGGCTGGACTCCTAAGGAAGAATTTAATTGGGAAAATAAAATCAATATGGGTTGATCAGTATCAGTATCAGTTGATCCATATGGGTCTATGGAAATTAAAATATTTTAGTAACTTGATGTCTCTTTTTACAAGATAATACATTGGCTGATAAATGCAATAGGGTTGATGAAATATATGTAGGCAAAAGGATATACTTTGGCATGAGAGTGATTGCTTTTAGGTAACTAGGGCTTGGTTGTCTGTCTAACTGGATAAGTTGCTGCTTCTGAGTACCACCTAAACATATGAAGCCCTGGTAAACATACCTTGCAAAGAAATTAATCCAGCCCAATTGCAGCTCCACATATATCTTTTGCTTTGAAACCAGTTAAATAGCCCTACCCTCCACATATACTTGTCCTCTCACCTCTAGATCTGTTCGTCTTCCAGCTTTGAGCTGCCTGCAGCCCACCTTCTTCCACATCAGACCTGAAACTGCCGAGAAGAGCAGAAGATGAGGGAACAGATCTATCTCTCTCTCTCTCTCAAGGGAGAGAAAAGATAGGGGAAAAGACCAAAGCTACTGACCTCTCCCTTCTTCCTCCTTTTCTCACTCTGAAGAAGAAGTAAGGAATAAAGAAAAGCCAATCAGGACTTACTTTTTCCAGCCAGAGCTTAAGCAAGCCTAAGGCTTCTGACATCATTAAGAAACAGAGTTGGGGATTTGGCAATACTGCTCACCCACATCTTCTTGTCCCTTCTATTGCCAAGCCCGTTGGCCTGCTGCCAAATCTCCTAAGCCCCTGCAGGAAAGAAGAAGGAACAAGAAAAGTAAGGGGAGATAGCGCAAGGTTAGGGTACAGTCTGTAGCTCTATAAACCAACTTTTTGCTTTCATCATTTCCTCTGATGTGGTCTAGCCAAAGGCTGATCTCCAAATCATATTAAGTCTGCTCAGGATGACTTCTAGGAATGTCTTCCTCCCTCATTTCTCTAGCTATATCATCACACTTCTGCATCTTTTCAGTGTCTGAGCTGTACATTATTTTGCCTTTCTTATTAGACTTTACCCTATAGCCCTGCTCTAGCACATATGAGTTTACTTTGCTGTTAAATTCCACCCCCAGCAGCCTCAAGCAGGCATATGTATACCTTTCTGTCAAGGACTTGTCATTTCCTCACTGCTGCTCCCTCTAAGTAAGAAAACTCCCTTTGCAAAATCCTGCTTTGGAGCCTTCCTTCAAACACATTTCTCTCATGATGCCTGCAAATAATGGCAACCCCCCACTGGCAATGCAAGGAGTGGTCTGAGATTACCAGTATGGTAGGGAGGGAAGCAATGTCAACAAGCAGAAGTGGTAACAAGAGGATGCTCTCTTCCATAAATAAAAGGGCTTTAATTTGCTGTAGCCACCTTAGACACAGATTTAATAAACTCAGTTGACTCGTTCTTCCCAAATGCCCCTGTGTGAACATGGCTTCTGTTTGCATTAGCGTGTTCACACTTGTCAGCATGCTCACAGCACATTTACTTGTTGCAGCCTTCAGTTGTATCCGTTTGGAAATGCTGACTGTGGTTTTCTTTGCTTTTTTTTTCTGTGTCCATATGGTGTCTAGGACAACGTAGCTCTAAGCTTTTGCTAGGGTTCTTAAGCACTACCTTGATATATGTAGCTGATGGAAACAACAGTAAGTTACATTTTTAATGAGCAACAGCAAGCTCACATTTACGCTTGGTTTTAATCCTGCAATGATTATGGCCTGCACTGCTCTTCCAACACATACCTCTTTGCAGGCAAATTAAGTTTTACTCAGCGGACGTTTACTCTCCCTTTAGTCACCAAGAAATCAGTCAAGTACAGTTTAAACACAAATCCAAACTTTGGTCCTTAGTTCTAGTTTGTCTTTATTTCAAACATAATAGAACATAAATCTGATCACACAGGCTGGATAATATCATTGTTCACTTTATAGCCATGGCTCACCGTCACTCTGGACAAGATCACAAAGGGGATAAGGTCATGGAAACTCTCTGTGTGTCTTATACCCTGTGATGTTATCAGGTACTCAACCCTAAATCAATAGAAACACACTGATAAAAAGAGGAGAAAGGGAACTGTGATAATAAATCAACTCAACTGCAGAGAAAGTGCCAGGGAAAACAATATTGATTTTTTTTTTACAAGTCAGTGCACAGATTTGTCAGACAAAAGAATAGAGATGTCAAAATTCACAGAATCAAACACACTAATATTAAGAGAAAAACAACCCCAGTGCCTACAAAATGCTAGAATGTGTGCATAGTGATATTTATCAGAAAGAGGAATGGTATTTTATCATACTCAGAATATTTAAAGGAAATATTTATACAATCTGTATTTAACACCCCCTGTCTGTTCCTCAGACTGATTGTACATTAAAACGTCCTGGTAGGATCAGGCAGGAGGGGAGTCAGAGTCCATGGCCTCTAGCCCGGTGAACAAAAGATGTTTCGCTCCTCACCTAAGGGAGGTGACTCACTGGTCATCACCGGTGACCATGCAGTCACCTCCCCAGGTGGCAGGAAAGTATCATGTTTCTCTGCAGTGACTTAGAGGAGCTTTCTTTCCAGAATGGCCATATGACGCTCCTGGAAAATCAGAGATTGATCAAGGTAGGTCAAACAGATCAGAAAATACTGGAGAAAGACGACATTTAAATTCTGTTCCATGAAAAAGAAAAGGAGTATTAAAATTATATAATCATTTATAATAAATATACTAGATGATGTAACAAAGTTTAATTTTCCCACTGAAAATCATAAGCAAATAGTAGCCATATGAAATGCCAAATATTAGAATAGAAATAACAGGCAGTTCAAAATAGTGATTCATCTGTCATCTAACATTTCTCTTTAATAAATTCAGAAAAATTAAGGTCAGAAGGACCACCACTTTCATAACAAATGTCTTTAACTTTTATGCAACTCCTCTTATTTGTAGTCCTGAAATCTGTTTGGATAAATCAAATCTTTCAGAGAGACATTCAGCATTGATTTGAAGACTTCATAAGGTGTAGAAATCATCAATCGCATTGGTAATCTGTGCTAATGTTTCCATGCTCTCAGTGATAAAAATTAGGCCTAATTTCTTTTCGAAATTTGTATGCCTTTGACTTCCTGCCATCAGTGTTTGTCAATCTTTTCTGTCTTAAATTACAGAGGCCACTATTTTCTCCTCATGCAGGTACTTGGGCTTTATAATCAAGTCACATTCTAATCTTCTTTTTAATAAAATGAATAGATTGAATTCCTTAAAACTCTCATTATAACTCACTTTCTTCAGCATGCAAGTTATTTTTGTGGCTCTTTTCTTCACCTCTTCCAATTTTTTTCATGCTCTATAACTCTAGAACTTCAAGGGTTTGCTATTCATGTGGATCTAGAGTGCACACGCTACTGCCCAGAGATACATTTGCATCATTTCCCCAGTTCACAAGATTTCAACTCAATGCTACTGTCATTAGGGATTTAGATGTCTACTAGGTATGAACTAATAATGAAGCACAATTCAAGCCACTGTAAAATCATTATCCTTTAGCAACCATTGATAATTTTTATTTTAAATTTGGCATGCTTTTTTTCATTTGCTTGGCCATTTTGCATGCTTTTATTTTCATTAAATAAGAAGCAATGCTGAAAAAGAACAAAAGAAACCTCCTGCTTCATCTTCACAGGATGGTCACAGGAATCTTGTTTAGGGAAGAAAGTATAATATAAGCAGCAGGCCAATTCTGGGCCTCACTATAAAGGTAAATAGTAGTCTTGATTTTTGACACCTACCCGTCACCGGTTGCCAGCTTGATAAGAGAATTATGATCTTTCACATATTTTGCAGTTTTGTTTTATTTGTACCTTCTTTTTTGTTATAGGGGTTTTGTTCTGTTTTCTCCTTTTCTCAGTCTCTGAAATATTTATTCAAAACACAGAAATGTAATTAGGAAAAATAATTAAAATGCATTTTATCCCCAAATATTCTATATTCTCCCTCTGGATATTCAATAAATTAGCAAATCATTTAAATAATGGCTGTATTCGACTCAGTAAAGCCTCTTTTACTGACAGTATGTTCCCCTTTGCAAGCTTCCTAAGTTTAGAACATGTCCATGCCATGAGCCATAGCAAAATGCTCCTGTGTCAGAGAGAGAGAGAGAGAGGAGAGGCGAGAGGCGAGAGGCGAGATGCAAGAGGGGAAAGGGGACAGCGGAGAGGGGACAGGGGAGAGAAGAGAGAGGAAAGGGGAGAGAGGAGAGGGGAGGGAGAAGAGGGGAGAGAGGGGAGAGAGGAGAGAGGAGAGGGGAGAAGAGAGAGCATCTCAGCCAAAGCTACAAGTGAAGCTTTTAGCACAGAAAAGAACCTCATTGAGCCATGGAATTTTTATACAGTGTGGTCAATTGTTGGTGCTAGTGCTGAACTGGAGCTTCTTAATGATGAAAAGGCAGCACATGTATTTAGAACCATGAGCTGATTAAAAAGCAAATATTTGAGAAGGCTTAAAGCTAATTTTGCTCACTTGGCAAAGTATGAAAACAACTGTCTTTCCATGATCTCTTCATGAAAAAGCATTTCAGTGGTAAACAAAATTTCATAAACAGAATCTGGGCCTTTACTGTTTGTTTTTCAGGCCAAGTAAAATCATGTTGAAATGAGCACAACTTAAGAAGCCATCCTACAGCAACTTAAAGGCCTTCAAGCCAATTACAACCTTTAGAAAGAGGTGACAGTACTAGGAGCACATTGGACAGCTGTTGCATGGGCAGAGCAAGTCTCTTCTAAATAAACAGCTACATCTGATAGATGAAAATATGCCACAAATTACAAGCCTTGCTGGAAAATATCCTTTTTTCAAAATGAGCTGCTTTGTTCTTGTCTGTGAGGTCTGAAAAATACAAAAAGCTTGTGTTTGTGGACATTGTATGGGCTGTTTATCACTTGGAATTTCAAATTCAAACACAACAGTTCCAGTCAATGGAGTCTTGGATAAATTCCACTAAGAGCTCTACCACTCGATTCGTTTTATTTATCTATTTTTGGTTATGAAAAGCTCTAGATTTAAAAATTGTCTAATGGAACCATAGCTCTTAGGTCCTATCTACTCTGCTAGCAGGAGACTATCTTCCCTATTACTCTTTCCTTAGGAATCTGTTTTCCTCCCTGACAACTAAAGAGCAAAGTGAGCTCTTTTCTTTCTTCTACTTTCCCCCAAAGCATTGAAAGAATGTTTTTAAACAAGAATCTTTTTGCCTGATGGTTCTTAAAGCAGTAGAAAAATCTCAACTACACACATCTGCTCCTAGATTTTTATATGCCAAATTCATACCACTTAGAAACAATGCCAATTAGAAACAAGTTCAAACTAAATTTATCTTCAAACTGCATGGGAAAAAAAAATCATAGTATACTGATCTTTTGGTTTTAATGCTTTATTTTTCCACTTTTGGTATGTGATCCACAACATGGGCAGCTCTATGGAATATGATGGTAAGGACTGAATTTTTATTCTCTTCCTGAAATAGCTTGCTCTGTATTCCCTGACCTCATATTCAGGCAGTAAAACAAAATGCCTGTACCTTTACTATTTCAACAGATCTCTTCCCTCCTTCAGTCTCCTGCCTTGCTCACTTTTCCCCATCTGCCAATGTGACATCAATATTCAACACAGAATGGCAAAGGACCAGAACATTCATTGCAAAATCCTTTTGCTCAGCCTGTGAAACTGTGTATCTGCTTTAAAGCTAAGTTATTCTTATGAAAATGTGAGGCACATAAATACAACATGGCCATTGGCATTTTTCCTTCACATCAGCACATCTTATGAGCCTAACAAGGCTCATCCATCATTTGCACTAACCATGGGCTGAGGTGAAAGGTCAGGAATCAGGGTTTGGAGAAAGTCAACTGTAAGGGAACAGAAGGCATGCTGATGGGGAAAAGACCGTATCCCTGTCATCTACCGGTAGTAGTGATTGACGAAGACAATACTGTTTGGTAATACATGACAATTATGCATTTATCTGATATTTTCCTTTTGTTCTCCACAGTTGTAAAATGCAACTGTTATTGTTGAAAGCCTCTGAGAGACTTTTCTGACTTCTTCTACAGTGTGTATGGTGCATAGTGTCTGGTCATCAGCTGATGAGCTGATCCTTTAGTGAGAGAAGCTCACAATTATAGATTCCAGGTTCAGTCATTTTGCACTACCCAAATGAGATTTTTTTCTCCCTCAGAGGATTCAACAGCTAGGGGATTGTCACGCCACTGTTAGACATTCCTGACAACATCATCTTGGATGTTTTCCTCTGAAGGGATGTTCTTTTAACAAGGAAACAAAAACCACCACCACATTAGACTTTCTTTAATCCCACAAGTTTTACAAAATAACTTTCTGTCTCTGAACAGGATTTCTTTTTCTTTCCAAACTATCCAGTCATGGGATTCAGCTAAAGGCTTGGCAACAGCATTTCCAATTTCTAAGACAAATATCACTCTCCATTACTCTAAATCTCTTTACCATAGCGTATGACAGACAATAAAAAATATTCCAGTTTTGCACATCTTTCATTCAGAAAACAGATTAAGTAGCAAAAGAAAAGCAGCACAGACTCGATCACCTTAAAAAGAGAAAGATGCCTCACAGGCGTCTGCTAAAGAAAAGCAGGTCCTTTTCTCTGAAAAATGTTCTGTGCTGGGAAAGCATTACAGCAGTAAGGTGAAAAAAAAAGTCTTCCATGTGAACTCATACTCCCCCCCAATAGTTCAAGGAGGACTTGACAATAAGAATGAAGACACTTGTCTCAAGGAGGTTTTCTTTAGGAAAACATATCCACAAGAGTATGCAGAAGTAGGATATTCTGGTTCCAAAGACAATAGTCTCCAATTCTTAAATTAGCCACCTAAGATGAAGGCAGAAATAGAACCACAGTCTGTGACTAAGTCTTTGGGGGACATAAGGTTGAAGTCTAAGAGTTAAAATGTAAAAAGAAGAAAGTCCTTACAGAAATATAATCACAGTTTAAGGCCTGAAGCATTCAATCATCCAGTCTGACTTACTGTGAGCAGCAGGCATTAAGTATCTTTCAGTTACCCTGCTTTGAACTGAAAGACTTGAATTTGGCTAAAGCTCATGTTATATCTGGCTAACAGTCACCTTTTACAGAAACATTTGTCTTAGATTTTAAGAAAATCTAAGAAGAGAATGGTGGAGAACCCATCATTTAGCCCGTAGTACTTTTCAATGCTTGACCATTCTCAATATGTGGCATCACCTCCAGAGTCATTCTCCTTATGCCTTTCCAACTAAAGTGAAGATCTCTCCAATAGCCAGTATTTTCTCACAACAAAATTACTTACACACGACAATCAAGTTACCATATCCTTTTATTTTTCCTTCTCTCAGTTGAACAGCTGGAGGTTTCTAAGGTTGGCCTTGGAAATCCTTTACATCATTTTTGCAGTTCATTTATGCACTGGCCCTGCTTTCAAAATATGACCACTGCCAGAATGCAGAGAACAGAACTGTACTCAGTTTTTCAATATCTGTCTCACTGGCTTGGTTAAAAAAGGTAAAAATCACCTCTCTTCTCCTACTCATTGATACTCTGTGTTCATACCTAAGGATTATTAGCCATTTTGTCAGCATACCACGATGAGTTCAGTATTTATAAAAGAAAAAATGCTGTTAGTGTTCCAGTATGTCACATTTTATAGTTAAGAATTATGTCACCTATAACACAAATGTCAAATACCTCATATTCTCCTTTCAAAATCCTCACCCACAATTAATTGGAGATACAGAGCTAAAGAGGTAGAAAGGTACAGAGCACACTGAGACTGCTAGTCTTTCAAGCATAGTCTTTCACCTAATGTTTTAAATACTTGTTTTTATTTCCATGAGAAGATAAATATTTAATCTTACCAAATGTTACATCCTGCTTTATTCTATTATTGCCTCAAGTAGTATTTATAGCAGAAATTGCCATATTGTTTTATGAGTTCAGTCAAATCACCAGAAAGTCATTAATCTTAGGCATACACACCAGGAAAACTCAGTATACAAGACAAAGAGCAACTTAGGGATTTTAGCCTTTAATGGGACATTCTTTTTCTGTGCCCAGTTTCAGAAGACTTAAGTCAATCAGCCAGTACATGGAACCCTCTGAAGGCACCAAAAGAAAGGTTCATGTGAAAAAGCACTTGATTGCTGAAGTACAACTATTAATCCCAAAGAAAGATGACAGAGCCCATTTCATTATTGATTGCTGAATGACCCAACACTGCAACCTGCTGCAAGGAAGCAAGTAATGATTCTCCTTTCCTTCTTTGCCTGTTTCTTTTTAATGAAGTTCTGGGGTCTTTGATTTTAACATCATAACCAGACTGCCCTTTTTTCTTGTTTTGGTAGACAGGTCAGGACAAGACTCTTTTAATCAGAATTCTTGACTATGAGGGCGTTGGGGGGAGGGGGGGACACCTATCACCCATTTATAAATATTTTCATCTGCAGTTTTATAGTACATTTGAATAAGTATTTTGTACCATCAAAATCAGTATCAGTCTCACCTGTGGATTCAACCTCCCCCAGGCTGTGAATGACCTAGAATCCAGGCTGCCTTCTTCTCAGAAAGGTTCTGTATTACTCAGCAAGCAAAGCAAAATTTAATGCCACCATACAATTATTTTTTCCTTGTAGTTAAACTAAAGGTAGTCAGAGGAGCTGAGCAAGCAAGCATGCTTGGGGCTCACCTACCATTTCTGACTTCTTAGGGAACCTAAAACTTCCCATACTGTGAGATCTTACACTTCTCGAACCAAATGTTTAAAATAAGGGTAGAAATATTAATTTAGGAAATAACTCAAAGCTTCTTCCTCCTTTTATCTATAAAAGGTTGCCAATTTCTCTGGATCACAAAATAGAAATTCTAGACTGGTTCACACCACTTAACGCTAATCCCGGCAACATGACAGATTTCTTTTAGCTGTCTTTCTTACTACATAAGAACAACTTTTGGTTAAAATACTATTAAGCTTAGAATCCCGAGTTTCTCTAACTCTGTGCTCTCAATTACCTATTCGTCTGTGGTTATACTGAAAGGTTTGGTCTAGATGATTCAACATGTTTCTAGCATACTTTGTTTTAGCACTTCTGAAAATTCCACTATGCACTTGTCTAGCCAGCTTTTATTTTCTTTAGCACTTGAAATCTGCTTTTTAACGAAGTATATAGGTAACTGGGGTTAATTATGTCAGATACTTTTTGAGGGAACAATAATTTTAAATAATTTGTCACTTTATTTAATAAAATCCATGTACAAAAGTAGTTTTGTCATGTAAATTTTATCACATAAGTAATATAAAGATGCTTTCTCCAACTCAGTTTTAGATTTGCAACATCTACTTTCAGTGATAGAAAATCATACTTTTCATTTAAGAGGTACTTTTGTCACTTGTACTTTTGTCCCTCTCTCTCACATGACTCTAGTTAGGATGCAAATAGGAAAGTTAACAGGATATTTGTCTCTGACAAATATGAAGGTTTTCCAAAGAAGACACGATGTCCAGTCAGCATCTGGGGCTATCTTTATCACTCTTGTCAACATTTTTCAACTGCAAAGATTCACCTGAAGGGTGAATTTTAGTTTTTCGAGCCCAAATCAATGATAAGCCCTCTGTTATGCCAGGTCTTGTTGACTTGCTTTGAACAGAGAATACAGCCAAAACAACACGTTGATTCTTGTCCTCAAGGAGCTGCAATCTAAGAATCCAGCAGAAGAAAGCAGAGGAAGCAGAGAGAGAAATGCAGAGAGACAATGAAACATTGGTCTGCCAGAGTCAAACCACACAAATAGTTACTGGTGGGCTGTGTAGCATAATCATTCTTTCTGGAAAGGTAGATGTGAACCAAATAAAAGAAACACATGCTTCTGTCAAAGATCTGCAGTGTCCAGACTGAATACAAGTTACATACCCTCCACTATTTCAAGGGAACAATGAGGTCACTGGTTTGCCACAAATTCGCTTCTGCGTAATAACAAATTGTTTTTGCATGGTTACTTCTGATTCCTGTTCCAAGAACTTAGAAGTCCACAAATCTTCAGGGGCAAAGATCCTGCGTCAAACTAGTTTTACATGTCATTATGTCAGAGTTCCTAAAATATGTTGAAATAGCAGCTGCCAAACATTTGATGGCTAAATTCCATTTAGCAATCTGATTCAGAAAAACCTTTCTGCTCCCTTGAAGTGTGCCTGTGGTCACATCATATGTTTCAATGTTCTTTTCCATATTGCATGCTTTTCCAGTATTTTTCAATACCTATAAATATCCATTTTGATGTGGAAAAGAATGTCTACTAATGCCTCTTCACATCCTGTGATATTTTAGTACTGTCCTTTTTCAGCAGTTACCAGTTTTTCCTTTGAAATGAAGAATAAAGTCATTAGTAAAGTCCAGCAGAATACATCAATTAAATGAAATTGTATAATACAACTAAATACAATTTTTATCTCAGCATCTGATTATCCTCTTCACTTGACAAATACAGTTAGTAGGATCACTTCATATATGAAGCTGTCTCTATGCCACTGTCAATCATACACTTCATCAGGTTTTAGATGCTACTTTTTCCAACATTTTGATAAGGCTCAATCTAGACTTCTTTATGCTACATTCTATTTTTGACATGCAATCCATTGTGTCACCTTTTCTAACAAAAAGGAAACCTTGTTATATTTATATCAATAATTAAGTGGATGTAGATATTTCCATTAATGATGGTTCCCCTATAAAATAGAATGTGAACTATTTGTGATTTTGTTTTTAATATCCACAGTCTCCTTTGGCAAGGAACTTCTTGGATTTCTGGGTCTATTACAGAATGCATTACATAGCTTTAAATATTCTGTCTCTGATCCTATAATATTCTAAACATTTTTAAATACTCTTATCTGGTAATAAAGTCATACATAATAAAACACTATCAAACTGTACTTTGGTCTACTGTGTAGCTCTCTATTATAAAGTATTAAATATTAAACAATTTAGATAAAAGAAAGAGACAAGAGAGAGGTACTTTTCTTATCATAACTTATCATTAATATTTCATTAAAGTCCAGATGTGACAAAATATTAAATACCAAAATTTTTTCAGGATAATTATTTCTTCTCAGTACATTTTTAAATGATGATACTAAAAACAACTTCTTGCATGAAATATATAAATTTTGAAATAAAACAGTTATGCAATTCTGTATGTCTGAAACTTTTTATGAACTGTATAAAAATGAACTGCAATGAAATAATTTTATTGATATTTATGAATTCTTGGCAATCAGTTTCCAAACTTTTTTTTTTAATTTGGAGTTGTGCTGAATGACATTTACTTCTATTTTTGCTTCCAAACTAAGATGGACTTTTTTTCAATAAAAGTGTAAAATTTCAAATGTTAAAATTTGCTCCAGAAACAAGAAATGAAAGATCATTTTATCTAGTGGGCTGGATGAGACAAATGCAGGAAGTCATCCATTCATTCATTCATTTGACTGTTTTTGCAAATATAAAAAAAATTATTTGAGACATCACCCTTTCGTTATTTCCCTCCAGACTATTGGGCATCCCCTTTTTCCTTGTCCCATTTGAAGCTATTGCCACTGTCTTTTTGCCTAGGCTTTTGGTGAACGTACACAGCCTCTGCATTGGTGGATCCACTTTCCAAAGACATGGCTTTTTTGGGAAAGACATGATCTGTAGTCTGTTACATTCTGTATTTATGTCACCATGCGTTCTTCCCATTCTATACTTTTTATTACTAAGATTTTATTAATGTTCTGTTGAAATGCTTTGTGTATCGTTGGTTACATACACTTAGGCCAACGTGACTCTAACACTTAATTGTTGTAATATGCTCTCAGATCAGGGACTGTTCAAAACATGAGAATTTTATTAAGCTGTAGCTGCAATTTTATTTCATTTAAAGTACATTATAGTTTATATGTACTTTCCTCATCCTAAGGATGATTCTTAATGACTTTTGTCTGACAGTTAATAATGTACCAATTGCTTGCATTACTTTTAGTATATTGTGTAGGAAAGGCAAGTGACCTTTGCAGCCTGTACTATTTTGCTGAGATATCTGCATGCAGAGGAAGAGAAATAGCTAGTTCACCCATGCACATAACACACAATAGAAAAAAAAAAGAGAAGAATCAGTGGGACAGGTAAGCATATCATATGGACTCAAGACAAACAAGGATGAAATTAGTGGCAATGATATGTTCATCATCACTAGAGAGTTCACATGCTAACAGTTATATTTCTGGTGATCACAGGAGTTTTACAAAGAATGTGATGACTTATTTGATTTACTTGATGGGAACAAATGGCATTCAGAGACTTTTGGAACACCTTCTGAAACCAGAAAATGAAGACTTGGGTATCTATACAAAAGACAATAAAAAATATTTCAAGCTCCGTGACAGAGATTTTTTCTTTAAGACAAAATATTTACTTGCTGTTTTTTTGCCACAGTCCCCTATCCTAGCCATAAACTCTTGATTCATTCTGTCAGGCACTGTTCACACACATGTACACACATCCTTGGCATCCAGAAGCTTATAGTCTGTGAGGAAGTACAGCAGGGAGCTAAAGCAAAGAAGATGGGAGAAGAAGAGAAGGAAAGACTGTTTGACGTGTAACTAATTACTGTTCACATTTCATGCAAATGCTTCTAGGGAGGTGGAGGGCATTTATTAGTAGAAAGGCAAACTGAAAGGTTTAGGTGGTGATATTTCTTATCCTGTTTCCTTTGCTTATTCAAATGAAAACAATGATCAATATTAATGAAAATAAAAGCACAAATCTCATTTGAGGGAGTTTACCTTAAGAGCTGTAATCAAATGCCATTTACTTTCTATATTAAAGATAAAGACTTTTGCTCTCTTTGGGCATAATAGTCACAGAAGAAATTTGCTTATTTACACGCTCATTCATAACAAACATTGATCTAATTGCAAGTGCATATTCATACATCACTGCTAAAGTTATTTATCACTGCTAAAGTTATTCACCTTTCCTATTAAATTATTACCTCACAATTGTTCTCAAAAACATTTTTATAAGGGCTTCCATTAAGTTACAGTATTTAGAAAATATGTGGCTTGACATTTCCCATGTAATTGTTTTCTGTAGAAGAAAGTAATTAAAAATCAACTTCCCAAAGCCAAAAATAACTCATAACTCATAATAATAACTCATCAGTTCACTATTTTCTAGTGCTCAAGTTCCATAAAAGAAGGAGTAGGGATCTTTTGTTAATCTGCACCCTTAATTGATAGTCACAGAATCACAGAATCACAGAATGGTTGAGGTTGGAAGGGACCTCTGGAGATCATCTAGTCCAACCCCCCTGCTCAAGCAGGGTCACCTAGAGCATGTTGCACAGGATTGCGTCCAGGCAGGTTTTGAATATCTCCAGAGAAGGAGACTCCACAACCTCTCTGGGCAACCTGTCCAGTGCTTTGTCACCCTCACAGTAGAGAGGTTTTTCCTCATGTTCGGATGGAAGCGTCTGTGTTTCATTTTGTGCCCGTTGCCTCGCGTCCTGTCGCTGGGCACCACTGAAAATATCAAAGAAGAAAACTTTATTTCTTCACTCTAAATTCTATTTCAACGGAAGTTAGAACACACAGTGGACAACAGCGTAACTGCTGCTCTTGTCATTTATTTATTTAGACATAGATCCAAGTTCACAGGTAAGCTAAAAAAAATTAAAAGAAAAAAGCATGTCAGCGACAATTTGGTTTACTCCCTTTTTTTGCTGGAATCACCTAATCCCACTGTCAGCTTTGTCACATGCATAGTGGTTCGTTCCTGAGCTCCAGTGTGGAATAAACCACACAGCTCCCTTGGCAGAGAAACAGAGATGTACAAAAGAGATACAGACAATATGGATATGAACTGTGCCACTTTTCACTCCTCTGTTTAAGACAATCCTTCAGCACTGTCTTCGCACCTTCATAAACTCCAAAACACCTTGCAGAAACATAATATCTCCTCGATGGCATACTATAATACCCCAGTTTTTTGAGCTGCAAGGCAGTCCTCTCATGAGTTGACCATCCAGTTTACTACCAAAAAAAAAAGCAATAATGTTGTCAAATGGTAAACCAAAGCAACCTGTGGACTGGTAGAGGCTGCAGTGCTCATGAACATCTGCAAGGAGCTGAGCTGCAATTTTGCTACCAGGAAGATATTGTGGTAGCAATACAAGGGAATGGTCTGGGAACTCACAGCTGCCAGCTGTTAACAAAGCATCAAAAATGCAACTTCAAAGAGAAAAATATGAAATCTCTGCAAAAGAGGTCATAAGATGCTAGCGAGCACACTGAAGTAGCTAAACATATGTGCTTGCACTATCTGGAGCTGCACAGCATCACTAGCTAGGAAGCAACAGAAGAGGCCTTTGTATTCCCTGACCCCGGCATTTAAACATTTTGCTTTTTTCACTCAGGATTGCCTCCCTTTTATTTTCCACTGTAGATGTTACCTCATGGTTCACACAATCCTCCAAGTCCATGATAAAAACACTTTCTGTTTCTCCAGGTCATCTCTCTGCCAGTGCAGGTTTTTAAATCTACAGCAGACCATGGTACATTACATCATGACCTTTGCAGTTTCTGCTATTGTGAGTCCCTGCTTCAGGTGAAAGAGATCATTTCTGTTTCCGTGGGTGTTCTTTGCTTGTGTAACTGCTTGCAAAGGATGGTTTCCTTGTCTAAGTTGAGTAGGAGCAGACAAGGTGTGTGGAAGGAATCAGCATGGACTTGGACGGCTCACTTCAGCAGAGCAAGGACCTCAAGCCAAGTTGAAGTCCTCTGTGACAGAACATCAGTCAGCAGGAACCCAAGCTGTCTGAAGAGGTTATTGTAGCTGTGCAAGGCCCAATGCTTTCCACATCACAGATGAACTTCCTCAGGATGACACTTTTCTAAAGACTAACACTACACCGGGTTTGTTTTCAGCATATCTGCAGCCTCTGTGGCTTCAGAAATAATTATCAGAGGTTTATGTAATAGGTTTATCTGCTAACTCCTTAAGACTCCTGACTATCTAGAGCAGCAGATTATACATGCATATATTTCCCAATATTTTCTTGCCCTTTATCAATAATTATTTTTCTGCTTATAGATTCATAGAATTAAGAGATGGAGAAAACCACATAAAATTGTACAGTCTATCTTCTGCATGTTCAGGTGATTTTAATTACATTATTCTCCTAATACAAATCTCAAGTTATGCAATTTCTAATGAGGCAATTTTTTTTATTCTTCTTATTAAAGACAGAGTTTTAAAAAGTTTCAGAATTTATGTCATTTATGAGTTGTCATTAATTTAATCCTCTTCCTGATTTCTAATAGCCTATTTTTTCTGCAGGACTTTTCCCTTGAAGTTTATGAATGACTTTTTAAATTTCTTTCAATGTTTTACTAAAATTCTTTGACCATTTCACTTTTTCTTTTTCTGACCTTAATTTTTTCCTGACTTTCAACATTATTATTTAGTTCATTCCCTCCTTACCACTTAAACTAACATAAATACATCATTTCAGACTTTTAAGCAGATCTTCATGAAGACCTTTTCCTCTTTCAGAGAACATCCAGTTTGTTGAATACTGAGGCTTCTCATTTACCTCTGAAGTCACCGACATCATGGGTGGGAGACTGTTGCTAAACAGCACTGGCAGCCAGTGGCAACCAATGCTGGTTCAGACATTTCGGGCATCTGAGACAGTGGCATGGGAGATACAGCCCAGAGACTGGGGTGGTCCACACTTCTCTGGAGAAACAACTGGAAGTCAGCTGCCCAATGCATCAAAACTGGGACTAAAAGCCTCTGTTTGACCAGCTGGCTCCTACCCTATGTTTCTTCAAATGACAAGTTAGGGGGATGATGTACTGATTTCACATAACAATGGAACAGGCAGAGACACCCTGATACTTCAAATGCTTATACACGTAGGTCACTAGTGGATGTTGTATTAAGCACCTAAAAGGATTAAAAAGAGCTATGATGTTATATCTTTGACTGATAACTTTGGAATTTTGAGTACCTCTCAGGGGAGAACTACCTTTAACAGCAAACAAAGACATTATGCTTTAGAAACCATACGTAAAAGAGTAGGCAAAACAAACACCAGTTTGCATGCTAAATCAAAAGTGCGCATAAAACTTGAATTTCAATAGCTCCTTCCATGTTGACTGGTCACTTGCTGAAAGAACAACAGTTAAAAGAAAAAGACCCATGGAAGTTGGGTAACTGTGGCACTCTGCTTCCACTAGCATGTGTTGCCTTTCAGCTGGGCAGAAGATAAATACAGCTGGACGCAAGCATAGTGTCATGTCTAAATGGTTCTGGCCAAATGCAAGCTGACAACTAGAAATACAAGCAAGGACAGACTTTGACTACATCTGACTGTACAGACATGCTCAGAGATCACTGCCCTCTCTGATCTGCCATTTAAGATATTTGCATGAGCTACTGCATGAGTAAAATGAGCCAGATAGCAAAAATCACCATTTCAAGACTACTGTTTAACATAGCCCATATACTTTTCATTAAAGAACAAGTTAGGGAGCAGGCACACACAGCTCAGCCAGATGATCAGAGAGGGTGGTGAACTCTACTAGAGGACAGCCACAGTCTGCTGGGGATAACTTCTCAGGCCAGCATAGCTACAGCTAACAAGGGACATGTGCGTAGGTCCTAGTGCATTACCTAGGCTGTTCCAAACCTTTCTCTCTTTTATTTATGTGTTTCTTTACTAACTCAATGAACAATCAATATTGGAGGTAAGATACATAAGAAATGGAAACATTTTTAATGACATCAGCTGATGATTTTAAAATCCAGACAACTTCTCCAGCAAAACAAAACCTTTTCAAGTCTGAAACAGAAGCAGCAATCTTCAAGCTTCAAGAAAACTATTGCTCACAGTCAGAACAAGTTTATTACTAGCATATAAAAGAAAGTTCTTTTGTTAAATTTTTAACTTTCCCATCCCTTCAATTACGGATTGGAAAAATCCCAAGCTCCCATATCATTGCTCTGTATCCTCTTAGGGAAAGCACTAGCAAAATGAAGGAGAGAAGTGAAATTGTCCGTTCAATGTGCTGTAACTTACAACCATCTTCACAAGGGACTGTTCCAATAGTTAATGACAGAACATGATACAGGGGTACCTGCGTATACTTTTCTGCCTGTCTTCTTCCACCTTTTCAAACCCCAGCTAGCAAGAAGATAGTACTGAAAATACTGTGCTAGCTCCACACCACTGGAAAAATTGACTACCAAGGGAAAATTGTCCACCAGGCATTTTTACCAGATTTCTAGTTGCTTCATCCCTGAGAAGCAATATAAAGCTGCTGGATCACATCAGTTAATCACACCGTAACATCCCCGATACATCTAAGAATAAAAATAGAGCAGGAAAAATTTAATCCCTCTCATCTCCACCACCCCCCAAAAAAGTCCAGAACTAATTGATCATCAGTCCTTCTTAAGACATTACAAAGAAAAATTGAAAAGGCACAAACCTAGTATTTTTTCCTTTCCTGTCAACTTAAAGTTGAAACTTTGATACAGTATTTATTTTTTCCTCCTCTAATTTCCTGCAAGTCCTACGTTAGAGAGGCAAAGATTTGGGATATAAATTCAACAAAAAGTAATTCCATGGGAAAACAGCTTACTCCAGATGTCTGTGAGCTGTTAGCCACATGCTGCCGATTGAGTCTTTTGTTGTCATAAGCTAAGCACAGTTACTCCAAGTATCATTAGTTCCTTCTAGTATCACCAGCTAATCTGATTGAAAGACCAGACAGCAGGGTCCAAATTCCCAGATGGGGATTGCCTGTAGCTGCTAATAATTTTCACACCAGGGAAACATAAAAAGCTCTTCTTGTGTTAGGAGTGTTTTATTTTATTTTTAAAAAGGTACCTCAGATCCACATCTTTCCACATACTCATTCAAACCACTTGCAAACATTCTTGCACATTTTCACAGTCTGTTGCCAAAATATATAAGACCGACAGCATCAAATTACTTCCCCATCTTTTTCTGATTTTCAGACTCACACTTTTTTGGCTAGTCTGATGGCTGGGAAATTGCAAGGTGCTAAAACAATCAGATAAAACAAAACAGAGCATTACCTCCTCTTACTGGCGTATCCTATATTCCTTATGCAACTTTCATATTTGAATAATGATAGAGCTGGCTGTCTTATAGCCATCATTATTCCAAAGCCAATGCACTTACAAGAATGGAACATAATGGAAAATACAAATATGAAAATTTTTGAACAATCATAAACCTTAGACCAAAGAGTGAGTCTGAGCTGAAACAGCATACCCAAAATGAACCATCTCATGAATTCAGATCTTTCAGGCTCCTAACATTTTCACTGAAGCATACATGTTTCTCAGATATATTTGGTATCTAAATATAATACGCTTTTATAAGTATCTCTATTTTCAGGTTTCTTTACTGAAACCAATTATTTATAAGAATTGAAATATTAACATAGAAAGAGTACACGCTTTTTCTTCAAAAAGTCCTCTATTTGTTTTCCTTGACATATTACAGGACTAGAATATTTGATACTTCTAATCTGTTTCCATGGAAGTGATGTCAAATAACAGTGGGGTCTACTTTTAAAAAAGAAAATATGGGAAATGTCCGTTCCCAAACTTCAAAAGCTGAACGCTGAGGACCATCATAAGAAGGCAGAATGTTAGAGGTTATTCTTCCTTTGTACCTCTGAAAATACAACAACATGTAAAGTGTGTTATCTTTCCTATTCATGCGAAATAAAATGCAGTTTTGCATGTTGTCTTATTTAGATCTACAAAACAAAAAATGATTATTTGATAGGAGACAATGGCAATCAGAAGCATCAACTAGGTCATTATACAATGCAGAAGTTATCATGTATTTTAGAAAGCTGTATTTGTTTGAATTGAAGACACATTCATTGACTTGGAGGCCTGTCAGGAATTACATCATACCTAGAGTAACTTAGTAAGATCAAAGATGATTCTATACAGTGCATTTACATTTCCAGCTACCCCATACTTGCATGCTTTTTGTTCAGAGCCAAAACTTTACAGATAAGCTTGGATCTGATCCTCTGAATCCTGGCATTTTACATTTTTCCCACACCTCTATTTTTCTGTGTGCAGACAGAAATGAAAGCAGAAAAACAGTATTTCAGTTTAACCCACAAATTAACAACACCTAACTTTAAAGCAGTTCTATTCCTGTACTATTTGCAGTTCCAAGACTCTGCTTTCCTGCGCACAGCCAAACTTATAAATGCTTTCAAAATGGTTGATTTTCAAGGACCACCTCCTCTACGCTCAAGAATAGTCCATTTTCACATGCAGAAAGTCAATCAAAAGGCAGCAAGATGGCCTGCATGGCTGAACAAAGAGCTCCTGAACAAACTGAGACAAAAACCAGCAGCATATAGGACATGGAAGCAAGGTCAGGTCACCCAGAAGGAATACAGAGACACTGTCCAAGCATGCAGGGATGGGTTTAGGAAAGCCAAAGTCCATCTGGAGTTGAATCTTGTGAGGGACATGAAGGACAACAAGAAGAGCTTCTACCGATACATAAGCAGCAAAAGGAAGACTGACAAAATGTGGGACTGCTGCTGAACGGGGCAAGGGACTTGGTGATAAAGGAAATGGAAAAGGCTGAGGTATTCAATGCCTTCTTAGCCTCAGTCTTTACTGGCAAGACTTTCCTTCAGGAATCCCAGGCCCCTGAGCCCAATGAGAATGTCTGGCGCAAAGAAGACTTACTGCCAGTAGAGGAGAATCAAGCTAGGGAACATTTAAATAAATTGGACATATACAAGTCCATAGGACCTGACTGGATGCATGCATGAGGGCTGAGAGAGCTCGCCGATGTCTTTGTGAGGACACTCTTGATTCTCTTAGGAAGGTCATGGCACTCAGGGGAGGTTCCAGAGGACTAGAAGAAATCAAATGTCATGGCTATCTTCAAGAAGAGTGAGGAGGAGGATCCAGGAAACTACAGGCCAGTCAGACGCACCTTTATCCCTGGGAAGGTGATGGAGCAAATCTGCCTGGAAGCAATTTCAAAATACATTAACTGGCAAGAAGGTGACTGGGAGTAGTCAGCATGGATTTATGAAGGGGCAATCCTGCCTGACCAACCAATAGCCTTCTATGACTAAATGACTAGCTTGGGGGACAAAGGGATAGCAGTCGATATTGGACTGAAAACCATCTGAACTGCCAGGCTCAAAGGGTTGTGGTCAAGGACACGAAGTCCAGCTGGAGGCCAATCACTAGTGGTGTCCCCAGGGGTCGATACTATGTCTAGTACTGTTTAACATCTTCATTAACGATCTGGATGATTAGACAGAGTGCACCCTCAGCAAGTTTACAGATAATACAAAATTGTGAGGAGTGGCTGACAGTTGTGCTGCCATTCAGAGGAACCTCAACAGGTTGCGAAAATGGGCCAACAGGAATCTCCTGAAGTTCAAAGGGAAATGCCAAGTCCTGCCCCTAGGGAGGAATAACCCCATGCACCAGCACACACTGGGGGACAACTGGCTGGAAAGCAGCTTGGTATGAAAGGACCTGGGGGTCTTGGTGGACAAGTTGAACCTAGACCAACAATGTGCCCTTGCGGTAAAGAAAGCCAACAGCATCCCGGGCTGCATTAGGAAGACAGTTGCCAGTAGGTCAAGGGAGGTGATCCTTCCCCTGCAGCAGAGAGGCCACACCTAGAGTACTGTGTCCAGTTCTGGGCTCCCCAGTACAAGAAATACATGGAGCTACTGGAGCAACTCCAGCAAAGGGCCACAAAGATGATGAAGGGACTGGAGCACCTCTCATACGAGAAGTGAGAGAGCTCAGACTGTTTAGCCTGGGGAAGAGAAGGCTCAGGGGAGAGCTTTTCAATGTGTATAAATATCTGATAGGAGATAATAAAGATGACAGAGCCAGATTCTTCTCAGTGGTATCTAATGATAGGACAAGAGGCACTGGGCAGAAACTGAAACACAAGAAATTCCATTTAAACATAAGAATGCACTTTTTCACTGTGAGGACTGTCAAACACTGGAACAGGTTGCTCAGAGAGTCTGTAGAGTCTCCATGCTTGGAGATATTCAAAACCTGACTGGACTAGGGCAGGGCAGGGCAAACCTGCTCTAGCTGACCTGCTTTGAGCAGAGGGTTTGGACTAGGCGATCTCCAGAGGTCCTTTCCAACCTCAATGATTCTGTGATTCTGTAATTACAAAGAGGGCTGCCACTCATGTATCATAAATATCTCAAAAATAACAGGTAGGAACTTCAACATTTGACTTAAGGTGCTTAAAATTGCATTTGAGTGACCACACAAGACAGATGTCAACAGTAGACAAGCAGTCTCTAAAATAATTTTACCAAAGCAGCAAAAAACCTAGCACTCTGCACAGTCACTCAGAAACATTAAATAAGTAAAGAAATGAATAACTGATGGAACTTAAATAATAATTGTGACTGAGAATCATTGAGTAGTAACGATTTTGTATGTTCCACAGACTGATGTTTTTCAGTATTTCATAAGTGATGTGGAATTAAGATTCATTATGAGGTTTGTAGATTAGCCAGAATTTAGCAGAATAGTTAGTAAAGAGGAGAGGGCAGTTATGCAAAGTGATCTGACAAGTGTTCCAATAAGTTTAAGCCCCATCTCATAACGTGTGCCTTAATACAGCCAAATGCAGAGTCATGGATATAGAAGAAAGTAATACCAGTCGTATCACTAAACTGAAGACTGTATTCTGGAAAACAGTGACTTTGAAAATGGTTTAGGAGTCACAAACAACTGAACACAAATTCCTGGCATGCCTTTGCCATATAAATGGATAATGTAGATCTTGCATATGTAAATAGACTAGCAGTATATAAGAGTACTAGGATTATTTTACCTCTCTGTCATTGCTGAAAACTACAGTACAGGTGCTGCAGTTCTAGCATCAGCAAAATAAAAAAAGGATACTGAAAAGCTAAAAAGGTTCAGGGAGGAAAGACCAAGGCAAAAGCCTTAGGGCAAGTGAATTAAGAAGTTCAATCTGTTTGGTTTATCAAAAGAAGATCAAGCAGTGATTGCAGTGATAGCAGTGAGAGTGAACAAGTATATTCCCTGCAGCAAAACACTGGGTGTTAAAAGGCTCTTTAATCTAGTGGAGAACAGTAAAAGCAGAATCAGTAGCTCACAGATAACACTAGACAAATTCAAGTAGAAATAAGTCACAAGGTTTTAACAGTGAGATAGAATAAATGAATCATCTGACAGCCTTGAAATTTAGGTGGCCCACCTTTCTGAAAAATTATTACAAGTTATGAATTCTTAAACTCTATGCATGTAGTGATCTATAGATTGTTACCTTAGCGGGTTGAACTACATGATCTAATTGTCCTTTCTAACATAAAATCAGTTACTCTGTGGAAGTGCCAAAACAGCCTTATTTAATCAAACTGCAATTTATCCTTGCCCAAAATGAGACACATTCCAAAGTCATCTCTATAACATGGGTTGGATATAGAAAAAAACAGGTAATCAGTACCCCCGTGTTCCAACAGTAACATTTTAAGGCACATCCTCTGACAAAAGCTGAATACTGATTAACTATCTACTGTAAGATACAGCATTCTCTGCATTTAACCTACCACAGGTAGCACATTCTGGGTGTGCAAAAAGTTTTACAGTTTTACTGATCTGAAGATTATTTACAGACTCATGACTTAATTCCAATCAGAACTGTGTCGTTTTTACCAAAGATATGACATGACTTCTATTAACCAGTATTGAAGACTTCATGAAGGCACTTATTTCAGCTTATATGTGGCTTATTTCATTTTAGCTGATAAAATAATATTTCAGTTATACTTAAAGCACTGGATTATTCCTTTCACCCTCTACCCTGTCTCCCTACAGGAGAGTGTCTACACAGAGGTGGACACTGCTTTAAACTGCACTGAGGTCAGCAGCATGCAAATGGCCCAAATCCCTTCCCTTCTGGCATGCAAGGGCTCAGTGCACATCTTAAGGGCTCAACCCTTCATCGTGAAAATGAGTGGGGGAGCAGCTGATCACTAACAGACATAAAGCAGGGCTGAGCGAACAATTGGTTTCTGTTTGGAGAACGAACAGAAAACCCTGAAAAAACAAAATTAGAAACTCATTTTGATACTAGCCCATAGGAAAACATTTGTTTTCTCCTCACCAAAATGAAAAAAAAACTATTTTCATTTTAGGTCAAAACAAAATATTTCATTTTCTCTGACATGAAACATTTTCTTTCTACCATGGGTGCTGCAAAAAGCATCAAAACAATGGAATGGAGAGCTAGAATTAGCCACAAAACCAAGGAGGTGGCACCTTTTTCTCCAAAGAGCCCAAGTTTACAACAGACACCCGATTAGACACTCGATTATGTGCAAGTACCTACTGAACCACTTTCAACCTGCGGAGATCTGAACTGACTAACTGCTCCTCACAGAACATCTGTAACACTAAGTTCTTGGCAATTCTACTGGGATTCGCTGCAACTTTTCCTGTTTTAGCAATTCCAATCTGAAATATTCACTGAGACAAATACAGAAAAGTATTCCATGTCTTGAGCTCTGTGATGTTCAGAGCCAAGGAGCCTGGCAAAAACATGTTTTATTTAATGTCTAACTGATCAGCTGTATTGGCTTTCTACGAGCTTCTATACCATCCAACAGCCATTTCTGAATATCTCTTGCAAAGGCAGCTTAAGGTACTGCTCCTTATATCTTCCATGCCTAGGAAACAATTAAATAACCTCTTACTTCATGCTCTGAGGCATTCTGTGATATTATCAAACAGTGGTAAAGTCATCATTGCATCTCAGGTTAGGAAAAGGACACTACAAAATGGCTGTAGAGTCCATGGGAGTCAGCTCTAACCAGCAGGTCCCTTCCTATCCCAAAACTCCACCCACTGTAGCTGCTCAGTGACTAACACTTTCCTGAGCAAAATAGCTGGTTGAGTAACCACTTCTTGAATGCAGAGAAGAAGATGCCTACTTCTCTGTAGGGCTATCTTTTTCAACACAACTTTATTTCCACCTGTTGTTTCCCTTTACAGAATCATTCAGCACCATAACATCATAGCACTGCACTACTTTTAGGAATTATGGGTCTCTCCTGGATGCCAGAACCCTGAGGTTTTTTGCTTTTCTCTTTTTGTATACACCTGCAAGCCTCTAGCAGTTGTAGCATAACTTTCTAACTGTGCAAACACACATATTTTCAGCTCTCTGTGAAAAGAAAATGGTAGCAGGCAGCAAACCAAGCTTCACTTTGCCCCTCTATAGCTTCGAAGGACTTCACGATCTTCACAACCTTGTGGTGGCATATCTGTACCCATACTTCACTGCAAAGAGTCTAATCTCCTGACTGTTCATCTCTGTTTCACAGATAGATATTATTAAAGTAGACAATGTCTAGCCAAAACAGATTTGATTTCATGGTGACTGTTTTAGTGACAGCATATTCAGGGAGGGCTTTCTCAGAGGAGTGGAAGAATAGATGCACAACCAAGCCTAACCACTCTGTGCTCTCTTTACCACATAGGATCTTTTTTTTTATCCTGTGCTCCCCTAACTGGCTTTTTTGTATTTTGCTTGCCTCTATTATGACACGTTTCTAAGCATTATTTTTGTACATCTTCCTATGGTACAAGCCTTAATAACATCTTCAACATCAGGGTTTATCTGAAGTCAATTTAAAACATATTTGGCTCTTCCAAGGAATGCTGTTAACATGAGATGGTTTACATTTTTCCTTGTTTCACTTCAGCTCATAGCTCAGGCTGTTTTCAAAGTCTCCTTTGTATCTTGTGGTCATGCTTTCCTAGAGTTTTGCCTTAAATCAAAAGGTTATGTATATGGATCTTAGTGCTCACTGCAGGATTAATTTTCTATCATTTTTGATTGTGAAATGAACTGGGTGCCAGTCAAAATGAATAGAGCAATCTGCGACAACTATATTTCCCAAAAGGATTGCAATGTATGTACAGATATGTTTATATACCTCCTGCTTCTCTCAGGACACTGGCCAGACTTCTGTCACTGCATCAAGAACGAAAAAACATTGAGCATCAACCATTGGATATCTCCACCTGAAGTACTAAAAATGCACATGTGTATGTAATTTTTACATACACAGTTATTAAAGATGCATGAATTTGGAAAGAGCTTTACTGGTTTGAGGTTTGGGTTTTTTTCCCCCTACAAAGAACAGCATCTGTACCCACTCTGTGGGTACAGTTACTTGCTATAAGCTCTCCGGAGAACTACACGTATCAAGCTCTACTGCAGGACATAAGACACGAAAGAGCTGAGTGCATTCAGGTCTGTCTGTGCATTCTAAAAGTTTTCTTTTTTTTCCAGGATGATGCTCTTAAATATTTCCTCAAATTTCTTCACTCCTCCCATGAGTGCCCTCTCCTGCTGAAAAGGGTTTGCCACTATTTTATTATCTTTTCATTCTGATTCTTTTATATATTTTTGCATCGTTTATTTACCTATACTTTTATTTACCACATTCCCTCAGTGATATCATGTTCAGAAGTCCTCGCTCTGAATTTTACCCATCTTCTTCTGGTCACTTATGTCTTCTATTTTAATGCTTGTTCTTGGCATCACATTGGCTTATGTGCCAGTGCCCAACTTAACATTAATAAATAGCCCATTTGATTTCAGATTGATACTGTAATGTTATATTGCTTTTATCAAGAATTGCTTTTAACAAGAATTATTCCAATCTAGCAGCAGTGTTGCCATCCTCTTAGTCCATACTTGGATATACTTTGAAGTCTTGTGAACTCTTGCAAAAGGATGCAGTTCCAATACAATTCTTGCCTCTTCCCAAACTGTGTGGGTTTTTTTGGTTTCTGGAGATGCTGCATGATCATCTCCACAAGTGTTTTTTCATGTTCTGATGGCCCCTGACTTTCAGTTCTGTAATTTTCTTGCATTCTTGTAGTATTTTGGGTACTCCATCATGTCTCCAGGGTTAAAGGATAGTATCTGCACTTCACATGCATATGTCTGAATTTGCTTCCTTCACAGAAAAAAATTCAATTTTGTCAAGAGTTAGTCCTGGGATACAGAGTAGCCTCTTTCTTGATGCTTTGTTCCACATATCACCCATAAGCAGGTCACTAAGCAAGGTTGTAGCCACAAACAAATAAGAGGATGGCTCTTCAGCCACATCACACATGCAAATAATTACATTTTTTATTTTCTTGTACTTTCTGTTAAAAAAAAAACAGAAGTCAGATTCTTCACTCTTACATTATCCCCATCTCCATTTTTCATGCCTCTTCTCATTTAATAACAGTCTTTTTAATTTGAGAAACTAGCATGCCACACTATATTCACAAGGAAGGTACATGATGGATTTGCAAAGTTGCATAATGAGGTTCTCCATTTTGTTTGCTGTTGCTTTCACAATAATTCATAACATTCCATTTGATTTTTGCTGCCACTGAGCACCACTTTCGTGGTTCCATAAGACTATCTACTATAATCCTAAATCTCATTATGAGTGGTAATAGTCAACGCACAACCCACCCCAGCACATATAAAATTAGGACTGTTCTTTTTTTCCTTAAGGGCATCATTATCTATTAATTGACACTGAATTTCTTCCACTCTTTTATCATAGCATTTTGAGATTGCTTTGCAGCTCTTCACCATCTGTAGATAGTATTATCAGCAAACTTTGTTGCTTCAGTATTCACTCTTTCAGATCATTTATGAATATGCTATAAAGGCATGTTCCAGCACAAACTGGTAGCCTCCATCGGTGAATTCCTTCCACAATGACAAACAACCTTTTATCCAAGCTCTCATTTTCCCCAGTTCCATATGAGAACTTTCCCTGTTATTCCACAACAGGCTTAGTTTCTTAGAAGATTTTGGTGAGAAATCTTGTCAAATGATTTTTGGACATCTAAAATTACTATATCAGCAAGATCATTCTTGTTCGTGTGTTTACTGAATCCAGAGAACACTGACAGACTTGATATCCTTTTGTAAAACATGATGGTTCATCCTGCATGTATATTTTCCATATGCCCATCCAATATTGATAGTCTTCAGAATAGTTCATATCAGCTTATCTGATACCAGATTTACAGACATATAGTTCCTTGGATATTCCCTGGAGAGCCTGTTTTAAGAACTGCCATCACATTAGCAACCTACCAGTCCTTTGGTACCAAGACAGATTTAAATGACTAGTTATATACCTCAGTAATTCAGCTCTTTCATCTCTGAGTTTCTTTAGAGCTCTTGAGTGAAAAATCATCTGTATCCAGAGATTTAGTCTTGTCCTTTGCGACCATTTGCCCAAAAACTTCATTCATCAATAACTTTATTTGAAAAAGCTCCTCCAGTGTTTCCTCCATTGAAAAGGATTACTATTTGGAAAACTGACCAAATTTTTCCAGAGTGAACCTAGATACAAAAAAAAAAAACAATTAGTTTTCAGCTATATTCTCTCTTCTCTGTGTTGACTACCTCTTGGGCTTACAGATTTTCAGCAACCTTACTTTTCCTGATGTGCTCAAAAAGTGATTTATTATTCATTTTTATGCCTCTTCAATCTTTTTTGATCACCCTTATCATGTTTTTTGCACTTAAACTGCCAGAGGTGATGATCCTTTCTATCCTCATTTACAACAGTTTTAGTTTTAAGGAACTCTGCATATTTTCAGAATCCTTCCTTACTCTGTTTTTTACCCATGGAAGCTTTCCTTTGTTCTTCTGAGGCCTTTTTCCAGAGACAGCATGCATTTGCTCTAAGTTGCCAGTATGCTTTTTTTTTTTTTAATAATAATAATAACTATTCCACCTGGAAAAGTTTTACTCTTTTAGCTACATATTTAGCATCTTTTTAATAAGGCTCTTCACATTCACATAGTTTATTTTTTTACCTTTTAATTAAGTGCAAGGATATGTGATTTTCCCACACCCATTTTGAACCTAAGCACATTGTGGTCACCCTCACCGACTGGATCCTCATCAGTATTATTATGAACATGTTCTACTGTTTTCCTACTGTTTCCTACTGTTACTGTTTTCCTTTTTTTTTTTTCTTTTTCCTCCTTTTTTCGCCTGGCCCCCTGCAGTTAAAGTGAACCACTGTTTATTCCTTCTTTTATGTTTTTACTCATTTTGAATTCTAATGAGGCTCCCAGGTATTCCATTCTTCTGGTAAGGGAGCATTCTTTGTACATTTTACTGTTGGCGTTAGGCCCTCTTTGGGCCAGAGTCAAGGAATGTGATGGAGGTTTGCTTCCTTCAGACTCTGCTTAGCACTGTGTAAACTGTATTTGAGCACAAGTTGCAGCTGGCTCTTGTGAGAGTTTCTTCTAGTGTTCCAGTTCTCCATAACGGCTAGCACTATCTTCATGAAACAGCTTCACAGCCTTACACCTCCATTAGGGAGAAAAATGAACTTGGCCTACGTATATCTTTGGTGAGCACTTACCAGAGGTTACCAAGAAAGTAAACTACAACCAGTCTTTCTTTCTAAATACGTTTTTCTGGTCAAATTTGTTTGGCAACTTTATCTTACATTCACTAATGTCTTCAGGTCCAGAGAAGTGCCATTCACCTGGTCCTAATGAACAGATTCTCCATTTTATTCTTACACTGCTGTTACTATCTCTTTCAGCCGCAAATGACAGTTCTGCACCCTCCACAAGTCTTTGCATCTAGCAACCTATTAACAATCATTAAACTAAAGTATTTTGGGGTACTTTTGACAGCAAAGAGCAGAAGATGTCAGAGAGAGGAAGAAAGGAGTTGTACAATAGACAAAGAGGAGCAGTTCCCCCACTGATTCTGAAATAACTATGCTGAGAGCTTCAGCTGTGTATGCTCTATCCCTTTGCATACAAAAATGAAAGGGTGTGGGGGAGGGAGCTAGAGGTTTGCCCTGCTGTGCACTGTTAAAGAATAAAAAAGCAAAGTAATATCTTCAAATGACAAAAATAGTGCAATCGTAAATAACAAGCTTGATCTTACACAAAATTTTTCATTACTTTACACAAAGTCGCAGTCCCCATTTTATAAAAGAAAGAATGAGAGAGAGGAGCAAATATTTTGCCAAATGCAGAACGGCAAAGTGGCAGAAGACCAACCTGTAAGTCCCAGGCACATGGAAAGCAACTATCTTTAGTTATTTTCAAGACAAACCTTGATCCTGGTGTCTACAGTTTCAAATGATTTTGGAAAATTGGAAGGGGTTCTGAACAGTTACAAGGATGGAAAACCTGCCTTGTAGAAAATGTCTAAAAACACTCAATCTTAGTTCATGTGTCCAAGATACGAGTAAGAGGTGAGCCAGTTACAGTCAGAAAGTACTTCTACTGAGAGAAGTTTACTAACTGGAGAGGATTTTTTTATTATAAATTCCAAAGTTCAACAGTATCAGATTAGAACAGAGGTTAACCCCACACACATAGAAACTGTAGTTAATCACTGAATCAGCTGAACCGTGGATACAGATCCAGGCTATCTGTATACCCATCCAGCATTTAGGCACTATGCCATTCTCAAAACCCCAGACTAGATGACATCTTGTCCTACAAATCCTAAGCCCATAAATGCCCAAGGTCCTGATGATAAAGTCCCCAAGAAGTCTATCCAAATCCAAGTACCACCACCCTGGCAGACTTGCAGTTCACATCTAAATTCCACAGGCCACTGGAAAGAGATGTTTAACACCTGTGAGATCCAATTTACCAGATATGTTCCAAACATGTATAAATTTTCACAAAACACAGAGAAAAAGGTGGATGGACTTCCTTCACATAAAGCTCATATTCTGAAACCATTCTCAGAGTACCCAGGAGGCCTTTCTCTTTCTGATTTAGAGACCACTCTCCCAACTTTCAGACTTAGAGCCTCTTGTTGAAACTGTTCTTTCCTCTTTTCATAAAACACATTCACATGTTGTTAACTGAAATATTTAGGACTGCATCGTTGCTCAGATTAGTGAAAATCTGTATTTCTGCAGTGCAGTCACATTTGCTATAAATGTATATGCTTTAGATATATTATTGAGATTTTTCATTGTAAATTTCTTTATAGACAGAACAAAATAAAAGATAGTTTAGTCATATATGTACTAAACAAAAATTCTTGTGGAGGCACCAACAGTGGAACAACTGAAGTAGAAGACTAGCATTTAACTTGCCAAGTCACCTGCTTTTCAGAATAGTAAAGGTTCTCCATGATTAATACAGCTGCACCATACAATGACTATGCATATATAAGTGATCAGGGCACTTCAAAGGAGGAGGTAATTTTAGTTCTTGTCCCTGCCTCGGTTAACATTACAATATCTTACACAATGTGGAATAGCTTTACCAAGAGACATAATGAAGTTACAAGGCACAAATAACTTACAGGACAATGATTATATCACTTCTGAGAACAGCAGATAATCTGGGTTCAACTCAGCATTCTGAAGTAGTTCAATAAATAGACAATAAATAGAGACTGGATGTCAGAAAAGCAATCAGCTCTTCTAGTTGCTACTCCAAGACAGGGATGGATAGATCCTGGCAATGAGACTGTAGTAAAGCAGCATGGTCATCCCTAAAGCGTAGTAGAATAAGGATACAGAATAATGAAATAGTGGAATCTGCATTATCCTTGTGTGGGTATCTGAAAGATATACAAAGAGTGGGCTCATAAATACTGAGAATTCAATTGATGATGTTAGAGCTAACATGGGTCTTTAGGGATTTTGGTGACACTGACGCTGGAACAAAAGCGGCATGGATAGCACAAGCAGGAGTACAGAATAGAAATTACCACAAATGAGGTAAAAATCAAAATTCAAAGTGCTTAGCATTCTTAACTGGGAAAGATCCAAACTTCTTCACAGCAATACAAGCAGATATAAAAAGGAGACTGCAATCTCCTCCCTCTGATTTCCTCATGAGAGAAGAATATTGCTGATAGATGAAGAATTCCATCCTCACATATATACCACTCCCACTGAATTCAGCAACACACAAAAGCAGAAAAGTTGGGAAAAGCCTCAAAAGGTTGAGCTTTGATCTGCATTACAACATGGTTGCTCAGGTCCATGCCTTTCCATAAATTGTTCTGATTTTTGTTTTGGTTTGTGGGTTTTTTTGCCATTTCATAACCTCAAGAAGGATTGGGACATGCCAGACAACTCTAACTGCGCCTTTCCCCAACCACATAGAACTACAGATGTGCAAACTCTGGGAAACTCAACAGTTCACCAATATTTTGAATCACATTTGATTCAAAACATGCTTCAACCTATGCATACTTCAGACCTAACTCAGTTCTACCGAGAAATTTATTAATGCCAAACTCCTGTACTATCACTTACTAGTAAGCTTCAGGCAGCTCTTTAAGGTAGCACATCCCTGCCAACAAATGTTGGTTGTCGGTATTCATAAAAAGCAAAAGTCTTAAACCATCAACAAGAATACGCCCCAACCTAGTAACAGTACAAACTGAGAAATCTAAGAATATCAAGAGGCTGCATCCCTTAAAGGACCCATTCAATCAATTTTCCATACAAAGGCTTGACATGCCTCAACACTGTTGGCAACCAACAGCTCACTCAAGGCCTAATTAACCAGAGGCATAAGCAGCAGAAGCAAGCACAGACGTTGCATCAATAATGAAAGCAAATTCCAGGCAAAATGAGAAAAATCTCCTTCTGCTTCATATGATCATGGAGACAGATCCATTCTTGGGAAATCTCTAAACCCAGGACCACCAGGCTTTAACCTTTCAGGTAGGTCCTGGAACTGGCACGATGTCACCTGGAGTAGTCAAATATAAGCTAGCTTGTATATTTTTATGCAAATTACAATTACATCTCTATATTGTAGTGTTGACACTGCCACAGCCTGCAGTGTAGGCAGTGAACAGACTGTGCCACACAATAGCGTCCTCATTTCAGATGAAATGTAGATCTAAGCACCTCTTCAGCATATATGAACAGCTATTTATGTAATTTTGAGCATTTCTAAGAAAAGGTAAATTGTATCACTTTCTCTTTTGCTGCAGAACTCCAGCCAGATCTGGCACTCCCTTGGAAGTCTGGGAATCTGTTAAGGATTCACGAAGAAAGTATCTTAATGAAGAATTCTGGATTATAACAGAAATCTTGATTTGGGGCATAAACAAGCCTGTAAATAAAATTTCAACTGTTTGTGTATACAGCCTGTGTAATGAGCTCAGGTTCTGTGCATTAGTGCACAAACACTTCTGTTCTATTACTATTAGAATTATACTTTTACGCCATGGAACACAGCGAAGCAACTGAAGCCACAGGGCAACAAGTACAGGAATACATGCTTTGCAACTCGTTGCCAAATATTAACACTTTTCCTGATTTGGAAAATAATCCCACCAAACTCATGCATTGCTTTTTTCTCTGTTCATAATATCTTGATCATGAAAGTATATCAGAAGTCTGGTGCCCATGATTACTTGTAAAATTTCTTCATATAAATACTTCCTGCATTCTATAAAATTATAAACATATTTATCAGTATACAGTGTAGTATCAGGTTATACCATACCGTTTTAGCAGACTTAAAGATACACTTCATTTTCTTGCCACATCTTGACCAGTTTTACAACATGCGAGGCAATGGAGAGGTTTCCAAAAACCTGGCATTGCACTATATTTTGGCAACATTGCCAATGAAATCACCATGGATTTTTGCAGGACTGCTGATTATGATATAATAAAGCATAGCATGGAACATTTGCTGAAGCTAAAATATACTTGTACATTCACTCTCTGGAGCTGAGCTCTTTATTTTCATTCTGCAATGTGCTTTCTGCTAAACAACTCCACCTACTATGTAGCTCCCCATTTTTATCTTGAGCTGGAAGTCTGAATTCTCACAAAATCTGCTCAGTAAGTACCCCTAATAATTATGAAATGTTTCATTACTTATACTAACATTTATTTTAAAAAATAGTCCACAGGAAACTTTAAATGTCAATTCATGGAACATATACCGGGGAAAGAATGTCACTTATTCAAGTTTTATGCACATGAAGGATATGTTACAAATGAGTTGGAATGAATTTTGCTCTTAGGTCTTGGTACTGCCAAGAAGACACAACCAGGCAAAACAGATTCATTGGTAATAAATATTCATATCAAGCTATATTTTACCCTCAGAGAGAGAATTCCCATTTCTGCAGTCTGTTTTTACACAGACTTTCTATATCTATGTCATCAGTTAGAATAACACTAAGAGCACATTTACTGATCTCACTTGAAGAGTGGTTATTCCATCCCTGAATTCAGAAACTAAGGGTGGCCAGCTGCCAAGAGGGGAGTCCTGCATGCTAACTTTGCCCCTCAGCCACACATTGATGCAATCTCCCCTGTTCAAGTCCAAGTGTTCATACAGCTGTAATGCGAGTCAGATCAGGATCAGATCTCGCCCTTTTCTTTTTTTTTTACTTCCAGGTTACTTTTCACTCAGGTCACAACACAAACTCAGCTCACAGTGCTGCTACAGGAAATAACAGCATAAGGGATGGGGCAGAAATGCATGCAAGAGGAAAGGGGGCAGGAAAGACCACATCTATCATCAGCAGCAGCCTGTACTTCACTCAGCTAAAAGTGATTATAGACACTTCTCACTCAAAGATACTCTAAGATGCTTTCCACATCCACACCATTAGATTCCTGTCTCAGTAACTACTGTACTAAAAGCTATTTAATCTTTAGTTCACGTGATCAAAAAAAAGTGACTAGATTCTTATTGTACACAAAGTAATTTTGTACTACCAAGGACAAAAAAGCAATTTCAGCACTTCTCTCCGACCACAAGGAGTTGTTCAATAACTGCAGACTATAATGGGAGATGCTGGAGTCACACACAGCCCATTCTCCACAGCTCTGCAAGTAACAGAATCATCTCCAGGAGTTCTTTCTAACTTATGTTTTAGGCTGGTCAGCAGGCCATAGTAATACTGGTTCCAGATGCTGGATCTATTGCACACTGGCCTCAAGACTGAGACAAAAATGGCTTTTGGGGGAGCGGTGGGTGTGTGCACACATACATATATATACATTATATATGCCTATTGAAATGTTTTTTCCTAACAGTTTTGTTTCTCATTACCTCTGTGTTTGGATTACAAGTATATCTAAGGGATTGCATTCTCCTTATTGTTACAGTTTTGGTATGTAAAGGGATTTTCTTTGCATACAAATAAACATGCATATATATATATATGTGTGTGTGTGTGCGTGTGTGTGTGTGTGTGTGTGTCATACATCTACACAGCATCTCTGCATAGTCCTTTAGATCATACATATACCTATATTTTTCCCCAATACATTATGCAAGCCTCCCACAATTTAGCAGAGTTTTTACCCAAAATTTGTAGACCTCCAGCACAGTGCAGTTTTGTTGTGAAAATATAGTTCTGAAATGTTGATTTGTAAACCCATAAAAATAAGACTTAAGTAATTTACTTTCCATGCAGCATAACTTACTACCCAGAAAAATTTACTACTTCATTGACTACTACTTTTGACATGATTTTAACTAAACAGACAACTTGTTTCAGACTTGAATTAGGATTATTCTATCATTTGCCATAAACCTGGTATGAGGCAGCCTTTACATGAACACCTATGATATTTTGCCTAGCTTTCCAAGATGAAAGTTAAACCAACAACCAAGTAAGCTCTAAAATTCAGCAATTATCATTACAGTAGCAACTACTGCAAGCAAAACCTACCAAGGGACATGTTATTTAAATCCATGAACATGTAAACTTAGAAATCCTTCATGATACAGGTGGAAACAGGCTGCATGAAATGGTTCAAGAACTTATTATAAACTCTGCTTCTCTCACACAGGTCAAAAATATGTAAACACCTTCATTCCTTCTCACTCCCTGAGGAAATCATTCCTTGTACTTCCTCAGGTGGAAACAGCAAAACTTAGTATGAAACCTCATTCCTCCATGCACACCAGTCTAAAACCCTTTGGCTTGGCAGCTCTATATCCTAAGTTCCTTGAGAGGAGACTTCATTTAATTCAATTACAGGTGGGAAACTGGAAGGATTTTGTAGGACAGGAAGCTATGTCACTCTCCATTGCCAAAACAGTAGAAAAGAAAATGGCTTCAAATACCATTTCAGTTACCAATACAAAGTTCAGGCACCACAAAACCATGAGCAATACCCCTATCCCAGGTCTGGCTACAGTGTCTGTTGACTATGGGAGGTAATTCTCCAGTTTCCCCTGGAGGGAGTACCTCAGGTTCAGCCAATTTGGTAATATGTGACTTATCCTAAACAGTGCTTCCCCTGTTGAAGGCTGAGACTTCATCTCTGTCTCACCAGAATGCACTGAATTAGCTACCTCTTGCTGCTGATCATTTTAGTGAAGACTGATAACAAAAAACACATTAATAACATCTGCCTCCTAGGTGTCATTTGTCCAAAGTAGTCTCCTTCCACTGAGTGACAATTTCCTTGACTTTTTTTTAATGCTAGTACACAAAGAGAATTCTTTCTTGTTACTCTTGCAAGTTACTTCCTATTTTGTGCCATTATCGTCCTGGTTTTGCTGTGCAGCTCAGAATAACCTGTTCTTTTTTCTTCTTCCTGCTTGAATCCTTCTTTCACCTGAGGTAAATGAAGAATTCTTGATTTAAATAAGCTGCTATCTTACTATGCTTCTTATCTTTCATCCAAAATAGAATATTATTTATGTTCTTACTACTCATGTATTTAAGGAATCTCTGCCTCCCTTTAGCTCCCTTATCTCTCCGATAAGTTTCCTGGAAAATTATGTCTTCCAGATGTTTGAGTTTATTGAAGTCTACTTCCCTAAAATCAACCATTTTTATTTTGCCATTAGTCCTCCTAGCTATCACTTCCTTATCACTGTCATCAAGGTCACTTTCTACCTTAACATTCTCCATTCATTCCTAATAAAGGATATCAAATCTAGAATACTTTCAACTCTAGCTGTTTTTTGCATCATTTGCATTAAAAAAATTGACCAGTGCATTTCAAAGACCTGTTAAATGTCTGTGTTCTTTTCTCAACAGAAATCCAGACAGTTAAAATCTTCTATTATCACTGAATCCTATGTTCTGGATGATTCTGCAAATTGCTAGCAAAAACTCCTGTCCAGCTGGTATCCCTGGTTTGGTGGCTATTCATGAACTGCTATTATTATAGTGGTCTTTGATTTTTCCTCATCACTGACAAAAGCCTCAGCAGGCTTAACTCGCCTCTGCATTCTGGATCTCAGAATATGAGAATATACCTCTTTGTTATGCAGTCTCCTGATGGAGTTTTACTTGGGGAATAACTATTATCTTTTCTGTCATGCCATATCACTTGTTCTCTATTTCAAATAAACCATAGTTTTAATTGTGTAATTAAGATTTTATATTTTCTCCTGCTTATTCCTTCTTACCATTGTCATCTAAGAGGTTTATCATATGGATCCAACAGTTTACAGGTACTTGAATAATCCTGTCCATCCCAGTTTCTTGCCTGTTTGAGCACTGCTGTATATATGCTTGGGCTTTTTCATCTTTCTTTTGTTTCATGAAAAAGCCTCTCATTACTAGGTTAGTGAACTAGTGAGTTCAATGACAACTCTCTATACGTGTTCACCATTTTTCCCATATAATGTGATGTTTGTTAACTCTCCTTAAATTCCATTTTTGCTACCACTATTTCTAAAGCTCTCCAATGAGGTTGGGGTCTTACTAAGCTAAAACAGCAGCAGAAACAACTGGATTCATGCTTAACAGCTCCTTTGCATCCATTTAGCCAACTTATTCAGCAGACCTTTGGACCTGACAGGATTGGATACACCCAGGAGCCTCACCAAACAATTCAAGAATACATCCTCCTTTAAAAAAATACTACTATTATTTTTTAAAACAAGACCCTTTGACATTCTTTATTCCTGTTCTATGTTCTCATTCTTCTGGTTATTTATCTGATGATCTTTTCAAACCCTTCAAGCCAAACTGGACTCTTACATCCATGAGGAAATAGATCCAGTGGAGGTTTTAACCATGGAAGTTGCTAACAAAAAAAACCCTGTGACATTTTGGAGTGATTCTATATGAAATTATTAAATTTTGAGAGGATGATCCTGTGGACAGATTACTTTGGGTAAGTATAATGTCAACTGCTCATACCGCATCTGCTTAGAATACCTCTGAAATGATTATTCAATACCTTTTCTAAGTCCAACAGCTGAAAGCCACCAAGGTAGCACTAAATCCCCCAGTTAAGGCTTTCTTAAAGAATAGCTTTAATCCATAATCTAACAGAAATGGAGAAAAAAAATCAAAGTTTACATTATTGGAGTTGTATTTTTGCACAAAGCAAGGGTAGGTGGGATGGCTGTAACAGAAGAGCAATAACATAACAAATAATACTTTTCTAAAATGCCTACCATTTAGCCTTTCAATCTATCACTTCTCACTAAGACAGGAGTATTTACATAGCTTCATTCTGCTGCTAACATAGCACATAACTACATCATCTTACAAAATTCCAGTTAAGGTAAATAGTTACACATTACTGTATCTTCTGAGATCACATCACAACAGACTGCATCTCTGAATTTCAGCTTATGCAAAACAATGAATTTACCCTTCACAAGCTTACATGAACATTGCGTCAGTTTTTTCAACAGTTGCCTGAGACTTCTGGTGTTTGATTTTGGTATATAAGATTCAAAAAGATTTGCTTCAGTCAAAGCTAACAGTTGTTCAGCACCTCTGCAATCTCTAATATTGCAGAATCTCTGTAGTTATTCAAACACATCCAGCTCAAGAAATAACCCTAACAGCCTAATACAAGACATACAACCGATTTCAGATCACATTTACTCAGAGACAGCCATAAATCAGTCATGATTCATATGAGCTACTGGTATTCCTTTGTAGGAGATAAAAGTCTGTTGGTCTTGAAATCATGACCAACTTGGAGACTCCTTTTCCATTGTGCCAGTGAGCATCCTAATCAATCATTAATTGTTCCTAGTTCTTTAAACAATTATTTAAACTATAAGCTTAAAATACAAGCTTTTTGACTATATCAAGTTTTTATTTTGAAATTCTGAGCAGATATCACATTCTAAGTTGTGCAAGGTGTACCATCCATTTTTTTAAAAAAGACTTCTGGTATTTCTTTTCTAAGGCTTTTCTATTTCTTTTAGCCTCTATGTACATTGCAAATTAAACATACAACCACAGCTCATGTAGACAAACATGTTAGTTTCCAAACAGCCAACTCAGGTACCCCAGCATTACATATCTTAGTTCAGCTTGGTCAGTTGCATCTTAATTTAGGTTTATTGATAGATTCATTTGAGTTTTAGAACTTAATCTGTGCTCTGTGCTACCACAGCCACATTTACTTAACAGTTACTTAAGTAAAAGTATCTCAGTGGTGTCTACATCGCCTGCAATCATATAATCTTCCAGCAAAGAACAAGGTACTGCAAGCCATGAAAAGGAAACTTATCACAGAATCACAGAATCGCTGAGGTTGGAAGGGACCTCTGGAGATCATCTAGTCCAACCCCCCTGCTCAAGCAGGGTCACCTAGAGCATACTGCACAGGATTGCATCCAGGCGCGTTTTGAATATCTCCAGAGAAGGAGACTCCACCACCTCTCTGGACAACCTGTTCCAGTGCTCTGTCACCCTCACAGTGAAAAAGTTTTTCCTCATGTTCAGATGGAAGCGTCTCTGTTTCATTTTGTGCCCATTGCCTCGCGTCCTGTCGCTCGGCACCACTGAAAAGAGTCTGGTCCCATCCTCTCGACATCCTCCCTTCAGATACTTGTACACGTTGATAAGATCCCCTCTCAGCCTCCTCTTCTCCAAGCTAAACAGGCCCAGCTCTCTCAGCCTTTCCTCATAAGAGAGATGCTCCAGTCCCCTAATCATCTTTGCAGCCCTTCGCTGGACTTGCTCCAGTAGTGCCACATCCCTCTTGTACCGGGGAGCCCAGAACTGGACGCAGCACTCCAGATGTGGCCTCAGCAGGGCTGAGTAGAGGGGGAGAATCACCTCCCTCGACCTGCTGGCAACACTCTTCCTCATGCAGCCCAGGATACCGTTGGCCTTCTTGGCCACAAGGGCACGTTGCTGCCTCATGCTTAACTTGTTGTCCACCAGCACTCCCAGGTCCTTCTCAGCAGAGCTGCTTTCCAGCAGGTCAACCCCCAACCTGTACTGGTGCATGGGGTTATTCCTCCCCAGGTACAGGACCCTGCACTTGCCTTTGTTGAACTTCATGAGGTTCCTCTCTGCCCACCTCTCCAGCTTGTCCAGGTCTCTCTGAATGGCAGCACAGCCCTCTGGCATATCGGCCACTCCTCCCAGTTTTGTATCGTCAGCAAACTTGCTGAGGGTGCACTCTGTCCCTTCATCCAGGTCATTGATGAAGAAGTTGAACAAGACTGGACCCAGTACTGACCCCTGGGGGACACCGCTAGCTACAGGCCTCCAACTAGACTCTGTGCCGCTGATCACAACTCTCTGAGCTCTGCCATTCAGCCACTTCTCAATCCACCTCACTGTCCACTCATCTAGCCCACACTTCCTGAGCTTGTCTATGAGGATGTTATGGGAGACAGTGTCAAAAGCCTTGCTGAAGTCTAGGTAGACAACATCCACTGCTCTCCCCTCATCTACCCAGCCAGTCATTCCATCAGAGAAGGCTAGCAGATTGGTTAGGCATGATTTCCCCTTGGCGAAGCCATGCTGACTACTCCTGATCACCTTCTTGTCCTCCACATGCTTGGAGATGGCCTCCAGCATGAGCTGCTCCATCACCTTTCCAGAGATGCAGCTGAGGCTGGCTGGCCTGTAGTTCCCTGGGTCCTCCTTCTTGCCCTTTTTGAAGACTGGGGTGACATTGGCTTTCTTCCAGTCCTCAGGCACCTCTCCTGTCCTCCATGACCTTTCAAAGATGATGGAGAGTGGCTTAGCAATAACATCCGCCAGCTCCCTCAGCACTCGTGGGTGCATCCCATCAGGGCCCATGGATTTGTGGGTGTCAAGTTTTATCCCCCCTTTCCAATTCAGAGCAAAACCTGCTATCAGCTTTTCCCCACAGTCCACTGCAGCTCAAACTTCAGCAGTGCCACATCTGTCTGATCACGAAATCATCAGTTTTTCCAATCAGTCAAGAGTCTCACCACCAGGATTCTTGCCTCTAAAGAGCGTTTCTTACCCACAGAAGCTCGTCATACACAACTGAGAAGTGAAAAAACTCCTTAAACTTACCCAGTGGGCACTGATGCATTTATTTCTCTTTGTATATAGCTCAGATATTCTTTATAAGCCATTATCTTGTAGCATTTTTTTTACTTAAGACCCTCCAAGCCTATGCATGCAAGAATCTGTTTTGAAACCCATGAAGGCCAACACAGCTGTTTTTAACCATGTCAATGCCAAGTCACACTCCAATGGATTTCCTTCTCCTTAGAAAAAAGCAGCTGTTTTTAAATACTGTAAAACTCCACACACCTGGAAGTACTTACAGTATCAGTAATCCTTGTGTAATTTATGTTGTTATTGTTAGTGGAAATTCCTCCTCCTTGACTATAGGCCCAAAGAATACAACTTGCTTTGGAAGCAGCTCTGATTTATTTGGGCTTAATTTCAGATTTTTGGTCATCCGCTTATCACAGATTATTAGTAAGTGTTTCAATTCCAGAAGTTTTTACCCCACACCATGACATCATCTCCATATGCCATAAATACGGAAACATTTATGCAACACAGTATCTTCTTTATTATCTTACAGCTTGCTGTTCATGCAGTTTGCAATCCAAAATCCTGAAAAAACTACAAATAGGAAATAGGGATAGTGAACAACCATGTTTCTTGATAGATTTCTTGAATACTCTTCCGTAACTGTTCCTTCTCTGATCCTGGTACTTGGTCAGGTGACTATTAAATGTATCAGTGTTCTTCACAATCCATATTGTGCTACACCAGTCCACTACATTTATCTTGAGTTTTGCTTTTCTTCCTTGTCAGAGTCCAATACTCTCTGACCAGGTTCTTTCAGATATTCCATGCATGGAGGGTGTCATGTTTAATATAATAATTTACTTCTTTCCAGATGTTTGATGTTACATGGGATTTTTGATTTAGCAGAGTGATACAGCAATATACTGAAATCACAGTACAAATATAATTTACACTTAGGAAAATATAGCAATTGCAGTACATAGTTCAGTCACAATACCAGTGTGATCCCCATTACTGGTCTGTATAATATGCTCACAGTCACAACGCTGGGCATCCCCATTCGCTGGGAAGGAATACATGAGCTGAAGCCAGTTCAAGCCCGTTGCTCTCTTCAAAATTCTTCTGTTAGTTGTTCAGGTTTTATACTCTGTGTTGGGCTAAGCCACATATACACTTCCCCCCATATTGGTCTGGCTAACTCAGGGAGACATTCGCACTCTTTTGATGAACTGAGGGAGAAACATTTACACCAGTTGATCCACTCAACTGGGATGTAGTCAGCTGATCCACTCAACTGACATAGCTGTTTATCTCAAATGAAGGCCACCTTCCAGTTCCCTTTGTGTTAGCATAAAGTCAGCTTTGGTCAGTCACACTCTGTGTTATTGCTGAGCTTCATGGGCATCTCACCCTTGCCCATCTCCTCTGAGACTTCTTCTATTGTAGGAGTTGATTGGTCAGTCACATTCCTTTAAAAAAAATAACACCAGTGTCCTGGAACAAGTTCTTTCCTTTTCCCGTTGTGTTTTTTTTTCCAGTCCCACTTTTACCAGATCCACAGCTTCACCCTACGCAGCTGCAGAAACACTTCCCTTTGTTGAGTATTTGCTGTTTGTGAGAGATTTGGCAAAACCAACAGGCACTGTTTCTATTTCAAAAAATTGTGCTAATTTCATTCCATTAAGAAAGTTTCAAGACAAGACTCAACAACTGCCTCCTCTTCATTGAGCTCCTATTCATTACACGTAGCTGCTATTATGGTTTCTATCCCTGGAGCCAGGAAACTTTGTTCACTGAAAAAACAACTGTGAAAACATATTGCTTTCCTGCAGTTTGCCTCACCTAACCCACATCTTTATAGCGAACTTCCACAGATGAAATTTTTAGGATGCTGTTCCTGCCCCTTATTACACAATTATTTATCATACTGGAATCAAATCCAACTATTATTTCATCCATTAGTTTAGTTTTCAAGGTTTCTTCTTCAACTTTCAGAGGTCAGATCTGTGGGCTCAGTTCTCTCAGTTTTGGGTAAGTGCATGTTTATCAGCCCCAGTTTAACTGATTAGAAGTGTTCACTGTGTGTCAGGGAGCAGCAAGGGCCAGCTGCTCCCCAAGAAAAGGCAAGCCAGGGGTGATCCCAGGCCAGACAGCACCCCCACTGGGCACAGTCCCACAGCATCCGAACACAGCAAGAGGAGGAGGGTACTTAGCGGTAACAAGGACCACTGACAGTCCCAGACCAAGCAAAGCAATGAATCAGGTCCAGGGTCCATCCAGGGAGCCCAGTCAAGAGCAAAATGAGACAGGACCAGAGACAGGACTGGAGACAACATGGGTCCAAAGTACATTCAGGAGACAAAGCCTGGAGATGTCTTGCAATAATGTATATCTGAGAGTCCATCCAAGAGACAAGCTACCTACAACATAGGTCTGAGGTCCATCCCAGTGGCAGGATCACAGACAGGCACACCTACAGCATCTCTCAGACCAGGCCTAAAGCCCCAGGCATGACCTTAAATGGGCCCATGGGCTGGGGATGGAGGCAAGGCCCCAGTCAAAGCTGGTCAGGCCATTATGGCATATTGGTGTACTCAGGGCCGTGACATTTTGTAATTTCTATTTATTTCCTATATACTTAATGTTTGTATTTCATATTCATCCCATGTACTAACAATTTAGCTTGACCAAATAGTCACCATTCCAGTGCATTTTATGCATCATTTAAAGATTCACAGCCAAACCTGTGGTATTGCTTTTCAGCTGCCTAAACCAAAACTAAAATTTTAGGTTCGCTCTGTACTTTATCTGTTGCTTCTCCTTTATATCCTTCCATTTCTCCAACAGGTCAATGATTTCCATAACAGACACTTGTAACTGTCAGCTCTATTCAAATTTATAGGTGTAATGTTTTGTGGCCAGGTTTGGCGGGTTTGTTCAGTAGGGCCACCAAATAACTGAACTGTTTTTTTTCTTAATTTTTCATTATTGCTAAAATATTGTCAATAGCTCTTGGGCCTGTTTTTATTGGGCCTGGTTCTGAGGGAAACAGCACAGACTTTAACTGAACATGGGTAGCCCAGTATCTTTTGAAGGATATCTTCTGCAATACACACACAGTTTGGCCAGGCAAGTCGACTGCCAGAAAAACACTCCATTCCTCCAGCTCGAATCTTTACATTCACTTATTCTAACCATTTAGAAAATAGGATATTGAACTGAGATAAATGAACTATGATGTTTTTCCTCAGTCTTTTACCAGACTGACCTCCTTCTGAACCTTTCATGGATTGCAAACAAAGAAAAGCACATATTACAGATGTCTGTTCCAACCCAGGAACAGTGCTTGCCCAACCCCACATCCTAACAAGCAGCTTCTACTTCGGCCTGCAGCTCTTTCATTTGCTTGGTGGTGCAATTTGTTTGCTTCTTTAGTATAAACTGAAGCTCCCTTCTGGTCAATGGCAGTACTTTTGCCATTTACTACCATGATTTGTTCCAGTTTGGTCCTACAGGAACACAAATCACAAGTGTGTTCCTTGGAAATTGGATCCTATTTCAGACACCTGCACAGGCTCTTTTCGCTAAGAAGGTGGCTCACGTCTATATATATGTAAGCTGGGTTTATTACAAGTCACAGATGATGGGCTCACATACCCTTGCTTAATTACAGATAAACATATAAAGTAAAATGGCATGAATTAATTTTATCACAAGTGCAAGATTCTTACAGACCTTTGCTACAGACATTTAAGTGCTACTGCATTTTTGCTTATGCCAAACTGGAGCTCCCTTTTTAGTTCCAGTGACAGTTCTCCAGCTTCTTTCTCACTTCTCTTTCTCTGCCTCACTCTTAGTTAATTCAACACTCAGTAAATTTCTTTATGTACCATTCATCTTTTTGGATATGCCTTTGACTTATGCTCAAATTCCAAGTTTAGGTGTACTATTTCATAAAGATTTCAACCATTCCTTATACATCTCCTACATTCACATTTGCAAACGAAGTCTCAGCAAAGTTTCACCTGGCCCAATGAAATAATTTACTAGTAAATCAGTAAGAAAGTAATCACACAATTTATGTTATGTATTCATTGCTAATCTGCTCATAAGGCCTAGATTAACATTTTAACATCCATTTCCACAGCCGATGTGCCCCAATCCCCACCATTAGTAGTGCCCCCCAGCATTAATTTAAGGCGGCGCCGGTGCAGCCGCCGAGCGCTCCGCTTACCCCGGGGCGGCGTCGGACCGCGGCTGAAATCTGCGCGGCTGCCAGCGGAGGGCGCCCGCCCCGCTCCTCCGTGCCGGCCGGCCGGCACCGCTAGCCCCCGCGCAGTCCCGCGCGGCCGGAGCGGCCGGGGAGCGGCGATGGCGGGGTGCGACCGGCGGCGCTCTCTCCTCCGCCCGCCGCGGAACGGCCGCGCCCGGCGGAGCCGTCGCCCGCCCCTGCCAGGCGCACGGTGCGGAGCAGGGTTTGCCGGCCCGGTGCTCGGCGCTCCGCAAATACAGCGAGCCGCCCCGAGGGGCAGGCACCGGCCCGCCCTGCTCGGTACCGGGCAGAGACTCCCAGCACTCACGGCGTGGGCATTCCTCCTTCTTTTCCTTGCTTTTTTTTTTTTTTTTTTTTTTTTTTTACAAAAATACCCCTGTATTTTATTTGGTAATTTAACCTCATACGATTTAAATCAATATAAAATTCAAATACTTTTGTGCCACCTGTTGGATTTTGCCACTAATTACATGTAACTGGAAACACTCCAGTATTCAATGTATTCTAGTATTTACCGTAAATATACCATAAACTAGGCTCCCTTAAGAAAATGCTACTTCATTTGCTATTTACAAATATTTTTCTCTCTAGACAGGCAGATAGATGTATTATTCTGCGTAAAAGACTAAGCTGTAAACTATAGACAGCCTTCAATGAGAGCCCAGTCTGATATGGGACTGGAGTCAGAATTCTTATGGTAGTGCAATAATTATTTGGAAGTATTTAGAATCTCCCATTAAAGGAGAAATTCCAAACTGAAGGCCTGGGAGGTGGAAATAATGGGCTCTCAGTACACAAAACTATTCACAAGCCTGATGGTATCTACGGGCCAGTAAAAGGAGTAATACACCAGGCCTGTGCTTTCCTCACACCTGTGAATATGCACACTAGTACCAGTACTGCTGATAAGACTACTGATCATGGGTGATCATACAACACAAAACACAGATCATACAACACATACTTGAGACTCTCAAGAAATAATTTTGTCTGACTCTTGTTCAGTAGCTATCAACAATGTCAGGACACATTTTATTGCATAAGAATATCTTGATTTTCTTTCACATTACAGTGGCCAGATTTATTTATTAGTATGATTTTGGAATGCATAGGTATGCAAATAAAACACATGCCTATGATAATCTGTATACTCAAAACTAAGCAGTGATTTTATCTGAATTTCACTAGAAAAAATAACATGAGCTGTGGGTTATCAGCTTACCCCTTTTTCCTTCTCTATGTATAATTACACCTCAGATAATTTATTGTTTTCTGAGATCGGGAGGTATATAAGCATGTACAGAAATGCAGGTGCTTGTGGAGAGAGTGTGGTCCACTCTTTCTCCTTCCCGGCTGCTGCTAACCTAAATACGGGAGGTCCCCATGATGCCACTGTCAGCTAGTCAAGGGCAAAGGGCCCTGCTGCTAGCTCTGCTTCTCATGAAACCAGGCTGCCATTGCTCCAAGGAACAGGAAAGGATCCCACAAGAGTTCTTCTGTGGCTCGTCAATACTGAGCCACAACAGAAACAGTAGATTGCAGTGCAGCTAATTGCCATGATTTGACTCTATTTGCATCTTCTTCCATTATCTTCCCATTTTTAAATATAAAATTCACAGTGCTAATGCATAGTATGGGGAGTCAGGATGGTTTTCAGCTTTCTTTACAAATACAGCCATCTTTGTGGTGCATATTTTTCTGCAGTTTATTCTACTTTAATGTTAAAATGCAAAAGTGTAAACTGATATGAAGTATTGTTTAATGAAAACGTACAAGTGTTTTCTAAACTGTTTATGTTTTTAACCCCAAAATTGGCAAAAGACTTAAATACAAAATACTTTTTTTTAAAAAAAAAGAATAAACCATAATAGGCAAATGATAAGCACTTTGTACAAGTTCCATGCTGACATCTGTCCCTCTAATTCTCAGAAGACTTAGTGATAAATTAGCTGAGTGTTCTCTTAGTGAGCAATATCTTTAAATTGACCCCACTGACCCCCATTTTATCTGCTTTGGATTTTATAAGTCTGACCCAAACTTTCCCCTGGTTTTATGAGGGCAATTTTCTACTGTTTGAACACACAAATGGCCACAAAATGTGCAAAATGACAGTAAAATATACCAAGTAAAATTAAAGTGTTTACACATGAGTATTTTGCTCTTGGCAAGTGCATAAGTGACTTCACAAGATGCAAGTCAGTGCACATTGCACCTTACACATTGTCTTTTTAGAACAGTTCGTAGGCAACATGAGCACGTCCTGGGGCCCCAACACAATGGTTCTTTTTCTGCTCAGTTTCTAAAGACTCATAAACAGCATCGCTGGGTTTAGTTCCTAATGTGGTAAAAAATATGATGGCTTTGGAGTAAACTGAAGCCCAGTTATTTCAAAAGTACACAACTGAGTTCTCTGCTTTCATTCCCATCAACTTTCTTCTCATGTGGATTATATATTTTTTTTTTGAATTTATTGCTACAAATTAAAACAAGTCAAGAAGCAGGGAAAGCACAATCTTACATCAAGTGAGATCTTTCCTGTAGGAAGAAAAAATTAAAAAAGAAACTGTTCCCATTTAACTAGATCTTTTAAAAAAATTAATAAATTGATGAAATCTCTTGTGCAGTGTAATTTAAGATGTAAGGAGTCTTTCTTATCAGCTAAAATGAAGAAGGAGTCAGTTTAACTTTAGTAAGTCAAAGCCAAAATCCAAAGAAGAAAACCTCAACCAAGGAGGAAACAGTGACTTTTCTAATAGTCTTAACAAATCTGGCTATATAAATAAACTTCTCTCATGTAGACAAGGTTAGGAGAACTGGGAAAGTGTCATTACCAATCTTTTTATGAAGAAAGGAAAAGGAACTGTAAAAGAGCTGAAATGAGCACCCCACAATAATGTGAGAGACCTACAGAAGTCCATGACAACATGCAATGTCTTAGCTGCATCAAACCACAATAAGTGCAAATTTACTGTGGAGGAAGTTGGATCCCTGCCTAGTAATAGAGGTTTTAACTCGCTTGGTGAGCTCTTCTTTGAAATCTGAACTTAGAATGAGGTGGCCCTTGCCAGTGATAGAGAAGCCCAGAGACGTGTGCCCAGAGAAGGAAGTCTTGCACAAAAAGGGGAAGAAGGGAAAAAAGAAGAACCCCCTTCTTCTTCAGTCAGCAGAACTTGTGTCTCTTAATCTAGGAGGCCACTTTAGCCCCTCTCTAGTTAGAAAATGTTGCCTTCACCACTTGCTCCTGATACAGATCTTAAGCTATCTGGCTCATGTCTTTCATCAGAAGGTGTCCTTTTCAATTCTCTCTGAATTTTCATTGCTCTTCTATAATTTCTCTGCTCATTATATAATTTTAGTCCTAATGCCTTTATTTTACCTGCCTGTCTGAAGGGAGTCAAGTTGCTTTTTCCATTCCTCTACATTTCAAAAGCCATGTGTCCTTCTGCTCTCATTTTCCATATATTCCTTCAGATTACTCAAGGAGCAACAATTTGTGTCATCTGATACATGTAAAACCTTGCTTTATCTATGTTCTTGCTTATTTCTAGAGCAGACATAGAAAAATAGGATAATTATGGGGGCAGAGAGGTTGAAACCAAATAAAACCCATACTTATCTCTTGGAATAATGAGAGTCACAACTACAGTTCAGGCTCCATTTCTCATGTTTCAGTTTTCCTGAAAGAGATTCTGCATGGACTCCAAACAGGTTATAAAACACTTCCCAACAATACAGAAACATAGTAGTGGGGAAAGAGTTGGAGAAAGGTGCACAGAACATATGGAAATATATTATGAACTAGTTTTCCTAGTTCATAATTGTCGGGCGAGTGAAGAGTTAACAGGACTGAAAAAGTCTGCCAACTGATATGCTCAAGGCTGCAGACTAGAAGAGCTAACATCTAAAGAACTCTGCCGTCTGAGAAGGCCAAGGAATCTGCATGGACCTGCAGGGAGGGGAGAAACGATACGGAGGTGTTGTGGTCTTGCCTCGCTAGCAGGGTCCTTCCAAGCAGACAAACAATCCTGTTGTTATGAAACTCTCAAAGGTCAGCAAAAGCAGTGTTTGCCCAGAGCCCCAGCCATATAAAAAGAGACTTGGCAGCTAAGAGAGTTTGAGCAGGGATGGGAACGTGACCTGACCATCCTCTCTGGCTGGACCGTGAGTATCCCCCACCTCCCCTTTTCCTGGGACACTGGGTTAAGGTAGCTCCTCGAGGTTGAGAGCCCTCTCACTAGGAGAGTGAACAAGCTAGCTTTCAAGTAGGGATAAGCAGTGCTTCCAATTAATAGCGCAGTAACTGACAGTTTCGGTTTATCCTTTCTAAATCAGTAATTGCATTATTTTGGGCTATCCTTTCTGAATCAGTAACTGATGATTTCGAGTTATCCTTTCTGAATCAATAATCAATGATTTCGGACTATCCTTTTTCAGGCTATCCTTTCTAAATTAGTAATCGCATTATTTTAATGGATGTTACTAATCTAAGAGCTTGCGTGAGGAAGTAAACATAGTTTTTTTATTATGTTACTGTCTCAGCCATTACTATCAAACCTTCGTAGTGTGACAATAATGTATATATTTTAGGTAATGATCTCTGTGTTTCCTCTGTGGGAGGAAACCTGACTTCATAAAGCACATTCATCTTCCTAGACAAAAGATCAACTTCCCAGAAACTTTTATTATGGAGTGGGTTCTTGCACAGTGACACCTACTCCTAAATAAATCGTTTTTTGAATAACAAATTGTGAGTCCATTATCCTGAACAAATGTTATTCATTTGTGCAGGAAAAAATGGTGACCTAAGAATAATTGTGTTACAAGTGTTCAAATCAGAAATGGATCTGTCACTGCCATTTTATAGTGCCAGTGGATCCTGCTAAAGCTGTTGCTAGCTTTAAACATCTCCCCTTTGACTTTCAAGTAATGTGTATGTGGTTAAAAGCCAATTAGAGAACAGTGGTATGATTTGGTGGTGCAAGGCAAGTGGCAGCATTTACAGTGTCATTAAAAGTCTACTCTCTTTAAGACTGAAATGAGGTCTTTCTGTCCTTAGTCATGCTTGGATTCGGTGTAGTTATCAGATTGATATTAACAAGAATTAATGTGTAAAACTAATCTCCTCACTGTGCATTTTCTAAGACTGTCTCTTCAAAGTAAGGTTTTTCTTCAGCTGTTTAAAATTTGAAATGACCAACTGTGCATTCAAGCGAAAGGAACTGCTGTTCTCCATGGCCAAACAGCATGATCCCATCCTGCAACTCTGTTCTAACTAGCTCTAACCTGAAGGTCATATTCTTCCCTTCAGTTCACACTAGCAGAATGTAGCTACTAGTGTCAGCAGGAAACAGTCAATTTACCTGACAAATCATAAAACAGTATTTTGTGATATAAAGAAACTTTGGACTCTGCCAATGTGCCAATCAATAAACTGTGTACGATGAATCATCATTCAAGGGCATGGAAAAAGAATCTAGACTCTGCCCACGTGCCAATCAATCAGAGATTGCCTGAAAAACCACAAAATACATTCAGAAACAAGTAAAAAATTTCTGGGCTCTGCCAAGATGCTGGGCCAATCAATCACAGTGCAGCTGATGAATCATGAAACACATTCTGCAGCATGTCAGCACACATACACAGTTGGCACGGTTCTCATCATCCTGAGTTTGTCTTGCCGTTAAATTGACTGAAGGTGAGTTATAGAACTGCTGTTTCTCCCACCTACTGACCTCCACAACCAGCCACTCTTCAATCCTCTTACCCGTGTCCTTAGTTAAAAGTGAAGACTCTAGACAAAGGTTCGACAAGATCGCAAACACAACTTTGATGTCAGATAGGTTGTTAACATGCTCCTGAAGCTGTTGAACACATATTTTGACAAGAGAACAGACACCTACATGAGTGGCGTTCTCTTCAAAGTTTTCCATGTTACTTGCAAGGATATTTATAAGAAGTAAATGCAGAATTTAGATCACTCTCCCATTGCTAATTTTTTTACTGAAGCGACTGCTATGTCTATTGCAATTCATTACACCAGGGAAGGGGGGGGGGGCACAATGGCACTATTATCATTATTACTATTACTATTCTCCTACCTCAGACAAAATCATTCAGGACAAAATATTTCTCCTACGGAACAACCGAAATTTTTGAAGCTTGTATCAAAATCATCTGGATGAAATTAAAACGTTAGCTGCAAGTCTCTTCTCCTCGGTCTTATAACCAGCTGCTGTCACAAATATTCCCATTCAACTTTCTGAAAGGCTGCAAAGCATTTCCTCTTATTTGACTGAGTACTTATCTTGTTTGACATTCTGTAGTCAATATGAGATCTTTTAGTTTAAAAAAAATGTATATTAGAAAAAGCAGCTTTTTACCAAATCCTAACTCTTGTAGAGTTTAAGTACTCCTTATTGTGTCCCTCTGCCTAATGCTATTTAGGGTCCACTCTGCTAGACCAAGGCAGACTTTACTTGTCACCCCAACAGGAATGATACTTCCATAAATGGCAACAGGAGTCACTTTCTTTTAAACCCTGTTTGGAGCATCCTCATATCATGTTTTTCCACCTTCTCAGGAAGTGCTGTAGTCACAAGGCTGTGTGATGCATTGGCATAAGGTTCCCTTAGCTACTCTGGTGGTAGTTGTTCCATGTCTATGTGAAATACTTAGTGGACTGATATTGTAAACTGGGTCCTGCTTCCCAGGGATTATGCTGTCCAGTTCATTATGGAGTCACGAACCCAGCCACCCTATCATTAAACAAGTTTTTCAGACTTTTGTAATGACCGTTCAGCATTCGTGGAGAATGGGAGACAGTATCCTACTTTATGGATTTGTTAATAAAAACTTCAGAAGTATTCTAACCTGTGTGAGGTTTAACTAAACCATGTTGTTCTGCCATGAATAAAATGATAATTAATTTGACAGAAAGTTTGGTGCTTTATGCCATGAGTAAGGAAATCCATTACTAAATTCATAGGAGCAAGTAAAGAAAAAAAATGTTGCTTTGAAGAAAAAAACAGAACAGTTACTTTATAAGAAGGTAAAACTTGATTTCTTGACATTTTGAATATCTGCTGTTACTCCCAAGTATCCAGTAGTAATTTATTTTCCTTTTCCGATGGTCAGTAGCATCCCTATTATTTTTCTGAAACTGGTATTTGTGGTGGCAACATGACAACAAGCAGTTTAAGTTGTAAAATTTACCATTTACAAAGGATCACAACTTAAATGTAAGTTTATAACTACCCTCAACTTCTATTGTTGTCAAGATGATGATATTCACATTGCAAGACTGCATCTATAAATAATATATCACTATTGAAATAAGTGCCTGGGAAGGGTCATAAGTCCTGAAAAAAATTGTATGTACATATACATATATGCATGTATGTTCTGAACAGATGTGTATATACGACAGAGACAGAATTTTTTAAGAAATCAAAGCATTGGTGGTGTTTTTCATATTCTTCTTAATAATTAACTCATCACCATTGAGGCCTCCCAAAAACTTATACATATTGTCCTGTCTCCAGTTAAAAAAATATACTGATAGGAATAATGATGGAGAATAAATAATGATGAAGAATCTGCATAGAAAATATGACTCTTGAGTCTTCAGTTTCAATAACACTTCAGTTCTTGGTAAGATGCATTAAAAAATATACTCCTTCCATCCAGTGCTCAGAATATTGGCTAAATAATCAGTGTAAATCACTGCAGCTGTACTGATTGACATTATCAAAGAATACAACCCCTTGTGTTCATTATTATAAAGAGGAGATACTTTTCCTACTGTGGCCAATACTGTCCACCTCTTTATTTCAAGGTGTGTCATGGCAAATTAAATGTCAGCCTTTTTTACTTATGCTTCACTGAATTAGGCTGAACAGGAGGCAGAAAAAATGACTGTGTATTATTAAAGAAGTAGAGACCTAATCCAATTCTCTTCAGGATGAAAATATGCATTATCCATTAAAGAAGGCTGCCAGCTCAGAAATAAACTGATTTGCCAGCCACTGCATGTTAGAATCACCCCTAAGAAATAAACAATAAAAGTTGGAAAAGTGAATCCTTCCCAAACACAAAATCTGCAGGGCTTATTATATACAGATGTTGTATGATTCCACCAAAGGTGTGCCAGGTATGCACAGCTGTCTTTCTGTCACTTTTGATCCACCTCAGTATGTGTCCCCTGCTAGTTCTAGCTGTACATTGTTGAATGTGTTAGAAGAGAAAAAGTTCTTTTCTTATTTTGAAACTTTCACTTCTCTAATATCATGCTTGCTCATATTTCTGTGGGGCTCTTATGTCTCTGTGATGTGGAAGCCACATACAGATGAGAAGGTGTTCAAAAACTGATCTGATATAAAAGCATGCATTTGAATTCCCAATGAAATGAAATAAAAGCCTGAAACAATTACATAGTGGAGATGCCAGTCCCTCCTCCAAAAAAGCCAGACTCTGATACTTTTCACTTAACTATGTGAACCTTATGATTTAAAGGCTTGTTCTTGTTTTCTCAGCTGATAGCCCCAAGCTGTGCCCAGTTCCTCTATAGACAAAAGGAAAATAAAGGTGGTGACAAATACGCCCCTTTTATGAATCAGAAAAACAGTACTCTTCTTATTCCCTAGACATGGGTCAGTAAAAGCTGAGCCTCAGTTTACAGCTTAGCACTCACCAGCTGGCTTTCCTGTGAAAAGCATTTTAAATATATACATGTACACACACACATACACACAGACAAAGTGTAAGATATTTTTGATTCAGGCAACAGTTACAGAAATATGAAAAAAAAGCTCTAAATAACGTTTCCTGTTGCAACCGAAACTCTGCATCTTGTCCTATGCGCCATCAGTACTTTATGTATTTGAAGGTTACTGTCGTATACCCCTTCAAACATTTATTCTTTAAGAATAAATGACCCCAGGTGGTTCAGCTTCTCCTCAGAGCTGATATTTCTTAGTACTAAAGACTGGACAGCTTAGTCTTGCTGATACTTTGTACATGTTAATAGAACAACAGGCTTACTTACATATCTTGGCACAGTTTGTCATGCCAGTGAGATGTTTGCCTTTCCTTGCAAAAGCCTGACATTGTTACCTAACCAGTTCATCCGATTTGCACCCCTCTCCCCCAGTCCAGCCCTACATTTGGTAGAGTGATGAGTTCTTGAAGTAGCGGCACATTCAGGACCAGTCTGAAACAGGTGAATCCCATAGATGGAGTTTTCACCACTTCCTGGATTTATTCAGGCAAAAGAGTGGAATAAGTTTCTTCTAACTTAGTAGATACCTGTATCTGAACTAGTTATCCAGAATGCCTTTGTAGTGGATAGTAATAAAAAGAAAGAGGCAATTCTGAGGTACAGTTCACCTCACTCTGATGTACACATCTCAACTAGGTTAAATGAATCAGTATCTAATTCAAAATTCTAATTCACTGTGAACAAGGAAAACTGGGAAAGAGAGGAAAACAGGTTTATCAGGGCAGATGGAGAAAATATTGAGAATGAGAAGAAGGTGTTAGGGAAAAGGCAAGAAAGGGAAGTAAGTGGATATAAATTATATAGAGACTTTATTGGTCTTTTAGAAGTAGTTGTTAAGATCCAGAAAACAAAGGGTATATCTGAATGGAGAAGATTCAGAGAGTAAAAATAAGCTACAAAAATTCTAAGAATAGATTCCCTAAGTACTGAGAACTTCTCAACTACTCAACTGCTTAAGTTGAGAACTTCTCAGCTACTTCTGTTGAGAAGTAGTACTTTCGGTTAAGAAATAAAGATACCTGCTGGAGGAGGAAATTACTTTGTATTGGAGGAAATCCAGGAAGGTCGTGGGACTTATTCAGTGATGCAGGAAAAAGAAATAAAGAATGAATGCTTGTGAGAAGCAAAATTTGGGGGGTTGATATTGAAGTGTGAGAAAGAGGCAAAAGTAGAGAATGGAGGAGAAAATGGAGTGATTTAACTGGAAAGACATCAGAATAAAAGGAAAAGAAAAGCACAGAGGAAGAAGAAGGGAGGTGAAGAGGAGAAAGGGCAATCACAAAGCCATGGGCTGAACTGTAGGTCAAAGAAAAGCCAGTCAAGTAAGGATTATTTTTATCTACCTTCAGGGAAAACTACACTGGGGAAACATTACATTTAATTAAATTGAAAATACGTTTTTAAGTCATTTTTATTCTTTACCTGAAAAACAAAGAAATAAATGTATTACAGGAATGCATTTGTACTTGTTCATCTTGAAATATCACAGAAGAACATTTAGCATTATAATAAATCTTTTGCAAGATGTGTAAAGCAAATGTTTTAAGTGTTCCTCTCAAACCAGTGCTTAAGCAGGTTAAAACGATAGAAAAATATATGAAACCACTGCAGAAATTGTTTTGAGTTCTATGCTTTCATCACTTTAAACACCTTACCTGGAGGTTTTTCTATACTCATCTCATGCACAGAAGAAATTGGCCCAAGAAAAGAAACATTCCTGAATAATGGGAAGCAACATGTGTGTGTTTCTAAAAACAAAGAAACCCTTTGAACATCTTCCAAAAAATCTAAGCATATGCACACATTCTTCCAGCTAAGAGAGGAGCTAACGCTTGCTGTCTTCCTACATGTTGCTTTATTTTGTCTTACGTATTTATGTAACTCCTGCTCTGAGTGTGCTCAGTTACCTCATTAGGCATAGTTTTGCTTGGGTGCTCTTCTTCCCTACCCCCAACCTCTGTGGATCTTAGGCAGGAATTGTGCCTCAGGGAGGCAGGATTTTTTTCAAGAAATCCTGTCAGGTAGGGAATAGATGCTTTCTACTGTTCCCTTCATTATGACATATCTTAATCCCACCATCCTGTACCCCATCTTGTGGTGCAGCCCATGCAGGTAGAAAGGAACAAGGATAAGGGCAGTCCTTTGCATCTTGTTGCCCCCCTCTTGGTATTCCTCACATTTGAAAAAGTAGGAATGAATCACTTAAAGGATGAAGAGTTTGCAATTATAAGAAAGATTAAGAAGGTGGTTGCTGTGTGCTTTCTTCTTTGTCCTTGCAGCCATTTCACACTCCTGGTCTCACCACCAGTAAAAGTGAATGGCTCTTGGAAACAGAACTAATCCCCAATGTATTTTCTGACAATAAATTTTAAATGCCATTCCATATCAAATGATTTCACCTAATCATATAGTAAATGGTAAAATGTTCATAGGGACAGAGTTTAAAGGAAGAAATTTTGTGATTTTCTGAAGCAATGGCTTCTTGGAAAGAAGCTCAGAAATGTCCAAAGGAGGGAGATTCTTAAGCCTAAATAATGCATGCAATTCAGCAAGAACCGAATTCAGCAGATCTACTGAGAACTAACAGTAAGGGGACAGATTATGGCAGCTAAGCTCACATGGGTCAAACCCAGTGTTCCAGCAAAGGATATTTATGACACAAATATTCCTTAAAAATACTTAAAAATACAAGAAGGTTAAAATTTTATTATGAAGCTAAAGGAGTTATGAGATGGAGACCTCTAGAAACAGCATGGAGGCTGCTTTTCTCTTCCTGTCACTTACTATTTCAGCCGGAGATGTCTTGCAATTGTCCATGAGAAAGGTATTTGAAAACAAAGGCACTGAAATGACTCACTGTTATCTCCTTATTTTGGACCCTCTTTTATAACTTCAATAATTGGTAGCGGAGTAAAAGTTATGCTAATAGAAAGCAACACTGGAGATCTCAAGTATATTGACAGTCATGGATGGAAATTGGGAAGGTATTGAGGAAAGGTGAAAGGGAATCTGAAGGGTGAATGTGCAGCATTTCACAAACAAATGAAGTCAATGATGTCGAAGAGATCAACTATTTGTGCTTTTGTAGATTGTAGGACAGTGATCTTAAAGTTTTCTTTGAAAGGCACAGGTCATTACACCGAAAGTACCAGAGTAAAGAAACCCTGCCAGTCAGGGTCAGGGTTGGGGGGGACCATGGCCCAGCAGGTAAAGAATATTTTACCTTCACAACACTGAGTAGTGGCTTTTTCTTCGTCTAGTTCGCAACAAATGCAATAAGGCTGCTTAAGAAGCTAAAGGTTTATCAGTGTAATTGTACAGTTATACATCGCAGTATCCGTCTTTTGGTCCCAAAGTTAAATAGTGCAGGATCTGCTCACTGATCTTAAGTGTTCTCATCATTCTCATATGCTTGGATATAGTTTTCCTTATTAGTAAGTAATTTCAGAAGTGTTTCTTCTCCAGGTCAGGTCTTCACATTCTTATTTATTAACTTTTTCTGCTTGCTTTCTTGTTTTTAATTGCATGTATTAAATAACAATATCTAACCATATCCTTGTTTTTGCTGCTCTTCCTCTTTTGTAAGAATCTTTAATAGAGTCATGCAGTTATGTGCAGGCACAAGCTTGTCATTTCTGCCCACTAAATTATAACAGATCACCAGCTTCTGCCTTCTGGTCAAATGCATCATATGTTCCCAGTAATACAACTGTTTGGGTTCTACATGGAGCTTGGGGTATCCCCTCAGGGTAGGAGTGGTACTCAGCTCATCGAAAGAGCGGAGCACATACTCCATGCTTTTCTTAGTTCCCACTGTCACCTGCCCACCAGTGTGGAGAGGTAGCAGCAACTCTTTTACTGAATTTCCTGTGTGCCACAAGAATAGGTAATGCAGGAAAAGTGCTCAGGAGTACTAGATATGTCAAAATCTGATCTGCTGTGTTCTCCCTCTGCTCCAATTGAGCTCCACCTTCTGGTTCTTCCACAGCTCAAAGCCTGCTGTCAAGTTGCCTAGTTTAAAACAAAGAAGGTAGCACCAGCCCCTTCTAGAAACAGGCTCTCATAAATGGGTTTCCATTTTTGACAACTCTTCTGGTTACTGTTATTAACTGCTTAGTTAAATAAAATATTATCCAAACATGAGGGGTGTTCTGCAGCAAAAACTGGGATATTTAGTTGGGTTCTCATCTGTAAATTTGTCCAAACACTGTTCAATCCAGATAAACTGTTAGCATCCACAAGATTCTGTATCAGGGAACTCCACATTTGAATTCTGTCTTACAAGGACAACCATCTCCTGTTGTCTGTGTCAAACTTACTGTCTGGTGGTTTTCACTCCCAGGTGTTGTACAGAAAAAAAAGAGAAGACAGGCAGTCCCCCTTCTACCCTCTTCATGACACTCCTGATTTATTGTGTGTGTTGTATACCTCCTCAGCCATCTCTTTAGTCTGCTTAGTGGTTCTTGAGTGGTGCAGAAAGCATTCCATACTTTTGATTGTACTTGTTGCCCTTGTCCAAGCCTTGAACTTAGACATTTTCTTTTTGAGATGGAGAGACTAGAAGTGCACAGAGTGTTCACAGTGTACATGCCTTAGGGATTCATCACCATCAGAGATGGTGGCAGAATGATGTTAGTTTTCTCTTTTGTTTTCTATTAATTTCCCCAGAATTCCTAACATTCAATTTGCCTTTTTTTGACTGCTATTGAATTAGTACGTTAAGTTCACATTTTCAGAGAACTATACATCAAAACCCCAACATCTTGTTTCTGGGTAGTAATGGTCAGCTCAGGAGCCATTATCATATGTGCAAAGTTAGGATTTTACATGCATCTATGCTAAATATCATCTCCATTTGTTTGGTAATTCAGTACTGTGAGATACTTATGCATCTCTTTCCAGCTGACTTTTGGTTTCACTATGATGAATAATTTAATATCAGCAGCAAACTTTGCCACCAAATTATGACCTTTTTCTAGATCATTTATGAATATGTCGACCAGCATAAGCCCTGCCTCAGATGTAATCTTTTGCCCTCCAGAAGTAGAAGAAAACACAGACAAGGAAAGGACAAATTCATTTAAAGGACAATCATCCCCAACATTTGTATTTAAAAAGATCAAGGATGTCATTTTGTTTTCTAAATAAGACAATTTCAGGTGTAAAGCAGAGTCCTGCAGAGAATAAAAACACCATTTGCCATTACAGCCTAAGACAAAAATATCACATCTCCTGGCACTGGCTTTGGTAGAAATTACAGAACAAATGTATGTGTAGTTTAGCAATGCTTAAAGAGTTGAGAAAATAATCCGAAAGTAAACAGCCTGTAAAAGAAAATGGTTACAGTCTTCTCTAAATGGCCTCCAAAGGGAATTGCTATGTTGCCTGCTGTATAGATAGTGCTTGTTAGATGACTTTCTCAGCAAGACCCAATGGATAGACGATCTAATCGATACTGTCAAAAAAATCTGCTGCCACATTTCTAAGCCGAGTAACTGTTCACAAAGCACTGAAATCTGTGCATCTTGCAAACCTCCCTCTGACCCATAAAATTGCTGGTTCAAATATTGTGCTTGCTAGAATCAACTGAGAGCTGATTTTAAAAGTCTTGTTCCGATTACAGTGCTCTCCCCAAACTACAGATGAGAAAGTTATTCAAGAAATGGTAAACTCCAAGTCAAAATGTGCTTCACATTCTGTTTTTTTGTTTCTCATTAGCCAAGCTGATATTTCTTGGCTAGTATTTTTGTGTGTTTAATTTGTGATGGGCACCAGAGTGATAACTATAAAGTCTTTGCATCATTCACTATATGGATAGAGTACTGCTGGGAAAAAACATGATTTCAAATGATGAGCTGCCAACTTTTTTTTGCCTTGTTACAGAAGATCCACTCGAGATGACAAATTAATTCATTTTCCTTGCCAATGCAGTCATTGTCTTCTCCACGGAGATTGTCAATAAGTGCCAATTGTGATGCTGAAAATTGTGATGTTTTGTGAAACACTTGGTTTGCTTGCTGGCAGCAAGGAATAAGAAGTGGGGATGACAAAACCACCTGGAATTTTGTACCATCCAGAACTGGTACAATCTTGCACTCAGGAATAATTTCCATGCTGAAATGGCAAATAATCAACTCCCCCAAATATGTTAAGAGTCAGCAGTTAAGAATAATCCTGCAGAGGTGACAGAAGAGAACTGATCAAGAAAGAAAGGTGTCTTTTAGAGGTCAGGACTATCAGGATAAAATGATCACTGCCAAAAATTTTACTGAGTTGAATTTTGCAAAGAATATTCAAAACAAAAATTCTTTAGCTATATGAATAAAAAATAAAAAATGAAGATGGAAGGAAGAAGGGGGTCTTGAATGCAATGACAGTGAGGCAGAGACTAAACGTAGGCAAGATATGGCCCCAAACTAAATCAACAGTCTATCTTAGTTTTTCGGAAATGGTGAAAATTGACAATATGGGGTGATGGCTAAAGGGAATGGGAGTTGTGGAAGCTGAAATCATCTCATCTTAAGTAGAAGAAAACCTGAAAGATTTAAATGAACTCCAAATAGGGACAAGAGTGGGGAAGAAGAAAAATGACTGGATAATCTCCAACCATGGAGATTATTCTGAGAAAAATGGCACTCAGAATTCACAATTGCAGTAGCAAAGTGTGTTTGGCATAATACCATATGTTTGAAGTACAATATATGCAGTGTCTGTGTTTGAGGAGGAAGGGGGAGAATGGCCAGACAACTCTATGTCCATTAGTATGATTGCCATAATACATTAGGCATTAGAGCAGAGTTTTGAAGTAACTAGCAATTAACAATATGGAGATAAACAGAATAGGGGATAGAATACTATAAGGATTTAGCAAAGGTAGACTGTATCATGTTAACCACATAGTCTACTTTAATTAGAGAGCTGATCTTTTAAAAAAGAAAAAGGGAATGAAATACATCACAGCTCATTCAGATTACTAGAAAATATTTGGCACATCTCAGCATGGGAAATTATTAGCTATGTGGGAAAAGAGAACAATAAGTAGGAAAACTGTAAACTAAATAAACTACTACGTAAGAGGAAGAATGCAATGAGTAGTATTGAAAGAAGGTGTTAGAGGTCTAGAGGAAGGATTAGTATTTCTTTATGGATTGGACTATGGATAGTCTTTTCTATTTGTTTAGCATTTTCATTAATTGTCTTGGCAAGAGAAGTAGGGGTAAGCTAATTAGATGTACTGATGACAAAATGTGGGGAAGAACTGTCAATAAACAGGAGAATCAGGATTCTCTGTAGGAAGAATTACATTAATAAAGTCATAAGAAATTCAATAATGCAGAGTCATAGTGAGTCACTTAATAACTAATAAAAAGACTTCTGCTAGGAGCTGATCATTTAGAAATGAGTGAGAAGAAGAAATACCTGGGTGTACGAGGCAAACACAGTGCCTAATTTAGGAACATGAATCAGTTGAATAAAAGAGAAATACAACCACAGGATGTTCTGGTACTCATGCTATTGATAAAGACAATGGTAAGGAAATGTTTGTCAAAGCAGAGATGTTTCAGGCAGAAATGATGGGCATTTTTCAGTGAAATCAAGTTTCGCTAGCAAATTTCTACTATCTAGCAAACTTCAACAGTGCTATACCATGAGACCACAGACCTGGAGTTTCAATAGCATGTCCTGAGGGCAGCTTCCCAGGCAACCCCAAGGCTGCATGAGTCTTGGAGGTTCCCTGTAGGCAGAGGGATCCCGATTGAGCCAGTTGGCTAAGAGTCCCTAAAAGCTGTGGTAGTGTCTGTATTCCCAGGGTGGGCATATCTTAGTCATAGCAGACTCTGAAGCTCTGCTGTTCCTTCACTCTGAAGGGTTTGACAGTATTGCCTGAATGCAGTGGGCAATTCAGTCTCAAAGGAGTCTGCACCATAGAGTTACCTTGGTTCTACAATCTAGATTAGAAGCTGAGAAGCCAGGCAGCAGTTTGATGTAGTTCAGCCTTCATTCCCATAAAAGTGTTTCAAAAGTGAGGTTTGTTTTTTTTTCCAAAGACGTATTTGATTTTGATGAATTCTTAAAAATACTTTATCCAAAAATTCCCAGACAGCTATAGGCAATAATTCTTCCCAAACTTAGATAGATAACACTGGAATAGCTCTTGGGATGACCTGCTGCTCCTAGGAATTACTACACAACACTACCTGCTAAATGATATGGCACAAGTCGTCAAAGTTGGTCCATACAGTTCAAAGTGAAGAACTCATTCTTAACATAAACAGTGATTTTTTTTTTTTTTTTTTTTTTGCCCTCAATAAATCAAGCGGCCAGTCCTCAGTCATTTGCAATGTTTTATAACTTACTGTCACTGCAGTGTTTAGTGGTTTTGGTTCCCTGCCTACCCTTGATCTCTGAGAGATCCTATCGCTTATCTCTGTTAACTTGAAGATTAGTTTCTTTGAATGCTAAGATGAATCTTCTCTGTAGACTGCTAGTTTCCTGTTGCCAATTCTTTGCTTCACAAAGGCCACCTTTTAGTAATCTCATTTGGCCTCTCTCCATCTTAAGCTACCCCACTCACTGTCCATCTCCCTAAAAGATATTTCATACTCTTGTCAGGATGCTGGACAACAAAGCTGGTTCTCACTCATGCTGAAGGGGTTCTGGCAGCATAGCACAACCAAATCTGCTGTTCAGCATTGCTCACTGCCTATCAGTGGGCAGTGATATTGTGTGTCTCACGTATGGTGCTGTCTCTATTTAACCAAACATTTCTGGTTCCAAAGTTAAATGTGGGTGCTGGGAGTCTCAGCTTTGTTATATTAGTATCTGTGCCATCTTCAGCATCTTGGTTCTTGGTTTAAAGAAAGTCTTTTTCTAATTTCTCATTCTCAGTGGAGCTTCAGTGGTTGTCAAGAAAGAGGGTTTTTTTATCAGCTCTCCTAGTGTTTCAGGCACTATTCCTGAAAATTTTCTCACTGTCTTCTCAGTTAGAAAATGAAAAGCTTTACCTTTATGATCATATCTTCATTCCCCAACGTCAAGATTATTCTATACTCAGAATCTGTTTTCCTTCTCTATTTCTGCTTGCATTTTTGCCTGGAAGTCAAATATAGTTTGTGCTCTAACAATTTCCATGCTAATACCACCAATTTGATCAGCTTTTAAGGGCTGTTTTCCTGTTAAATACTCACTTTTCATTGCTATCTTAAATCCTGATACACCAATCACTGTCACCTTTTTCCACATACTAGAGAGAACTTGGTGTTTCATCAGACTGAACCAATCTGTGAACTTGTTCAGGTAAGGAGATCATGCGGCATTACAGACTGTTTCTGCATGGATCATCATACAACTGTGTTTGTAACAAAAGGCCATAGCTGAGTACTCCTGTGCATTGTCAAGCTTTGGACAGTGTATCAAGAGAATCATGCAGGATGGTCTCATGTAGCAGTCAGGTAACTATCAACATTCAGCACTGAAGTGTATTTTCCCATCACTGTCATAGAAGATATCTGGCATTCCTCAGCACATATGAGCCTATCCGTAGGATAATTTTTCCTTCATTTGGAAATCTGCACTGGTTCCTTGGCCTACTGATCTATGGGAGGGAGCCATTTCCTATTTACTATACCTTTGGCTGCAGATAGCTTCCTCAGATAGCTTCCTCCTTTTCTCTGTCCACCCCCTGGCCAAGGATGTCACCACTGTGGTAGAGTCAGAGAAGGTTCAAAGGCCAATGCCATGGATGCCTCTGTATCCTGCCCAGGGTATTAATTCAACTCTCTGATCAAAGCTAAGAGTATAAACTGAGGCAGCTGAGCTGTGAACATATTTCCCATTTTTTTACACCTCTTGTAAAACAAAGAGGGTGGGTGGAAGGGACAGAGGAGCACTGTAGCATCTTAAATGCCAGACCTAAATTATTTCCCACTATACCTCTTTAATGTCCAACACTGTTAGTGACGTGGTATTCATTTTGTTATAAAGATAAAGCTTTGTATGGGTTGGAAAATTAAACCTGAACCACAGCATCATACAGTGGGCAACATCAAAAAAACTATCTTTACTGAAAGAGATATACCTGACAGAGTAAGGAATTCATAATATTCCTTTAAAGAGACCATATAGCCTTCTAACAGCTAGTCATCTACAGCAAAACAATTCTAAAAGGGCTTGTTCTTAACATTAGTCCCTTGTCCAGATTTAGCACAAGCTTTGATTTTGAGAAATAAGATTTAAAACAAAGCCCACATGAGGAAGGAAAATAATATGGTGGTATTAAAACAACAACAACAGCAACAACTAAGAAAAAAATCTTAAACTCATTATTAATTTTATCCTAGGAACAGATGTTACCAAGTGTTAAAAATCTCTTTGAGCTAGACTAAGCACTGAACTCGCATGTGGAGCTGCACAGGCAATATCAGCAAAAGATTCTTTTTTTTTTTTTTCCATTCAGAAATACAAAATTCATCAAAACCAAAACTTTTTCCAGAAGTGTTTTGATTTCAACATTTTTCCCTTGGACTTGAGATTAAATTCCTGATCAAAGTGAGAGAGAAAAAAGCAAAAGCTAGTCCCTGAGTTGAGCTGGGAAGTGAAAGCCACAGGTCTAAGTTCTTGTCTATATCAGACAGAAAGAATTGCACTGTGGAGCAAGGATTTCATCTCACATGAATGCCTCCAGTATTGCTATTCTGAGGATAGCTGTTCTGTAGGATTTTTACCAAGGAAAATATTATGAAAGCTCTTGATTGTTCCAGCACAGAACGAAAACAAATTTCCAAATCTTCCTCTTTTCTCCTGAACTTGAATTCTCATTTTCTAACTAGCTCTACAATCACTTGGTCTGTTTGATTTTTTAGTGCCAATCTTAGATGTCATAAGCAGAGTCTCTAGCTACAGAATGAATTATTTATATGAAGGGAGCGAATCCCAGAACACTGCAAGTTTCCTGCATGAATACTTTTGTGCCTCTCATTTGTCACACATTTCATTCCATATTTGGTTCTTGTCAGATTGAGAGCGAAGGCCTAGAGTCACTGCACAGTTAGACTGCCCCAATAAGGGTGTCTGCTCTTCCGCTTTTTTTCCCAGAGCCCAGAGGAGGTAAAAATACAACATTGCTATACTGGGAGTGTTTTATTACCCACTTTGTGTCTGCCCTGTCCTTGTGCTCGCAGTCAAGTAGGGTAGATGGGAAGATTTCTTCATTATTCATGGGTTAGCTCACGGGTAGGGTGGGCTTTGCCACATGGGCCCCATTCGCCTGAACTCCATGCTATGATTTATGTAGGTCCTGTGTGGCTACAGAGAGAGTAAACAGAGTACCCTTTATATTTCCATGAATAACTAAATGGGAAGGAGCTTTTATTATTTTATTTTAATTTTCCTCTCTGTTATCTAAAGTGTTTTTGCCTATTTCTCTAAAATTATCTGATTTATTGCTTGGAGAGCTAGTGGGGGTGCATTGTCACCAGCAACCTCCGAGATGTTAAACTGGTTCTTCGTAGCACGGAATGACTGTACGTCTGAACTGCTCCCATTTGAATTGCAGGATTCTCCTCCAAACTACAAATCAGGGAGACTCTCTGCAGAGAACAGGAAAACCTATGATCTATGGAAATAGGCCTTAATGAAAGAGCATACCTTCAGAAAGCAATCTTGGGGGATAGATACAAATTATTAGGGAGGGTACCTACTTTTAGGTTTGCAACACCAGGAACACAGCAATATATGCAGAAGAGAAATCAGTCCAATTGTAATTAGGTCAAAAGTGCACGTCTGTAACAATGAGCCTCTCAGATGCAGCTGCTTATTAAGTCTGTTGAGTACTACTCCTGCTCCTCCACTTGGATGCTCCTCCCCATCTCCAGACTGTGATGCCAGGTTTTAGATGCGTTTCACCAGGAGCTCCACAACCTGTTGCCTGAAATGGCCCTGATGCATCTCCAGAAGGCTTTGAGTGCTTTTTCTGCTGTAACTGACAGAGCAAAACCTTCTGGGATAATTAGTGCTGCTTCAATTGGACAGGTAGCGGATGGCAAACAAACAGGTTCAAGAGCTCTGGGGACATCCGTGTTGCTGTAGGCAGGGAGGTAGCAGAAAATAAATATAGTTACGCAGTTGGAGAAATATTTATTTATTTATGTTCCTTGCCTTTTGAGATATGAGATGAGGGCCAGCTCAAATATGAACTCAGTTTTCTAAGCAGTTGCCAATTCTCTCCAGTCCTTGAAAATGGCATCCCACGTAAGTCCATGGCCAATTACACTGATGACCCATTTGGAAATGCTTTTCCTTATTGTTAACTGTGAAAGGAGATAATTTGTTACATAAATAATGAATTAGATGTGTATCAATTTAGAACTGCTTGTCTGAATGGTTTGCAAAGCAGCTGTGTGATTTTAGGCAGTCTTATGCTGCCAATTAACAACTTACTCTAAGCCAAATCTGTTTAAGCTTCTTACGTGTATCACACAGTGTGGAATTTCTTCATGGGTCTTACAATTCTAGCTGTGTACTATTGGCTACATAGTAGTTTAAAACTGCTAAAGATTAGTAAGGATCCCAGTTAAATTACTGATGGACACAGGGAACTTCCAGCTGCATTCCAGCTATTAATCTGCTAGTGATACTTTTCCTATTGCTGGAAAAGCTTGGGAGGCCTCATTAAAATTTACTTCTTTTTTCTTTCTGGAAAACTTATTACAAGTCCAGGAAGGTAAAATTAAAGTTCAATATTCATAATATATTATCAGTATATTATTCAATTAAGGGATGGAGCTCTTCAATTCATAGTTAAATAAGAAGCATGGCTTGAGTCTGATTTCTCACTGTCTTCCCAAGAGCAACATGCCCCAAAATTTCAAAGGACTGATCTTGCACCACAACTGAATATCTGAGACAATGCATTTTAAAAACGTCTTCTCCAAAAAAAATTAATTTAAACCTTTGACATGTTCCTTATCTTTTTAATATGTGCCTTATCTCAAAACAGGAATTCCACATTTTTATTATGTTGGATTATGATCTTGATGAAGTTAACAGTACCTTTAACAAATCTTGAAGGGCTGGTACTGAACTATATAATTATTCAAAGCCTTTGTTATATGACCCATCTCCTAACAATGCAAGTTTTCTCAGCTCAGCATTTGTAAAAAGGTAATCCTAAAGATGATAGCATGACTGAGCTACACTCTTTCATATTTGCTGTTAGCATTTGTGTGCAGTGTACTCCATAGTATAGTTTGGACTGAAGTACACAAGGATCGCCATGGTCTATTTCCTGGAAAAATGTCCCGTCTTGAAGAACGTGGTTCTTCAAGATTGTCTATTTATCTCCAAGTAGTTTATTAACTAAAAAAAAACAAGATTTCACACAAAAGTCTAGGGCAGTTTTTGCCATGCAAACTTAGTCATAGTCTCCCAAGCAGATGGAATTTTAGGCATTGTCACAGGAAGAATTGCTCATGCTGTGTATCAAGTCCTTAAAACAATCATTTGTAATGAAACTTATTCCACTAGAAGAATAGTATAGAAGATTGGCTGGGAGTCAGGCAAAACTCAGTAGTATCAAGATTGTGTATTCCCATGCTTTCTAGTGTGATGGCTCCCCTGCTTCTAACTCACATTTTCTGAGCACCTGGCCCACACCTAAAAAGGAGAAGGAACAGCTCTGCTTCTTTGCCAGGAAATGTGTCCTACTGAGTGGGACTGTAAGGAGATTTTAGGAATTTGCCCATTAAAAACCTCTTCCATTAGTGCTTTGGGATATTTATTTCTCTCAACTATAGAAAGAGACTCTGTCTTCCATTCAATGCCGTATGAATTCTCTTAGTCCTGACTCCCTTACTGTCCTTCATCCTGATGCTCCTGCTTTCTTCTTTTCCTCTCTTCTCCGTCTGATGTTCCCTTCCATTATCTCTCTAGTTCCATTTTCCCTCGCTGGTCTATCTGCAATTCAGTGAAAAATCAATTTTTTTTCAATCTGCAGTTCGTATTTCTGCTTTTCACAAACATGGAAAAAAAAAAATCTGCTCAAGCAGGTATTTTCCAAAAATTGAGTAGGAAAACCTGCAGAAATAGCTTAATCAAAATGTCTTTCAGGGACAACCTGTCTGCAGACAGAACCCATTTCACCAAACTTAGTCAGTGAGTAATGAGTTTCACTGTTATCACTCCCTGACCTCTCAGTAGTATAATTCTGCTGTAGTTAAGTGTGCAAAATTGTTGTTAACGTGATATAAGAGTAAAGGGAACTGCCATAAACCCGGGAGGCAACAATTTGAAACCTGATAAAAGGAAATACAGAAAATATTTCATGCATAGTTTTCCTTGGAATAGGATAGCACTGAGACCAAGAGCTTAGAGCAATACGGAGAAGTACAGCCATTTTTACAGACAGTATGAACATCCAATTGCATTAGACAGATTATAGTTCAGGGTCAGACCAAGATGAAACTTTCCTAACAACAGATTATTTCGTAATTACCCATAATAAAAGTTGCTTATGAATCATCTGACAATTCAAACAGGTACACAGAAAGGGTAGTAGACTGCATTAATAGCTTGAGTTTATCTCCTTTAATTCTAAGCAAACTAGCATCATATTAGATCATACATAGCTATTTCATTTACGTTAGGAAAAATCACAAAGGAAGGTTCATCCTGATTTTTTCAGATCAAAGTCCTTTTTCTTTACTGAAAAGAGCTACTATTACATTGTATTTCTTCTGCCTGCTTCCTTTTTTCTTCCACTTTGCCTTTTCTGCCTCTACACCTCTGCCTGCACAATACAATTGCCTCCTCTCCTTCTTTGCTCAAACTGACAAATTCTGATTCTGCAACTAACTGACTTTCAATGGTAAGCCAAACAGACAGGGAAATTAATAAGATTTTCATAACAGTTCTTGTTAATTCACTTGATTGCTCAATTTGTTTGTATGATTGTGCAGCTGAAGGAAAGGATAAAATGTCAGAGTATAGTAGAGATCCAAACCAGCCCCTTTGAACTCTGATTTTACAGCAGAAGCATCAAAGAAGAATTGCTACTCCAAGGCTTTTTATCAACAGAAACTATAAAAAAGAAATGATAAAAGAACATTTTCACATTCTTACCTCAATTTCCCATTCTAACTTGGGGAAGCTCCTATTGACTTTGAGGGTGTAGCATTGAGCCTTTGGGCCCAGATCCTCAAAGGTACTTACATGTTGCAAAGCTAACTTTTATTCTGCCTGTAACCTTGTGGATTTCTCAGCCTGGAGACAACTTCCCAGACAATGAGTGGTAAGAATGAAGTTCTGAAGAAAAAAAAATCAGAAATCAGCTGAGCATGGATCTGCCTAAGTCAGCCATGAGTGAAAAGCAGAGAAATAGGACTAAGCATAGTCATCTGCTTCTGCCTAGGCTCTAAGTGTCCTAAATGCCAGGCCTTTCCACCCAGATACTGGTTATTTTGGGGCATAAATGGGAAGAGACGGTTGTGTCTGTGTAGCAATATATGAAATATGCCTGGTCTGACTCCAAAGGAACCAATAAGTCATAAAGGCAGTTAGCTGCCAGAACCTGGGCAGCCATCTCAGCACACAGGGCTAATTCATTTGGGTGACATGCAGCTCTGATGCAGGTATGTTGTTTCTGGACCCAATTTGCCAGAGTCAAGTTACATACCTGTCCACAGAGCTGCACCACTCTGCAACCTACCAGCTCTCATGCTGAAGCTCTTCCACTGTCAACAAATTATTGCGTGTTGACGGGAGGACGACAGAGAACCCACAATTAGAGAATCCGCTTGACATGCAGGAGAGTGAAACTCAAGCCCTTGCCTCAGAGTGGTTGTGTGACTTTTTTGCAAGTCCTGGCTTAAACATAGTCTGGATATGTCAGTGAGAGAAGCACTGAACAAAGACAGAGGTAGTTTGAGAATCCAGTTACAGGTGGCAGCAGGGACCTAAGCCACTGTTATCTTGGGGTTGGCCCCAGCATTTAAGCTGTTTTGTGGTCACTGATTAGGCAACGATAGGATTTAAACATCCATCCAGTCAAATGGCATCTATCTGGCCTTGGAAAAGAGCTGTGAGAAGTCTTGCTGGGAGCCTCCCCTGCTTCAGTTAAGAGCATTTAATACATGAGATACATTTAAGGTCAGATGCTTACCTTTGGTCCCTGCCCGAGCTGCATCACAGCCCTGCCTGTGCCTGGGCCATGTATCTCGCTGATCCAGACCCTGATCTTGACCACTGACCAGCCATCGTGATCTTGACCATGGACCTGCCTTGTCACTATGGACTTGTCTGAGTGATTTGGACTGTTGGCTCAACCTGGCTGCTGTCATGAGACCTGCTCTGCCCTTCTTGCTTGGGTACTGCAGGGCTGCAGCCAGTGGCAGTGGGGCCACCACTGCTGCTGGTCCTGCTGCCACCCACAGCACTTGCCAAGCAGCCTACTGCTGTGGCTCCTTGACACAGGCCTTGCCCAACTCTACCAAATAGCAGAGTGGAGGATTATCACTACTGCAGAGGGCTAAAAGGTTTCCTGCTCTATCTCTCCTGCTACTGCCTGCAGTTCCCTCCCCTGGCGGCATTTGCCTGGCTTGCCATCTCTCACCCTACTCTGTTGCTCCATTTTTACGGTAACTCATTTATAAAATGAAGACAGTTATATTATAATGTAGAACATGCTGGAATACTTACTCTTTCACTCCATTTTTTCAAGTGTGCCTTACTCAGACGTGGACTGATAAGATGACAAGTGCTAAAACAATCTGTGAAATGATGCATGGACTTTTAAGCAAATTAATAAGTACCTTGAAGCAAAGATATATATAATCACAGAAAAAAATGGCTCTTTTCATCGGAGATATATCCTTGAAATACTGTTTTATCTGGTTAATTAGAATTAGAGGGAGGAAATACTGGCTTTCCTGAGATTAAAGAGAAAACTTAAAATATTCAGATGGGAATTTCTTTTATATAATATACTACATACACACTTAAATATTAAAGTTTGATCCTTTAATATTTAACCAATGGACAGTCCACTGAGACATCTCTTTCATTTCCACTGGGGTACTGGTACAAGCATCAGCTAGTTTTAATAGACATCACACATTTAAAAAAAAAATAGGCACAGTTAAGTCACAGTTCAGCTAAGAGCCATGGGGCGCAATATGTTGCGTGGGTCAAAAGCGCACGTCCTAAAGGAACTAGTGAACTAGAACAGTGTCTTTGTTATTAATCCGGAAATTGCATTTTTAGAACATATATTGCTGACTATATAAGTCTTCTTTTTTTCTTTCGGTAATTTTTTTTCCCACACAAACAGAGCAAACATCTCTCTTTGTTCCTTATAAAGATCTTTTAAGTGAGTTCCTGTTCCAGCTAAGCAGTAACAATCCATTTTGCATCTTAATATTTATATTTATGCAGGCAAAAAGTGTTCATGCTTATACTCATACTAGATTAATAAACACTTCCATCTGTCAATGACCTGCACATGACCTTCTTCAGAAATGCAAGGTAACCTGGCTAGCTCTATTTCTGGTCCTCCTGCAAAAAGGATTGTCAGGTCAAACTGTGACAGTTTAAGTGTAATGTTTGATATTGACTGCTGTCCAGCAGGGACTGTAAGCACTGTGTCTCACACTTCATTCAGGACCTTACTATTGACTAGCACTATTGTCTTAAGGTTAGTCTTTTATCTCCTCTGCTTCCAGGCATAGCAATAAGCAGCACTGGAGTAAACGCTATAGCGCAGCCCAGGGACATTTTTCTCATGAGGCCACGGGCTGGATGGCTTCTGTGCCCAGTATTTAGCCAGTCAGTGCAGTTTGTGGGAGACAACTGTTATTACCGCTAGACCATACTTCTATAATTTACTTTTAAAAAAGACCTTTTCCAAGATGCTTGTGTGGGGATGTGCATGTGTTGGGGGGGGAGGGGTACTTGGGGCAAAGCAGGTCAACTTTGTAAAAAAAATAGTCCTAGTAAAATGAGGCAGGAAGATAAGATAACAAAAACAAACAAACAAACAAACAAACAAAAGCAAACCACTGTGTGTGATTTCCAACTATAAATTATTGCTAAAATATTATCTCACTTTTTTATTCCTATTTTCATCCTCCAGGCTTGTCATACCACTTTCCTAACTCTGACATTTGTGGTTGCCTATCCTTTCCAATAGCAGTTCATGTCCTCATGGTTACTGCCAGGTATCATTTTTGGCCATAAAAATTCAATGGGGAAAATTAGAAACTTTGAATGAGTCCTTCTAATAGAGTAGGAACCTGAAAGACTTTGAGAGTACTAATAATTCCTGCTGATTACCATCAGAGTCACAAGGAAAAGGGGGGAGGACAGAGTTATCTTTATGTTCCTATCTTTCTTCCTTTCAGTTTAGGGGATTTTCTAAATAAATAAATCACTTAGAGTTAGAACCGAGGACTTCAAGAACTATAGCATTCAGTTTGGTCTTATCTTTGTCCTAATTTACTTAAACAATGGAATAATACAGATCTTCAAAACATGCAAATTATTCAAAATTAGGAAATGTCTTGCAAATAGGCTCTGTTCAAAAAATAAGTTTTAACTCAGCTGTGTTATTATTGTTGTTGTATCTAATTGAAATGATTGTTTAGATTGTAGGAAAGCTTGTGTCAATAGCCTATATGTAGCTGTTAAGTGAACAATTGTAGCATCTTTCTTTCTGCTGCATGCAGCAACTTTATTGACTGTATTGACCCAGTACTATTGGAAGGTCTGGATATATGTATCGTGATTTCTCACTGTGAAACTGTTTTACTTAAATGCCACTGCTTTTTAAATGTCATTTGGTGATTCGACCAGGAGTGCTTGTGCTGTAAAAGTGCAAAAAATTCAGGAGTCAGAGAATTCAGTTCTCACCCCCTCTTTCAGAAAAAAAAAAAATGAAGTTTTGCATGCAGTGCCTCCACTAAAGCAATTTATCCATTAATTTCAAAGTATAGGTTTGTTTACCTAGTATATTCAGGGGCAGATACAACTTCAGTTTAAGCAGGTGGCGTTACACCATCCCCTATATTTTATCCCAATAAAAAGCATAGAATGTTATCCTTCCTGCCCACTTTCCAGATGCATTCTCTCACCTTAATTATTTCAGACTTGGACAGTTTTTTTTCTTCTCCCTTCCTTGACATGAAATTCTACCCAAGCCCTGAGGAAAGCTTTGCTGGAACAAATATATTCCCAGCATTTTTTTTTAATCTGCATTTTAGTAAAAGAAAGATTGAAAACTCGTGCCCCATTCCACACATGAAAACTTTGTTCAGTGTTGGCATGAATGTTTGGTCTAGTTTAAAGAGATTAGCAACAATGGGTATTCAGTTTTTACGGTGTTAATCCATGATTAATCTAAACATTTCTTAATGCTCCATCAAGCACAATATTATTTTCCTAATCCCAAATTTGCCTCATTGATCCGATCCTTGCTTATTTTTCCCACAAAAATTCAGTTTATACAAGACAGTGGCTATAGTCTTTCTCTGGACAATTAAATCACATAGTTCATTATTATTACACTGGATGGAGCCACGAGAATCGATAGAAAGACAGGCCTTTAACTCATTCTTCCCCTTCAAACATGACTGTCATCCACAGAGAAAGTGCTAAAAGATGAACTATAGCAGTGATCATTTTTCTACCTACTTGATCTTCATGACCATTTATAGATGCCGTACATTTGCTGTTTTGTATTAGTGAGAGGCAAATCAGTTAACAAGATGTCATAGGAAGAAGCCGGTTAAAAACTCTGATAATCAATATAGCATGGATCAAAAAGGAGAACATTCACAAGCTTTCAGAATGGTAAAGAAATTTTCATGGATTGAGAATTACTTGAGGATATTTCTGTTAACATTATTTTAAAATATTTTCCGTTTCTTTCAGTTGAATAATAAAGTCCATTTGCTGTTTTGGAGCAGACCCTGGTATTAGAAATAATAATGGACAATTAAAAGAGTGTGATAGCCACAGAATATGCCTCAGGCTCACATTATGTCTCTAGAAATAAAATGGTTTCCCATCATTATTTAAACAATTAAGAACTGTCTTGAAAAATGACAGAGGTATTCTAGGGGGTGATTCATTGCTCCTGTAGTTTAAAATTCTAAACTTGTAATGAATTTGTTAAGCGTCTGCCATGGCTGATGCCTCATAACATCTGCAAAACTCACTAAAAACACTGCAGAGGTCAGGACACAGGCATTATTTAGACCTTGTTTTTAATTGTTTTCAATGCGCATGTAGTGAGCAACACCAACATCACAAAAACAGCTAAAAGTTTTAGAGAATCCCTTTTGCATTAAAGTTTCAATTGTCTTCATTGGTACAACACAGTAAAAATGATTAATATTCTTACTGCTAATTTTCCTACCTCCAGTCTATGCACTCGTTTGTTGTACCTAATCTTTTCTACTACTAAATGCTATATACTCATTAACATTAGTCTTAGCTTCTTGTTAAGCCCAAAACATAATTTTTAACCTTTCTATTTAAATTTGCTGATCATCCAGTCAACCTCCATTCCTTCAGTGACTACAAAGGTTATTTTAGCAGGGATATCTGGCAAACTGCTATCCTCCACACACTGAGTATGGTCTGTGCCATCTGTAGCCTCACATGGCACTCCAGGACCTTGGTCTGATTAGGAGCAGACAGCGATGGCAAGGAGGCAGCTTCTGGCACCAGTTTGATGGTGAACATGCAGCTGCCCAGGGTGCCCGTCATTCCAGCTGAAGTGAAGGACAAGGCACCGTCCACACAGGCCAGCCTGCCACAAACTTACCTCATGGCAGGGGCTGGCATTCGTGTCATTGGGGTTCCCCTCCTTTGGGCAGGTAGGACCTCAGAGCTGTCAGACCATGAACCAACATCCAGCACCACTTAGCTCAGGTGTTGTCCCGGTATACGTTGAATGCCTATCCGGCCACTTGCTAGGCAGAAATACAACACGACTTAAATGGAGCAATGCCCTCTCTCTGACCCACAGGGATGATAAGTTTTCACAGTGACAGAGAGGGGACTTCTTGCCACAGTAAAGTGAGTTAGACCACTGTAAATGCCCATTGCTCACAGGCAAGGTCATGGTCCAAGCAGGATGGCTGCAAGTTCAAATCACAGATGAGCTTTTTAACTACTTTTTTTCCTTCACAACCCAGAAGCATGCCAAAATAGAAAAGGATGAATATATTTTTCCATACATTAAATCTATTATTCTTAAAACTCAGGTAACATCTATGAAAATTACAAATGAAGGTGTGCTTAATATTTGATTACTACATTCAAAAGTTGCATATCTTATCTGGCCATTCAGAATGTAAAAATCAGCTGTGAATGCAAGTGAAAGAATTACCAATATTATGAATATCAGAGAAATTTTAATAGATAGTTGAATGATCAGATTCCACCCTCCCTCATCCAAAAAGAAACAACAGCAACTATTTATCATATCAGCAGAAACATGTAGGAGATTTCATTTTTCACTGAATATAAATCACAGAAGTGCAATATGGAAATCTAATGCAATTCTCGTATATGCAATGTAGGATGCATAGGAAGAAAAATAATAAAATCTAAAATCCAGTTTATGTTCCTTTCAACTTGAGAGAAGGACAGGGCAGAGAAGTTCCTCTTCCCTTAAAGCTGCTGTGCAGGAGACAACTATAATGAGTCTCTGACAACCAGTGCCATGGCTGGCAGAAGGATGCATCTACCAACATCATATGTAGTTTACAGAACACCAGAGGCAGCACAGCAGAAAGCTGCCACTCCTGCCAGGAAGAGCAGAGAGTATCCTTCAAGTGCCCAGGTTTGGAGTCTACTCCACTAAACTCCCTATAGAGTCCCTGTAGATTTACCTTTCTGGGGTAACTTTTCTCCCTATTTCTTCTATGCGCAAAAATGGCAATTATGAATTAGAATCTTATTTTCAGTGAACATTCATTATTTTGTCAGTATTATTGCTATTCAACATATATTTTAGAATATTAAGAAAATGCCAATGCAATGTGGAAAATAGTTCACATTAAAAAATATGAATGGTTTTAAAACAATGTTTTCAGTATTTCCTGGACCTATATGCTGCAGAGACTTTTTGTTTGTTTGTGTACATTCATTTTCACTTACAATATCTGTTCTCTGTTGTTTTAATTGGATTGGTTCTGCTGGGCACTTTCACCTTTCATCTTGCATCCTCTTCACTTTAATGCCTGAAATATTTGCAGTCATGACTCTTTGGAATATCTTTTCTCAGGATTCTGAATCAGACATGATGCAGCAAGTCCAGCCAACCAGAAGTAAATTTTATGAAATATATTATATACATGATATAGGAATAGGGTCTCATTCCTGTCGAAATAATTAGTGCTAAATGTTGGATTATTCCAAGAAGCATTCTAAAAAAATTCTTCACATCATTGTGAACAATAGTGCAAGTACTTAACAAGTTTGCTTTCTGTTTATTCTGGGAGTACTGTTTATTATGTTTTGGTTAAAGAGGCTGTGGCTGGACAGGCAGAACAAAAGCAAGCTGTTGAGCTTGTCCTGCTTGCTGTCTCTGGGCCACTAGGGACTCCCTTGAGGAAGGAGAATTGGACCCTTCCTGGACATGTCCCACCACAAAACACTTCCAGAGTTTGGGCAGGAAGGGTGAGACATCATAAGGGAGCCAGTGGAATAAGGAAAGACTTGGCACAAGGAGGAGCCCAACAGACCTCTCTCAGGCAGGACAGAAAGAAATAACTTTCTTGGGCACAATGAGTGGTTTGAGCAAACCAGGGGACCACTGCTGTTTCTGGTCTGGAAGGCAAATAAGGTGGGGAATACAGTGGTCAGGAGAGGGGAATATGGGGATTTGTTTTCAAACCCTCTTGTCTAGTATGGGTCACCTGGCAGATCAGGGATCTCTCTGTACAAAGAAGTATCTTGTTCTAGTTAAGTGATTTTGATCTCTGATAAAGCTTGTCTTCAGAGTCAGGGAGATGTTCTGTGGCCATTGACATGTAAGTTCAAGTCTGATATGTTCTTTATCATGGGGTACATTCTGGAGATTTTATGAATGTTAGAAGAGAAAGGATGGCTGCTGCTAGGTACCATTTACATTGATTGTCATAGCACTTAGATTTTCTAGTCTGTCTGTCTGCACAGAGCAGGTAACACAATTTTATTTCATGTTACTTGCATCAAACCCCAAATTACATAAAGTTACTTGTTTCAGATCCAAAAGTCCTGGCTGAACTGGAAGGTAGATTTCAGAAAAATTACTGGATCCTACATCTTCCCTATGTCCCTCCTTATAAGTGACTAGTTACAGGTATATTAGAAAGCCTTGTCCAGGGGAGGAAGGCGCCATGGACCAAATGTAGTCATATTCTAGATGTACAACCTTGTTTCTGGTAATAATAAAATATTACCATAGTCCTTGATCTCTCTAGAAGCTAACCAAGTGTCACTGCTTCACATTCCCATTTCTTGAGTGGTATTTTAGCCATTGTCATATTTTGTAGAGGATTAACAGGATTGGCTGATATTAGCTGGTTACATATTTTTTGGCCACTGTTACTCTTTTTCAAACTCTGGTATAACTCATAACACACCCTCTCTATTTTCCTTAAAGGAAGTGGCAAAAGATATTTCAATGACATCAAGAGTTTCTAATTATTAATTTTCTCATTTATATTTATTGTCGTTCATATTCATAGTGATCACTTATTTTACTTTTTTAATTCGCTTTCCTAATATATTTATACTCTGTTTTATAACTTTTAGAGTTCTTTTTGGTTATGAAATGTAGGGTTCTTAAATTTCATTTTCTGTTCAACCATTTTTAAACACCTCTTTTGTTTACGTGTCTAGATATTATGTACTGACAGTAGATGATTTTATTTTTGGCTAAAACTAATCCAACCAAATCTAAATTACTTTTAATCCAGGAGCTACCATATTAATGTCTATTTTAGTCTTATTCATCGCCCTTCTATGTAAAATACTTGCATAAAACTTTTCTGAAATCTATCAAGAAAGAAATAACATGCCAATATTTGCTAGTACATGCTGTTTCTAATATAGGCCGCTCAGCACAGAAAGTGTGGGTGATGGAATGTCATTTGATTCTGCATTTCTGAGGTTTTTCAAGCTGCAAGTTGAGTCTTTTGTCCTTTCTGACTGTTGGCACAAAGAAGACGTATACAATTTCCTGTGTTTTTTCATGAAACATGTCAGTACAGGAGATAATCAGTATAAAGTTGTCCAGCCAATTTCAGTGCATCTTGGACAAAATATTTTTCAGGGAGTGCACTGAAATTAGTAATGTTTAGGATTGCTATTGTTTGTCATTCTGTACATGTGGATATACAGAAGTTCATTTGTTTATATTTGTGCACACTTATGGTTACCACTGTTCCTCTGCTATTACAGGGTGCTTTGGTACAATATTTTTCATAACCTGGATGAGTCAGCGCTGTTTTACTCAGAGCCAGAAAGCATATCCTTTCTTTGAAAGGTGCCTTTACCTAGATTATTTTTCATATGGCTTTCATTTAATTGCATGGGTTTTCCTCATATCTTTTTCTATTCTTGTGTGAAGCGTCTTTCCTCCAAAGAATAACTCCAGTCTGTTTCCTAGGCCTTCAACCGCTGATGCATTCAAAATAGAAACTAGACTCATGTTAATTCTTATCATTTTGGTTGAATCATTTTTTCAACAAACAATAATTTAACGGCTTTCTATATACTTCAAGAAAAGGTGTTTATAATAGTCAGACATAATCGTTTCTAAATAACCTGACATTTGAAAAACATGCATGCTTCTAGACCTACAAAGAAATTACAAAAACTTTACAAATAGTACTAGAAAATACTCTTCTATAGACTCGTACAACTCTGTTCATTCCTGAATGTGCTACAGACTGTTTTCAGTAATAATTACTGAGTCTATCTATTCTTTTCCCATTGAACTCATGTATATCTCTAATTTTAGGAACTGCATTTAATTGTGTTAGATTAATATTAAGACCAAGTAGTGCATGACTAGCTTTCTGAAAGACACTGATTATAGTGGCTCTAGTATAATACACATATCAGTGATGTCTCAACATATAGTCATTCAGAAACTACATGTTTATGAAATGATTGCTGTGTTCTCACTATACATGCAAGTCCCATCAGAATGAAGTAGGGTCTGTAGAGAAATCTTGTATTCAGCCTACTTATCAAATAAAGGATGCCATCTCCCTACAACTCTTTCCTCATTTACTGCTTTTACCACCAGTTCTGCTGAAGTCAATGACAGTTACACCTGCAGGTCAGGAGACGGACTGTTCCCACATTATTTGTGAATCACAATGGAAATAAATGAGCAGTGTTCATTACAGTTACCAGCTCTTGTACCTAGACCAGAGCTAAGACCTTGTCACTGAGAAAAGCAGCTACTGGGGAAATAAAAAAGATAATGCATTAGACTGCAGGGCAATGCAGTACTTCACAGTCCGTTAGTAATTAAGAAGGATGTTGAACAATGTCCACAAGAGATAAATATCTTAAAAACAGAAGATTCAGAAAATTTTCAGCCAAGAATTTTGAGAGTTAGCTGAAATTCCTTGCTTGCTGATACTCATCTCCGTTGCATCTTACAATAGCAGAAAGATTTCCAATGCCTAGAGAGCATTAATTTTGTGAAAGTTCTCAGTAGAAGGACAAGCAGACAGCCCTGTGCAACTAGAGATCAGGGATCCTGGTATTAATCCAGCATAAATTAATGAAAAAGTCATGTACAGTTCAGGTCACAAAGAATTAAAGGATAAGAATATTAACACTGTTGCCAGTCATTAGAGTATATTAGAAAGTACATCTTGTCAAAAAATCTGATTTCATTCTTTGAGGATAATGACTCACAGACAGATTTCAAAAAATTGGGAATCAGCTACAGCTGAGGATGTTTCTAGTGGGCTCAGTATTTAGCTTGATGCTAAACATTTTAATCAAATCTCTATCTGTCACAGATCCTGGCAGAATGGCAAATGATGAGAAGAGGGCAGCCCAGACCCACTACTAAATTCTAGACATAATCAGTTATGCAGCCATCTGCAAAGTCATACATCTAGGAAAAAGAAATAGTGTCCCTAGCCACAAATGAAGGAATTGTATCCAGGGGGAAAAAATACTGTAAAGGCATCAAAGTACACAATGTGTGAAGGTAAGTTTCCATATGATGACCTAGCAAAAGAGGCTTTGATGATCCTCAAATATATGAACAGAGAGCAATAAATGGGGAACCAAGGTGATTTTAGCTGTAGCACTGGTGAGACTAGTACTGGAACACTTTCTCCAGTTTTGATGTTCTTGTTTTAAGCAAGATGTTGAAGGTGCACAAAAAGTGTCACTCCAATTATCTAAGAGCTCGAAAAAATGTCTTGCATGGATAGAATCAAGGAATCTGCTCAGCTTTTCAAAAATAATAGTGAGAGTTGGTTTGCTTACAACATGTAAAATATCTACATGGTAAGAAAATAGTGACCATATTTTAATTTTAATAAATCAGGAAAGGCATAACAGAAAAACCAGTGAGTGAAAGCTAAGCAAATGGAAATTAAAACAGGAAAAATGTTTGAAAAAGTATGATTAATCATTGGAGCAATGACCAATGGACGTGTAGCTTTCTCACATCTTGATGCCTTTCAGATAAAGATTGGAATTTTTTTCTGCAAGATCTACATAAGTCAAATGCAACATATGCACCAATTAATAGCAAATGATTAAGCTCATTACAGAGATGAATGGTTGACACTCACATTATACAAGAGGTCAGACTAGATGATCTAATGATTCCTTCTGACCTTCAACTCTACAGTTTAATGTGATGGTTGAAAATCCCTCATCTGACCCACCTTTCTTGCAGTACTGAAACATGGGTGTCAGCATACCTCCTTGCTTCCCACAGAAGGCCCACTGCTGATATGACCACACATAAATTGCATGTAAACTGTGTTTCAAGATATGCCATTGCCTTTAGCTGAGGTGCAAACCATGATGGTCCTATTTTAAAGTAAGATCAAAATAACTAACTTAATGGTCATTAGGAATTTAATTAAAAAGATTTTAATTGCAAATGACTTTCTGCAATATATTTGCTCAGATAATCTCATCTGCAGCTGTCACGGATACAGTATTGTGTTATTTTTCTTTTGTACACAAAAGAGTTGTAATGAACCCCATTATGTGATCTACTGGTGAAATAAATGTGATTTTGCAAAAGATACTGTAGAATTTGGGACAAGGAGAATGGGTAGACATAAAGAATCTTTCTTTAACTCATAGTTAAAACTAATGATAACAGACTGTGAGGAAAGAAATATGAAGGTATATAATTATTGGCTGGCATGCCTCAGGCATCACCCAGGTGTTAACAATACATAAAGGCCGGGCATGCAAAGACGAACCTTCTCCAAAGGTCCTTTGGTATCTATCCCCCAAACATTTTAATAGTGCCATTTGGTTTATAGTATTGTTGGGCAAGCAACAATTGGTTATAACAGAATAATAGCGGGAAGAACACCCACGTATAGTCCTTTTCTTCCAGAGGTTCTCATTCTACATCCAAGATAACTTATTAACGAGGTTGTACCAAAAAATTACTTCTGACCATTATGTGCTAAACTCACAGGAACCATACTAAAGTTATAGCAAGTAGTTCCTCAGAAGTGATTCTTTTGATTCAGTAGCACAATTCACATGAATAAAAGTCTATTCACATTACAAAAGGTTTGCAGCACTTACTTCCTTACATCGAGATGAAGACTAACAACAGGAATTGAAAGTCAGATTCTTTAACTACTGTTAAATTTTGAAGTGGCTTAATTTGATATTCATTATTCACACTTTGTGAAAGTTTTTGTTCTCCAAAGAGGAAGCTGAAAGCTTACACTGTAATATAGTTAATCAATCACTTTATGTGAGCAGCCAATAGTAACACAGTATAGCAATTGGTTTATGGATATCCTGTAGTCTGAAAATTAATCATCCAAATTATTCAATTTATGCTTACAAATAACAAAGCAATAGCAGAAATCTGGATCCATTTCTGAGTGATTCATAAGCATAGATGGAAAATATAATCCCAATAACTATCTGACGAGCTCTGACACACGCCAACACCCACAGACTGGCATACAGTGCAAAAAAGTTCTTGTGATTGCAAAAGAGTTTCCATTTATTCCCCGCTTTCTGAACATACACCTTTCAAAAACATTTTACAACAATAATTTCTGATGCTTTCTCATCAACCACTGGGTTTGGGGTATTTTTGGTGCTGGGGTGGGTTGTTTAGAAAAGTCCGAAAAAAACATTCATAGTCACTTTAAAATAAAAAGAAGCTTAACATTTTTTTTTACATCATTAAAAAATAATAAGTAAAATGAAAGTTGTCCCATTTCCTTTAAGGCCTGGAGCCAAAACTTATTTAATTTTAAAATGTCAGCTTAGCAAGAAAATATTTCTCCATAAGCACAGTGGGCTTTCCAGAAGTATTCGTTTAAGGGCATGATCCACCTCTCATTCACTTCAGTAGAAAGACTGATATTGACTTCAAAGGCTTAAACTGAGGCCCTACAGGTACATTTGGACAGTGGTGAGCTTACCATGCATAAATCTGTAGTTAAGTATAGACAGAAATGCCAAGTCCCGTTAATTACTCCAGTATGGTCAAGGCAGCTTTTCAAATGCTTCAAGTAACTCAGAAACCATCCAAGGGCCCCTCCTCTCCTGGGTCCATCACCATCTGGAAACCCACACAATCCCATGGGCCACCAGTCTAAGCTCTTGAAGGTCTCACAGCCTTCATTCCTTTTCCTTCTCTTCTTCTGACTGAATGCAATGCTTCTCTGCTTTTCCCGTGTATAAATTGAGTTAATTAACTGAAGTATTTATATTCAGTCTATAGGGGGAACAGGGATGTAGCTACTAAGCAGCATAGGCACCATGCATGAGATGATCTGGCTTGGGCATTAGAGCAGCAGAGCGTTAGTGTAGGTCTGCACCCTGGCTAAATGCCTTTTCCTCTCAGTTAGAATGGATATACCGCTTCCTGGACTGGAAACAGTTTGGTCAATGCTAGCCTCGAAGCCTTGGCAGTGCAAAAGTAAAAGGTCCTCATTGCAACACAGGATAGCTGCATCATCTCAAAGGGCATCCAGAGCTACGTGATGCACAGGGAGTGTTAGGCATGTCAGCCTGTGAGTCAAAACAACCAGCGTGTCAAAAGAGGTGCCCTATCTAGAACTAGCCCTTTCCAGGCATGTGGGATGCAGAGACCCAAAGCCCCTATCTGTGCTCCAAGAAAGGTCAGAGACTGAGCGCAAGACTGAAGCTAGGTCTAATATATTTTCTCACCAGAAGAATGGAATAGGAATAGTTATGCACCTTCCTCATCCCTATGTATATCGGCTAGATCTCTGCCTTTAACACTGGGTTTTTTTCCTCACAATCCATCTTTAAATCCTGCAGAATATATAACTTCCCAGATTAAATTTGGCATGTAGAAAGCAACTTTGCAAGAAACAATGTCCTAAAAGTTCTGCTGGTAGAGAGAATTCTGCAAATCAGATGTTTTATTAAGTTTCATATTTCAAAAATGATATTCAATTTGTAAATTAGTTTGCCACTTCCAATTCCAAATAATGTTCTATTTTAAAATACAATTCTTACTTTGTTCACCACAAAACAGAATCTTGGGGAGAACACAATTATTAACACAAGTCTAACATAGTAGTGCATCAGTAAGTTTAACATACAGTATGTCAGTGAGTACTAACATAGCACATCAGTGAGTTTAAAATACTCTCACTTTTCATTATTTTAGAGGGCTGATCAGTTCTGCTTACTGAAGGAACTTGTTCTCATAATAAAATCAAATTCCAAAGTATACAACACTCGCTTTTGTCATGATCCTATCACGAGATCCCAACATACCTTAAATACTGGTTCTATGTGTCTGTTCTTGTATGAACCAGATTTTATTTAGTTCTTTCTGTGACTGATTGTATCTGTCAATCTGTTTTGCATTTTCTACCAAACAATTTCTTGAAATGGGAAGAGATGACCACACAGATGTACTTTTCCATTTTCTACTTTGTGACCACCAGAGCTGACTTTCTAGCATATATGTCATGTGTAATGTTGATTGAATAGCACCACATTGTTATTACTAGCATTATTTTATTGTTATTTTTACTGAATCTTTGCTGAATTGAGTTTCCTAACATATTAATTTTTTAGCTGCTGGCTTAAGCTAAGAATCACGGCTCTTACATACAGCTTAATACATCTCCTTTAAACCCTCCTTCCTTCCCTTCCTCAGCTTTCTTCATGCCCCCCATGCCCCTCCAAGGCACAAGGGTTCTGTTGCAATACTTTAATTGCTGTCACTCCCTCATCTAGTATTTCACGCTCTCTCTCTTTTCTCTCTTTGCATCACAGACGGGGTGTGGTGCATTTCCATAGCAAATGCCTTCAAAAATAGTGCTTCTTTGCATTTGTAAAATGAATTGCAAGTCTGCAGTGCCAGACTTCATTCTCCTATAGGTCATATCAATTACCTCTATAACACTCCAGCCTTGGGCTTTCAACCCTGTTGCCTCAGGGACCACAAGTGTGCAAACTGGCCACCACTAGAAAAGGTCTCCTCCAGTTATATGGGCAATGGAGGTGATTACATTCTTCTGGTAGGTGAGCAGTACCAAGACATGCTCATCCTGTCGGTGTTCAGTCTTTCATATTTGGGTAGAGCCTTTTAGCTGGCTTTCAGTATGTCCACCACAAATACATACACTGTAATAGCACAAGTACACAGTCAACTGTGGCCAAACTCATAACCTCACAGCTTTGCATGCCTGTAAGGGGTGAGACAGGCTGTGGTACACTGAAGCTCTGCAGGTGCTTTCTCTGAGGGCCAACTAAATTGAACCATTATATAGCTTCCACAGGCAAAGAACACAAAACTGGGTAGTTACCACAGCTCAGCGGACATGTGGTAACTTGTGACGCTGAATGTGCAAGATCAAAGGTTTTCTTTATCTTACAGTACTACACATCACAAATTACCATGCATCATTTAAATAATCAGATTGAAATTTATAAAAAGAATGAACCCAGTACATTTTTGGTACAAACTGCCTTTCTATTTACTTGCCCAAAACAGGACAAAGGGAAGCATCAGTGCAATATTTTTCAGATTGTGATCTCTGCCTTTTGTGGTGTTAAGTGGAGAGGACAATCCAAGTTTTAACAAGTTTATGGCAGAATGAGAAAGAGACCGCAAGAGTGCAGTGTGGCAGCAGCTGCAGCAGCACAGCACAGCGTAGTCATGGCACCTTTGCAAGGTGAGGAACATCTCCATGGAGGAACATCTGGGCACTGTGGCTCACGGCACAACACCCAAGCAGAAGCCGCTGCAGCCCAACAGAAGCATCAAGATCCCATGCAGGCTCTCACTGAAAGGAGCGCTTTTAGTCACTGTCTGCAAACGCGGCTTCACTGCTTAACAGTCATCTTTCTCAAGGGATGACCTATATGAAAAATGACTTTAGTTATTTCCCCACCACGAATATTTTTGGAGACAGTCCACTAAGGCATTCCAAACCTGAGGCCACATCAGCGATAGCCCACTGAGATTTACACAGTGCCAAAGCAGTAAGATATGGAGAAACCACAAGCACTGCTGCATGATAAAGTAGACCATCACCCAGGCTAATTTACCCTGCTTCTTAGATGTTTGCTCTGGGACAATTGTCTCTTTTGTTCCTGTTTATCAGAGGTTGTTTCAAAGATGCTTAGAGAATGCTATCTGTGGCAGGCTGGTGCCAGCCCTTTGAGGATTTATGAAAAAAGGGTCATGATTTCAGTGCCTATTAATAACAAAATGAGGAAATAGCATAAGACAAAAGCTACTGATTCAAAATTCTATTCATTAATCTTTCTACATTAATCACCCTGCTGCATGCTGCACCTTGTATAGCTTGTATATCTCTTAGTAGCTAGCCTCAGATCACTTTGTAGTAGTCCAGACTGCATGTGGAAAAGGCATAAATGGCTGTGTAAATGCTTTGTAATACATTTATTCCATTTGTTAATTTGTCATCACGTTAAGTACCTGCAAAAGAGTGCTTGTCAAATGCCAGATGAGTGCAATGCATCAATCATGACAAGATCCAGGTCACACAAATATGCTTTAGGATGCTTACTCCAGCCCTCTGCTGCTTAGTCCCTGGTTTGTTTGTTTGTTTTGTTAATTGGCATTAACTACAAGGTCATTTATTTTTTAACTTGGAGCATTTTTTGGGTTGCTTGGGGTTTTTTGCTTGTAGCAGGGTTTTTGGTAATCTCCAGAAACACAATCTGCACCTTCATATTTCAGAAAAAGAGAAAAAAGAAAATCATAAACACGCACAAACACACAAAAATAACACACAGGTTTTCACAAAAAAACTGTGTTTTCCCAGTTCTGTGCAATCATTCAATGCAACAACACAATTAAAACACTTTAAGTGCGTTTTCCAAAGTTTTTTGGCTGTTAAAGCAGCTTATGGTTTTCATACAAAACAGAAAGTAGCTGTAAATAACCTTACTATTGCAAGGAATGCAATCTTAGTATGGATTTTCCCAAAATGTAATTAATTAAGTAGTTTATTAATACTCAGTTAGTTTATTACCTCATTTATTTATTACAGTTTCATATTTTACCTTTCAGTTTTAGGTGGGAGGCATTCAGAAGCCTTAGGGAAACAGGTTGCAGCCAATACTACTCAAATCACATAGACCAAGTCTCCTAAAGATATATACTTCATTGTTTACCCCCTACTTATGTTCATAATTACCACCAGAATAAACAGGAGTTCAAAAACCTAGGTAGATCTAAACGTTAATCTGTCATAAAAAAGGGGGAATAAAACTGTCTGAACTTGAGTTGTGGCTGTTTCTACTTTCTTCCCTCTTTATCCTTCCTACTCAGGTTAGCTATCCAAAACTAGCAGACATTAAATGACTATGAAATGTGCTTTGCCTTCTTGTACCTCCTATTGCAGAAGAAAGATTCAGATTAGTCTTGCTATGGATCCTTCAGTGGATTTAATAACTATTACTTTATGCACTACCCTCTAATATTGATAAGACAGCAAAAATGGGTATTCAGATCCTGAAATACAGATTTCAAGATGAAAAATGCCCAGCTAAGCTTCAAAAGCAAACACTGCAGGCAAAGCTTGGAGAGCCATTACAGTTCGCTGCAGTACTGGAGTCTGCTTACAATGAAGAACAGGAGACGATGCCTGGTTAGTCTCATCAACCAGCCTCGTTACCTAGCAATCTGTCTTTGCACAGCAACATCCACCACTACAGAAGGCCTGAAATGTCACAACTCCTGTTTGAGTTTAGAACGTTTGTTAATGGTAATAATAATATGAAATATAATGTGAGCAGAATACCTATTAACTCAATATCTAAGGAAAACCTGGGGGACCTGGTGGTATTTAGTCTTGCTCTGTCCTGTCATTGGATATCTTAGAAATTTTCACAGAGCTTCACAGTTCACAGTTCCTTCTCACTCTGTGCAGCTTTTCTTATCCCCTGCAGGTTGGGTACCTGTAGTTTTGGTTGCTTTGGGTTTTCTTTCAGGATTATGACCCTGATTCCAGGCTGTTGTATGAATACTGGAGAGTTATAATTTGGAGAATTACAAAGAGATATATAAGGAACTTCAGAGAAATTGTGGAAACTCTTGAAAATGTGGTTTGGGAATTCAGAGATTGAGTGGATACTTCATTCCAAATTAAAGTGGGACGTGTCACAGGGCATCTCTACAGAAGAGACACATCAACTCAAATCACAGACAAAAGCATTGGGGAAGCAATTGTTCTCCAAAATGATTAAGGATCAAAGCATTTTTTGCAGAAGACTCGTCATGAATGCTAAGCTTGCCATGAGTACTCGCCGGCAGCTTGTTTTTAGTAGACAGAAGTCATGGCGGGAACTTGCAAGTCTTGCCAAAAGCCTCATAACTCTAAGAGTGATAATCAGTTATACCCACAGGTGAAAAAGCATTCTTACAGGGCTTGTAAAAATCTGGAGGCTTTCACTGTTCAATTTGCTCTTGATAAACAATACCTAGATTTTTACAATTGAAAAGGGAGTTTTCCCAGGATGTAACTGATACTTTTAATTGCTATATGGATCCCTCTTGAGTGCAAACACATTTGAATAGCTTCCTTTGAGCAATATTTAGACAGTTTTGCTCATATTGAAAATGTTTCTTAGGAAATATTTATTTTACTGCCTGGTTCACCAAGCTTCAGCACGGTATATTATGAATCATAAAATATTAATCTTGAGTCTTTAACAGCACAAATAAGAATCTTGTTTAGACAAGAACAAACAATCACTGAATGGGGTTATGCTACTGTGAGTGAAATTGCCATTACTTCAACAGTGCCAGGCTTTCAGCCCAGATGCTTTACTGCTAGTCTTGAACATTCAGAAGCAAAATTCACAGCAAAGGAGCGTAATTTTGTTTTTCATTTTAATGATGCAATTACAGACACTAGCCAAATACTTGCATTTCAAGTTTATTTCAGGTCTTCACTAAAATAAATAATCACATGCTTTTAACTAATTGTTTTAATTATTTAACTAATAACTTTAAAATAATGTTAATAGTGTTCTAATTTTAAGAAGTATTTCCAAAAAAAAAAAAAACAAAGGCAGAAGAATAGAAAAGTGAAGGGTCTCTTTCAGTTAGCAAAATACATAATGAAGGGAAATGAATTACATTTAAAAGGCATTAGACCTTTAACACCTCTGTTAAGCATCAAATCCAGAGAAATAATAAATAATGCACTATAGCTCATGTTAATTCTAACATTATTCATTCATGAATGGACTGGAATAAGTAGCTAACTCAGTAACAGCACTTTTCTAGTATATTCATGTTAATGCAAAAACTATGTTTTTGGTTTTTTTACCCATAAAATGCAGATATCATAAAACACTTCACATGGAACTGGCAGGATTCAGGACATCTAAAACAGCATGTGGGGGGGGGGTTGTTTTTTTTTTTATGAAAGCAATGACAAAAAGAAGACAATGGATTTTCCACAAAATTTGAATTCACACAAGAGACCATGACAGTATTTTTATATTAGCTCACATTCAAAAATAGCACATTTTCAAGAAAGTAGTATGGATATGATATAAGATGTTCTCAAGCATTTAATAAAATGGATGTTGGTGTCATAATTTTGCAAATGAATTGATTACCTTTGCTTTTGTGTTAGCAAAATTGCTATAAACCCTCAGAAAGGCTTATATGTAATGCTGAGATTATAAAATCCCCAGGACTCTTAAATGTTTAGTCAGTTGGATACTTCTTCAAAGTGAGCAGTTCTTCTGTGAAACTGAAAGATCTGTTTACTGAGTGGCTCATGGGTTATGTTGTATGATGAAATTAAATACATGGGATTTGGAGCATTTAAAAAGTATTTTTCCTATTTATCTTCACTGCAATAGAATTTTTTTATAGTATATAAATTTGTGATTAAACTAATGATAACCTTATGAGGCTAAAAGTCCTTGTTGTATCCTCTAGTTGTTACAACATAATTCTTTGAATAAATATCGAATGTCCTTTCTTAGTAACATATTTCCCATGACCAAACAACTGTTATAAGTGGCAGAAAGCAAATACATACCCATGAACATACAAAAGCCTCACTCTTGTCACATTACACTGTCATTCTATTTCCCTTTTTAGGTCTAGACCTGAATTTCTTGTGTATTTCAAACTACCATTACATTTCTAGGGATTTTTTGAGTGTTCAGAGCATGCTGTATCAAACACCTGTAAAAAATAATTTTTTAAAAATGGACACTGAAAAGAAAATCCTTTGTCAACTAAATTGTTCCATGGGTTAATGCAATTTCATTCAGAGGACTGAATTAATAAATAGGCTTTCCATTAAGTGGCTTGCAAAACAGATATTCATTCAGTTCCAGTGTGACATTTGCATACACAATATCTGCATGTTCAGGCTCCGAAAGCAGAAATCTACCTCTTTGCTAGAGAGCTAAATCTTGATCTGTAACTACTCAAAATTCTAGTTCATGCCACTCAAAATTATTTTATACAGCCATATCAGCATTAAACAATTGACAAATAGCAAAAATATGCATTCAGCAAAACTAAGATGATTATTTCTTTGAGCAAAATTGAATTTTCACTTTTGTCGTAGAAATACTGTATCTGGAAAATATTACACTAAATACAAAAAAAAAAGCCCATTTTATGGTAACTTAGTTTACAGCTAAAATACAGTATTGCAGTTTTTAAACATTGTAAGAGGCTCTATCACTTCTAAAGAAACTGTCTGATTTATAAGTTTTGAAGTATCTTTTTCAGGTAAAAAGATCAGTTAGATTCCAAAGGAACTGGCATTCCCATTCCTGGAGAAATAGAAATGCAACTACACCATAACATAAAGCTGATTTTTAATATAAAAAAAAAAAATCACTTTATGTAGCTGTAATTTAACTTTGCAAAACTGAGCAATATGCACCTTTATTCCTAAGGAAAAATATTACATTTTGTGTTCTGTTTCAGTAAACTGCAGGTCCTGAAATATCTTTTTTGATTCCAAAAAGGTTGTTTTTATTTATTTATTTTTATTTTTTAACTCAACCTGGCTCTCAGTAAGGCTACAAGCTCTGTCTGCAGGGAGGGAGAATAAGGCTTTATTGTGACAGATGAGTCTGGTGAATACTTTTGTGAAATAATAAAAATAAATATGTCAGCTTGTCATTAAAAGAAATAGGTTGTCACTCTTTGTTTATTAGTGCTGCCTGCAACCCAGGGTTACCTACTGTGTATAAATAGGTTTGCTAGATAGCTTGATTTCCTGTTTCTTTGTAAAAAAAAATTTTTTTAAAACAATTGGCTCATTTATAATGCCTGTTAGGTTAAAAATTTGCTTTTGTACTGTTTTCCCTAAAATTTTACATAATAGAGGAGAGGCTATTCTAATTCTGTTTTATAGTGATATTGTTTAAGAGAACAGTAAGAAGACTGTATGGTAATAGCTGAAGTGTCTAACCAGCTTCATAGCAGAACCAGAAAGATAACTATTAAGCCTAAATGAGCGCGTATAAAAAAAAATACGTTAGCAAAAATGGGTCAGTGGTCACAAGAGCCATAGAATTGCTGGATACACTGTGGACTTCTACTGAAGCCTAATACAAATGTGTCTATTATAACATACACCTTACAGTAACACTGGTCCCTTTGTTCCTAAATACAGCCTTGTGTAAAGATGGAACACTGTAATTAGAGGAAATAACCAAAGTAAATTACTATTTACAGCAAATTGAAGTAATATAGTGCTTATTTTTCAAAATGCGCCTGGCTCAGATGACTTCATTTAATCATGCTTTCAAATATTTCTGTCACAGGCATCTATAGGTTTGATCTACTAGGAAGAGAGATGTTTCGAGAGCTCGCTCCCTGCCTTTGTTCATGGCAGCTAGGGAAAAGTTAATAAACTTGGAGCATCCATTAAAATTATCACTTTCTCCTAAACATGGTCAAGCAAGCAAGATACCTTACCCAATTTCCCAAGCCTAGACAAAGAGAGGAAAGAGAACAAGCCCCTGCAATGAAAGTACTGAAAGGTGTTTATTTTTGGATGCCATGTCCCATCCCTGGGACTCTTTCCCTGATGAGATCACTGTGTGAAAAGGCACAGTGCAGCTCTCAGGCTCCGTCCGGACTTTCTCGTGTGCAAGAAGGTAGATTTTGATGCCTCAGTGACCAGATCTCCTTCCAAGTAGTTTGCTAAATTCCCACTGGCTAGGAAGAGCAAAGCTGGAAATGCACTAGATGGAAACCAGAGGCCACGATAATTGTACCAAGGCCTGCTGAGATTTTCCTAACTGCTTCCAGTAAAAGAAAAGAGTTCCCTAGTAACAGTGGTAAGTGCCACAAGAAGGAACAGTACACTATGTTCACTCATATATGAATAACACTTATTTTATCACATGAAGTTATAGATCCAGGTGCCCTAATGGAAAAAGGGGGATTAAACAAATATATCACCTGGTAAAAAACTTGCCATTTTTCCCCCAAAATGACTTAACGTGCAGTTGGTTGCTGTTTCTAACATACAATGTATTTTATAAGTAATTGGAATCAAGAAGATTAATTTTGGTTTTGTATCATAACCAAGATAGACATGATTCTGTGAAGCCTATCTCTTTTGTTTGCACAAGCTGGAAAAAATGAAAATCAGCTTAAAGGGCAATGTAACTGACCATTAAAGGTAGGAGATTACATTGTTGTGACAGACCATTCTGAGTCAAAACTGAGGGACCAGATTCTTCATCTTCCTTCTGCCTTTTCATATTTGTTTAATTATCCCATGTTCATTTAAAATAATAGATGGAAGATGATTAATCCCAATAATTTTTGCAAAGTTAAAGCTTTCTGATATTTTTACAACTTTTTTTTTAAAGGCTTTATAATATTCTGCTACTAAAAAATAAAATAACAGCTCAGTGAACAGTACCTGACTTCATACACATTTCTGCTGCAGGGGGAATAATCTGAAAGCGCAGGAACATAAAAATAAAATGCTACCTAATGTGAGGAGGAAGGCAGACTTTGCTGTGAGGATTCAAGGCAAACCACTGGTTAACCAGGAAGTGCCACAAGCATGAATCTTCTCTTTGCTCACAGAAAGCCAGATTTAGAGACCACTGAATGTCAGATATTAGCTACTAATGCACTACTTACAGTGTTGCTCTAAGATGAAGGCTTAAAAAAGTGTCTTCAAAATGCTTTGCGAGGTCTCAGACATTGCAGCTGACTGTTACACAGACAATGGAAAAAAATTTGGAGAAGACAGAAAATACACCATTCTGTGTAATATCATAACACTTCAAGTGTTTCTTAATGAAACAAAAGCAAAAGCAGTGATATTTATTTATTTATTTATAAAATATATATATCCTGAGGCAAGAAACCTGCTGCTGGATCCAACCAAAGCATCATTTATTCCAGCATCTTGTTCCTGGCAGTAGCTGCTTGAGAAAGACCATGTGAACTGTATACACAGCAGGAACATAAAGAGTGACTGTGTTAAGTCAGACTGCGGGTCCGGTCAGTAACCCAGGATCTAGCTTCTGACGATGGTCATTTATTGTCAAGTACGCAGTGGGACTTCCCCTGAATATTCTCTGAGCACCTGGTGGGGTCTGCTTGGAGCCAGAAGCATCTTTGCATTCAACAGCCATCAGTTTAGTGGGGTTTTGATTCCCTTGAATTTGTCCAGTCACTTTCTGAACCCATCTAAAATGATCCTTTCTGCTTTTACACCCTTTAATCTGCATTTTTGCATGCAAAAACCCTCAATGGCTTTATCTTCCATATATTCCACTTGTGTCTCCCATTGCTAAAAATAAAAATAAAACTTTCTGTAAGACTTATAGTTTCAGTTACCCTGTGATTGGCTGACATGGAAGAACACCACAGTGTTGCACCCCTAGAAGTAAACAAGGGTTACTCACAACCAGGTAGAGAGGCACCAGTAAGCTTAGCCCAACACTCACACTTGCACAGTGTGACATTGGAGTAGAGCAGTGGGCATGCCATGGGGGAGGGTAAATGGCGATTATGCTGCAGGAAGCTTTTAAATCTACTGAGTAGGGGCACATGTCTTTCAAGTAATATATCTGTTGGAAATTTGGGGTATTATCAGAGTTCAATCTGTGGCTGGAATAGGTTATCAGTACTCTCGGTTGACTGCAGAGCTGCTCTCTCAGCACTGGAAAGCGCCAGGTGAAGAGCAATTAAATGGTGCTGGATAGTGAGCAGGTGGAACAGGAGTGCCAAAAGACTGAACGAGCTCAGAAATTGAAGAGGCTGTTAGCTGCACACAGAACAAACGTCATATCTGAAACATATCTAGTTCTGCTTACTCCCCAAACATGAAACAATTCATTTTGACCTCTCTTATCTGCTTTAATAGAGACATTTACTTTGAATTGAATACATGCTTTCGAAGGAAGGGGCAATTTAAAAACTACAAAAAAACAAACTTCTGATGCTTTCCCTGTCTGTACGCTACTTGGAAGAAATTTGAGATGCTAATCAAAATTCTAGCTAAAAAAAAAGATTTTTGGCTAATCATTTACTTTCAGAACAATGTTCCTGGCACAGGGAGAAGTCATCACATATAAAGCTTCCAGGATCCAAGATCACTAATTACTGACACAGTTCTCTAGTCAGTGTAACTTTTAATATTCTCTTCTTGGAGTCACTTAAAATACAGTATATGAAATACAATACTTGAGGGAGAAGAGAAATTTGTAAAGTATAATAACCTTAGGCTTTTTAACTTTGACATTGCTTCCTAATCTTTCACTGATCTGGATCTCTTTTTCTTAGATAACTTTATCTTTCTATATCTATATCCTTTTTTTTTTCTATTCAGAAACAATTGAACCATGAAAGAAACTTGAAAAACAAAAATAAAACATAAATAAAACAAACCATCCTTTGGCTACTAAGATTTAAAATCAAATGCACTGATTATAAAGAGTTTTTTACTACTCAGTTACAGGGCCACTAAAAAACTTATTTAAAGCTTTGTCATCTCTGTTTACTTAAATATTATTGGAGTTAACATGCTAACAGGGCACAGCAGGAGACGGCCGGAGCTCTATACTGTGGAAGAGAGGAACACTATATTTTCACATAGATTCTATCAGCAGAAACTACAGGTACCAGGAACAAGATACTGGGACAGGGAAGTACAGCTCAATATTGAACTGTCTGAAATGAAACATTACAGGCTGGTCCCTCAAAATTAGATATTGCAAAGTGACTGAAAATGAATATTTCTTTTATTTTACTTGCAGGAAAAATCCATTATTATTTTTTCTTTTGTTGCAAAATGGAATGCTTTCCATTTAATACAGCGATATTACAGATTCTTCATTTTCTGCCAGGAAAGCATTTCAATAGAAAACTCCTTTTCTCCTCTATCTGTATTACTGCAGCAAAATTCAGGAGAAAGAAAGCTCAAGAAATTTCAGTCTGTTTGGAGGGAGAATACTAGTTGACTACTGCCCTATGCTGGAAAACAATAAGAAATACATTTTCATGTAATAAACAGTAATATCTGCTGTTGAGCTCTTGTTACTATTTTGAGAAAAAACAAGCTTTTTTTTTTTTGCAATTTAAAATATAAGCCATTCAGCTTGAAAGAATATTTTGGTATTTCAGTATGTAAAGCATTTAATCAGTAGTGTAAACCAATGTTTGAAATGCTCTTATCTAAACAAAACAGTAATCTTAATGTCACATTTTGTTTTTCTACAGAGGTGGAAGACCACCGAAGAGCAGAGACTGTAGCAACGAGTCTTTGCAAAAAAAGTCAGTGGAAAAGGCAGATGGCCGACATAGAAAGAGAAGGAGAGAGAGAGAGCGCACTGAGAAAATGCAGTAGCAAGAATTTGCTGTTAGCAATTAGGTTTGTAATAAGAAGCCAGTTGCAGCTGGACATCCCTGCGATAAGAGAGATGACTGAATGAGAGATCCAAAAGTCAGGAAAAGCCAGACGGGAGCACGAGAGAGGTGTTGCTGTAGTGATGACGGAGGACAAAAAGGGAAACTGGTAATGATGGGAGGGCCCAGGAGAAGGTACTGGGCAGAGGTGGGGTGATGAGATGGATGCTGAGAAATGGAACAGAAAAGCAGAGTGAGTGCATGTGGGGAAAGGCAAAAAGGAAAAGTAATAAATTGCACATACAAAAAAAAAAGAGAAATTCCAAAAGACTGAGAAAAGACAGTCACACTTGTAGCTACCAGAAGTGTTTGAGAGGGAAGAAACGACAACTGCAATTTTGAGCAGCAGCAGAAATAGAGCACTGTCAGCCCCTTCCTGGCTCTTGGCCCCTGCATGAGGAGGATGCTTCAGGTCACCCCACCACGTTCAAGCTGGCAAGACCTGCAAGATGGGGCCAGGGAGGCAGCAGGTGGGAAATGACACCACACCTCCAACCTCTGCCCCTCTCAGTGTGCCAGCTGGACTACTCACACCTGGCTGCCAGGTGAAATACGTTGCACCAACCCTTCTGGGGGTGCTTCTTTTTGAAAAGAAACCAAGGAATGTGTCGAGGCTCTTGATGCAACCATGCATGGCATTTTGCTCCGGTCTTGTGGCTTAGCTGCAACAGAGCCTTGGAGGAGGAAAATGAAAGCAAGACAAGAACATGAATTATTAATGTTTCTGCATTATTGTACTTAAAAAGCAGAAGTCAGGGAGCTGAAAGGAAGGGAAGGCCCTTACAATGATAAAATCTGGGTGCCAGAAGCATCCTTCAGATAAGATGAGGTGTGGAGGTAGCATTTTGCTATTCCTCCTACAGATTAAAAAACAACAACAACAATCACTTATCCCGATCAGGAGTATAAAAGTAGAAATAAAGTGTTATGGAACTGAAGGCTACAAATTAAATTATCATAGTATCAGAAGCAAGACAAAGACTTCTTGTGTCTGGAGCAATTTGATTTGTGACAAGTCAAACCAACAAAGAGCTGCTTTGGTCAACCTCCTGGCATTTTTCAGTTTGTGATTTTATTTTCCTGTGCACTTAAGGATAGTTTTAAATGCCTGGCTGTCTTCCCTGCCATGTTAACAGTTGAGTTTAGCCAGTGATTTTAAACACTGTTTCAAGGCATATGCAATTCTTTCTACTTCCTTATGAGCCCATCTATCATCTACAGTACCAAGATACCATCATTGAATAGCATGCTATTTCAACTGGTCTGAGACTTGCAGACCATAAGCCAGAAGCAGGTCATCACATACAAACAAGGATTCTTGAAAAAGCAAGACGTTTGACAAGCCTGCTTGCCTGCCTGTCATTTGGCACATTAAACATAGGCTGTGGAAAGGAAATGTGCCCTCCTGTTTCTCAGAGAATTTCTGTGGCAGTAGCTTCCTCTGCATCACCACACAGCAACTTTTTTCACATAAGGAAAAACAAAAAAAAAAAGGAATGCAATTTATAATATATGTTCCCACAATAACTAGCAATACAATCAATAACTAGCAATAGAAATATTCTGCTAGTGGCAAGGAACATTTTATGGTCTCAGCTCCATCAGCTGACATTACCAAGAAATACATGCCATGGTTTCCTTCACAAGACAAACAATATTGCAGATACAAATTCTTTGTGCTTCTTACAGGCTTGTAATCTTTATTTTCTTTCACATTTTATTTCACAGGTTATAAACATATGCTTTGTTCTATCCTGTGGCACATCTACAAAACTTTACTGAACATTTTAATTTCCATCCCTGCTGACCCACCCCAGTCCAAACACTTCTTAATGAAGTTTCTGCAGTGCCTTAAGAAGGAGATATTCAAACCCCCCTGAAAGTGTTCAGTAAATCTAAATCCTCTCTGGACATTAGGGTCTAGCATCAAGACCCTCAAGTAAGACCTTTTAGCTTTTAGATGGTTAAAAATCAAAGCTCTGTTGACTCAACTACATTACAATGAATGCCAGGTATCCCTGCATAAAATGGGTTGGCCTCAGGCAATCAGTGCCCAGACAACATAGTATCTTATATAGATGAGTCCAGAGGTGTTACAGGAAATAAGCAAGGGGGCACATGATCCCCAGATGGGTCGGATGATATGTTTCTTTTAAAACATTCTGCCTATAGTTTCCTTGTCAGTTCAAATACAGTTTATAGAGCCAAAGGTCTGGAAGGTACCTCGAGAGGTCATCTTGTCCAGCCTCATTCCCTAAAGCAAAATCAACAACGTTTATGGCATTCCTGACGGATATTGTCTAGGCTCTGGCATTTTCATCACTGGAGATCTTTACATACAACCTCCTCAGCCAATTTATTCCTTTGCCTTTACCACAAGGAAGCTTTTCTTAACATCTGCCCTATATTTTCCTTCCTGAATTTTAAATCCACCTTTTTTTAAACCCACCAATCCTTCTTGAACCATCCCACCACAATTTTTTTTTTTGTTTCCTTTATCTTTGCAGAAGCCTTTTGTATATTTAAAGCCTGTTACCCTCCCTTTTCCCATCAGTCTTCTCTGCTAAACACGTGAGAGAGAGACTGCCTCTCTAAACTCCGATACACATTGTTGAGCATGCTTTTGGTCTTCATCCCCAGTTATCCATGCTGTGGACATGCCTGAGACACCAGGACCTTTGTCAGCTTGCGTGCCTGGTTTCTCTCCTAGCAGTTGTCCCATTTCTCCTGAGGAATGCAAGAGGTGGACAGAAAGAGAAGGGGGGAGGATCTGAGCTGCCATTGGACCCCAAAACAGCTGAAGTCTGCAGCCTGGCATGGGAGGGAGAAAGCACTTCTGACTCCCACCATGACTGTGTCCAAACTCTGACCTTCCATAGCACAGTCCAAGGGCAGCAAATTACTGCGGTGAAATCTGAACTTTATGAGACAAATGCTGCTGCTAAACACCACTCAGTGAAAATAATGAAGAAAATTTTAGTCTCTCAAACCAGTACTCATGAGCTAGAAGGGTTAACTCTAGTGCCCAGTGTCACAGCCACTACTGATACACAAAAACCAGTTGGATTTACCAGTCGGGAAAAAAAAAGGAAAAATTTTTCTTTTTTTCCTAGGACTGGGCACCTCCTAATACACAACTCTGCGTATCGCATTCCACTTCTCAAGTCAGGAACCTGGTGCTGGGCATCACAGCCAGGAGCCCCAAAGGACAGGAGTCCTTTTGTCAGACTGAACCCTAGGTCTGGACTCACAAAAACACCTGCGTTCCTCAGCATGCTGACTGCAGATCAATGGAAACGACATTTCTAAGTACCTTTCTCTTATTCCCCCTGTCTGCTTAATCTGCAGTCCTTTATGCACTGGGGAGCTTTTTTCCTTATATGTTTGCAGCATATAGCATTTTTTCTGACATATTAAGAGGAAGCCTCGGATTTGGTATACACACAAAATGTTTAACTTTAACTGCTTAGCTGATGGAACTAAGTCTAAGCCCATACTAACAAATCCAAGGAACTAACTTCTGCGAAATAAGTGATTGTTGAGATCACTTGAGATTGTTGCAGGCATCTTTTAATGCTGTGAGAGGAACATATGAAAATAGTCCCAGGAGGAAAAGCACAGTGGAAAATGAACAGATTGAAAGGAAACTGGAGTTCTGTTGTCTTTTCCATGGTGCTTTTGATTTTGAACCAAAAATATAAATAAGAGTGTATAGATTCAAAAGTCACAACTGGACACAAAAGACAGACCTTTTCGTCAGCATTTATTGTAAATGCTGTTATTTTAGAATCATTTTTCTCAAAGCAATCATGTGCACCTAATAGAAATAACAAGTGATCTTACCTTTCTGTTTCTGTAACTTATCTCCTTCTTTTTGTTTTGTGAATAGCTCCAAAAAATGTTTAAAAGTTAACTCCTTCAATAAACTCTGCTCTCACAAAAAAAAAAAAAAGCTTAAAAGCAAGCATTAATAGGTACACCTTTTTTTTATATATCAGGGACTTCTGATGAATTACAGAGTCAGTACAAGTTTTATGGAACAAGGCTCTGGAGATATTTAAACACATCCATTAGTCATTAATTAAATCCATGATGTTGTAGCTATAAGACAAATGTTGGGAAAGCAACAGCAAAAAAGTCACTGATAATCAGACATTAATAAGCATGACAATACATCCATCCAAAGAAATGGCTGCTTACCTACAGGTAAGTAGCTAGAAAATCACATAATAATGTCTGTACATACACACATAGCATTACAGTTATGAGCAGTGATTCCCGCCAAAAGGAAAATTCCAAATTATATGTCTACTGTCCAGTTATACCCACAATCTTCCTGAAAGTAGACTCCTCTCAGCTTGCTCCAAATATGTTAGAAACTGAATGGCACAATGAGAGAATCAATAGTAATTTTTACCATTGAACAAAGGTATCCTCTATGGCCTCTCTTTTGAGACTTCTTGATGTATGCCTGTTCAGCCTTCTAAAACAAATTTTTTTAATCTTATATTTTTGGTAAATTGGTGAGTTTGTTGATGTTTTAGAAAACAGAGTGATTACCTGCAAGAAACTCTAGCAGTTGTTGCTGATCTTTTCTAGATTCATTTATTAGCATACCACTAATGCAAGTGCTTGTCCGCACTCTGAATCTGACAAACAGAACGAGCTGCTTTGATTGAATACCCTCCCTCAATCCATACAGTTTGGTGGGACAGCACAAGGCATGTTTCAAGTGGAATTTGTTCTCTTTTGTCACACTGAGCACCTGTGTAATACATTTTTGCACCTTTGACCAGGAAATAGAATTTGCAGGGACAAGAGGCTTTCAAATGTCATTTTGTGAGCTTTCCATAGGTTCATCATTGGCAGGGAAAGTGGCTTGCAGAACTTAACAGCAGATTATGAATGTGAACTGATAGCTGGCCATAATTTCTGAGCCTACAGGTTATTCGTTTGCTACTTTAACTACTCAAAAAAAGGAGATAGAACAGTCTTTTAGGTAACCTGACATACCCTAGATTCACCAAGAATAACACATAACAAGAAATAAATGGAGACGTAAATGCTGCAGTATCTACAAAGTGAGGAAACATGAATCAGTAACTGTTAATATGACTTGGGAACATGCATAGCTATACTCCAGTTCACATCTTTTGTGGTTTTACATTTTTAATTGGACATATAAGATTTTGCTGAGAAACACCTGTTGTATGTGCTGAATATCCTCATGGCCTTTAGTGAGCTTTGTTTCAGGAGAAAAATAGGATGACGTATTAGATAGCTGTCAATGAAGGAGGAAAATAGAGTAAGCAATTAAACATAAACCTGAAATGTTGATACGTATTAATATATTAGAGTAAAAGAATGTCTTTCCCAAACTTCTAAGTCCTTTGGTAATAGTAAAAGCTGTATCAGCAGAGGCAAAATACTGTCCTCCCTTTCAGGCTTGGGAAAGATTTCAGAAGAAATAAAAAGCAAAACAAAAAAAAGTCTTCCTAACCCTCAAATTAACAAGCAAAAAATCTCTCTCCCTATCATGGGAATGATTTAGTTCCCCAGTACCTTCTCAAAACCAGATTTTTTTTGCCAAAAAGGAAACTATTTTGAATCAAACTGGCATTGAGTTTTGGAAATACCTCAGGGTTGAATTTTTCTGTATGCTGGCTTGCAAGTTCAATTTCAGCTACCCCAGAGCTCCAAGGGGCATATCCTTCCTCCTTCTAGGCACTTACACTTACTACATTCTGGTATTCTTTTATTTTAATTTAGTAAAACACTCCTTTAAAGTAGCTATCTATATCTATCTATCCCTATATAAATGAAGCTGACACAGGACATACACTTGCTAACACTAATCCTGTAGAAAACTGGAAGCCTTTCTGCAAAATGGGTTTGTGTATGATGGTGCAGATGTAGGAAGAGTGCAGTTGGTACACTGCTTCACTGTAATGATGTCTAGCTTTTTGGAGGGGATTGGGGCAAAATGTTACCCACAAGCCCTGCTAACATTGTTCACAGACCCAGGAAATAGAAGGTTAAGATTAAGGCCAATAGAAGGAACAAATTCTGATATTCTCCATTGCATATTATTCACCCAGCAACACTCTTGGACACTAAAAAGTAAGGACCACTGGCATGAAGTCTTGCCCAAAGGACTATAATTGACAGTTGGTGTCTCTCATCAGAATTTATTTCCTGTCACTATATTTGCCAAGTCCTGCAAAGTCCCAGCAAGGGCCACAGATCTGTCTCCTTCATCTCAGAGATAAACTGTCTGGTGAACGTGAAAGCCTCTTCTGGTCATATCCACACGTGACCTGCCTATGTTAACAACCAAACTGGGAGCACAGAGCTCTCTAAGCTAGCTGGACATAAGTAACCTCTGGTCCCAGCATGAACTGATGACATAAAACATACCAAAAGTCAGGACTGACTGATTTGAGGAAGGTTAATTTGGGAAGGTGCAATGCTGGGCAAATATGACTAAGGTGCACCTAGACCCAGCGAGGACCTCTGCCAGGTGCTGCTGCTTCTGTGTCATGAGGACACCAACGACTCAGGCCATCAGTTTAGCCCTTTCCACATCATATTCCCTTGATGACACAGACATATCTGCCCTCTAGCGCACACTTTTCTCTTCACAATCTGACTCAGTCAGGTGTATAACCAGCCCACTGCCTATCCCAATGATAAATGTGAGCATTTTCCTACCCTTTGTGTTCCACAACAACAAATTGAAATCTTTAGTTTCCCTGTGAGTTTCACCAAATCTTCCCACAAATCCATTAATCTTATTCCATTACATTTTCTAACACAGAGAGACACCACCAGTTTATAGATTCACAGAGTTTAAGGACAGAAGATCCTGTTTGATTAGTTACTCTGCTCTCCTATGAATATGTGTGTATATAATAGACCACTACAGTTCAAATAGATAGCTCCCTGTGGAGGAAAAAAAATCAAGATAAAGTGCTTGGCAAGTGGCAGAGTCTCTACACAAGCCTGCATTGGCAGCATAATTATTTACCATTCTGTTAATCTATTAGCCATGATTTTATATTAACTTCATGAACACTGAGGAAAGTGTTGCAGTGTGCTGAACACAGTATCTGTCCCTGCAGAACACCATGAAAAACACCTGCACTTGGTGATGACTCCCCATTGACAACTACCTGTGTTACCTGTCAACTAGCCAGATTTTAATTTCTTTAACATGTGTTTTATTGACATGGTATAGTGCTAGTTTTTTCAGTCAGAATAAAACATTGTACAAAGTCAAATGCTTTTTAAATGTCTCAGTGTATCACATCTACTCATTTACCATATCAGCCAAGTTTATCATCATCAAAGAATGAAAGCAAGCTTGTTTAACAAAGATTTATTTTCCATGAAATCATGCTGGACGGTATTAATTATAGTCTTACCTTTTTGGTCCTTTATGAAGTGGATCCTCCTCTGGATGTTCTTCTAATTAACCATGGCATGAAATCCAGCCTACCATTTCCCAGGCCTTCTCACATGCCCTTTTAGAGTCTCTGTAACATGAGCAGCACTCTTTTGTCCTGGGGTTTTCCCCAGTAGTTTAAAATGTATTTAAAGCAAACAAAGCTGGGGCACAGAATTCCTTAGCTTGCTCTTTCAGGACACTTGCATGCAGGTTTGGGGAATCTGATGGGTTTATCATATTTTTATCCTTGGCAGAAGATCTTTACCCTTCTTGGTTACAGATCATAACACAAGTCACAGTGCATCATTTCTTATACTCTGGTCTATCAAAGTACCTAAGCTGGTTTTCGTAACAAAATTGATTTAGCCTAGCAAACTATGAGCAATAATTATAAAAAATGCCTGGGCTGTTTCTATAGGTAAGGTCATCTGCTGTGGAAACTGGTGAGGAAAAAAAAGTCCACCCTCTCAGTAACATGCTTCACAGATCTAATGCACAAAGGAACAAAGCAAAATGGGTGATTACTGGATTCCTTCTCTCCCCCTCTGACAAACAGAAGCAGAGCAACAATAGTCAATCTGTTCCTATCATAAATTAAGAATTTTTAAGAAAATATAGAAAATAAATGCAGCCAAACAATCCTAACTTACTTACAAATTATTTCTCTTTCCTGCTGTCTACATCTGTTTTACATACTTCAGATTCTGATTCCTGAAGAAGACCCTGTTCACATAAGTTTGACTTGAACATCAGGAGCAGACTAGCAAAAATAGAGAAAGCTACTTGTGATGGCAAAGTTAAATATGTCTACAATAGTTTGCAGGACCAGGACCAGTGTTGTTAGTAACTGACTTTCTCTTTACTCACAAAGCAAGACAAAAAAGGATAAAATTTCCATTTCTTTCATAACATGAGTTAAAAATGTAATTTACTGAAGAACTTTCAGACTCTAAACTAATTGCTGGATGCTGCTGGTCAGGTTTTTAATGACCTCTTCATTGCCTCTCTTTCATTCAGTTTTGGCAATTTTCTAAATGAAAATGGTTTCAACATGGAAAACAAAGATTTTCTGAAAGCATTGGAATGACACCTTTGATTTTTAAATAAATAATTTTTGTGAATAATAACTATTCCTCAGACTGGACTCAAAATCTATGGTACCCTTTATTACTTTAAAAGGGTTATGTGTTGGAAAACCCCAGCACCCTGTTTGAACAGTACCCAACTCACTATAACAACAACTGGGGTGAGGGCATTGAAATCCAGTGATGATATATGTTGGGTATCAGTAATAAATTGCTATTAATGAGCCATGATAGTAGCTGATATTTTCCACTTTAAATTCTTGTCATACATCATGCATGGGTTTCTTTGTATTTTAAGACTGGACTCATATCTAGCTTTTTATGTAATAAAAAAGAACTGACAAAGGCTATATTTGGCAATAGGTGGTAGAATAAATCCCTGCCTGACTCCTTAAGGTTTCGAAAGTTATTTTCAAGAGAAGGCGTGGCTTTCAAAAAGGTCTGTGTTTTAGTAGGTATAATTTTGAACCTTAAGTGAGATTTAAAATATGAAGGCTCAGTATACAAAATGAATTCCCAATGAATTTCAATGTTTCATCAGTTTTAGAGAAAGAATATTATTTACATCAAAAACATTATTACAGATGCCTCTTTTCAAGAACAAGAACAATAGCCAGGTTTGTTTTGTTTGTGACTTTTTTTCCAATGAACTATACAAGTGTACTTTTAAAAAGACACAATGGTCAATTCAAAAACATCCTTTTCACCTTGTGAACAACAAAATATATGATGAATAGCATACAAAATCAGTTTAGGTACTCTTGTAGCCATAAGAGTGTCTCTATTACTAGTTTTGCAGAGCTGCCATGTATGAAATGCTTAGTGTCCAAAGATAGAGCCACAAAGCTTTGACAAAGAACTACCCGACTGGTCTTATTGTCTTTGAGGTTGTAAAAATCACCCAGTTTCAAGAATGTCCTATGTATATACTGTGTTATTATCAGGAAAATGACTTATGTTCTGATATTAAATTTCAAATTGTAGATGTCTTAAAAGCAAATAAATCTCTTTTCTCTTTCTTCTAGAAAAAAAAAAGGTAGAAAAATTGTAAATCTTATTTAGGTTTCTTGGATTTAATTTTTTCTGATTTCATGGGGGGAGGGAGGGGAGAATCCCACTAGCACTGGTAATTGCATAAATGCCACAGAAAAAAAGGAATGGATGAATAAAATAATTCAAGCAGTGACGTTTACTACCTGGACCAGATTAGTTTGCTGCAAATCTAATTTGCATGAGATAACATTAAATATAGGAGAAAATGTAACTAATGCCCAGAACAGCTTATAGTTATATAGCTCAACTACCACTAAAAGAGTGTGAATAAGGGAAAGTAAATAAATTATTATTTAAGGGCTTTATATTAAAAAAGACATTTTGAAGATGTTACTTTTCATCTTCACATAATTTCTTTTCCTCCTATCTTAGATTACTTTTACAGTGTGGAAGTTTGCCTCTTCTAGCAGATGGTCTAAACAGCTTGTGGGCACATATTTTGATCCATTATAAAGTTTTATACACTTTATTAGAAATTAATGTGATATTATGAATAATCTTGATAGCAGTGAAATCTCACACCTCTAAGAGATCAGCCAAGGTGTACTTATGATGCACTTATACTTATTCATCATGCCTCTATTGAATACAATAAAAAATAAGGTTCACTATGTTAGAAAGCATTTTATTGTCTTCTTCTGTATCTCATTTTATGCCTAAACTAGTAAATGGACTTCTTTCTAATGACATAACCATGTTATTATCAAAGTGCACATTGTACTGCCCAAGATGAAAGCAGTATGTTTGGAAATCCAATTACAAATTCTTTCAATCAAAAATACTGTGAAGGCATTTGAATATTTTTTGACCTAAAAGAATTAAAACTGCAGGTATACTGTGTATTTAACATGTAGCTGCCTTTTTCAACTTTCCATTTATTTCTAGATTCACCTGAAAAAGGAGCTAAGTCAAATTCAAGTAACTTTGGCAGTTCTGAACATAACATTACTTTTCCACAATAGGAAAAACTACACACATTTTGCATATGGTGCCCATGAATAAAACACCTGAGACCTGCTCCACCCAGAATTTGAAATTTATCTGTCATCGTTAGGGACCGTGATTCTGTATTGTACAAAATAAAGAAGAAAAGGAAGGAAAGAAGAAAGGAAAGAAGGAAGCTTGCTTTTCTTCAAATGCCAACAAAAAAAATTAAAATTGAAGTGAACACCTGTTTTAAGAAGCAAATGTGTAAAAACAATAATTTGGACACCTCAAGTTTCATCTTTAAGTGACTGTCATATCAACATGTTCAGTCTTACAGAAAAAAATACAACCTTCCACCTGCCAGCCCTGCCAAATTCAAACTGAGGTGGATGGGCAGGTCATGTTCTTCTCCTTTCTCTCTGAACATAATGCTCCAAGTTAGTCTCTCAGTTACATTTTTTCAGCTGCCCATATTGTTTTCTATTTAGATTCCTGGTAATGCCTTTGGGTCAATTGCTTTTTGAAGCAATCACACATAAAATAAAAGAAGACTTTTGCATTGGTCCTGAGGATAATAGCGGACTGTCAGTTCCCTTTTCTTTTTATACTCAAACTAAGAAAAATAGGCATTTTAGGGCATGATTCACATGACCCATTTTTCACGTCATTTTTAAAGGACATGATCTGAGCCCCTAGAGGTGCTCATTTCTCTCCTTTAACTGTAAGAGGAGCTGAAGGTGACTAGCTCTGATGCTTACATTTGATCAGGTGAATATCACCCCATTTGCCACTGATGACATTCGAGCAGGATGAGTCATTCAAAAACAAGCACTGAAGGATTTGAAAAGAAAAAGACTAATCAGGAGGATCTTAAAAAACCAAGCACACAAAGTAATAAAGATTATTAGCTACAACATAGAGCAGGCAGAAGCCAGAGACAAGGAAACACCATTTTGCAGAATATGTTAAGACTTTCAAAGACTCACCAGTGATGTCACCCCAGACAGGCTCCTAAGGAAAATTACTTGCCATTATTATATGACTGCTTCAGAGAAGGTCCCATCATGGGGCAGTCATGTGAGGAGGGTGTGGGAGAACCCACAAGGCAGAGAGACATGAGCTTCTCTTCCAAAAGGATTGACTTCTGGAAAAAAAGAAGGGAACTGAACTGAAGGCTCCCACGCTCTCTGAGTGTGCCTGTTATTTAACCAGACTATTGCCTAGAAAGAGGGATGCTCTTTTTGCTACCTTTTAAAACAAAAGCATTGCCCTCTTTTAAGAATAGGGCATGAGTACTTACATTTAGGACAGGTTTCCAGGCTGCAAATCCTTTGTGGAATATCTGCCAGTACTTCTGGTTGGCACAAAGACACCAGAGGGCCTTCAGTCCTCCACATTTTCTGTCTTCAGCATCAGCCTCCTTAAACATTTCCTTTTCACATACAGCGGACCTTCTTTTAACTGCTCCCCCTTAGATTTGTACCTCTTTTAGGATCCAGGCCTATATTTCTTTGCGTGCTCTCAAAGGAAGATAATGGAGTAACCAAGCTATAGGAGCACTCAGATTCCTCCCAGTGTGGTTTACCTCAACTTCCTCAACTGCTCTACACCTCAGAGCTTACCTACATCTTCATAATCTTTTCTGATGCTGAGTAATCTAGATAATTGTCTCATACAAATTTTGTCATCTCCTCACTAACTCAACTACTCACCAGCCTCTTCAGTACATTAACAAGTGTGTTAAAACAGCATTGATCATTGAATAAAACCCTGAGGCACTTCCCTGTTAACTTTATGCTATCATGGAAGCTTGCTATTTTTACTAGTCTGTTTAGCTGTTTTCCAAACCAAGCAATACAGTTTCTGGAGTGGAACTAGCTTGTTTCTTCAGCAGCTGCTTGTAAGGGGCCTCTGAAATGCTAAGGGAAGAATACCTGTGGATATAAAAGCCAAACACACCAGAATCTGAAAACTCATAAGAAATGAGAGATCGCGTAATGTATATCAGTGCTTGTTCTCTCCAAGAGCACTGTCTTGAATCTTTTCTTCTCCTTACCCAGACCCAGCGGGTGCAAAGCAACCAGAAAGTCTATATAACCAGTATTGGATTAATGTAAAAAGAACTATTAAGTGAACACAGCTCTAAGAGTCTTCTCTCAATGCCCACTTTCTTCTAACATAAAAGCCAGCCACATAGCTGGGGGAAAGGCTCTTTAGATGGGCCATTTACTTCCTGAACTTCTCTACCTGCTAAAATGCTCTGGTGAAAACTGCTGCATCTGGTACAATAGCGAGGCTTGAGCTATTCTTAAAGGAGTAAGATGAGCAACATAAGTGTAATGTAATACCACGGTCTTCCTGTGGAACAGGCACAGCATCAATACATTCTCCATTTCATCCATTTCTAGCTGCCCTATTTGAGAAAAGCCTTGACAAATATAATTAGAAGCTCAAAAGAAATCTCACCTTCTTCTTGAACAGCCCATGAAGACCTTCACAAAATCCCAACTCTGCTGAGGGCAATGATGTCAGTCAGTGTCAAGGATTTCATTCCAGCTCTTTTTGTATATGATTTTTTTTTTCAAGTACCTCATATATACAACAAAAGAGTTCCTTTTTGAGATGATGTTTGACTGTAATGCCATTCTGGCATTAGGTGGATTTGGGAGACAGCAGGATTAAGTATTTCTACTATTTTTCAGTATTTGAACACAACCAGTAAAGCATCATTGGCTCCACTAGAGAGAGCTCTTGTGCTAGCATAATTGTATTAATAAACATAATTACTTGTTTGAAATCACTGGAACTATCTATGGAGTAAGATATGTTATACATATAGAAGAAGAGTTAGCAGGATCTGGTATTAGATGACCAGAGTTTCTATGACCTACTAAATATATGCTGCAAAATATTCTCTTTGTACCCACCTTTGAAAAGTGTTTAGATAGGATGTTTTCTATTTGCATGAAGACCTTTTCAATTTATCCTGGCTGTGGAAAAAAAAAAAATTACAGACTATGGCTTGCAACCAAACTGTGTCCTACTAATGAGTATTTGCAGCTTTCTTGGCTCAAATATTGAAGGCCAATGCTCAGCAGAAGTGCAGCTGTTTCAAAGTTGTTAGAGTGGCTATAATCCTACTTTAATCCCTGTGAAGAGTAAGCAATTAAATTAGGGAATAATTTTGTTCAATATGCTGAGGTGGGGCCTACAGAGCCCCCGGTACACACAGAGGTATGGCAGACCTGTATAGATCTGTAACCCTGCCCTGGGATACTTGAAGGAAAAATGCCAGGAGACACTAAGGCAGGAAATATTGTTACTGAAGGAGTAGGAAGAGATTAGGAAAGTTTTGACTAGTGGGGGCCCCAGTGGGGTTTAGATTTTAGCTATAATCATTCATCTGTCCTAATCCTACAAAGTGGTTTGACAGAGAAGAATGGAAGGAAAACTACTGAAGCATGTGCTATAGGTACAGGGAGGACTATCGATTGAGAGAACTACACTTCCTTTTCTACTCTGCTTCCCACTGCACTTGCTGTATCTAGTTTTATGCTATTGAACCTCAATTTCTGTGCTGCAAATACACAGATTGGTTTTGTTATTTTCTTATGAATGTTTTGGGAAAAAGAAGAACTGAATCATAGTCTTACTTACCTGAAATATCCTGACTTCAGTAATCCTGTGACAGAGCACCAGATTTAAGGTCTAAACTTGAACATATATGGTCTAAGAAGCAAAAAAAAAAAAATGCATGCCTTCTTACTGTATAGTACACCAAAATTCCATCTGAATCTCTCCAGTAAATCTGCAACTTTTTGATTAATAAGAGAGTACTGTTCTATCAAAGGAAGCATTAAATTTCCCATGCACTTTTTTCCCCTCCCCCACCACCTTCATCACTGCTTCCCCAATTTTTACTTGCCAAATGTTTTTGAGTTGAAAGGCTGCTTAACCCATGGCATCCCACCTACACTGTTATTCATTCAGCTCCTACTTAAATAAATGAAGACTTTGGGGAGTCATCATATCATAAGCCTGTCTTTAAACTTAAACACACAAGTGCTTTGGGTATCTTATTTCCAATCGAATCTACTACGTTCCCCTAATAGGTACAATCACTGTAAAACAAGCTCTCTTACATTTTTTTTTAACTGACAGTCATTAGAGACTTCTTTAGTGCATCGGCACAAAATACAAATTTATTTGGCTGATTGCATCTGCTCATATCTCCTCTTTTAGAAGCATTATATCAGAACTATATCAGTCCAATACCTTTAAAGTTATTTTTTACAATGTAATATACAAAATTATGATGTTTTTCCTGGATCTGTATATGAACTTAAAAGAATATGACAGTCAATTGCATCCATCAAACCACTCAATAATTCAAAGGTTACTAGCATTTTTAGTTTGCTTTGTAATGGATTTTCCACAAGTATCCACTGAGATTCAACATTCATTTATATTCCTGAAATATATATCATAGGGTCTTTCATTTAGACATTTGTTATTCTTCTAACCTACAGATCAGAAAATAAAATCCAAGCTGGTTTTTTTCAATGTTGCTACTATGCATTAAGCTGCATAAGCTTGCCTCTGTGTGAAATTAGTAATAAAGATCTCTGTGCAAAACAAAGCCTGACACTTACTGTACGTGAGTTATATTAAGACAGCTACCTAATCACAGAAAAACAGGTCATATATCCCCAGCTAGTATACACAGCTGGGATGTACACATAAGTCCTCCTTCACAGGGTTGCTTTATTGACAGGTGTTATACAGACAGAATTTGTGGCTTCATCATTCAATATATGAATTTTTCATCTTAAGATCTTTATTTTAAGTAGCAAGCAAGTTACATTAAACAGTAATATTACATGCGACTTAAAGAAGAGCTTCAGATAGAGGGTTATCCATCATAGAGTCAAATATACAGACTTATTATTTATCTACTAGGCTAGCCCTTCATTTTACCAATCCTAAAGAATTGCTCTAGGAACTGCGGAGTTAAAACCTACACAGTGATTCAGAGCTTGGAAATGGGATGTACTAATAAATAAGGCAACCAAATAACAAAATACATCCAAAGGCAACTACTCTTTTAATTTTATACATCCCCAAATCCCTATCTTCTGCATGTTAATTGGTTTCCTCAGTGCTCCATCAAAATTAATTGTGAGAATCAAAATGCTCATACAAACCAAGCATTCGACTAAACCAAGTAGTCAACTAAAAAAAGGTCGAGCAGTTAACATTGTTCCAAAACCACTAAAGAAAAATGCTGATATTGTATTTGAAAAAAGTGACAGTGCTTGACCTCTTTCAGAAGTTTGTAACACTGTCATCCTTTATTGAAGATAAAGGCAAAAGCAAAGCACAACACAGTGTATTAACAACATGTCAATTTTTTCCATTTCAAACAATAAAACATTGTTTTCAGGCTTGAGCTCTTTGCTTTGTTTTTTATATTATGAATGATAGTTTATCTTTGTTTTGTCATCTTTCTGAACAGTGGTTTTATGAACAGCTGCTAAGACTGGCTGGTTTTATGAACAGCTGCTAAGACTGTAAGCAAGACTTCTTCTGGTAATGTATTGTTATATAATGGGAAACAGACTAAATTCTAAAAGAATAGTTAATTGATTTCATTGCATGTCAATTAGATTGTAAAATATATCAAATCATATTTCATTAAAATGTATTTGGATGTTTAAAATAAGCAAACCAGGTGTGATTTTCTTGGCTTTTTTTCCCACCAGGTCTCAAAACTGTAGTAAAACTATTTTTCTGTAAAAAAAATAGTAGCAGTGAAAGATTATTTGACATAAATATAGCATGTACTTATCTCTGAGGCACACATATATTCTGATTCTTAAAATATCAGAATATTTTTAAAAGTCAAAATTGCACGCTTCGTATGTATGATGCGAACTAGATACAAAAAGAGGAAAACTGTTGGAAAGATTTGCTGAACCATTTCTATATTTAAATGTTCATCAAAGTGTTAAAAATAAATCTTCATTTCTTTTGAGTGTGAGTGCTCTGAGCACGCTGTGTCATCTCTAATGGAAAAGTCAGGTCATTTACTCAGGTATGATGCACTTGCTACTGAAAAAAACATGATGATTTGTCTCTTTTTATTACATATTATTCAGATAATGCTAAATAATTAAGTTATTTAGAATCTAGGAACTTGTGACATTAAGAAAGTAAACAGAGATGATAATAGGAAAGGATTTGGAATACTTTTGCTTAGATTTTTACAATCCCTAAAGATTTCACAGAAGAAGTTAGAAAGACACAAGCCATTTTCAAAACTGTTAAAGTTTCATTTAATTAAACATTGAAATTTTGTTATGTTATTCCAAGAGTATGATAGCAAAAAAGACAGCATATGATTTAATTACACCTCAGAATTAATTTCCAGTTCCTTTTAGCTGAGGTATTCTATTCTATGTATTTATAATTTGGTAGAAGACTTTATGGTTTAACTGCAGAAATTACCTTGTCCTAGAAATACTAAATGAAAATTGCAGCTAAGGAGGATTCAACTCTGGATTCTGACACTTAACTTTAGGTTTTTGCAGTGGCATCTATATGTGAGCTGGGGAGGGGATTAGGGTCCCCCTGGAGTCGAAGAAGATTTAGCCAATACAGCCGATGGAGTCTAGAGGCCCGAGGTAGGTTTCTACTGCTGTAAGCTGCCTGGCCTCCAACTGCTGCTCCAGAAGGGCACAAGTCTCCTGTGCAAGCTGTGCTAGATCTAACAAAGCTATTAGATAAAGATGATGACCACAGCAGCTCCAGTGACACTAGATGATTACATTTAGGCAACTTCCTAGAGCCCCATTGACTTTAATAGGAGTTTAGATGCTAACTCACAAGTAAGCAACGACATTCAGTTGTCTGAATCTGGAGCTGAATTGCACCCACAGTCTCACCCAGCACATGTGCCATAGCTATTCCTTAGGAGGCATAGTCTCTTATCTAACTTTAACTTCTAATTGCAAATGTTCCAAGAGAAACTATTTGCTAAACTGCTTCACAACCTAAAGTGTCTTGATGTTATATTTTTATACCTGAATTTTTTCTCTTTCTTCTTTTTACTCATAATTAAACCTTCTTAAGCCAGCAACAATTTCCTGAGATTAAAAACCCTCAACCACTACATACTGTTAGCATACTGCTCTCTCTTCCTTACCAACTTTCCTCTGCAGTTACATCCTGACAAAGCTGTGCATGTCTTACTTTTATACTCCTTCCTCATAAAACCAATTTTGTCTTCCATTGTTTTCATCCAGATTATTTTTGTTGTTCTTCTCTAAGTTTCTCCCAGGGTCTTTTTAGTAGTGTGAAATTCAGAACTGAAACAATATCAGCTCTGGCCAACAAAGCTGTGTAAAGTGTTATTTATGCCTGGGAACTCTTCCAAGGAAGAAAGCAAAATGCAGGAATAAGAAGTGGCAAAAGCCTAATAGCAGCTGGTGTGCCAACTGTATTACAACTATTTGTGCTTTGAATCTTTGTCTTTCCAAACTGGTAAGGTCTGTAAGAAAGTCATTGTCATTCTTCAGAAGAATAAATTGCCTTAAAGCAGCTTGTATCTACTATCTGTGGGAAATCCATTAATTAATCTCTATTTTATTCTGAGACAACTTTCCCAGTTTCCCTTAGTTTCTTTCACTCTCAAAAACTGAAATTATCTGGCATGGCAAAAAGACTATATTCAGTCATTGTCCAGTGATCTGCTAAAGTATCCAAGGTAAAATTTTAAAACGCATCTAAATATCTTAGAAACCAAATCCACATGTTCAGAAATGAATATGACACTACCTGTATTTGAGCATGGAAACAAGCAAACAGATGCTCATATTGCTTTTCTTGAGAGTTCAGTACCTACAAGCTTTTGAAAATCCCAGGAAGTCCTAAGAGCCCCATGATGTAATGTATGGTACCACCTTTTGTGTGAAAAGTTTGCTATTTCAGAAATAGAGATTCTCTGCTAATTTGATTATGTAAAAGAAGTTATCATGTCTTTTCCTTCTTTCCTATCTGTATTTGGCTGAGATGTAACTACCTTACCCCTAAAATGAAGATCACAGTACTTTGTGAGTTATTTCTAGATCAGAATATTGCAGAAGACTCTACCTAGAGCCATGTCTTAAAATTTGTCCTCAGGCTGAGATGAATGCACAGCTTAGAGATTTATTTTTAAACGCTATCCCTGTTCTTGTCAATGGGCTGCAGGATCTACTTCTGGGCGGAACATAAGGCACTTCTTTTCATTTGTGCACCCCTAATCTGTCTTTTCTACCTGAGACACTGTATCGTTTCCCAGGGCATTATCCTGCATTTAAGACCTGTGGATACTATCCATTTAAAACAGAAGAGGTACAGTCAGCATTTTCTCTTCAAAGACAACTTCACTTTGGAATTAATATCCTCAGTTGGCCTAGAATAACCAGAAACTCTAACTTCCTTCTATTTCAGGAGGGAAGTTCTAATTTCAAAAATATCAGCTGATGGTTATTTTTTAAAGGCAATGACACAAGAAACATGTTACCACTTTGGCTCTGTGTTTATTTCTGTATTGTGTTCTTCAAGCAAACAATAGAGCTAATATTGGAACATTTTTAAAAATGCAGGAAAATTATTAATTAATGTATCTATTAATTATTTGGAAAAATGTGAAAGCCACGGTGGTGTATTCACAGATGTCAAAATAATTTAGGTTACTGAAAACTAGGAAACATTGTGTGGAATTCCAGAGGCACTTAAAACACTTCTGCACAGTCTGACTGCAGTTAAAACTCCATGTTAACAAAGGCATGTTAATGTACAGTGGAAGGTAAAACACTCAGTACAGTCTGAGCTGCTGGTACACCTTTATGAGCTCTAAGAGAACTGTAAGCATTTGGGAATTAGGCATAGGAGACAACGAGTCATTGTTGGCAGCTCCATTAAGATATCTATTAATTATTTGTGGATTTGGGGGCTAAATTATAAAATATATTAAAAAATGGATTAAAATAATACCTGAAAAGTGATATAATGCCATTATGTAATCAGATTAGCAAGGTGTGTGTTAACTGCCCGTAAACCATGTTATTCCCTTCACACTGTTCCATTCTCATTTCTATAATTTATTCACCTTTTAATGTCTGTTTTAAAGTTTGATTGTAAGCTCTTCAGGGCAAGAGCTCTGCATTTGTGCAGTATACAACCAAAAGGAACCTCGTGCAGTGTGGAGGTTTGTGAGCACCAACACACTAAAAATTAACACACGTACTACTACAGATCAGTAGCATGCTTTCATTTTGAATGTTGTGCTTAATTCTAGTCATTTAAAATAAATAATAGATTGCAAATGGAAGGTGTTCGCAGAACATAAATGCAAATATAATAACAACAAATATTCATGAAAGAAAACCTTTTAAAGATCAGGATTCTTTCCTTCAGAAACACCTAAATGATAAATAAAATAATGAATGCTAAAGCAAGAGCAAATTGTGAACTCTTAATCATCTCTTCATAGCAGAAAAACAAGGAAACAGCCAATAAGTTTAAAGGAAAATCAACAACCTATAAAATGACTCTTTTTTTCTCATTATGGGAAGGGAAGCAGAAGAATTTTTCATGACAGCATATAATTGAGTCCAACAGCTTAGCAAGACTCAAAAAATGAGCAGGATGGAAGAGTGGAATTCAGGTGCCTAAATGCAGGACACAAGAGTCATTTAAAGTGCCCTAAAGTATCACAAGATGTCCATGTGGCAAATACAACAAAACCTACAGGAGACATGCTCCTTTCTGAAGGCAGCTAGAGACCAACTGGGACACTCAGGACATCTCCATAGAATAAAAATTCCTTAAGGATAGAAACCTACATTCTCCTATGTATAAGCTAACAAGTGTTTTATGGAAATTAGGATAAACAATTACCTTCAAAGCAGGTTATTCTTACAGGTATACTCTAATTTGATAGGTACTGGCTGGTGCCATAGATAGATTACTCTTGTAGTAGCATGGTACTATGGTATGTCATTTCTTGGGCTTGCCACTATACCCCTGTATGAGTGACTCAAAACTGAGCTGGCTTTTATTGCTCATTATACTGCCCTGTATGATTGTGCCCAATTTGCTGACAGCAAATTGGACAGTTATTTTTCCAAAAGGAAAGTTAATTTAATGTTGCCATCAAGGATTTGGGTGCAGATCTCTTTTCAAAGTCTACTGGGTCAAAGCGAAACCGATTATCCTACATCTCTACCTTTAGGTTCTTACTACAACAGAGGCTTAAAAGTTGAGGGAGAAACTTCAATCTCAGATAACAAAGCGTCTCACGTGCTCTTTTTTGTTATTACTGTTTATATGAGATTGCAGATATGATTTGATACCATCGATTGCACATACAGACATATCCTTCTTGGAGACTGGCATCTTAAATTCTTAGTCCCCCATCATGTGGTAGGTTGAATATCGGAAGTAAGTTTTCTCCCTGCAGACTCTACTCAGTCCAAAGCCTGGATAGAATTCATCATGACTCATCAAGGCACACGAAACAGAGGGGAAGGCTGGAGGAAATTGCCTGTAAATATGGCTTCTTCACTGATTGCAATATCAGACATTAAAACAGGAGGCAATTTTAAGTTTGAGTATTTTTTCCCCTCAGGATACCATTCACTAATATTGACAACAGGCATTACCTTCTATGTTCAACCCAACCTATACCTGCTCACCCAAAGCCTCTTCTGTTTTTGCACTTGAGGTCTATCTGTAATCTTACCTTGACATTGGCTTCAAAAGAGCTGGAAAATCCTTTCAGAAGCAGCTTTGGGGAAGGCCACTGGGGAGTAGTCCAACAGAAAGAGCACTGACATTTTCTGTCTTTGGGGCAGTGTGGCAGCTTTGGCATGACTTCAGTCTGGCCTATCTTGTTTTGATGGAAAATATATTACCATCTTGATTTGTCCTGATACAGTAGCTTGATCCTTTTGTTATTAGATACTGAGTGTTCTTTTCTAATGAAAGTCTGTAGGCAAGACTCGCAGCATAAAAGTAACGTGGAAAGTTCAAAACAAACAAAAGAAGATAATACTTCATATGGCAATTGCACAAGCATTGGAACTCCTTGCACAGGATATTGCCAGTGCTAAAATTTACAGCAGCTAAAAAAGCAATGAGAAAAATTCATGAAGGAAAAAATTCATCAAAGGCCACTAACACAAAGATGCTACCTTTATCACAGGCCCTGACCTGAGAATTGCTGGAGCTTGGGAGACCGCCACTGCATTTTTGCCCTGGTGCTTTATTTTGGGATAGGCATCCTCTGTGAACCTGTCAGAAACAAGATGAGGGTGGACATTTGATCTCCTGCTATGCCTCTTATGTTTATTTTAAAAGCATTTAATTGTTCAAAGTGGCTCAGAATTTGAAAAGTAAGCACAAGTTTCAGGCGAAAGAATTTAAGCTCTATTTTTCAAATAAAAGTCTTTGATAAATCCATTTAACCAGACGTGTCCACTAGTCCCTTTATTTTCCTTTTGTGATCGAGACTGACCTTTTTCTCTTTTTCTATACATATCCTATTATATTTTGATATTTAATTGGTTTCTTCCTGAAAGTACTCATTGCTCAGATTGTAAAGATTGTAGAAAGATTGTAAATCTTTCATTGTTTTTACAAGCCCTGTGTGCAAGCAGGCCTTGAACTCTCTGAAGTCCTCTAGGCGTCTCAATTTGCATAGCAAATGATTGATGGTGACAAAATGTAATGTAATATTGGGTTTCTTTTTCAAACTGTGAAGTGTTCATGCAAGAGCTTTGAGAAAAATGTTCTGATTGGAAAGAAAGAAGAAAAAGAGTCTTTTAATAATCATCTCAAAACAGTGCTGCAGAGTTTTTCTTATTATTTGGTAACAGAATCCCGAAATTAAGGGAGAGATGATAAACATTGCTTACAAAGAGAAAATACAGTGAATTTTACCCAGTAAAGTTTTGCAATGGGAGACTCCATCTCTATATCATTACAGCAAAGGCATCTGCTCTAATAGATACGAATGCTCTTAGAGATGCAAATCCATACTTTAATGAAGACTTCAACAAACTGGAAAGCCTGACGTTTTTATTGGTTGGGAACAGCTTCTCAAACAGATTTTTTTTAAATTAAAAATTGCAGCAATTTCTGTAAATGGCTCGTACATGATTTAGGCCCCTGGGAAGAAAACAATTTTCACCCAGGTTTATAAAACTGCAAATTTAAAATTATAATTATGAAAATGTTTCAGTTCAATCCACATTTGAAATCTTTTCTGATAACCTAGTATTGAACAGTTAAATTTCAGACCATTTTTCCAAATTTTAATACTTTTAAACTTGAAAACTGTGCTGAAATTTATTGTTACAGAAATGGTCAAAATGTGGCTAGTGAAAACCTAGTTATTTGTATACAAAAAGCACATATTTTTTAATAATGATTTTATATCTTAATCTTTAAAAATCAATAAGACAGAAACAAAAATTGGCAAAAATTAGTATTGATTTTACATTTCAAAATTTTTTTCAGTCTTTCACCTAAGGTATGTGATAGCTCTAGAAAATTTGAAGGAGAATTGATATAAAAAGCATAGGAATTAATTGATTTATACCATTTCTCATAAGTATTAATCAAGTAGTTAGGAATCAAATGTACTGTGCATGCAGACATATTATACTGTATACAAACCCTTTTAAATAATGTCTGCTAAGATTACAGTCCAAGTACACAGAAGGTATGGAGTATCAGAATTTAGGTGTTCTGTTTTATTTATTTTTGCCATAAAATTGCTTTCCCATTCAACTGATGATTTTGAAAATTATCATTATCATTTTCTGTGAAATGCTCAGATACCACAGAAACAGGTTATTAATGGGTCTGGTAGTGTCTATTATCACTTAAGAATAAGTTTTTGAGGTTATAATACATATTCTGTGAAAGCATCAGTGTTTTGTGTTGACCTAAAATTTTATTTACAGGGTTTATTAGAAAAGAAATAAAATAAGCAAAAAATCTTGTAATATCACTGTATAAACCCAAAGTGGACCAACATGTTGAACATTGTCCAGGTCTGATTCTGGTGTCCATCTCAAGAAAGACAGAAAATGTACATAGCAAGGCAAAATGGTCATCAAAGTCATTCTATATTAGATACAATTCACCTGGAAAGGGGAGAACAGAAAGAGGACATGACAGATATCTATAAAATAACTGAATGGCATGGAGAAGGTGAACAGGGAACAACTGCTCACTGTCTCTCTCAGCAGAAGAGCTGAGAGACACTAGATGAAACAGGCAGCTCCCAGGGTCAAAACTGACTAATGGAAATGATGGTTCATAACTCATAGTTAGCCTATGGTGATCCTGGCTATGGGGACTATGAAAGCAAAGGGGTATAGCAGGGAAGGATCAACTTTTCAAGGATAAACTCACAGAGAAGAATTTCACACCAACACATCAGATGTGAGGTGCCATGCAGGTGAGCAGGTTCCCAGTGGGCACTGGTATCTGGCTGGGCCATGCAGCCATGGACAGTCATCCTTATATTATATTTTTATCAGGAAAGAAGATGGAGATGGGACATAGGTTGAGAGCAAGGCTTTACTCCTTGTGACTGGGAACAGCAGTAACTGGACTACCCATCAGACAGAGCAGCCCGAACTATTTAAACAGGTCTCTCCCTTTTCCGGGTGGAAAAGACTCCCTTTATCTAGTGCAATGAAACATTAATTTTGCATAGTTTTAATGCTGAAATAGTCAGTTGGATTAACCAGGGTGAGGTGATTAACTAGAGGGTGAAAAGGTACAAGAAAGGGAAGAAAAGCTTCTTAAGTTGTATAATGAAGTTATCCATCACATTGCCACAAAGGCAGCTCTTTCACACCTCCGTATAAAAATTCCCTGGCTCTAGAGGTATGATTTTATTTGAAGGTAAACAGATTAGTAACTCAGCGAGATGACTGTGTGTCCTTTTCTGTGGAAAAAATTATTTATTGCTAATTCTGTCATAATCTCCTCCTCCTTTCCAAAGTCCATCTGTAAACAGCCACTGCCTATTCCTCACATTAGGTAAATAAGAGTCCAGGGGTCAGGAGACAGGGCATATAAATGACTCTTAGGTCTATCCAGAACAAGAGCACAACCACCACCTTCAGACCAGAGTGTCCAAAACCAACTATCTGGTCCAAGGAAGGAAAAGAGAGAGGAAGGGATGTAAAATGGGAAAAAGGAGGTAACTACCACAACAAGATGATTAGCAAGCACATTCTCATTTAAAAATCTCTCTTATCTTTCTTACCTAAAAAAAAAAAAAAAAAAGGAAAGGAAAGAAAAAGACATGTCTTTTCCCCAGCCCCAAACAGGCACCAAAATAAACAAACAATACTAATGAGCTGCTACATTAAGCTAATGTAGCAGTAAGTAGCAAGGCAGCCATATCTAAAGCCAATATATCCATTATATAATTAGAAAATGAAAAGGCTGATGCTATCTGTGGTATCTGAACATTATCTCTAGTGTACTGCCATCTTCCCCTTACAGAATGTTTATGTCTGTAGGTATTTTAGCAGCCACCTTTTTGAAAGGCTTCAGAAAGCCTTGCAGGAGGTAAGGGAAGAAAAATCATTTCCAGAGAATACTTTGAAGCAATCATGGAGAAACAACTCTTGTGCTCCAGAACTGTTCCTAGGAAAAGTGGATCAAGGCAGTTTCTAAATATATTTCTCCCAACTGTTTCATAACCTAAATGGAAGAGTCTTTCAATGAGAGGGAGAAGAGTATGCTTTGAGTCCAGCCTAATCCTGGCACCTTCAGTCTGAGCAAATGCCTGTCATTTTTGCTCGTATGGGAACTTTCACAGAGAAGGTAAACTTCATACTTTGGAATGTATTTTTCTATCAAAATATTGAGGGCAGGTTTGGGAACTGTTTATGTCACTCAGTGAGCAGAGACTTAGTGCCAAAATTCTGTGGATAGCTTATCAAAGTCATATTGAATGACTTTCTTCTTTTGATGGTAACAACTCTGGAGAAGATAATAAGCCATATTCCAGTAGTGGAACTGAATGTGCTCTTACCCAAAAAGGATCGTGTATCTGGCCTACTCCTCAGCTAGATTCTTAGGATCCAAATAGTCTTGTTGTAACACAGACTTTGAAAAGTGGCTCATAAAATACTATTTTAAAGCTGTAAACATAGATGTCACCTGATCTTAGGTATTCTTAATGAGATCTTTCAAATAGCAATTATTCACATCTAGACGGATTTAAACCTTCTCGTGCTTTGCTTTTCTCTAGCAATTTTAAAGTAGAATCTTGCTTTCTGAAAAAATGGTTTAACAGCTATTAACAAACATGCAAAAGATGAAATAGCACTGTGAAAATTACATACGCTGTAATGTAATACATATGCTTGGAAAGTATCAGAGAATAAAAGGAGATTAAAGAAACAGCCATGGAAATCAGAATTTCCATATTGAGAGAAACTGGAATCTATAGATTAGTATATCTGGATCTGGAGAAATTAAGGTCTAATGGTCACAAACTACATAATCAAATGACCCATAACTATGCTTGGGTCAGGGGCTGAGAATAAGCCTCCACTCTGTTTGTACAAATCCTGAGTTGAAGAATGTGAGTGGAAGTGAAAGTAGTCAGAAACTCCACCTTTACCTGTTCTATTTGTTAGAGGGGTATAGATTTATTCCCATGCTACTGTAGCTTATGAAAATGAACTAAACTGCAGTGAGCATTCAAGAGATTTTCTTAACTTCCTTTCTAGGAGTTGTCCACTACATCTGAAGTGGGCAAATGATATATCTCCCTCTAAAGTATTGGATTCAGATTCACAACAAAGATTTAGAGGGTGCAAACATAAAAGCATCAAAGGTTACAAGAGACAAGAATCCAATTTCTACTTTTCAGTCTTCTAGTTAGGTGCATACCATTAACATAATCTCATTTGTTTCCACTCCCAGTACTACCAGTAAGTTATCCATTAGGTGCTCAAAACTGAAAGTTTCAGAAGTATTTGAAATTTTTCTTCTTTTTGCTCATGGCTACTTACCAGGTATTTTTCAGTACTGAAGCATTTTCAGCTAAACAATATCAGCTTTTAGGAGCTGTGAACCAGGCTTGTTTGTTTTTCCAGTTTTGGGCAGATTATATTTTCATGGAAAGATTAATTTTTTTCTGAAAATTTCAATAAAAAGCTATTTAATTTAAACTGTTTTCAAATCAGTTGTATTCTAAAACCTTTAGATCAAAATTTTCAAAGAGAGGGAACATAAAGTAGTCTTTCCCACACATACATATATGTACACATATATATATATAAAATCTCTCAATGTGCCTGGATCTCAGAAAAGAGAACATTTCCACCATACTCCTCTCCCCTCCACCATTCTTCCATCCATCTCTCATTCCATCCATCTATAGATGTCTGCAGAATGCTTGCATGCTCAACTTAACTGTTGAAAATTAAGCTGCGTGTATATGGATTTAAGCAAAAAGTTCACTGAAGGGAGCAGTTTTGTTTCGTCTCTATCCTCAAGATTTTCTGTTATGTTCACAAAAATGAAATGCTGCCAGAATTTCCATTTTGGAAGTGAAATCTGAGTGTTTTGACTGAGGAATATTTACATGTGTTCAATCTGACTCATAAGAGACTTGAGTTTAAATTCCTATCTTGTTTCTTTAGAGCCGAATTTTTCATTGCAAATTGCACTAACTTAAATGCAGCAGGGAACACATTGCAAGAGTTTTTTGTTTCTAAATCCTGTGTCTTCGTCAGTAGGTAAGAGCAATTCTAACTTTATTTTTGTGACAACTGTTAAATCTTTAAATGAAATTTCCTTCCTAAACGTGACCTTCTGCAAACACTGGTTTGAGGAAATGAGTTCCATGCCTTGATACATAAGAGAGTTAAGAGCTCTCTCCAAAAAGTGACCTCGTCAAAGAGATGTTGAGCATCAGCTGTTACTGACCAGGGCGGAAGCTGTTGATGCTCAGAAACTCTGAAAATCTTATTTAGGTTTCTAAATATGTATTTTGACTCCTGGTTTGGCTCAGCAGCTAAAGAAAGAATTAACACTGACAGATTCCCGAGGAGATATTGCTGCCAGAAGGACAATTTCCTCTAAACTGCTTAACAGAAGTCCAAATAAATCTGTCTTTAATGAAACTTTTAAAAACAAGACCATGAGCAGTGTGTCAGGGGTAAATATCCCTGATAAGCTTGGCAGTCAAGAAAGGAGAAAGAAAAGCCAAATCTGGAAGAAATATGGGAATGGCTATTGTGAAACAGAACTACAGTCTATCCATCAAGTATCCTATTTCTAAGACTGACCAGTACCATCTGCTGCAGAGAAAGGCTAAGAAAAAGTGCTAAAACAGTTCAACTTTCAGCAGTTTGCCTATGCCCTAAGACATGGTGGTTTATGGCTTTGCAAATTTGAGGGGCAGACAAAAGAGGAGGAAAGATGCTGGGTATTTTATTTACCCATGGAATTGCCTTTCTCTTTTGGAATCCTGCTAAATTAAACTCCTAAGTATTTAGGCGTCAAATCTAGGCTTCTATTTATGTGTTTAAAAGTATTTTGAGGCAGGCAGTTTTACCACACAGTTTTACTCACTTTGTCCATGGGAAACACTATTTACGAGGTTACAGCGCGGTAGAGGAAACAAAATGAAAAAGTTTATTTACGCAGAACATATACCACTTATACTGATCCATATAGTGCTAGCATAAACTTTTTTTCCAAAGGAAATGAAATAAATTAGTTAGACTTACACAGGACCCTTGATGGGATTCAGCTGCACTAGGACATGGTTCTGCAATGTACATGTAAAAGTGGAAGTGTTTGGTGTGGTTGTCCTAGGCCTTCAGCAATCTTGCTTTCCTCACCCCCCTTAACCTTCTTTTCCGATAGTCTTCTGAGAAACTCCTTCCAAGTTTTAGTTCTTCCAAGCTTCTTTCTGAGGTTGCTTTAAGTTTAGCTCCCCTTAGCATCTACCCTGTTGTGTGGTATCTACTGGGAATGCTGTCATTTGCTTGAAGGTAAGTTCTTTGAACTTAATTTGAGAGATAAACAATATCCTTCCTCTCATTCAACTTTCCAGAGCATTTCAAAATACCTTCCAGATCTGAAGTAATGAACAATTACCATCCTGAATGGAATTCGCTAATTGCATGATTCATATGTAACACAAGATTCATTCATTTGTATTGTTACGACTGATTTCATTTCTCCCAGGTCTATTCATAAAATTTTTAGTTGTAGATTGTACTATTGAACAAATTTACCTTGGCACGTGCACTTCCACAGAGAACAAGAAAACTACAGCAAGGAAAGGTGGCATTCAAAGTAGGAAAGCTTTTATCAGTATTTCATTTCTCAGCCTGAATTTCATGTGGATTTTTTTAATATGTCTGCGGCAAGACAAGGGTAAACTCATATGACATGCTGAAAGTAAGAAAATGAAGAGGGAATTGGGACTGGGCTCCCAAACTACACATTTAATTATTGCATTTTATAAATTTATTATAGTCCCCTGTACCTGTTTCTTTTGGTAAACTCGAAGTGCTCTCATGAAGCTGGTCTGTGTGATTTAAATTACTCTAAACTGCAGGTGAGCAATGCTGGGTATTGTTTAGCTAGCAAGGCATAGTACTTTATAATTCCAGAAAAGGACAGGTTAGAGAGCCTTATAAATTTATCAGTGATTACTGAAACACAGATTAATCTAGGTTTCTTGAAAGTAAATATATTGCTGTGAATGGGCAAAAAGATTTTGCCTTTGTTTTTTTCTTGTTTCACACAAAGGTCAGCCATTAGAGTCACATGACTCACAATTTGCCCAAGAAAAAGCTAAGTCAGGCCGCACATTGCAGCACAGGCCAGCATAACACAGACCAAAGAAACAAACTGTCCTCTTGGTGCTCCTGCGGCCCAGCCTCTTTCAAGAGCAATTGCAGTGCCTACATCTGCAATCAGTGTAATTCACATAAAATATTCTAAAAGGAAAAAATTCAGACTCATAAGTCTGACTTATGTTTATGGAGTCTTCCACAGCTGTCTGCAGCTTTTTCTTTTTTTTTTCTTTTTTTTTGTATACCAGCTCACGTTTTACTCCATCATGCTTTCTGCTTCAAATCTTTAAGAGCAGTTAGCTGAGATGGCTTTATCCCACAAGCTCTCCTCACAAACACTGAGGGAGATTAGAAAGCCCTGTTTGAGGCTCAGGAGCTGACCAAATTAGGAGATCTTTCTTTATGCATTCGTGATGGCTAACTGCCTTTTGGTAATACAATTTGATGCAAAGCTGCAAGCCATAAACAGTCCCATGGGGAAGCACAAAATAGATTCAATAACTCAAGGTTTGCATTAGTTGAAGCCAGAAATGACAGTGGACAGAAAGGAAAGGTTTCAGCTGAGCTCCTGCTACTGAATCTGGAGAAGCCCAGGGACTGCCTGCATTCTGGAGATGCTGGGAAGGAACAGGTGGTCCTGCATTTGTCCCACTCAGAATTCTTCATTTGGCTGACCACAGGCTTCACCTGGCAAAACTTGCAACAGGCATCTGGAGTATTTTGAAGATGGCTGTGGTACCAAGGAGCACCATCAACCTTTGGTTCCATTGTGCTGTTCCGGCTGAAATTTCCTCTCAGTTAGGCATGGTCAGCCCCAGGACTGCTTCACTGGTGTCGCCACTGGACCTGCTGCATCCCCGTCCACTCTGGATTTGAGCACGTTTCCTTGGTTCCAGCATTAGCAGCTCTCATCCCATGCTGCTCCTTTTCCACTGAAAGATAGCATAGGACTAGCGAACACTGCTGGGAACCTTGTGCAAGGCTGAAATGTCAGACAGGACTTGCTCGTTCTGGGCACGGTGGAACTGCAGGGTTTTGCCCTTTATCCCTTACCTCCCACCGTTGTCTCTGGGCAAAGACAAGAAATGGGAGTTTCCTCCCAAGAAAGTCTCTTCTTTCAACATTAACGCTGATGAGACATATCACATTATGACAGACATAACTACATTTCATAGCTTGACTGCAAATCTAAAAATTAGACGTATGAGTGTAACTTTTCCTTTGCTAATCATAGTTTGCCTTGCCTGACATGTATTAGCCCGAATTTTTCAACAAAATGATTCTACTTTCTGGACAAGTTATCCCAGGTTTACCCAGCTTTAATCTGAAGCCAATATTCTGAGTCGTTTTTTACTTCAGCTCTTCTATATTACAGCAGTTCAACCATTTCATCACAGTTAAAAAAAATAAAGAATCATTTCTAATTCAGATATTTATTGATCCCCCCTCCCCCAAAAAAAGGACAAGAGGGAGAAATTCAGGAATGTGCTACAATTTCTCAGAATTTATGGAGATATGACATAATCATAAATCTGTGTGTTCCTTTATTAGACAAACAGCCCTTCTGAGAGAAATAAGCTAACTGCTCTAGAGAAAAGATCTTTTGACTGCAAAGTCCTCAGAATAAAATAGCGTTTAAAAGCTTGTGAACAATGGTTTGGAGTAATGTTTGAAACATATTTAACAGAAAGTTCTGGCTTTTTTATATGAAATTGATTTGAATCTGGCTGCAGGTCACAGATGTGATGATTTGGTAGATGTGATTCTGTTGTGAATATTATGGGTATTTGCCCATCAAAATAAATCTATCAAACTGTCTTCTACAGTCTTTGATGAAGTGAGCACCATGGCTAGACTATTACCTTTCTTGACCACAATGCTTTGACAAATCCTGAGTCTTATTAGTGTTATTAGCCTTGTATGATATTTTATTATATGCAATTTTAAAATATCTATTATGCAATACATGTATTTACAATGAGCTGATTTTGTGACTGTAATGTACTCCGGGTCTTTCCATTTTCAGTGACCCTCCCACCCACTCTTCACCTCCAGGCTGCAGGTTTACTGTGTGCGGCTATAAAAAAAGGTTGCATTTTTATAACATAACATCAATATTAGATGCTTAAAGTTTTTTTATGATGTTTAAGATTTTTGAATGATCAAGGAAAAGAGAGAGGAAAGGATAAAAATGCACTTATTTCTGCAGGATTATTGTTGTCTTCTACTGTCTCTGTTTAAGGCATTTTAAACAGAGAAAATGTCAATGTGATACTGAGAAAATTCTCAGTGAGTATCAAAACTAGGTAGCCACTGGAAAATACCCTAATTAATCTTCTATAGAGTATTTTCAGTCTTTTTTTGAAATATAATATTTTTATAAAGAAGAGGCATTTCTGCGTTCTTTCTGCTCTGTGTACATGTGTGTATGCATGTGTGTGTGCATATGAGTGCACAGACACAGATGTGCATGAATGTACGTGTGTGCATAATTCTGACTTAACTGTTTCTAAACTTTCTGCACAGAAATAATATGTGTAGTTTAGTTATTTCTTCTCAATCAATATTTATGATAAATAGCCATTTTGTAAAGCTTGGAGATTAACTCTTATCTGCAAGGTTCAATGACTTCTGTAAAACTATGATTTGGGTTCATTGCCTGGGTACAATCGGGAACATGGTTATAGGGGGAGAAGAGCTGCTCAGAACAGAGCACCTTTGTTGAACAATATATTGGTAGCGACAGCTCAGCTTTTATGTATTTGTTAGCACTTTCCTGCTGGTGTGTCATGCAGCTTTATAAAAACACCTAGAAAATTGGAAAATTGTGATGGTTTACTCACTTTTCTTTTAGGCACCCTTATTGCCTATGTGCTGCAAGCCAAATACTGAGGAATTAATTCATAGGACCAGATCCTACTGAGCTTTAACTTGGCTGCCACTTCAGACTGTTACCCACAAAAGTTGCGTAATAGTGTGATATGGGATGTTCAGCACCTTGCACAGCCATGAGCATGCTTGAGTCAGCATGACTAGTCCAAAGAGGAAAGAAATCAGATTTGGGGTCATAATCAGATAGATGTTCAGGTACACAAGCAAGCAAAACATGCAGGGTGAAATTCTAGTTGTACTTCAGTCAATAGAAAAAAATGCTTTCTGGCTTTACTAGGGACAGATTTCATCCCAGAACCTGAAATATTTATACTAACCTGTTAAATTTGAGTATAAAATGTCTAAATGTATGTTTCATCAAGCCACTTTTATGATTTCCTGGCCCCTTTATCTTGTGTCAACTAAAAATTCATAATACCAATTTTGACTGAAGGCTGGCTTTAATTACAATTTCTTTTACAGGTCTCAACTGCTTTTTGTATCCTGGGAAATGAGAGCAACTCTTTCTATCATATTCAGAAAGAAAATGAAAACGTCGGTAAATGTATAAGTAATTTTAACTGATTCATTGATCTGAATACTTTTAAAGTAATACAGTAAGTATTTCTGTCACACTTTGAAGTTAAGCTTGGAGCTCAATTACATCCCTTAGGGTTATTTTATAGCCATTAAGAATGTGTGCCTTTTATCTGGTGCCTTCAATTAATTGAATTTCAAAAATATTCTCAAATGTTTTTAGAAAATCATTTAGTTCCTGGAGGACATTCCTGTGTGATTTATTGTTACAGTAATTAAAAGCACTGGCTATTATGCTGGTCACTGTTGGAACTCCTGCCTGCCTTTGGCTATATTTTGGTTTAAGTTAAAACATATAGTGCTCTTGAGAGACTTGTGAAAGAAGGCAAAAAAAAAATTAATTCTTTTCAGATTGCTTCAGAATTTTGGCACACTTATAAATAACCTCTTGAAGTGATCACAGTGATATTTATATGATAATTATATGCAAGCACAATTAAACTTCTATATTAAACAATTAAATAATGCTTTTCCTGCTATGGTAAATTATTCCTGACTACCCGTATTAGTATTCTATAGTACTAATCAACGCCATAAATAATTTTCAGTTTTATACATTCTTCTCCGAAGCAATTATTAAGAGCTCTCAGGAAGAGTTAAAACAGCTAATGAAAATAATTAGCAGAAAAAAAAATGGTTCATCCTGCATGCAAAGATAACCCTAACTGAAAACTATAAATGTTTCTTTAATTGTGTCATTGTTTTCTGAGGCATGCAGCTCTCCCCTTTGTGCAAGAAGCAATCGCTCACATGAGTAATGTCCTATGGAGCTGCTCACATAGCAAGGAAAGATCTGTGTAACTGGACCCACATTGCCCTTCTCGTTTAGCTTAGTAATATGGGGGAAGGAATTTACTCCTGCCTCGCTTCCCTGGAGCTCCATCTTGCTTCCCTGAGCAAGGTCTGCAGGCTCAGGCTGCCCTCCTTGCTCAGGCAAAGCTTCCAGGCCAGCAAAGAGAGCTGGGTGTCACTGGCTCCTTCGGGACCTTCTGCCTTCTCAGGGTCTTCAGTGAGAGCTGAAATGGCTAAGCTTTTAGCCATGTAAAACGCTGCCGTTTTCCTGCTAAAAAATAACTCTCTCCACCCGTTCAAATATTAAATACAGTAAGGGAGCCTTAACGGCTTCCCTGACCACATCAACAATTTTTTTTCTGCTAGAGCAATATCGTCTCAAAAGATATATATGAAATATCTTCTCAAAATCAAGGACACTATTGTAACACTTGCTTAGAAAACTATTGTAATAATAATTATAAATGTATATCTTTATGAACTACAAGAGATCTACAAACGACCATACAGGATCTGAAAATGGCTGCTTTTTATCAGTTTAGGCACACATTTTTGAATAAAAGTATAGTAGTACAGATTCTGACCATTGCAGGTCAGTACCATATAAACATTTCACATTTAAATGTACACACTGAAGCCATTGCTCAAAGTAATAACCCATCCTTTTCATAACCCGTTCCTTTTACACTGAAATGCCTAAAGGTTTTCTAATGTGTATCAGTCTTTTGAACATTGCATGATGAATTTAATGTGCAAAAACGAAAGAAATGTACCTGTACAGATCCCTGCACATTAAGATAAACCTTGCTGTTAGGAGTTTGAGATAAAACTGTACTCCAAAACCCGACGAGGACAAAAATAATTTCAGTGAAAATCTTATTCATGTATTTATTACATTCTGAATTATATTGGCTTTATTGTGCAATTATTCCAGTTATGTAAATGGTCTCAGGGTTTCATGATTAAGTTAACGTGTTTCTAGGACTTTCGCAGTGTGCATGAGTTATGAGACAAGGGTGGATGTTTTATTCCTCGACTAAGTGTGATTTAATAACCTCTACAGTAAAATAAAAGCCAAAAAAGTAAGCGATTAAACTAATGTTTTCTCCTATCAGATCTCTCAGAAAGTAGGTCTTCAAAGAACAGACATTGTGCTGCAGGAACTGACACTGGCAATTAAATGACATTCCCTTTTCAAATGGAAGTATATGGTGTTAGCACCAGTGCTGTTTGTCTAATGACATGGAAAATTAAGGTTTTTAACCACTTGGCATCATCTAAAGGATTGCCTTTTCACAACAGGAAGGGCATTGTTCTAGTTACAGAAATGGTAAAGGATGCCTGGATAGACAAGACCAACACCATTTCTATTGTGAAAAGAGCACCTTTTAATAGTTTAACTATTAAAAGTGCTTCAAACTTTACCATTGTTAGTCATTGAAAAAAAAGAGAGGGAGAGAAAACCTGGAACATTGTGAACAGCATCAGGCAAACGGTAAAGCTGCCCACTGGCCCGCCAGCCTTGTCGTCTGCTACGTTGGGAGTGCTCCCCAAAAGCTTTAGCTTTAGCTGCATTGTTGCACCATCATTGCGTCCTGGACTGATTGGTGACCATCACTGAGTCAGTAGACGTGTCCTTCAGGTCATGGTGATAGGCTTCCATGCACGCCTGCTGGGATTCCAGCTCGACCCAGCTTGGTCCCCCTGCTGCCTGGACAGGCCACTCTCTCCTGGTATCGGTGGTAGTTATTACTAAATATATATACTAAATGAGGGAAAGGGGGACTCGGCCCTCACAGCACCCCCTCCCCGGCTGGATCCCCCCTCCCGCTGCTCCGCAGGCAGGAGCCGAGGGGGACAGTGGCTCCCGGGGAGGGCGTCGTGGCGCCGGCAGCGCGCCCAGCCGCTCGCGGGACCTTTGCTGGGGCAGGCAGCCGGGCGGCCCCCGGCAGCGCTTCCGCGCGCTGCTCGTCCCCTGCACCCGCAGGCTCGCCCGGGAGGGCAGCCCCGTTTGGTACTCTGTTTTAAAAAGCAAAGGCTCGCCGCGTGATTGGCTTTCTGTTTACAAGTGCGGACGAGGAGAAGACTCTCGTTTTCTCTCTCCATGTGGGTTTCCCCGCCTTGGAAGCTGCCCGGGCAACCCGAGGAGGGAGAAGGGGGAAAGGGAAGAGGATTCTCCGGTTTCAGCACTCATCAGCTTTACCCTGTCATTGCGCTACAAGGTGCAACGTGTGTCGAACATTACGAGCTTGGGTCCATGCAAATGACACAGGCATGAAAAAGCCCCGGCAAGAATAAATCTGTCGATGTACAGATGTTCCCTATTAACGTTATTGTTCAGCCCTCGTGGTCACGGTGGGAAGACACTGGATTAAAAATTCCCCCTGCCACCCCACTTCCCCTGAGCCTTTCTCCCCACACCTCTTTGTCTTCACTTAATTAGGTAGGGTATAATATTCTCTTTTTCTCCTCTGTCTTATTGAGACATCTACCCAAGCTTATGCCTTTAAACAGAGGTGATATTGATCCCTCCTCCCCCTTCTGTCAATCTCGATTTGTCCCTTTAGTGCTGAACAAACAATTAAGAAAAGAAAGTACCGACAGAGCTGTAAAACTTAGCACACAATAGGCCACCGCAGAGCCGCCTGCGCGTTGAGCGGCCCTTCGGCAAGGGGCAGGAGCACCCCGGGCACCCGGGACTGCGAGAGTGGAGGGGGACTACCCACGAGGAAAGGGATTTAAGATAAGAGGGATAAGGCTGCCAGCACGCTCAGCCTCGGCCCCGGATAACTTCCGCCTAGGGGAGAGCCTGCTTTCAGCATGCGGCAGCCTGCGGCTGAGACCTTGCGGGACAGACAGACGGACAGGCGCAGGCAGAGGGAGCGGAGCGGGCGCCCCTAGCTGGGGCCGCCCGCGGGGGCCGCTCCCCGGGGCCGGAGCGGGGCCCCGGGGCGCTGCCGGGAGCGGGGCCTCGGCGCCGGCCCCGCCGCGCTGCCTCCCGCCCGGGGCCGCCGCAGCAGCCCCCGGCAGCGATACAGCCGAGGCCAATAGGTGGACAGGTAGAGCTGCCCGTTTCCTGCTCGCACTGTCAACGCCTGCATCCCAGCCCACCTCCTCAAGCGGGAGGGAAACAAAGGCAGGGCAGAGAGATAGAGAGAGTTGTCTGTAAGTTTAGCGTCTCTCTCTCCGCACTTGTAGAGAGAAATTACCGTTTGGAGGTGCGTGCAGTTGATCAACGCCAGGTCTGCCTCACAGCCCGCAGATCATTAGGTTAAATGGAGGACGCTCGTGTCCTTCCAGAATCAATGCAATTATTGTTTGCAACAAGGACAGCAATTGGGGTGGCAGCACTAATTTTCCTAACCTGCTATTAATTATGGTGTCCCCCACGCCCCAGACGGCTTTTACAACCCGAGGAAGCAAGCAGCTCTGGCTGCTTCTGTTTTAAAAGGAAAAAGAAGTTGGAACTTTGGTGTCTGCTCGTGTTGGAAAGTGTTAATCAGTAGGAAAGAGTGTGATCAGTGGAGCTATTCACTTGGACGTCACTCGAGTACAGGGGGTTAGTGAAGTGATTGTGGCGCCTGGGGACCAAAGGCACTATACCACTCCAGTCAGGTATTATACACTGAGAAATGTCTACATTAGTTCTCCATAGCTCCCTGCCAAGTGAGCCAGCGCGGACAAGAGGAGACAACCCCTGCCATGGAAAAGCTCTCGCTACAAGGTCTTAGTCGAAGCCTGGCGTGATCGCAGGTAAAATTTTTCTCCTCGTTTTGATGATGATGCTTGTGTGTGTGTGTGAGTGTGTCTCTACGGAAGTGGGGGAGGGAAAGAGAGCGGTGGGGGAGGTTTCCCCTCCGGAGCCTGCTTTAGCTGCAAGCCAGCTGAAAACGAACTGCTGGAGGGGAGAGAAACTATCTATTATGAATCATTTGGCTTTGTGCAATCTTTACCTAGGACATAGGGCAAATGTAATTTAACGTATGTGTTATTTCTTGGGAAGGGGGTGTGGATATGATACTCAGCGAGCGCTAAGGTAAGGTATCGAGTCAAACTTTCTGGATTTTAAGGCAAACTTTAAAAGGAATAGAATTTGACCTTGCAAGTGGGAAAGTTTTATCGTGGTGTTACCAAAAGGCATAGAAGTATGTTCAAGCTGTCCGTTGCCAAAGCCGGTGGCGTTTGAATGCTTTGTCTGCGGCGTTTGGGGTGCAGGAGCTGAAGAGACAACCTTATTTAATGTTGCCTTCGCTAGTGAAAGCGTAGGTGTATTCTCAGCAGCGGGCAGGTAAATGTTAATGTGTTACAGGATCCATCCGTATGGCTATATAGCAGCTACCCGGATCGCAGCATTTGCTACTCATGCTGAAAAGTTTCCTCTGTGCGTGTGTGTGTGTGTGTGTGTGTGTGTGTTTTGGCACTAGCTCCTAAGTGTTAAAAGTTAATTAGTACAAAGAACAGCATGAGCATGTGAGGCCTTTCTGCTTTAATCTAGAGTGTTTGCCTAGAGGATTGAAGTCCGCAAAATGAAAGGGTTCAAATGGATAGCTTTAAACAACTGGTTTTACGTGTAGTTGTAACCTGAGTCAATTAATTAGCGGCGTTAGGCAGCTGTTATGTTTGTCATTATAGCTCTAGTGATCACAAGCCACACAGGTTTGTGTAGGTACGCCATATGAACTTGGCGTCCCTCGTTTTACAATGCAATATATGTAATTACATCTCAGATGGGCTTTGAAAAAATCGTATTTACTGTCAATACCGACTTTCTGGGAACTAATCTACTTGAAAATGTTGCAGACTGCCCTCAGTTCCATGTCAGATCCCAAATGGGCAACGTGTAGAGCTTCACAGCGTTTGTCAGGCGGTGTCAGGCTTGCTTTAAGTCTTTAACGTGAAAACAAAGCAAACTCGACTGAAACAGCTTGCTAAATTCTGTTTAGCCCATAAGCAAATTCCATCACTGAAATATTTCCAGGAGTGGCAATAACCCCTCCAAAAGAGGAGGCGATGAAAATGCAGATAGTAAAACTGGAGCTGCGTTAACTGCCTCTAGATCATGTCCCTGAAGACGTCCATCAAAGCGTTAGTCCTGAAGAGGTTTTCTGTTTTACCTGCTGTGGCCTGTTTCAGTATCACAATGTTTTCTTCGTGTTTCATGTTTTTATGATGAAACTTGTATGAGCGTTGGCTCCAGTTTCTTGGAGAAGAAACACATAACCCTCCAAGATATACTTAGTTTGGCTTTGGTTCCAAAATAGCTGTTCTTCTGGGTGTGCAAGCTTACTCTTACGAGAGGGAAACTCTCCAGCGTTTCGCATTGATTGAGAGGGTTTTACTTTCTTAAACTTTGGAGGAAGCACTGCTTGTTTATGTTTCTCGAATGCTGTTAACTGTTTTGCACAGGCAAAGGGCTTGGCAAGGATTAATTTTTATTGCATAGGAAATACTTACATTTTCCAAATGCTTAAGGATATAGCCCACAGCATTAAGCATCTTTACTGGGATTTGAACAGTGTTACGTTGTTAATGTGCGAGAACTACAAAGATTATTTTAAATCATTGTGGGACTTATTGCATGTTTGTGCTGTGGCATCAGAAATTCACGATGAAATACAACTTTGAGTTTCTTATCAACAAAGGGCCGTTATTTGTAGATTGTAAGTGAAACAAGTCGTGAACGTTTGGTAAAGATGTAATGTCAGCTTTTAGAAACTGACTGTTTTGTGCTATAAGTATTAAGGGTTTTTTTTTCCCCCTGATGATTGCTTTCTAGGGAATACAGATTGGAGTTGGCACAATGATGACTGGTAAAGGCATAGAGCAGGCAAGCTGCAAAGAAAAATGACAAATAATTACAATGATTAATACAGGAAAGTTCAGTGCGAAAATGGGCACCGGCGTATTTGCATGGTGCAGGACAGTGAAAGACAACTGTGATATATAAATAGACAAGGACTATAAATATTGAATTTCGCCTTCTATTTTAAAGTTTAATAGACTCATCTAAATATCAAAACCTGGAGCGTTCTGGGGGCCAGTGCGAGGCTGACATCTGCAGTAGTATCAAGAGTTTAAAAAAAAAAAAGTCTAAACTGTGGCTTGGAAAACTGCAAGGACTTCTCAAGACAGTTCTCTAGCTCTGTCGACTAATTATAATGCTTTATTTACACTGAGCCGCTCTTGAGATAAGTGCAACTGTTTTCCTCCCCAGCACCGGTGAGTTATACTCCGGGGCTTAAATAAACAATCCCCAGTGTAATCAGCATAGGAGGCAGAGGGAGCAGCACAAAACCCTGCATGCAGGCCATTGTGTAAACATTGGGTGCCTTTTCTGCCAAAACAATGCAAAACAAAAGCGTCGAGCCCTTCATCACGCTGCATAGAAGGAAGCTGCTTGTAAATAGCAGCTGAAAGTGCCATTATATCCTGGAAGCGCTGGAGTATCGGAAGAAATAAAGAAGCGTTTCAGGACTGTAACAGAACCCCGATGGCTAAGTTATTAATATTCCCTGAAAGAAGATGATATTAGCTTTTCAGGTGAGAAAAGAATAAACACTTTCTTCCCTCCAAAATCAATACAGAATTCAAATCCTATTATTAACGTCACTTGATTCCTGTTCTTTATACATTTCTGCCGGCTACAGATACTAAGCTGTCAGGATTATTTGCATGTACTGTATCTGATATATTTTATTTGCAAACACTCTAAAGCTCCATAAAACGCTGCTCGCTGTAGTCTAACTCAATCCGAGAACTAGTATTTTCATCTGTAAATTAAAGCAATTACGCAGCAGATATTATATTATGTGTACTGTGGTCTCCAGATAGTCATCAATCACCCTCAATCGAGCTGTCAGTGTGGGCAGATTCGTTTCTGGGAGGCAGTCTTCCAGCTGGGGAGAAGAAGAGAACATCATCATTAATTAGAGTGTGACCCTGGGGCTATTCACATGTCTGAACCCAGGAATCTCTCTGAGCAAGTCTGCACACCGCGGCGCAGCGCTCGGCCGCCCCAGCGCAGCCTGGCCGCGGTGCTCCGCGCTCCCGCGCGCTGTCGCCCCGCTCCCGCGCTGCCCCCCAGCTGGCGGGCTGCAGCGGCCGCGCCGCCCCCGCGCACCTCCGTGGCGCGGGATGCCCCCAGGGGACTGCAGCCTGCTGCGGGTGGTGGTGGGGGGGGGGATGTTATTACCATTACCCGGGGGTCCCGCTGATTTGCTGCCGAGCCCGCTCGGCTCCCGGCCCAGAGCCCGACGGCGGCGCCTCTTTCCCCGGGACCGCGTTCCGAGGCCCCCCCGGGGGGGGCAGCCGTCCGGCCCCGGGCCTCGCCGGGCCAAACCCCAGCGCAGCCGCACCGGCAGCGAGGTCGGGCCCGCCCGCGGCTCCGCACGCTGCCCGGCTCCCTCCGCAACTTTCCCTGCGACCGCCTCGCCCAAACGCAGCCCGGGCTCTGGGGAAAAGGGGGCCGGTTGCCAAAAAAACCCACTGGCGAGGAGACGTTTGCTGTTAGGTGAGAAATGGCACTTGGCACGGTTGAGTTGCAACCCCACCGCCATCGCCGCCCCCCTGCATGTAAGCACTCTCACCACCACCCACCTCCCCCCCCGTCGCCCCCGAGCTGTGCTCACGCCGGAGCACGAGCGGGCTGCATGCGGCCTTCCACCCTGGGAAAGGCTGGCTTTTCCAGCAAAGGTTTGCCATGGGATCAAAGTCGTTTTAACGTGAAAAGTCACGTCCTTCAGTCATTCCCTAGAATGTGCTGGTAGGATTTTTCTACCTGTAATCACACGTCTGGAATAAAAGCTGAAAAGAAAAGCAGGATTGCATGTCACGTGCTTTATTGTCAGCATTAGTGCTGATTTTAACTGTTGATTAAATCTTAAATGAAGACTCAGTCGTGTGTCCCTTCATATGTCTTGTTTGTAATTGAGACTAATTATTACTGCGGGGTGGGAAGAAGCAGCTGCTCATCAATTAATTTCTAATTAAAAGTGTTTACCAGCCCTTCAGTGACGAAGGAGGTTGAGGGGGGAAATCTTAGCTGATACAACATTGATTTTTCTGCTTAAAACCATTCATTTCCTTCCCCACAGAAATGTATTGAAATGTTGCAAACAGGCGTAGCCGGCGTCGGAGAGCTTTAAACTTTCGCTCCTGTTAGAGAGAGATGCTGTAGACTCTGTTTTCCACACCAACGCAAAGGCTCCCGAAAACGCATGTTAAACTTACAGGCAGGTTAATTGAATAGGTTTTACGTGACGTCAGAGGCTCGACTCTTTTAAAACAACGTGCTGCTGACTTGATGTACTTGAACTACTTTTCTTCCCCCCCCCTCTTGTTCCCCCCTTTCTTTTTCCGTGGGTGCAAAATATGTATTTCTGCCATCACATTTGACAGTCTCAGAGCCCACACGTAACAATTATTTCTGTTTCGTAGCTGTAGAGGGGAACGTGCTAAAATCACTATATATTTTTTTTCTTTGGTTAAAAAAAAAGAAAAGTTTAGGATTTCATGTAATTAAATTAAATGTGGTCTTCTGCTTCGTCCTATAAGCATCTAGGGACCTGTGGTTACCAATCAATTGGTACAACAGAGCAGAGCAAGGCTGCAATAGCGTGCAGATCAGACGTCTCGCCTTGTTTCTAGATAACTGGGAGCCTCTGTACCATGTCATATCCTCAGTTTGGCTACCCTTACTCCTCTGCACCCCAGGTAAGACTTTGTCTACAAACATTAATTGATTGAATTTCAGTCATTATTGATTACTTCCGTTCAGCGCTAAAAGCTGCAGCGATCCTTTCTAGCATGTGAAAGCGTGAAATCGGTTACTCACTCAGCATGTTTGCAAGATGCTTAAGTTATATCTCGTGCACATATTTTTAAATGGGAGGAACACTCGGGATTTAGGGTGTTTTGGGTGATAATGATGGGTGGGGGAGGATGACAGAGACGAGGGAGGTGAGAAGGGGAGTAAGGCATCCCCCAGCCCCCACCCCCTCTCTCCCCCCGAGCAGTCTTTTCTCTTTTCCGATTAAATTTACTGTTTACCCAATTAAACAGAAAAGTACTAAGTTCTTAACTGTAGAAACACAATGGGATGTATTTAAAAAGCAGGTTAATAACGGATGCATGTATGGCTGTTACAAGCCTGCCGTCAAAATAAATACGCATGAGTGATTTAGAAAAAAAAAAAAAAAGGTTTAAAAACGCAGATGGAAAGCATTGTGCTGCAAGAGGAGAAAAACAATGTCAATCCAGTCCCGTCAGAACACACCTGAAAAGTTAGTTTTTAAAAGCAAGGGGCTGGAGCGACCGATGTGACAAAATCCTTGCACCTCTGCGTTTCTCGGGCACATTTCCACCCCGACCGAAGCAAAAGACGGAAGGGGGGCCGGGTGGGGGGCAAAGCTCAGCCCTGGAAACCTGGCCACGGTGCAGGAAGCCCCCCTGAGTGCCCTGTGTCTCCCCTCAGTTCCTGATGACCACCAACTCCCTGACGACGTGCTGCGAGTCGGGCGGACGGCCGCTGGCCGACTCGGGGGCCGCCGCTCCGGCGCAGACCCCCGTCTATTGCCCGGTGTACGAAAGCCGGCTGCTGGCCACCGCCCGCCACGAGCTCAACTCGGCCGCCGCCCTGGGCGTCTACGGGAACCCCTACACCGGCACCCAGGGCTACGGCAACTACGTCACCTACGGCACCGAAGCCTCTGCCTTCTACTCTTTGGTAAGAAACCTCGAAATCCGTGCGGTTAGCGGGAAGGGGAGCTGCTGGCCAGGCGGGCAGTTCTGTGCGGCTCGCCTTGGTTTCCAAACGCCCGCGCTCCCGCACGGCAGCCTCTTTCCGGCCACCGGCGCCGAAGGGCAGCGCGCTGAACTCCATGGCTATTAAATATTGAAGTCTGTTATCATTCTCATGATAACGCAATTAAAAGTCGCGCCTGCCGGTGTGACGACCCAGCGCGAAGAACTGAGCTGGGCGGATGGCTCGCAGCGGCACATCCCCGGGCTCGCAATAATCGATGCACTCTTCCCGATGAGCTTTCTTTTTTTTCCTCTCTTTTTTCTTTTTTTTGGGGGGAGGGGGGCATCATTACAGTGCGAGTTAATGAACCTATTGATCTCGCCGGCTGCAGAGAGGCTGGAGCGAGGCATCACATCCAACTCCCTTTCTCCTCCTGGCAGCCCGCTCGGCTCTGAGCGCTGCGGAGCGGGGCCGCCTCGACCCCCCCTCCACCCCTTCGCCCGGCCGCGGCGGTCTGACCTCACGGCGGCGGGCGGTGACGCAGCCGGCGGGGCGGTGGCGTCACGCGGCGGGGCGCGGAGCGGCGCGGGCCCCTCGGCTCAGGGCGCGGCGGGTCTCTCTTGCAGAACAGCTTCGAGGCCAAGGAGGGGAGCGGGTCTGCGCATGCGGGCATCGCCCCGGCCGCTGCCTACTACCCTTACGATCACACCCTCAGCCAGTACCAGTATGACAGGTAAGGCGCGCAGATCTGCGCCCAGGCGCAAGGCTCTTCTTTGCTCGCCCTCCACCGTGAGCAGCGAGAGGGGCTCTGCGCACCCCGAGGCGTGGTCGGAGCGGCCGAGGCCCACCGGGGGGGGGGGGGGAGGCGGGGAATTAACTGGGATTACTGGGAAAATTAACGGGGAAAGGCCTTGGCCCTTTGAACGGCGCGGGGAGGCTGTGTCCCTGTCGACGTGTGCTTTAATTAGCTTTTCCCGCATGGAGTCGGGCTTGTATCTTTGGTATGTTTATTAGTTTTAAAGCAGCACAGAGCCACTTACACCATTTCCCCCTCTGAGGCCCATTGGGCGCCAGTGACCTTTCCTGGAGGATGTGCATTAAATATTCAGGTGCAGCCCAGCGTCATCTGCGTTACAATTTCAGGAACAAAAGGGTAGGAGAGTTTACTAAGCAAAGGAGTGAGAGGAAATGTATTTCTATTACTTGGGATTTTCCTGCTCTCCAAAACGTTGGAACAGAGTTTGTCGTGAATAAAGGCAGGCGTTTTCTTCCCTTTTTTTCGACACGAATGCTAGTGCACAGTGGGAATTTGCATTGCCCAGTGCTGCTCCTTGCTAAGCAAGCCGTCCGTCCTTGCTTCCTCCCTGGCCTGGGCTCTGGAGCCAGGTCGGCCCTGAAAGCCGAGCTGTCCTTGCCCATCTCCCTGCCTCTCTGGTCCAGTCCCTGATGCCTGGACCCGGGAAGCCCTCGGCACCGCGGGGGGGGGGGGGGGGGGGTGCCCTTGGGTCCGTGGGGGGCAAGGTGGCTGTGTCACACGGCGGGTGCTCTCGGTGCCCGCAGGTACAGCACGATGGACGGCGGGACGCGGCGGAAAAACGCCACCCGGGAGACCACCAGCACCCTCAAGGCCTGGCTGCAGGAGCACCGCAAGAACCCCTACCCCACCAAGGGTGAGAAGATCATGCTGGCCATCATCACCAAGATGACCCTCACCCAGGTCTCCACCTGGTTCGCCAACGCCCGCCGGCGCCTCAAAAAGGAGAACAAGATGACCTGGCCCCCGCGGAACAAGTGCTCGGACGAGAAGCGGCCCTACGAGGAGGAGGAGGAGGAGGAGGGCTCTCAGGAAGACGCGCTAAAGAGCGAGAAAGCCGAGGGTACCCTGCTAAACCCAGGCACCTAGCGAGGGGGCGGCGGGGCTGGGCCAGCCAGCCGGCCCTTGGGGCGGGCCGGGCCGGGGGCCGCCGCGGGGCAGCGCAGCGCCGACAGTGACCGCGTGTCTTGTTTTTGCTGTCCCTCTCCCCCGCAGAGCCCACGGGCAAGGAGGAGAAGGAGCTGGAGCTCAGCGACCTGGAGGAGCTGGAGGCGCTGGAGTCGGAGAGCTCCGAGTGCGAGCTGAAGGCGCCCTTCGCGCCGCAGCCCCCGGGCGGGGGCGGCCAGCAGCTGCAGGCCGCCCCCGCCGGCGGCCCCGCGCCCCGCCGGGAGCTGCCTGTGAAGGCGCCGCTGCCGCCCGCCGCCCTGGAGCCGGACGGCGAGCAGGCCAAGAGCTGCCTCAAGGCGGCGGAGGGCTGCGAGCCGGAGCTGCTGGGCGCCCGGCCACGCGCCTGCGAGGCCAAGATGTGCTTCCAGCCGGGGCAGCAGCTGCTGGAGGCCAAGCCGCGGATCTGGTCCCTGGCGCACACCGCCACCTCCCTCAACCAAGCCGAGTACCCCTCCTGCATGCTCAAGCGCCAAGGGGCAGCCACCGCCGTCGCCGTCTCCGCCCCGCTCGGTGTCATCGACCGGCACCAGGACTCGCCGGTCACCAGCCTCAGGAACTGGGTGGACGGGGTGTTTCACGACCCCCTCTTCAGGCACAGTACTTTGAACCAAGCCTTGGGCAACACCACGGTTTCCTGGGGCACCACCAAAGGGGCCATCCTGGAAACGGGAGCCTTGGGACACTCGGTGGGCAACGGCGCCAACGTGCTCAAGGGACAACTCTCAAACTTAGCCCACCAGGACTCAAACAAAGAATTTATTGCATTTCCCAAATCAGGAAGCAAAATGTTTTGTTCCTAACAGCCCACCGAAGGCGAAAGGACTTTCTAACACTTGAAGAGTCAGCTACACTGAAAAGAGACTGGCGAGAGTTTAAATTTAAATATAAAACTTTTTTTAAGCAACACAAACAAGGATTTAAAATTCAGTTTGCTCGGTTCAACGGACAGACTTTACTCATTGCTGTTCTGAAGAATTTCTCCTGGCTGCGACTTTAAGGGATCAATGTCGTGAGAGTTATTTAATTCCATGTCCAAAAGCACGTACTATAGTGTAGACCTACTTAAAAAGTTTACATCCGAAAGTTTACAAACGAGAAATTTTAATTCAGATTTAATTTAAGGCATGCCAACATTAGTTATAAAGACTTTTGGAGAGTTTTTCCTTATAATTTCCTTGTTAGCATATAATTCACAAACAGCACTTCTACTAAGTTTAAACCTACTGCACAAGTTTATCTTGACAAAGATATGTTAAAAGGTATGTTCACTCCAATAAATTGTCTGTTTCAGAGGTAACACCGGTGATGGCGTTTTGCATTGTGCAATAAGAGTATTTTAAGATTTTAAAATTCCCAAGCGGAGCTGTCCCGGTCACTCAAAAGGACTGTCAACAGGCTGCGGTGAGCGGGGAGAGCGCGCTACCCGCCGCCGGTGGATCGCTCTTGCCAGCAGGCACAGCTGCAGGAGGATACCCGCGTTGTTCTCCGCGCTTTCTGGTCTCTTTGTGCGCCCGAGAGAGGCCGCGGCGGGGAGGCACCGGTGCGCCCGCGCCTCCGCGCCTGCCCCGCGCCGCCCCGCCGGGGAAACGCAGGGCGGCTTTTCACTGCCTTTGTGGAGTTTGACAGTTGTCACCTATGGAAAAGGGGGCGGAGGAGGGGAGAAAAACAGCAATAGCTGGAGCCTCAGGATCCTCTTGTAAAATAGCGGCGGAGGGCTGGAGGCGCGCAGGCAGGCGGGCATGCCAATGGGGCAAGGGGTTAAGAAGCGACTGGGCTTGCAATGTGTCCCCGGGGAGAGCGGAGGGCTGGCGAAGCGGGGGCGCCCGAGCCCCAGCGGCAGCAAAGGCCCCGGGGAGCCGCCGCCGGCGGGCGGCTGGGGGCTGCCCCCAAAGAGCCGGGCGGTGCCGCGGCGGCTCCCCGTCGGTGTGCCGAGCAATTGGTTCACATGGAAAATTTGATCTTTTAAACAACCGTTTTAGCTTCCAGCTCCTCTGCCAGTATGGAGAATCGCTGATCCTCCATGAATATTTCAGCACTTCAGGACAGATGCTTTACCGTTTTGACATTAAATAGAGTGCAGCCAAGAAAGAGAGAGAGAGAGAGCGCTCTCGCCGTGTGATTCAGGAGCACTCGCAGCCAATTTACCATTTAGATAACAAGCGTTTAAAAGATTTTCCTTACTTCCCCGGAACGGGAACAAACTTTCCTGTTCTCTGGACCAGGAAAGAGGGAGAACTGCTGAAAGAGAAGCTGCGAGGCAATAGCACAGACCTCTGCCGGCCTAAACCCCGGCGCTGCAGCGACTGACGCTGCTGGGACAAAGCTGCCACAGTACAAGAGTCTTTCTTTCCTCCTCGCCTACCCCGTCCCTCCAGCTCCCCGTCAGCCCCTCCATAAATAAATAAATAAGAATACACCCGCGGGTGATATATATATATATTTAAAGGCAACGACAAGCGCAACCGAGAGAGCGCTCAACTCAAATATAACATAGTCCAGCCCGCAAAGTTTCTAGCGAGACCTGTTAGTGCAAGGACCACATACAGGAATCCAGGTGCGGAGATCAGATCAAGCCCTTCCCCTCTCCGCGAGCAGCCGTAATTGGATTGTATCCAGTCATATTCCCTGTCATTGTATTGACTTTCGCTCTCTTGGATGATATTATCGAGATCACTGAACCCCTCTGCTGATCTGGCTGTCAAAAGGCTCAGACAGGAGCCCCCGGCCTGGAAAACGTGCATCAGCCAAGATAATTTGAAGTGAAATTTTCATTTTGACAGTAAACCCCTCAATTTCTAAAGGCTCTGCACCCGGAGAGCTCGGTGGCAGGGGGAGGCTTTACAGAAAGCCACGTCTTAAACTGAAAAGGGCAAAAGAACTCGAATTAGTTGTAATAGATAAAAGGGCAAAAATAAAGAGTCAAGGGTACTTGACAGTAATAGCGAAAGTGGAGTCTCCAGGGAGCTGCGATCTCAGCTAAAGGCTGGGCGGGCAGGAATTTTAATGCAGCTGGGGCGGCCGGCGAGCTTTGCCTCTGAAATCCTTTAAACAAAGCAAATTATTTTCAGCCAAACTAAGGAGGTGGGGAGGAAAGAGGGGAGGAAGAAGGAAAGGAGGAAAGACGAGGGTTTAGGCTACCCTCAAACCATTGACGGAGGCAAGAGAGACGGGGGTGGGAGGGGAAACAGCTGCCTGCTGTGGTAGCAGTTTTAGAGCAAAGAAATTTAGGGACGTCTGTCTGTGTGCAGTGTGTGCAAGTACAGGACGGGTTTACATCAGGTTTTCCAGAGAGTTTCAACTTCCATGTAATCGAGGCTCAGTGCGGTGGGAGGGGACTTCATTTTTGCCCCCAACACAGTAATAGCTAAATGTGTGTGTGTGTGCATGTGGGGGAGAATGGGGAGACAAATCCAGCAGGAAGAGAGGCGCTGAGCAGCGAGCAGGGCTCCTAAAGCGGCGCTCTCGCACCCAGGGCTGGCGGGGATGGACCCGCCACACAAATAAGGATCGCCCTCCCTGGGTGTAAGGAGAGGTCTGCCTCGCCGAGGAGTCAAAAAACCTAAAGTGCCCTGACCTCAGAGGAGTACTGAGCCCCTTCAGGCCGTCCGAGGGCAGGCATTTTACAGATAATGCCACCCGCAGTTATAAATCACTGCTCACTGGCACTGGCTTTCACGGTGATTTGGGATGAAATCCCTCCTTCTCCCTCCCGCCCCGAACTTAAAATTAAGGTAATAAAACTGTGGGTAAAACCCAGGCACACTGAAATATCATAAGACCTAACAAAATAGGATCAAATCTTTATCTCTTTATTTTATATCATTATAAAACAAGTTTTAGTAAGTTTGTATCTTAAGTCCCAGTGGACTACAGGACTAACTGTATATTAAATCTTCTGGATACGTGTGTGTGCGCGCGTGTGTGTGTGCACTCACGGACACCAAAACATCTATACGGAGATGAGGTTGTATAAATTATGGGGGAGGGAAGATAGTTTCTTGCTTTGGTACAAGAACCTCGCCTATAGATCAGCAGTCAAATACAGTGATCTTTCAAAAGGGTTTTTTAAAAGTATGAACAAAAGAGTGAGAGAAATTAATTTTGCCATTTGATTCAATAGCACAAGTCAAAGATCAGGTTCGGCAGCTTTGGAGGAGGCTACGGGGCTGAAAGGGAGAGCCACACAGCTTGCATGGTTGTGCAAAACAGAAATATAAAGGGAGAATGAGAAAGAAAGAGAGGAGAAAGAAAAAAAATCATAGAGAAACGGCTTGAAACTGAGAGACTCTGAATCATTCAGCCATGGCAAATTCAAACACACAAAGGAGTGGATGCTAAATTAACAGTGCTTTTTACATAGAGCCCAAATAAAACTGTAATCAGCGACGCGTTACTTTTCATTAAGCGAGTTTGACAGCAGCATATTCAGTCTCGACAAGGGAACAGGAGCGAAGAAATATACGGCTCTCCCAGCCCGCGTCATAAGATAATTCCTTAAGCTCCATTAACAACTCTTAGCCGCAGGAAACGGGCTCCCTGAAAACATCTCAAAAATCTAAAAGCTTTATCGACCTCTCAAACCTCTGCTGATGGTTCTATTTTTTTAAAAAAAACTTAGAGGCGAGACGTCCAGCAAGGTAATAGACTTTGACACAACACTTTCTTAACTAGAGAGAGAGAGGCTGGGAAAACGAGACTTTAAATGATATTTAAAAGGCAGCCAATTAAGATTTAAAATGATTGTCTCCTGAGATTATGCATGCGATTTATGCCATCTACTTTTTTTCCCCCCAGGCATGCATGCAAAATTGCAATGGGGCATATTGTCTGTTCCTTAAATAATAATTAATAATAATAATAATAATAAAGAAACAGTAGCAATTAACAATCTGTAACTCTTTCACAGTTGTAAAGGTTAATTTAGGAAAGGGTTGGTGTTTAGGTAACCTGATTAAAGGGCACCTTGCATCAGTTAGTTTGTTTATAGGTACCTAATTAACAGACAGATAAACTGATATGCCCGTTTTCTATTAACGTTTAGGAGCACATTTCTTTTTATCCTGAGCTGATACCTGATATTAAAGACGTTTAATAAATTCATAGTCACAGAACCCAGTGTAACAGCTCCTCCCCATCAGCCACACAGAGAGAGGTAGGGGTCCAAGAAGATTTTGTCTTGGCAGGAATTTGAACATTAAGGATTTTAAAGATATACAGGTTCAGAAGGAGGCTCTGACTTACTAGAGTCTTTTTGATATATGTTTACCTTTTCCATTTAGATCTGACCTTCAAATAATACAAACGTTTGTGCGTGAGAAAGTGTATTCAGTCAAATGCCAAGAAAAGAGTTTTGTCACGCTCATATTGCACCATTCAATACAGAAATTCTGGAAAATACAGGAAAGGATTATAATTGCTTGATTCTCTGGAGGACTGGGAAGTGTTCCAACAAGTGTGACATACAGATGAATGGGGAGAAAACAAATCATTCAAACACTGTGTGTAGGCCAAAGGGTTTAGGTTCTCCCTTCAATGAAGTTAGTTACTGGCTATATGTGATGGAAGCAAGTCCCATGGCACTTGTGTTGTTTGGGTTTTTTTGTGTGTGTGCATATGGATGTGTGTGTGTGTGTGTGTGTGGTCCTTGATCTTTTAACGAACAGCTCTAACTTTGTACATATAAAACTGAAGAACTGAGAGATGTTAACGGTCAAATGATACACTTTTATTTGTCTGATAAAAAGTGTAACACTTGTGCTACAGGAAGGTATCTCTATTCCTCTTGGGATTCAGCAACTACAATTCCACCCACTGCTATTCTTCCTCTTAAAGAGGAAGCCATTTTTTATAAAATAGCTAATGGTCAAAACACAGATCCTGGAAGTGTGACATCTGGCATCAATTGCCTCTTTGTCTGAGGATGTTTTAACCCACATTTACCTTCAAAGAGGCTGCGAGGTGCTTAGAACTTGTGGGAGGAGTTCCCTCCACACTCCTCATGAAATTGCATCACTGTGCAGAAAATAATTCCAGATTTATGGGCCCCCCAAAAGGCGCAAAGAAAGGTAGACCCCCTCCACAGGCTGGTGGGGAAGAATATCACTTTGAGGGCCACAGACTCTATGTCCTGCTCTATGGACTATGTCTATATTTAGGTTAAATGGTAACTTGATTCCTTGCATCAGTGGCTTTATTGACTGCAATAGTTCAATAGATTAGAAATTCACTGGGATTACTTGAGTGATTAGGAGCAGCAGCATCTCAAGCACATAGCTCAAGTACATACAAAATGTCAACTAGCTACATTGTAATTTGTCTATGTAGTAGCAGCAGAATTCAGTGCTGCCATTTAAATTACAATGTGTTGGTTTTAAAGCTGCAAAGCAGTTTTCATATACACACCAACTACACAGATCCAGGGGCAGTTTAATGCAGAGGAAGGCGGTCTTCCTGACCCAACGTCTTCATTTGGCTGGGAACCCATTTGGCTGAAACATGTCTTAACACATTTCACAAATCCTGAAGAACAAGGCGAAGAGGATACCCCTGGGAGCAGGTCAAAAGCAAAAGATGATAATGCTCCCCAGTGTCCCCCCACCCCACTGAGAAATGGGGCTGAATAAGGAAGAAAAGGTGCCCCACTGCCACCTAGGCAGAGTGCATACATATCAGGAAGCCCTGCTGGTATCCTTTTTTTCCACAGTTGGGAACCCAGTCTGGGCATGAGAACTTCAACTGACCTACTTACAAAGCCTGAGAGCTATTTTTTTGTCCATCCCAGTTTAAGGAGAACATGAAAATGAAAGAAATAACTTGAAAGAAAATATTCTCTTCACAGTCTCCTTTTTCCTGCCCTAAATACTTGAAAACTTACTTTTCTTACTGATTTGTCTAGACAAAAATGAGGGCACAAAAATCTTTTTGTTCTCAGTTTTACCTTTATTCCTTTCTCCAAATCAGCATGCCATTATTTAAATTTTTGAAATGGATGTATTTCAGTTGTAGTTGATGAGTATTTTGCCACTGTTTTCCATGGGATCATAATTAATTTCAGTTCTGGGCTCCCCAGTACAAGAGGGATTTGGCACTACTGGAGCAAGTCGAGCGAAGGGCTACAAAGATGATGAAGGGACTGGAGCATCTCTCTTATGAGGAAAGGCTGAGAGAGCTGGGCCTGTTTAGCCTAGAGAAGAAAAGGCTGAGAGGGGATCTTATCAATGTGTATAAATATCTGAAGGGAGGGTGTCAAGAGGATGGAACCAAACTCTTTTCAGTAGTGCCCATAGACAGGACGCGAGGCAACGGGCACAAACTGAAACACAGACAATTCCATCTGAACATGAGAAAAAACTTCTTCACTGTGAGGGTGACAGAGCACTGGAAGAGGTTGCCCAGAGAGGTTGTGGAGTCTTCTTCTCTGGAGATATTCAAAACGCGCCTGGATGCGATCCTGTACAATGTGCTGCAGGTGACCCTGCTTGAGCAGGGGGGTTGGACTAGATGATCTCCAGAGGTCCCTTCCAACCTCAACCATTCTGTGATTCTGTGATCAAGATATTTTCCAAAGAATATTTCAGAATTTCATTCTGAAATATTTCCAGGGATGATGATGGTGATGAAATGGAACTGAGGAAACACCTCCCTCCAACATTATTTCTTGTTTCTTTTTATGGTGCCTATTGAATGTTAAAAATCAAACAATTCAAAAAAGAATTGTCTTCAAGATCTCATCTAATACTTTCCTCTATGTATTCTATTTTTAAAAACATATTATTTATTAATTCCTGTGAACTTAAATCACTTACTGGAAAATAGAACAGAGCTGTGCTTAAGCATAGCAGTGCTTAGACCTGTCTTTAAGAGTGCAGATGTGCTACATCAAAGGGTGCTGAGTCTTCTAGAACTTTGTTCTTCATCACAGTATCCGCTGATTACTGGGATTCAGGGACTTGTGACCTTCTAATAAATTATTCAGAGTAAGACCCCTTTTCCTCAATTTGAAGGTGCTCAGCTACCTAACAGGTTTCAATATATTAGTATTTTTTGTCAAGAAAATTATTGGAAAGGTAGGCAAGTGTCCCAGGAACACTTCCAGGGCAGGAGAGCTGGAAAAGAACTGAGTAAAGGGAAGACTGGGAATCTTTTGTGAGCAGGAGTCTTCTACCTTCCGGGCAACAGGAAAGATGTCTATGCAGGCCCTTATTTAGAGTATATAAAACACAGCACATTGCTTTCCTTTCTGGACTAGTTCGGTTACAACACCCAAACAAGTGTGTTGTATGTAGCAGTGACGTTGTACAAGCTAGCTCTGGTGACATCAGTGCTTTCTGCCATGTATGCAAATAAAATATTCTAATTTTGAGGCTTCATGTGATTATGTAGCCCCCTTTCTGAAAAATACCATCATCATCTTAGAGACCTTGTGATGCAGATGATTGACAGCATGTTAAACATAGGAGGTAGAAGCTGGGAGCTGTTGCTGCCACTGCAAGTAAAGGTTACAGATGATTTTTTTAGTCCAATATCACAGCTGTGCTCAAGGACAAATAACATTATTTTTTGGAGTCTTATTCATCATAAAGTCACAAGTGAGAGAACTCTGCCTGGTGCATTTTAAGTCCTAAGTTACAGCCTTCACCTAGAAGCAAATGAGGACCTTCTGACCCAGAGGAGCCACCCCATAATCTTACAGGTAAAAACACGAGAGATCTGAACCAGCTGGTACAGTTATGTATTTAGTTTAGGTTTGGCAGCCAGTAGCTGAAATAAATAACAACTAAAAAAAGTAAGATGTGCACACTGTTTTTACCGATGCTGTGTCAGATGGGGAAGTCCCATAATGGCAGAAAGCTCACTGGAGAAAAAGGAGCAGGGGAAGGGTGAATTTTGTGAAAGAAATCCAAGCTCTTTATTAAGGTCATGTGTCTGCCCACTACCACATAACTGACTGATTTCTGCATTCATTTACACAGGATCTGATCTGCTGTAACTCAGATAAAGTTCATTAGAGCTTCTCCACGTTTACAATACCTTATCAGACAGCAGGAAGGGTCCCTGTGGGTGAAGCTGCCTAGAGTAAAACTCCCTGATAACACAATTCCTTCATGTGAACATAGGGTTTGCAACACTCATGAAGTACTTGAAGGAATTCCATACAGTGCAAGTGTTTTAGATGAAGGATTTCAGGCACGTAAATTGTTTGCTTTACTAAAGTAGGCCAGTTCAAGCTACATTGCTTTTGTACTATATTAAAGTAAATGGAACCTACAAAGGTGGTGTCCAAAAGTCAGATTCCCAAACTTACTGTCAGGTTTACCTTCAAACATTTCTACTAAGCCTCTCTTCTCTCAAAGTAACACAGAACAGAGAAACATTGACAGCAGTCTTCCCTTCACCTTTTCTTCTGGAAGAATGCAAAGGACCCGTTAGTGGACAGATCTTTGAAGGACAGAAGGCAAATAAGGCTTTCCCAGTCAGGAGATTTTTCTCTTCTCCATCCACTTCCACACAACCTTGTCAGTAGGAAGTCTTCAGATACAGCTATTATTTTGCTATGCACAATTCTTTGCTGCTGCTCTTCCTTGGCTGAAATTTCTCTTTTCCAGGGGAAGTGATGAAACGGGAGCCAGAGATGCGAGTTCATGCCTATCATCTTGGATGGGAGATATCATCATTACTTGGTCCAGTGGTCTGCAATTGCAATCAACCTTGTAATAGAAAGGTAGTCTAGGAACACCCATGGCACCTTCACTTCCAAAGACCGTAGAATAAGACCTTATAATAAAAATGAAGGACTTAAATACTACAAACCATAATGCATTACAAAAAAAGCAGGAGATAGTGACAGTGTTGCAAGTTCATCCAAGAGTAAGGAATTTATTGCAAGAAAATGCTCAGATGAGTCTGAGAAAAGAGTCTTGTTCCATAATGGAAGCAAAAGCAAAACAAAAATGGGTGCCAAATCCATATTAATTTCTTCCTGACCCCAGATTGTGTAGTTGGTTTACACTGAACGCATGAGCAAGATGCACAAACCAGGCCTGAATTTTTCCACAGTACACAATGTCCCACCTCTTCCTGTTGTAAATCTCTGTTACAACAGACAAAATGGGAAAAACAAGCAAACAAGACATTCAAAAGAAAAGAAGAATTTCCCAAACCCCACAAGTGTCCAACAGAAATCTGGAAGAATGGGATTACTCACACACAGAATGAGGAGGGTGAAAACAAGCATGATAAACAAATAACAATGCAGTCTCTTGAAACATGGCCATCAGTGCTTCCAACAACAACCAAGTTCTTTCTTTCTGACAGGTTCTAGGTAGCTACACGTACACGCTTCCCAAGCTACCCCTGCTCAATCAATAGCAAGCAGACAGGTAGTCCTGACATAGTATGTGCACAGCAGTGCCATAGAAATAATTTACTGCTGCTGCTAGTTCAAAACTGTAGTTACTTAAAGGAAGAGCACCAGTGAGCTAAGGTCCAACCAACTATATCACCTACTGAGCCAAGTTTATAATCCAAGGGAACTGTATTACAACATCAGTCAGGAAATCTGAGGCACAATTCATGGGAAAACCAGTTTATTTACTTACTTTCCTCTCTGAACAATCTCCTGTCAGGATTGCTTGGGATGAATTGAGCCTGCTGCTTCCAGTACCAATCTCCCAGCTGACTGTTGTCCCTTGGACACATCAGCTGGGCGTTACTAAGTAGTGTGAAGGCTGGCACCTTAGATGGCCAGGAGAATGTGATGGGAACTATTGTTACAGGTCCTTAATATCTGCTATCACAGTGATAGCTGACTGGTAGACACAAAACTATACAAATAGGTCAATGTTAAGAATAAGATGTAAGGAAGAGATGCAGAGTTTTATTTTCATTTGCTTTTATCTACTGTAAATTCTTCAGGCTCTAAGTTGTAAGGAGCCAAGGATCTCAGCCCTCGTCATGACTTATCTCAATTAATGTTCTGCCAGAAGGAAGTAATATATTAATTGTTCACATCTGAGAAAGGATAAGTCCCTAACTTTGCATATGTTGCTGAAACTCTGTCAGATGATGCTGTCTGAAAGGCAGGCTTTGGCACAGCTCTCACCAATGAGAATCCTAAACTAAAGAAGGAAGTGTGTCCATGATTATAGCATCCAGCTTCAAATAAAGGATACCTCCTTCTCCAAAGCTGGAGCAAATAGGGTGAATCCACTTCACATGCAGATTCAAGGGTGGGATAAAAATGGAAAATATTTTAGTGTAGCATACCCCACTTCACCAAACCTCTCTGTGAAAGCTGTAACCCCTTTAAAGCTGTAATTTAAGAAATAGGGACTGAATATGCTTAGTGAGTGAAGTCTGTACAGAGACAATATATATTCTTAATCAGTAACACCTTTTCTAACAGCTTCGACAATCACAGGCTACCATATGTTTTTGAGGGGTTGGATTAAAGGCTAGCCAACTCTTGGAGAAGTGGAGTTAATCTCCTTTTGACCATTTTGCTACACTCGCTTCACCTTCACAGCTGTATCTGCAGCACACTTCACTGTATGCTAGCAATACAGTCCTTAAGTGCTTAACCAGGTCTTTGACTTTTACTCTTCTAGATCTGGGCCTTTGCACTTGAATAAATAATACTATGGAAAACCTTTGCTCAGACTAGACTAGGGCATCCCTTCTCTCCTTCGTGGTCCTTTCAAGAGTCTGTCACCAACTAAATTAAAAAAAATAATGGAGGCCACAACGCCAATTCACAGACAGTTTTTCTTCAAAAACCTGAAACTTCTGATTCAAACAATTGGCAATTATGCAAATTGGATCTATATGAAATTTGTATAGATGATATTGCTTAAAAAGCCAAGAATTTCCATATTTTATTTTTCTTAAATGCTAATTTCTCCTATCTATTGTCCTAGCCTATCGTATCTACCCACCTGACCTTGGCCCTGCCAGTTTGCAGAGCAAAGGAAGAAGTAAGGTTTACAGAAGTTGTCCTCTTTCACACTGTGAGCCATTATATAAGTAATTTACTTTAACTAGCATAGGAACTAAACCTCCCAAGCCTCTCCATAGAAAAATACCAGTCCTGATTGATACTGTTTGGTACAGTTTGCCAATATTAACACTGCAGCCTAGGAAAGAAGTGAGCCAGTACTTCAGGATGGGATTGTTGTGCTCTTGGAAAGCTGAAAAATGATAAATCTTACATAGCACTTTACACAGTCTTATCTAGTTTTAGCATTATCTTCTTCAATACCACAATTACGCTGGTTATATTGGGGGGGGGGGAAAAACTTGCATCATCTCAGATATATACAGGTACACACCTCTATAAATAGAAATTTTTTTTTTCAAAATAATTAAAAAAAATTAGTTTTTGGAATTGGAAGGCTGGACACCAAAGCTTCAGAAAATTTTCTCATTCTTTTAGCATAAATTTTTCAGTTTGGTCTCTAACACATTTGTATCAGCAAAAACTAAATGAATATCAACTAGTTAAGCCACACATTTTAGCTGTGACAAAACTGAGTAGATTTCATTTATTTTTAATAAATTTAAGTATGATATAAGATAAAAACTCTCTGTATACTTTAATACATATGGACAGACATGTGCATTTACAAAGCTTGCTTAAAGAGTCTTCTCATCTTTTTTCAAAGGTCCCCAAAGGATTCAAATGACATATGGCAAGAATACTTTAAGAGTAATCATATAAGGAAAACTAAACAGACAGAAATACATGGTTGTAGACTGTAAAATCAAAGGTCCCCAGTGGGTCTGTTGTAAACACCCAGTCCATACTGAAATGGGTTTTTGTTCTTTCTAATCTGTTTTCTCCATTTTGCACAAGATGTGTGCTTTCCATGTTAAAATAAAGTCTATGCACACTGAGTGATAAGATTACCATTTTTGAAAATAGGGTTAGAGTGAATATTCCTACTTTTACATTTAAGATCAGGTATTTTAAAATAATAATTATTTTTCTGTTAGCAACTCCCAAGTTTGTATCTAGAATACAATTTGTGCTCAGTCACAATAGTCCTACCTAAAAAGCAAACACAACTGGCGAAGGCTGAGGCTCTCACTTTTCACAGCTGATGCATTTGCTTCCTATTCTGGATTTCACTGAGGCTATAAAATAATGAAAAAGCAGACAGACTTTTCTGCTGCCATTTCTAATCATTTTTCTTCCTTTACTACTCAGATATTAATAATTAGCATAGTGATGTTGTTAATACTTCCAGGAAAGACTATATTTACACTAAAATAGTTTTAGATTTTTGATTAACATGCAAATAATCAAGATAATTAAAATGCATATCCTTTTCACAGAAGAGCAATGATCAGACTCTACAATGGACTTCCAGTAAACACCAGCAGTTCTACTATTTTAACTTACAGGATTGATAATGTAGCTCTGTGATGAAAAGTCTTGAAAGATTATTTACTGTTTAAACATTTTAATGTGTATAAATGGCCTATGTCATAAGAAGTTTGATTTTCAAAACTGAGTGCTCAGTAATTCCCTGCAGTTTTACTAGGCGTTATGCTGAGTCCTGTAAGACAAAACTCAATACAGATACTCCCATAGGTTCAGTTCTGAAAAATAATAATCCTCCTTAAAAGTTTTCCTTGAATCCTGGCCCACCTTTGCACAGGTTCCGCTCGATAAGCAGGGGTACAGCAGTCTGTGAACCCGAGGAACATGGTTATCCACATGAATTCAGACATTACAGAAGTTAGCTGGATCCTTATATATTGTTGACTCTCTATTGCAATTTTTGTTGGTATTTGACAGCTACACGCTATGCATAATTAATTTAGTTCTTTTCCCTATAATGTACATGACCTGATTATAATTTTCCCAAATTAGATCATTTTTCATAATTATTCATCAGATCATTTATGTGAACAAATATCAGACTATGGTTTGTCTACAAACCCAGATCTACGTCTTCTGTTATGTATGACTGATCATGTAAATCACCTTTTTTTTCCCTGTTGTCTGGATACCCTTAGCTTTATAAACATGAGCAAACCCAAATACATTTCTGAAGCTTTGAAATTTTAAGGGAAAATAGAGAGCACTGTAAGCAGCAAAAGGCAGCAGACACAGGAAATTTAGTACAGCTTACACTTTGGCCATCACTGTTTGCAAAAGGAAAAGGATTCTGTTTGATCATTCTCATAGACAGCAGATTAACAAATAGTTTGGTTCCTTCCTGACACATTGAAGCCAATGGACTTTAAACCTTTCAAAAATTCCGGCTACTTTTGCAATTACTAAGATGGCAATGTGAGCCTGGATGCTCTGAGTCACACAGCCTCTCATCCTAATCCAAAGGAAATATGTGGGCTTAGAGCCTTATCTTAGATCCTTATTTTTAAAATTTTGGCTTTTTCATTGTGCCCCATAGAGAATTTGTACCTGCACACTGAGGAAAGGAGCATAAGAAACCCAACTGCAGACCCCTGAAAAAAATCAGGTGTTTCACCTAATCAGCTTGAGCTCCCTTTATAGCCAGCGTAGAAAGATCTTCCCTATGGCAGTTCCTCTGACCTCTAATATCTGTGATAGGTTGGATGGATCCCACTCAAGGCATTGCTGTAAATTTAGGCAAACACTTATGAGGGCTTTCTTCTTCACTAGCTATTCACTGGCTGCTACTTCATTCTAATGCATCAGTTGTGGTCTCAGGTATGACAGAGTCTTTTTATTTGACTCTTTTTAATGATGTCCTGAGTAAGCTCCAAAAGCCAACCCACACTTGAATGGAGGATCCTGCCAGGATTTCTGGACACTGAAGCTTTGTCTGACCTGAGAACAGGCTTGATCCTTCGGTCTCACAGTCCGAGTCTCAACTGCCCACAGCATGGACTTTCTGCAGCCAATTGTGACTTCCTTCTTGCTTGTTCAGGTTTCCTTCCAGTACAAAACAGTGTATACAGAAGAGAGAGTGATTACTGGAGACTTTTCTTAACATTCAATTTTCCATAAGGCAATGGTTAAATGGGACCTGTATTAATCTTCTTAAGTAAAATTTCCCAACTAAATACCCCACATACCTGTTGAAAGAAGGGAGATGCTGCTAGCATTCCTCTCTATCTGGCATGACTTGCTATCACCACCATGCAAGCCTAACTGGAATGCTGCTCCCTCTTCCCTTTCCCATTAGCCTGCAACCCTGGTTGCTGCCCAGGCTCTGTGAGACAATCTTTCATATGGCACAGAAGGCTTCAAAGAGGAGCACACCACAGAATTAGGAAGGTGGAATAGTTTGCTTCCCTGCATCATAACCTTCTCTTTCTTTTTTTCCCTCTTTCCCCATGCCCTTTATCACTCAGTCTCATTCTGCATTGTTGATACTGTTCCCACTAGCCCGATTATTTTTCCCTCTTCCTCTCTCAGTCTACCACCATTACAGTTCTGCATCTTCTTCTATCTAAAGAACTTTCCTGCTATCCACAATCTTTTCATTTCCAACTTCTTCTGTTTTCTTTTTTTTTTTCACCCAAATCCCATTCAGTCATAATAATAGTAGCAGAAAATAGCTCCCAGAAGCTCCAAGTGGCTTCTAAGACATGGTCATTTCCTAAAATGGCCTTGCAATGAGGAAGAAAAAATACATTTTATATACATACATACATATATATATATATATATACACACACACACATATATATACACACACTCACTCTCACACTCACACATATGTGTGTGTGTGTGTTCTGCTCACCACCTGAGGAAAAGGGGGACTTTGAATCTGATCTGAGGGCAGATGAAGGTAAGCATGTATAAGCAGAAAAACCTCCTAGCAGTTCTTGAGTGGACCTGTTCTTCTGTGATACCTACATTCCCTCTAGTCTTTCAGCCTTTCTGAATAGTGGTCTACTGCTGTTTTTTTATCTAGAGGCTGCGTTCACTCTGCACAGATCTACACATTGCAGTTTTGGGAGGTTCATTACAGCTTATTGCAGGATCTCTGAACATGAGGAGATCACTTTTTTGTCCACTCGGAGCTAGACTTGGTTCTTAAGTCGAAGAGGCCTGTTGTGCTGGCTCCATTATACCTGCTTCTTGAAACCTATGGTTACTTGGGGAACAAAAGGAACTTCTGTTCAAAAGGAACAGAAGTTAGCTGAATTCTGGTAGTAGTGAGCAAAAGCAGAGAGCTGGCAGAAGCCTGTTCCCGGGCTGAGCAAGCATCACTGGCAGAGATACATATTTAACAAACTCAGATGTTGTAGAAACCCCAGAATGAAAAGAGTGAATGGAAGATTGCAGCTATAGACCATCGTGTAACTCCCAGTGTTGCAAAGTTCACAGAAGTATATGCTGTCAGAGGTGAATAGTTTTTTGCTATTTCAGTGAGCTCACGTGGATCAGCAAAGGAACGAAGAAGAGCAGACAGAGGCCGGCAGCTAAGGACAGAGACAGAGGAGGAAGGCCTCCGTGAAAGGGGGAAGGAAGCAGAGGTGGATATGCAATTTCCTCCTTTGGTCTGCAATAAGATGTTACGGACTCAGCTCCTTGTGCAACTGCAGTCTAGGGGGAAAATTATACCTGCATTTCAAGCTGAGAGAAGAGTTTGCTGCAGCCAAGAGAAGGAAGTCCTCCCAGCTCCTGTCACAGTTTCATGTAACCCATCTCTCCACTCCTCCTTTCCTGCAGGTTTTGTTAGGGAATACTCATTTTCAGAGCTCACCTTAGAGTGTACTTACTAACAGAGTTTTTCAGGATAGGGGGTTATTTTTGCCTTGTTTTGTGCATCCAGGGTTACTAATAACAACTTCTGTCCTGTTTGTCTTGCAAGGGACACAGAATGACAGATGGCAAACAGATAAGAAATGCATAGGGGAACCAATGGGGAAACTATTGCTTCTGAAGGCAAAAGAAGAGATATTGGTTTTGTACTTTAAACAGAGGTAGAGACTTTCACAGTAGTGATACAAGGTGGAATCATACAAATATTATCAAGCACAAGCAACTCGCATGCCCCATTCCTGGCACTGGATGCTCGACTGATTTTGAACTGGATGAGATACCTTGGAAATTTTCATCACAAGAATTTTCCTGTCATGGAGGCCCATGCCATTAGCAGCACAGGTAACCATTTGCAAGGGCCATGGAGCATGCCACAACAGAAATGTCCAACATAATGTCTCAGTTAACATCCAGAAGTGGCCAGGTAAATCCAGTGTGGATTCCCACCATCCTCTTAACTGCTGGCTACTGATGGCATATTTTTGTTTGTCTTTAAATCCGGCCATTTGACTAACACAGTCTAGTTTTTGTAATTCAGATTCATGTCTATGTTTCACTCCTTTGCCATGGCCTCTATGGCCCAAGTGTGAAAAGCAAATGAGCAGCAGAAACACGTCCTGTTCCTGCCAGATGAAGTTTGTGGATGTGTGCTTATTCCTGGTACCGGGCCAGCTTCCCGGTTGCCGCCGAGTTCCCATGGCAGTCAGGGAGCTGGTTATAGTCCTCTGATTATCTCTGTCAGCTGCTGCAATGTATATATACCAGACGACCATCGTCCCACAGGGGCTGCTCCCCAGCTAAGAATAGCTGGAGCAGCGAAAAGAGGGGACTATAGTGAAGGAAAGCTGTCCCTGTGTCTGCACAGAGTGGCTTGTGCAGCTTTATCGTAATTAATAACAAAAGTGATAGGGCCTACAGGCCTCTAATCTTGGCAGTCCTTCAGCATCTGATCAGTCATATTCGGTATCTTTAAGTAACTCGGATCTAAAGCACTAGAGCAATCAGACTGCTGTCAGAGGTAAAAAGAGGGTGTTTTTGAGTCGGATCAGATTAAAAAGTTTGGCTCCTAGGAATAATGTGAGCAAAATCACCAACTTCTGACTGCTTAGAGGCCCCCACACCCTTCGTGGGTAAGCTCAAAGCAAAAGCTGCCAAAATCCTTGGAAGAAACATCCCTTTCCTGGGACAAAGACAGCTGACAGGGATTTCTGCACTTGTGGTGAGCTTTTCTGCTTGTGCTTCTCACCAGCATTTGCAATGCTCCCTCCTTCGGCCACCAAACAGCTCTGTGCTGGGTCAGCACAGCCAGCCTCCAGCACTGGGAGATATCAGCCGCTGTTGCCACCGAGTCCCGTTCTGTTTTTTCTCTGCTCAAGTGCTAGGAGTAGCTATTAAAAAGTTTGAACATTGTTTTATTGAAATACCCGAAGCAAACATACATTCATGTTTGAAAAGCTTTCTGATAAGGATCTCGTATTTCTCCTTAACCTCTTTTCCCATGTAATTTAGCTCATTAGAACAACATGCGCAATAGTTAAGCTCTGTGAGTCACACAAGTAAATACTGCTATGCCCTCTGTACTTCAGATAGTACATATGCTAACTATTAGCCTCCAGTGACAATTGTCATTTAGGAAGCTGAGCAAGACAAACCCACCAAACTGTCCAGAAGGCTATTAGCTAAAAATGGCAAACTCGCAGCTCCTGATTTTGCATGCAGCGGAATAGGTTTGTGTGGTAAAATCCTGCTTTGAGCTCTAATCTCAATATGGAATTATTGTGTGGCACATAATATCTCATTTGCCTCTTTACCATTCTCAGGTTACTGGATGACTCCAGAGGAGGCACAAGAGACAAGTCTGAATAAAGACTGTGGTGAATGAAAAAAACATTGAAGGCCCACTTTGAAAGATGGAAATCTTCTATGTGGATTCAGGCCTGTGGCCATTTTTAAGCTACTGCAGGATTGAGGCAGAAGTTATGGCCCAGGTAATGAAGTCAGGCAGCCCAGCAGCAAGCTGGACTGGCCTTCTGACACTGAAGTGTAAAAATGTAAGTCAGCATATGTCCTTGTACATTTATACACAGCTGGAAATCTGTCTTCCTTTGTATATCCTCAAGTGACCATTTTCTGCCCCAAAACAGTAGTAACAAACAATCCAGATTTCTGCTTTACGGCAGCATACTGACTTATTTCTTTGTAAATGTATACTATATGTATATTATATTAAAAATCTTTAGCAATTTAGGCATGAATCAACATACTTTCTGTACCTTTAAAACAGCTGTGATTCTGTGTAACTTCCTAATACCATTTTGTTTCGAAGGGAAAAGAATCTTGTTTTCCTCTTGTTATTAATCAGCTAGACTGTTCAATTTGTGTCCACATGTTAATATTTGTGCCCAGCATGATCATCAGACTGTCATAGAAATAGACTGTCACATTTGCTCCTCAGAAAAGCACAAAGGCTTTGGGGAACATCTGCCAACCTACTGCTCCTTCCAAAAGTAGAATCCCTGATTAGTCTGTGGAGTTTGCACAAGAGATCACTGATACATATGATTCCAGGCACATGTGTTTAACATCATTTTTACTTGACTGCACTCATAATTCAGACTCCCATATTCTTTTCAATAGGTCATGTTATTTTTTTTTTCCTTTTTCTTATCACGTTTTGGTCTACATTTCATGAATTTCCAAATTTGTCATATTCCAAACTGGAAGTTAACATAAGGACTTTTTTGCCCTACCTTGGAATTGTTCGGATGGCTCGTTAAGATGAGCCTGCACTCGTTCTTCTAAGGGAAGAGAAGACTGCATTTTGGTTTTGATGTTGCCAGTGTAAAAAAAATCTCAAAGTGTCATTAACGGTCCTTCCAAGCCCACAAGTGAGAGCATTAACAAAATATTGATGTTTTTGCATTTTCTTTTGACAATTTCCCGGTTAATTGATCATTAAGGCAGAGATAGCACTCATGCTCTGTCCCTGTCCCTCACCAATGCAGATCTCCCTATACCCCCCCAATATCCCCCCCACACACAGAGTCTTCCTGAGCCCCCCACAAAGAGCCACCTGCTTTAGTGTTGCTCTTAGTGTTACTGTTTCGTGGGCCTGCTTAAAGGAAAAGCTCAGGGATTAACCACGGAGAAAGTGCTTTCAAACATTTTTCCATTTGCATCGCAGTGTATTCACAAATTAAAGCGTAGCTTGCAGCCATACAGAGGGCTGTGACAACTGTGCTGTCTGAGTGTGGCCACGATGCCCCTGTTAGCCCAATCAGTCTGCAGCAATTAGGATATGGCCCTGCACTTTGCATACATTTGTGTTATTTTTCACGTGAATGCTTCCTTTTGCAATTTTGTGCAAAATACACACATATATATATATATATACACGTAGATACACACAAACACACATGCACACACATACATATATATAAAACCTAAAAATATATGTCTTTAAAAGAAACTATATCATCACTACACAGGAGCAGTACTTTCTGCAAAGTCAATGAATATAAAATATCAGGATAATGTGCTGTGTGCTTTATCCATTACTCTGGAGATGACAAATAGCTCATTTCTTGTTTTTGTTAAAACAACACAAGCCTAATTTCTTTAAAGTCTGTGTTTTTTATGTTTGGAAGTACACATCTCTTAAAAAAAATCGCCTTTTGCAATAACCTTACTTCATATCATCTTACTAGTCTGTTGGAGGAATTGCTCATGCCGCAGGCAGCATTTAGCTTTACGTTTGCATACCCGGAGATGCGGCCAGCTTTCATAATGCTGTGAATACCAAACCGTAAAGCTGCTTTTCAAAAGCAAATTCATAAATGCACTCATGCATACCTTTTTGAGTTATGAGGTGGCTGCAGATTTGGCAGTGCTGACTTGATGCAGTTTTGACAGGTTAGGTTAAAGGATTAAGTCTAGTCTGTCTTCATTTTGCCCTGGCTCTGACACACTCTAAAAAAAGTTGTAGGCTGGCTCTGTGCCTGGTGTGACCTCCACATCTCCTCCAAGTGACAACACTTCCCTTTAAGGCTCTCCAAAGGTCAAGACAGATAACTTGTTGAGTATTCCAGATACTTTCTTATCTGGGGCTCTTCCTCCTAACTTCACACAGTGGGAGAAATATGCAAAACCCCGAAGGAGAATAAATCAGGCTTCATAAGGAATAACTTGCATTACATCAAATATATCTATCCACCTTTGCTTTACTATACGATATTTATTTATGACAAACTTTCAAGACCCCAGTTCACTAAAATCAGATACGTGTTGCATAGGAAGAGATTTCACTGCTCCTTTTTGCCCTAGCTAATTTGCAATTGAAAGCAGCTTTCAAGCACTTATAATGAGAACCAGGGAAATAATGATGTGATAATAATGGAGTTCAATGTTATAAAAAGGCCTGTAATATTTGTTTAACAACTGTTCACCTTTGAGGGAAAAAAAAAACCTGTGAACAAATAATAATGATAAGCACAGCCTTTTTTTTTTTTTTCCTGGCATTATGCCAAAGATTTTTACATAGAAACACTGATGTACGCAAGATTCATAGAGGTTAATAGATTTTTAGACCACTTTTCTGTATGATTTAGCCATTTAATTTCATCTGGTATCACAGAATCACAGAATCACAGAATGGCTGAGGTTGGAAGGGACCTCTGGAGATTATCTAGTCCAACCCCCCTGCTCAAGCAGGGTCACCTAGAGCACATTGCACAGGATTGCATCCAGGCACGTTTTGAATATCTCCAGAGAAGGAGACTCCACAACCTCTCTGGGCAACCTCTTCCAGTGCTCTGTCACCCTCACAGTGAAAAAGTATTTCCTCATGTTCAGATGGAAGCGTCTGTGTTTCAGTTTGTGCCCGTTGCCTCGCGTCCTGTCACTGGGCACCACTGAAAAGAGTCTGGCTCCATCCTCTCGACACCCTCCCTTCAGATACTTGTACACATTGATAAAATCTCCTCTCAGCCTTCTCTTCTCCAGGCTAAACAGGCCCAGGTCTCTCAGCCTTTCCTCATAAGAGAGATGCTCCAGTCCCCTAATCATCTTTGTAGCCCTTCGCTGGACTTGCTCCAGTAGTGCCACATCCCGCTTGTACTGGGGAGCCCAGAACTGGACGCAGTACTCTAGATGTGGCCTCACCAGGGCTGAGTAGAGGGGAAGGATCACCTCCCTCGACCTGCTGGCAACACTCTTCCTCATGCAGCCCAGGATACCATTGGCCTTCTTGGCCACAAGGGCACATTGCTGCCTCATGGTTAACTTGGTGTCCACCAGCACTCCCAGGTCCTTCTCAGCAGAGCTGTTTTCCAGCAGGTCAACCCCCAACCTGTACTGGTGCATGGGGTTATTCCTCCCCAGGTGCAGGACCCTGCACTTGCCTTTGTTGAACTTCAGGAGGTTCCTCTCCGCCCACCTCTCCAGCCTGGCCAGGTCTCTCTGAATGGCAGCACAGCCCTCTGGTGTATCAGCCACTCCTCCCAGTTTTGTATCATCAGCAAACTTGCTGAGGGTGCACTCTGTCCCTTCATCCAGGTCATTGATGAAGAAGTTGAACAAGACTGGACCCAGTACTGACCCCTGGGGGACACTGCTAGCTACAGGCCTCCAACTAGACTCTGTGCCACTGATCACAACTCTCTGAGCTCTGCCATTCAGCCAGCTCTCAATCCACCTCACTGTCCATTCATCTAGCCCACACTTCCTGAGCTTGCCTATGAGGATGTTATGGGAGACAGTGTCAAAAGCCTTGCTGAAGTCTAGGTAGACAACATCCACTGCTCTCCCCTCATCTACCCAGCCAGTCATTCCAGCATAGAAGGCTATCAGATTGGTTAAGCATGATTTCCCCTTGGTGAAGCCATGCTGACTACTCCTGATCACCTTCTTTTCCTCCACATGCTTGGAGATGGCCTCCAGGATGAGCTGCTCCATCACCTTTCCAGGGATGGAGGTGAGGCTGACTGGCCTGTAGTTCCCTGGGTCCTCCTTCTTGCCCTTTTTGAAGACTGGGGTGACACTGGCTTTCTTCCACTCCTCAGGCACCTCTCCTGTCCTCCATGACCTTTCAAAGATGACGGAGAGTGGCTTAGCAATGACATCTGCCAGCTCCCTCAGCACTTGTGGGTGCATCCCATCAGGGCCCATGGATTTGTGGGTGTCAAGTTTGCTTAAATGATCTCTAACCCACTCCTCCTCCACCAAGGGAGAGTCTTCCTTTCTCCAGACTTTCTCTCTTGCCTCCAGGGTCTGGGGTTCCTGAGGGCTGGCCTCAGCAGTAAAGACTGAAGCAAAGAAGGCATTCAGTAACTTTGCCTTCTCTGCATCCTTTGTCACCAGGGCACCCACCCCATTCAGCAGCAGGCCCACATTTTCCCTAGTCTTCCTCTTGCTACTGATGTATTTGAAGAAGCCCTTCTTGTTGTCCTTGACATCTCTCGCCAGATTTAATTCCAAACGGGCCTTAGCCTTCCTCGTCACATCCCTGCATACTCTGACAACGTTCCTATATTCCTCCCAAGTGGCCTGTCCCCCTTTCCACATTCTGTATACTTCCTTCTTCTGGTTGAGTTTTGCCAGGAGCTCCTTGCTCAGCCATGCAGGTCTCCTGCCTCCTTTGCTTGACTTCCTACTCATAGGGATGCACCGCTCTTGAGCCTGGAGGAGGTAATGTTTGAATATTAACCAGCTCTCTTGAATGCCCCTTCCTTCTAGGGCCCATGGGATTCCTCCAAGTAGGTCCCTGAAGAGGCCAAAGTTTGCTCTCCTGAAGTCCAGGGTTGCGATCCTACTTGGTGCCCTGCTTCCTCCTCGCAGGATCCTCAACTCCACCATCTCATGGTCACTGCAGCCAAGGCAGCCCCCAACCTTCACATCTTCCACCAGTCCTTCTTTGTTTGTTAGTACGAGGTCCAGCAGCACACCTCTCCTTGTTGGCTCCTCCACCACCTGTGTCAAGAAGTTGTCAACAATGCTCTGCAGGAACCTCCAGGACTGTTTGTGCCTAGCTGTGTTGTCTTCCAGCAGATATCAGGGTGGTTGAAGTTCCCCATGAGAACCAGGGCCTGGGATCGTGAGGCTACTTCCAGCTGTCTGTAGAAGGCCTCATCGACTTCCTCTTCCTGATCAGGTGGCCTGTAGTAAACACCCACAACAGTGTCACCCATGCTAGCCTGCCCTTTAATCCTTACCCATAAGCTCTCGACTCGCTCTTCATCCACCCCTAGGCACGGCTCAATACATTCCAGTTGCTCTCTCACATAAAGAGCAACTCCACCACCTCGCTTTCCTGGCCTGTCTTTCCTAAAAAGCACGTAGCCATCCATGACAGCACTCCAGTCATGCGAGCTATCCCACCATGTCTCTGTAATGGCAATGAGATCATGGCCCTGCGACCGCACACAGATCTCTAGTTCTTCCTGTTTGTTCCCCATGCTGCGTGCATTGGTGTACAGGCATTTCAGGGAGGTGATCAAGCATGCAGGTATCAAGTTTAAGAATTTGTGGCTGACTGCCACTTATCCTTTAGGAAAGAAAACAAAAAGAAAGAAAGAAAACAAAATCAGTTTTGATGTAAATGTTCAAAAAAGAAAAAAAATGATCATCACTTTCTATACATAGTGTAAAATAATATTATCCCTTTATATTCTGATTGCTGGAGCTAATCCCTTTGTCATCTAAATTCAAGCGCCCCGTGTTACTAAGAAGGAACAGTTTCTGCAGTTAGCTAACTGTGCTATACGTGTGGGCACATCTAACTCCTGGACTATGATTCCCTAAGATAGGCTAAAAACTTAAAGCTTCCTGCAGGTTTGATCGTAAGGTGGAATTTCCTGTCTGCGGATCATTCCTGTAGTGCTTCTCTGAACACTCTCCAGTTTTTCTATCTTTTCGGAGGGCTAGGTATCAGACTGCATTTTGGGAATGGTGGCAGTAACTTGGTGTACAGAGATAATACAGCTCCCTTTTTCCTATTTGATGATTCCGTGTTTATAAACCCAAGGACTTACCCCAGTTCTTTTTGCTGGAGCACCAGATGGGAAAATATTTGCATTAACAAGGCATTAATAGAGCCTTTTCAGAGTCAGACTTTAATGTTAAATCCTGTACTTTTTTATTTAAATGGCCTTGCATTTAATTATATTAAAATGCATGTTTTTTGTTCCCAGTTTACTAAGTGATGCAGAGAATATTGTACAAACGACCTGTTGTCATGATTTTCTTACTGTTCCAACTGTTTCTGTGACACTTGCAAACCTTATCAACAATTATTTTATATTTTCTTATGTGCATTTGTCAAAGATTTATGGCTGTATCGGCGTGAGAACTGATTTGTGTGACACCTCACTGGAAACCTATTTGATTATTAGTTATTACTCTGTTGGGTATTTATCACTAATATATCACGTACCATATTGTCTTAGTGAGAAAGTTACTTGGCAACATCTGAAAATCTGAAGAGAAATTTAGCTTGATCAAGCTAATAAAGGTGCCTTTAATCAGCTCATCATCTCTTAAGAAAGGAAATGAGGCCAGGAGGAACTATTTTGGGTAAAAAAACATCAACTGAAGTTAATTCTATTCTCACCCTTTATTTTTCATACCAGTTATTCCATTATTCTGGCAGACTCAAGTGTCATCTTTACAGGTTTATCCTAATCACCATTTTTTAAAATATAAATTTATTGGCAATCCCACAGAATGCCCCTGTCATTCCCAAATTTTAAAATGTTACCAGGAATAGCCCTCACAGTCAATTCTTTCAAAACTCTTGGACTCCAGTGCTCAGGACTCTACTGCTTTGTATGTAAGGCCTTGCTATCGCTGCTCACCTGGTTTCTGCAGCCTCTTTAGCTCTACAACTACAAATGACTTTGTGGCCACTTTTGTTTCAGTTAAAGTGCACCTCATCTTAGATAAACCTATCCTTGCCTGTTTTGTTTAAACTAGACTGAAATAAGAAGTTATAAACCCAGTTGCCGACTTAAAGCGTAGCTCTAAGTTAAATTATTGACCAGGTTCACCAGCCACAGTTTTGTTTGCTTTTCTTCTGGTTTTTTTTTTCAAAGTATTGCCAAAGACGGTGGGCTGAAAGAGAGAAAAAGAGAGAAAAAGAGATAAGTCATCGCAGGCCACACTAGGATGCATGTGCATGTGCACATATGCACGGCCAGAGGTGCATATATACCCAGTATAGTGCAGTATACAGACTGCCCTCATGGTACAGAGTGCTTCTCTGAGCCTATCCCATAATTACTACCTTAACAGCTATATACACATATTGAGTAAAACACTGAAGTTCAATACCCCACTTTCTGCCCTTCAGTCTACATGCAGAAAGCTGAAAAGCCTATGATATCATCTCAGGGTTTAAATTTTCCTTTTAAAAAGCTTACATGGCCTTAAAGCTAATTTTCCCACGGATCCGTGGAACGATTTGATAAAGGTACGTACCCACCAGTTGTGATTCAAGAGTACTTTTAAGCAGGCCAGTTCCTACCCAAAGTTATTATCCAGCGTGCATTGCTGGGTGTAAAGAGGACAATGGTTCAACAAGAAATAAAAATGAATTTCATGTTTTAACATTAAAGAGAGTAAAGAAGATCATGTATTAATTAAATAAAAGACTAAACAGGACAAACCTTTGGAACAACAGACATAACATTTAAGAATAAAATCAACATGTCAGGGTAAAGGTCGGAGAAGATCAAGTAAGACACTAATAGTCGTGCTTTTTCCATTTTCTTATCGATCAATATTATGTTTTTCCCAGTGAAAATGCAACAGCAGAGTTATTGCTGACCTTTTCCTCACCCTTTCATTGCGTATAAAATCACAGCAAAATAACAAACAACTTCATAAGCTGCAGAGTTTTTTGAAACAAAAAACATATGTCCAGAAAATAATTGCTTAAAATATACACAAAAGAAGTGTTCCTTCTATGGTAAAAAGGAATCCACTTCTCTCCTAATTACATGTGTGAAAAACTTTGTTCCAGCTTAAAAATCAATAATTAAGCATCTTTTGGGGAAAATTCAACAACAAACTTGTTTAGCATTTTAAATAATTGATGGGCCAAATACATTTCCACTAACACAAATAGAAAGATTACGAAAAATATACAAGTTTATATATTGAGAGTTGAATTTATTGATTATTTTCAGTGTCAGCATAATATATACCATAAAGAAACACCATTTCCAAGCGAAGGAAGAGATGTTGATATTTTCTACTGTAAACAGTAGTTGTGGATCCATGTAGTAAAGATAATAAAAAAACCCAAAACTCATTTATTGAAAACAATTTACAGTTGTCCTTTTAAAAAATATATTGAAAACACCATCAAAACTTAACAGCTGCCTGGTAAAAAGTTTATCACCATTTCAAACCTGCGCATGTGTAAGTGCTCAAGGTACATACCCCACAAGAAATGCTTGGCAGAAGATGAGAAATGTTGCCAGCTCCCCTGGTTTTCTCTGGAACAGTGCGAGACTTGCAAGTATAAAGCCATGGCCTACAGAGACACGCGATTGCTGGGGGATCTAAACTTTTGTTTAGAAAAGTAGGTTGCCGACCAGCCGAGCTGCAGGGTGAAGCTGGGACACAGGACCTTGTTGTGTTCCAGGAGCTCGACACATAGGTGGCAAAGGCAGACCCCCAAATGCATTATTTAGTGCGAAGTTTCATAAATTATTTTTTTATGATTTAATTATTTTACAGGCCTGAGTCATCACCTGTGAATATCTGAGTGCAGCGACATAGAAACTAACCTAATAAAATGACAATATTATGGTCTATTGGCCCATTGTAGTTACCATAGGCAGTACACCACTCTTGCTTGCTCTCATCCTGCTCACTGTCCTCATGTGCTGCATTAAACTGAAACTAAGGCAACTTAAAGTTACAGAAAACATCCCCCAACAAGAAAGAGCAAGTTTTCTTTCTATGTTTTATTTGTTAGCCCAGCAATTACAACATTAACTTGAAACATTGGAAAGCAAAGTTCAAGTCCAGAGAGAGCTTCATTCACACCTGAAGCTGGAGGCCTTTCACAAGACAGATTGATTTTGGCTATTCTGGGCATAAATGTTGGGAGAGACGGCTTTCCTAGTCTTTGCTGTTGGGACTGTTGCACTTGCTATAACTAACTGAACATCCATTAAATATTAGACCTCCAGTAACCTTTGGTACCCTACTGCAGTCTCCTGGCTTGCAAAAACTTAATGCAAAACCTGCAAGATACTCGTTACTCTGGTGAAAGCAAAGGTCTCTGCTTTATGAATTGAAATCTCCTCCAAAAAATTTACCCACAAAAAATATTCAATTGCAATCAGTGAGCATTTTTTGTCACCCAATCAGCCATTTAAAAAAAAAAAATCACTGGCAATTACAGATCAGTCCTGATAAGACCCATGCAAAAGAAAAGACATCCAAAGTCAATAAATCATTGGGAGGGAGAAATGGAAAAATGCAGAGCCTTCCCTACTCCTTTTCTGCTTTTTTTTATTCCAGAGTCACTGCTTCACCCCATTTTTTTTTCCCCTAAATATTTCTAACAGTCAAGAGTTGAGTGGAGAGACACAACCCTGCACCTGGCGAGACGCTGAGTTTGTGGAGGGTTTTATTGTTTGGATTGTCAAAGTCTAGAAGTAAATATTTCTGGTTAGCAAGCTTAATGCTGGTTCCAAAATGTCTTTCTGCCCTTGCACAGCTTGCTGTTCATGGGATGCTGCTGGTGGGACCCTACAGCACTGGACTTTGCCTGCTTCTCCTTCTACTGACCACAATGCACAAAAAGATGTTTTCATAGCAAGGAAGGGCAGCATTTCAACAGCAGGAGAGCCCTGTGTGTGCCATAAGCCTGCAAGGACCGTAGCTCACTCCACACTGCTGCTTCTCCCCTGCATTTTGTCATGTCCTCTGGAGGGTTTTTAACTTCTTTCTTCTTCTCCCCCCTTTCCCTCATATGGGTCTCCTCTCTGTTCCTACAGTCTTCTCATTCTGCTTGATTTCCTCTCAAGTCGTCATTTTTCATCCATCCTCCACTTTTTTCTCTGTTTGCCATAATTTTGTCACCAGTGCCATGACTTGCAGCTATTTTTGCAAGCATCTCTGATTTGTGGGTCACACATTTGCACTCATTCAGATCCCTCACTGTCTTCCCTAATTTTCTGAGACTTGCACTGAAGAACGCCTCAATCACAAAGGCTGCCCTTTCCCTGCAGTTACTGCGACGCTAAGGATCTCACCAAACTGTGAAGTCATTAAACGGTCCTGCGATGGCCTTGCCACGTTTTCTTTCTTGAAATTTTCTGCTTTATTTTTCTGTAATTTTTTTTAGTTATATTTTTTTGCAAGAGATGTTTGTGATTTCACAGGTATGTGATTCACAGGTATGTCTACTTGCACAGATCACCATGAGGCTTATGTTCCCAAAATCTGGAAGTGGATAACGTTTTAACTGGGGCCCTGAACTGAGTGTTTAATTTTGAACAGGACCCCTTGACATAATTGACAACTCCAGCTCTTATTACTATTCTTACCAGTGGTTTCTGCCGGAAGAGCCAACAGTAAGAAAGTTACAGAAAAGAGGAAAGTTACAGAGTGTATCTTATACTTAAGCCTCAAGAATAAAAAATAACAACTCCTATCCAAAAAAAAAAAAAAAAAGAAAAGAAAAAACCCCACATTTTTCAAGACCAGAAAATGCAAGGTAGCTATTTGGGGGTTAGAAATCTAGCTCAGCTGCTGTGCGTCCATCAATCAGTGGCTGAGATGAACCCATTTGTAAAAGTTAATAGAGCAAACTATAAAGAAAGACAAATTGGTGTTATTAGTCTAAAGTTTATGGTTCAATTAAACCAATAATATGCAGTAAAGCAAAAGGAATAATTAGAAATTATGATAAATATACATGGGTTTGTGAAGAGATGACAAAACTTTACATATTTTGTTCTTCTTTTTGAATATACTATCTTTCTGATAGCTCTATACATAGTTGCCTTGGGGCATACAAGAAAAATGCAACAGTAAGATTTAAAACAGATAATTACTTGAAACCAAATGGTATTAAATATGCAACATAAAATTTACAGTGGGAATTATCCCAAGAGCTGAACCAATTTGAGATTTTAAAAAATAAAAGAACATTTTAAATTGATTTTATTAAATTACTTGTTTATCAGCCTCATAAATAAATAAATTATAAATAGTTTGTAACTAAGGATTATCATTCCATTCACTGAACCCTTTAATATTTACAAAATAAGTATGACAGACTGATTTATAGACAATAAAACAAACCACTCATGTCCCCAGAACTTTTCTTTCTGGAAATGCAAGTGATGAAAAAGAGCCCTTGTCACTTGGCTAGTGGTCAGAGCTCTTAGACTGAGAGCGTGAAACTATAAATGGCACTGTCAGCCAGATTGCCTTTACACTTAGCCTCTGCTCCTCAAAGTTAACAGCACAGATTTTTTTTTTTTTTAAAAAAAGGTTACTGGGATGCAAGCAATGTATTTTGAACATTGTAAGGTGAATGGGGAAACTTTACATAAGGAGGAGAATTGAACACAAATTCGACAGAATAGAAATTTCAAGATTATTTTTAATTTAGATCTGGCTCAAGCTGCAGGTTGTGGAAAATGTGGCTTGCTTTCTTTTGAATGGGAAAGGGCGGCACTGGAGAATGCAGTGGAAAGAAAAGCGGAAAACACGGCAGTAGAGATTTTCAGTTCATAAAAGGAGAGAGGTCAGTTCTGAAGTGCTGTGAATGCTCCAGTGAGATCTTCTTAAGGCAGACAAAAAAAATAGACACCTCAAAAAAAAAAAAAATTAAACCAAGTCCCCAAAGAACCAACTACTAATTTCAAAGTTTTCTTCAAAATTTTCTGGAAAAAAAAAGAAACCCTAAACAAACCCAAACCCATTCAGCAAGGTATTTCAATTTGGTTTGTAGACTTCAAGGCTAGAGCGGTCACCAGATGGTCATCAAGTCATCAGATCATCTTGTTGGGGAACCTATATATCACACATCATCACACCTCAGTGACACAGTTTCCTGCAAACCCCAGGGCCGTCACATTTCTGTCAGCAGAAAGCAAAGAATAGACAAGACCAGTCTGCTTCCAGGAGGGGAACCCCTCTAGGGGTGTATTCATCAAATGCTCAGTTATCCTCACCGGGAAGAAGCAGTATTCTATTTCAAGAGAAGATGTCTAACTTCAGCAGGATCTCTAGCTGCTTTTGTTAACATGAGTGTAAGCCTCTACTGTCAGAGGGTTTTTTTTTTTCCCCCGCTATGAAATACCTGCTGCCAGTGATCATGTTACAGCTCAATCTTCTCTTCAAATAAGCTGAGGAAGACGAGCTCTGAAAGCCTCACCCCATATGACTTGAATACTTTTGTCTCACATGGCCAAAGACTTTGAAAGTGAATGTCCTGAAGGAAGTTTCACTTTTCTACCCCCAAAACTAAGCAGAAAGATCATAGCTTGTGTGAAAGTTGCTTTAGGCTAGATACTTTTGACAACGCTTAAGCCTAAAAAGAGGCAAAACATTGAGAGGCTCTTATTAATTTTATTCAGCATTTCCCTTCTCTTGCCTTTTAATTGGGCAAATAAATTGCAATAATTTGATCCCTATTTATATTCAAAAACTATGCCTCACTTTTTTTTCCCCCCTCTAATATGTTTGTCATTTGCAATTGTTTAACAGAGTGCTTAGGCAAAGTTATTTCAACCTATAAAGTAACACTTACCTACTGCAACCAGAGAGTCAGATATTTTCTCACTCTAACTTCTAATTTGCATCTGTGATTGATTACTTAAATATCAGAAGATGCATGGGTACTTTTCCCCTTCCTATTGTTTGAAGGACTCTCAAATTTACAAAGATCTTCTTTCAGCAATTTCAGTCAGAACTAAGCAAATAATCTCCACCTAATAATTTACCAAATGCATTCAGATTACAGTTCTTCTTGCTGACTGTCTGGGAAAAGATCCTCAAATAAAAGGTGCTTTTATCATATATATACAGTTTTCAGATTACATAGAGTTCTCTGAGAATCTATAATATTGAAAATTCATAATATTAAGAACAGTCTCACTAAATTTCATGACTATACTATTATGTTGAATTAGTTCAACATAATAGCCAGTAGGACCTGCAGGACTGAAAAACTCATGGTGGACAAACTTTGATGGGCATGTCCCACTTCCTATCTGCTACACATTTATAGCAGCAGAGCTTGAAGAGCGCAGCTTTGAGATGACACTTTTCATCTTCTCTAATAGAAGGCAAGCAGCTTTTCACTGCCTGCCTTAGCCTGAGGATGATGGTCTCTTCCAGCAAAGGAATAAGAATGATTTTCAGCTCCATCATCTCTCACTAGGTTTGCAAAGAAGGTAAAAGATCCTGTGAGCTCCAGGAGAACAGAAAAGGAAGAAGTGAATGCCATTTCCACCCCTTTGCCTGGCTGGGCTTTGACAACACAGAAAGATTTCCATTGCCTGTCCCCAGCTAAAAATGTTCCCTATCCCTGGACTGTCACTCCATGTCCATCCTCACTCTTACTCCTTAATCATGTTCCCACTCATTTAGACCTAACAGGATCTCATTTGGGGGAGAAACCACTGACCATAGCTTAGAGGTAAGGTGAGCATTAGACATATGTGGGAAGAAGAAAATTGTGAGCCTGGAGAGAGAGTCCCTGACACAGAGTTCTTCTTACAGGAAGTACTGGCTGTGATTTCACCCTGAATTTTCATTTTCTGGAAATGAGATTTCTAATTCTTGGAGTTAGAAAAGACAACAAAAAAATAAAGAAGTTTGAAACTGCTGTTATTGTTCCCACCTAAGACCATGGGGGCTTGAAAGGATTCCTCTGAGACCTCTGAACTTCATCATTCATTTTAACAAATTTTGATTCTGCCTTGGAAGTTCTCTTTCTCTTCCCAAATTTCCTCTTGGAGAATTCCAGTACCATCTCATGGTCATGCCTGAGGTAACTTTGCTAGAATAACTTAGCTAGCCAATGGATAGGAGAAGACTAAGTTTTCCTGGTGTGAGCTATCCATATATTCTTCAAAACATTTGCAGAGAGCGTTTCTGGGGAGGAAAAGCTTTCTGCTTTGTAAGCTTGCATTTTCAGTTAAGGGAGTCAAAATCACAATTCTCAACCCCTTTCTCATCTGGGACAACAAATGCCCACCCCATCTCATCCTGGGGGCACCTGAAACCCACAGGCACTTTATTCCCACCTCTGACTCCACTGTTGCATCCAGTCACACCTCCCAGGGCCTGTTTGGGGATATCCACACTGCTCAGTGCTATTGCAAGTCATTCTTCTACTGAATTTGCATAGGGCCAGGTCTATCAGGTGTCCCACAGGAGAGAGCACCTTCTGCTTGCTCAACAGGTGGGGCGCTCACTGGCGAAGCGAGAGATCAGGGCTCAGCCATGGCCATCCCTCAGCTACCTAGCAGACTTCCTCAACACCAGGCTCAGGGCTACTCTGGACCCAAACCACTCTGACCTCCTGCCTGAAGAAGAGGTCAAAATTTGAACGGTGTCATTACATCTGAATTAAGGCACAGAAAAGTTGATGTGAGTGTGACAGTCTGGACTAGTAGTCAGAGCACTTGGTGGAGAGAGAGATGCTTCTGGAGTATGGCTGATTGGTTAAACTGGTTATTGAAGCAGAAAGTTTCACCCATGTCTACCCTCTCCTTGCTCACAGGCCCAGGAATAAGCTTACACTCACTTTTTCTTTTTGATGCAGCAGACTCCCCAAACACTCCTTCTCCAAACAGGACAGAAACTAGCAGAAATTCCTAGACTAAACTAGGAAAAAAGGAGTGTTTGATGTGGGGGAAAAAAAGAAAAAAGAAAATAAAAGAGCAACACATTTCCATAGCATTTCCTTCGGATAACTCCAGCAGGTCCCCCCTCCATGAGCTGGCTGCTCTGCGTCCCCTTCTGCGGCATGTAGCTTTCTCATCCGTTGTGCATGCCCAGGGGCCTGCCTGAACTGAGACTCAGTTATAAACTATAGTTATGGCATATAACTGTTTAGGCATACATTGTACTATTCAATGAAACAGAGTATCGACTAATGGGAATCCTTGAAAAGTCAGTCACTGCTTTTTAAACAGACAACCACTCTGAATTCACTGGGGAGTCTGTCTAAATACTGTGATCTGGTATTTCTGAAATGACTGCAAATCTAAATCAGTCAAGGGAAATAGCAGACATACCTTTAAGGATGGATATAAAAAAGTGCTCTGTAGGAGCTAGTCTTCATGTTGTTCTGCACTTCATTCCCTACTTCTTTTCTGCATTTCTGCCTGTACTGGAGTTTGTATGTCTTTTCAAATAAACCACAGATAATTTTTTTTGTTTGTTTGCTGGTGTAGTGACACTATTTTACAGAGCGCCAAGAATTTCCTCTGTTTTTAATGCTATAACAATACCTTGGTTCTAATTACTTGAACAAAAGGGTTTTGAGTCCATCAGAGTGCCTTTCAAGGCCTGTGAAGATATTAACTGATTCCATAACCAATTACCTACATTTTCCTTTACTTATTGCAAATGTGACCTTTTGGTAGAATTTGATTGCAAGTTTCCTGCTGTGAGTATATAACTATCTGTGTGTCTGAGAATGGCTAGCCTCCACTCATGTGATGACTGCTGTTAATTTTAATACACTTTGATGGCTGGAGAACAAATAAGTGTCTGTGACACAGAGCAGAGACATTTGAAGGTGGATAAACTACCACTTTAATGAGTAGAAATCAGCAAGTAAAGGGGCCTTCCAGTGACAAACCAGAAGACCTTCAACCTAAGCAAAGAAAAGTATTTTTCAGTCTGCAGGCAATAAAAAAAGAAAAGTACTTTCCTTATAGAGGTAGAAAAGCAGAACGTGTCATAAAAATGACACTAATTAGAGGGGAGAGGAATACATAAATTAATGTTCTCAGGAGATAATCTCTTTCTCTTCTAAATGAAATTAGATGAGAGCAAATATTTCTTTGACTACTGTAGTTGTAGATTTTTATTACCTGTTGATAGTAATTCTCTGAGATAAAACAAAATTGGGTTGTAGTCCTGTTTTCTTTGTACTGGAACTGTATTGTGTTTTTCCTTTTTTCTTTTCTTGACTCCAGAAACAATCTTCAGGCTACAATCCTACCTCAGAAGAAAAGCATACTGCCAGATTTGTTGGAGTCCAGAGGAGAGCAAGAATTAAAATTAGGAAGCTGAAAGGATTCACTTGCAAGACAAGATTAACAAAGTTACATAACCAGACTAAGTAATGATCAAGGTGAAACATTTTAATTCTTTACAAATATTTAAATAGCACAAAATCTTCAGAATGAGAGGAAGTAATTAACAATAGTTAAGGGAGTACTAGGATATTAAGAAAGGTTGAAAATTGTCTAAAACTGTTCAAAGTGGGTTATTTATTGCACAAAAAAGATGTAAAAATTCTCCAAAGAAAATGAAGAAAATTCATTGCCTGCTTACTTAAAACGAGATTTCACCAAAGTTTGGTTCCCGTAACCGCATTCTTTCCATTATTATTGTTTCCACTAGAAATGAACAAGTACACGCAGGGAGGTTGCATTTGTGCAAAACCAGGAGACAAACAGAAAAGCCTTCATTCTTCCTTTTCTAGTTTTTCTCCACAGTTTGCGAGCACATTCTGAACCCCAAAAGCTGACTTGTTATCACTACTGGAAGAGTTTGCAGAGCACAAGAAGATCTCCACTGGCTATAAGCAAAAAAAGGAGGAGCAAGTGGTCATATAGAAGAAAAAAAGACTCTCTGAATATGTTCTTTCCTACTCAGTCACTACTGTAATGGTTCCCAAATTGCTGAAATGATTATTAGCTTGAAAAAACATCATTTCCCTCTGCTGCCAATCACTGGTTTGAGAGCCTCACTTATCTGCAAAAAACCCTCACTTTCACATGCTGCTCCCATAAAGAAATCCTATCTTCACACTGGCTCCAGAATCTACCACTCGTCTTCCCCCTTACTCCCTTACTGAACACACTATACAATAATAGTAGATGTTTCAGACTTCCATGGGGACTCAGGGACCTCTACAGCATTTTAGTTTTACAGCCTATAGCTGATTTTGTCTTCTGTTATCACTGTTAATTATATAAGCAGAGAAGGGGCATTGCTTTTACCTAAAATGCAAAACACTACCCATTGCAAAAGGTTTTTTTCCAGCAATAAGTTCTGCCAAACTGTTAACAATTCAGTCCGAAATTTCCCATGCTGAGTCAGATAATTTTATCTCAGCTATTGGAAGAAAGACTCTCAGCAAAAGGTAACACAGATGATTCCAAGAGTCAGATGAGCAAGAATACCATGATGTTTATTACAGTTCCTCTATTCAGTAACTGTGTCAGGGGATACCCTACTGTAGCTGACATTCTTCTCTGAAGGCAGGAAGAAGCTCTTAGTCTGGTCTGCACCATCACTCATTCATCCTTGTTAAGGCCTATTTTAGTGGTCTAATAGTCACCACCAGAAATGGTCTCACAATCTACTGGGGCTTGCATTATAATGTAGCAGACTCCTGCTCTGTTATCTTGGTCATACCTCCTCAAGATATGGGACACAGGGACCCTAGAGGTCTTGTGAGGTCAGCTGAATGGTCAATGCGCATCATCTTACAAAATCAGAAGTAAACCTTCCTTCCTTCCTAGGGCCTGGAGTTACAATTGCCCTATTGACACAGTCCATCTCTAGACATCCAAAACTCAGGGTGTCACTTTTTTTTTTTTTTTTTGGTTTATATGTAGGTCCCGGGAGAATATTGTCTTTGTCCCGTAACCTGAGCAGTTCCACAGCTGGTAGGTAGCTGGCCATGGCCAAAATTGCCCTCCTTCTATTCTAGCGTCAAAAATCTGCCATGACACAGCTACCAGTTCTCACCTACCTCTTTTATTCTACTGACACCAAGGTGGCCAGCAGTCATTCATAATCTGCCGTTATTGCTGACTAGTCAATGACCTTTCCAAGCCTCCTGCCTTGTGTGTAGGTTCTCCACTAGCAGGAAATTTCTGTATCAGAAAATGGTCTTCCTAGACATTAATAAACTCTCTTTCCCTTAAGCACCAGATCAGAGCCTTTTGGATACCTGGCATGTGATGCCAGAAGACACTCCTGCATAAAAGGCTATTTTATAGTTCAGCATACATGCATACATGAATTTTTGAAACAGGAAGCCAGTTTCAGAACATTTTTGGCAATGAGAAGAGTATGAGGGTAGGCAAGGACTGTGCTGTTAGTGCTGGTCAGGCCAATATTGATCATAGGACAAGACTTGAGTGTAGGTTCATTGCCAGCTTGCACCCAGACTTGGCCTTCCTCTCCAGTGCTGCCAGCTAACCCACCACATAACATCTCAGGATGCAAACTGTCACGAAAGCAATGGAAATGATCTGGGGAAGAGGGGGAGCAAGGTTTGTGCTCAGCAGCAGTGGGACTAGCTCATCAGCTAACAGACACAGTCGAAAAAGATTTGGAGTGCAAGAGCAATAGCTCAGGTGGCATTTCCAAGAGGAATGACTGAGTTGGTAACCAGTAGTTCCCCACAACTTTTTGACAAATCGATGTTGAGTCCTTGTTCACACTGAATAACAACTATTCATAAAATTGTGCACTCTCTAGAATATTGCTCATGAAAGCTTCAGTCAGCTTGTCTTTTTGTACCAGAGTGATCTATGAGGGTTTTTTTCCTGATTCTCAGGATGTATTTCTAAGGCAAGCAGGAGAGAGCAAGTGCTCATCTTACAACAAAAACTTTTGTAATAACATCTAACTCATAGCTAGATACATGTCTCCTAGGTCACTCAAGGTCATGAATCCTAGGCTGTGGAATTCAGTGAAATAGCAATTCTTATCAAGTCTGCCCATAACAAGGACAGAAAGCACTTCAAACATAAGGCAATCTAGAGGAATTTAAAAACAGAATGATGTAAGATTTAAAGCTGCAGGTTTTTGAGAATTGAAACTGTTTGTTATTGGCACATATATTGACACAACATCTTACAGAACATCCCCAATCTTTGTCTTCCCCCATTTTCATCTTCCCACCTTTGCCTTCATGTTCTAATCTTATTCTTTTCCAGTGAGAAGTTATTTATATATTCCAGCCCTGTTTGACCTATTAGAACTGACTTTACAGTCTATTTTTTCTTTTTTGCTACATCATAGCCTTCTAAAATCAGTTACAAAAATATCAATAAAACTAGTAAGGAAAATACTAATAACAAAGAAAATGATATATTTCCAATACATACCTATTCAAATGCAGTCAGCCTTTACAAACTACCCCTTAAAAGTTGCGCTGTAAATGATGAAGTTTCTTTAGCTCAATAAAAAGGAAAGCCTGATGTTTTGAATCAGTAAAAAAGTTTTACTGGACTAGCTAGTAGATAACAAGGGTTTTCAAACTGATTTATTTTTACCTCCTTTCTCTGCAACAACAGAACAATTTTAACCACTGTGTAAATTGAGATCTGTTGTCACATTAGTAGCCAATGGTCTTGCTGGTAAAATAAAATGACAAGAGGAATTGCACCACTGGAGGTATTCGCTGTGCAAGATGGACAGGATGGGTGCCATTCAGTTGCCTAAACATAATCACCTTGCGCCATCTGAGATGCCCTGGGGTAGTCAACGCATCTGCATGGGGCTGGCAGATCTGGCATAGGACTACAAGGAGATTCACACCTGTACAAACCAGCAGGTGGAGGCCAGGCAAGCTTAAAACTTCAGGCCCAATGACAAGTGTGCTACTTGGACACTTCTGTTCAGGCAACTGAATCTTACCCTTGTTTTTGACTATTCATTAGCCTGCCCTTCTTGGATTGCCAGGGTGCCTTAGCTCATCTTACATTTCATTGCTGCTGGAAAATGGAATTTTACCTGAGATTTCAGTGGAACCAGATCAAGTCCACAAACCTTGAATTCAAAGAATTTGATACCACAGCTATTCCACTGTGAAGGAATTAAAAAGAATTTACATTTGTTTCCCTTCTTTCTTTTTAGGGGTTCACAGAAGCCTCAGTGAAACTATGGGATGTGCTAGCTGGGTCCTCACATCTAACTTCTGGCCACCATGGCAGAACATGGGGGAGTCCCTCCTGGAGACCTGGTGTGCCTGAAGTGCCTGTGGGAAGAATGAGGCGTCTCACAAAGAAAATCCCAGAAGCCAATAACCTCAGCAGGAACCTATCATGATAGAGAGAAATGCAGAGGAGAGAGAAAGAGCTTAGTCCTACTCCTCAGAAGTTGTGAGGTGCTGCTAGCAATTTTCAGCCTTTACCGGAACTAAATGCCTAAGACACATAACCCCTTCTCAGAAAAGAAATAAAAGCTACTGAAATCTTTGTCCTCTTATAACATCATTCAGTGGTGAGTGCACTCAGTGGTGAAAGACCCACTTTGAGATACCTATTAATTTGGAACAGGGACTTCAACTTAATTCTTCTGCCTGCCGGAAGACTGTCCACAGCAGGAAGCCATTGAAGAACTACAGGTGCAGCCTGCCCAGGCTTGACAGAGTTGTTCCATTCTCCAGTGAATATTTCATTATTAACATGAGAAGGACCAGACCCAAGTCTACCACTTCCCAGGTGACAGTCCTAATTACATGCCCATGTCATCAATCTCTGTCTCTGCTGTAATGAATTGTCATTGTTTGTACATACTGGAAGAGTTTTAACAGAGAAAAGGAGGACAGCTCCCTTCCATCCTCTCCTCCCCTCCAAATATCCAACAGTCAAGAGGTTACAGCACTATTTCTGGCATAGATGAAGAGCTGGGTTCAAGCATTTCCTCTGAATTAAGCATTAATGAATCTGAGGACAGATGCACGGAGAATAGCTATAGTCACTGTGAGATACCCCTTGAAGACTCTTCCTTTGGCTGAGTTGACGGAGACTGAATCTGGCAAGAATTTGACTGAACACTTCATCATGAAGAAGGATGCTGACCAGCCTGGCTGTGGGTATGCTTTTGTGCATATCCATTGGCCCCCAAACACTGCAGCTTTAACAGTCTTGCTAGTTCCTTAAAACTGGAGTTAGGCACCAAAAGGAACACACAGACACTTAAGTCTCTTCGCAGATCTAGCCCTTATTATCTAAAAGATTATCTGCAGAGATATACATAGTCTTCTAATGAAAGACAATGTCAATAAACAATATATTTGTTCTGTGCCCCCCTCCCCCTTCAGAATGCATTATACAGCCTTTGCCCACTGACTCGAACAACACAAAGATTTCACATTAAGACTCACACAAAAAGAAAGATCCTTCAGACTCCATAATCACATATTGCTTTCTCCAGGACATCTTCTACAATAGAATACCGCATTTTCATATCCATTACTCACATTCCCTGTAATATTTTCAGCACTAACACTGTTGAAAGTACCTCTACAAGCTCTAAATAGCCTGTTTTTGCCACACTTTGTAGGTGTTTCCCCCAGAGTTCTCCAGAGCTAGATGCTTTCTGAAATGCTGCACATGAGGATTCATTTATCAGAAGTCTATTAATGTGTGTGTGTGTGCGTGTGTGTGTGTATATATATTTATGAAAAGAAATGAGGTTAGAACGAATGCACTTAGTACTATTTCTAATAGACTCACTACTTTTTTGCGCCCTCTGTACGTGCAGGATTACTAACTCTACTGGGATAGACAAGCATTTCCTATTACACTCCAGTCAAAGGAAAGCATGGGCTTTGTTTTTTGTTTTTTTGTTTTTTTTTAAAACATGACTTCTTTACACATTAATCTCTTTAATATTGCAGCCCCTCACTTTAGTGTTCGAGCACTTTGCCAGGTTGATCTGCAGCAGGGGCCAGTGCAGTCCCCATGTGACCAGGAGAGGGGAGAGACAGATTATGAGCTTTAGCCCTTGCACTCCTGATCACATGCTGGGGGCACAATCCTTCTCCCACCACCATGCACTCACAGGGACAAGGCTCCCATTCCCCAGCTGCCTTTGGCTCTCCGCATCCGCCTCCTGCGACCACAATGTCCAGGAGAAAGTGCAACACTGTGCCATGAATGTCCAGGCTCCTGATGCTGCAAAAAGGATATCCAAAAGTATAGCTGTGATCTCCCACATACAAATAAGAAAACATGGTGGGGGGAGGGGAGAGAAGAAAAAGAGAAGGAAGTAACGCTGGGTGAACAGTCTACTACACTTCTGTGCAGATTACACACTAGTACATCTGCCTTATTGCATTATTATTATTGTGGTGGCTTGCCATGCCATCTAGCAGGGACGAAGGGAACTACCAGTTCTCTGGAAGAAGTAAAAAGACAATGCAAAAGCAAGACAGGACAAAAAGTTCTGGAATGTATATCTGCCAAAACAACCTTGTATACAAAATACAACCATCCGCATTTTTCAAATAAAACAATTATTGTATAGTGAGCAGCTTTTAAGAAAAAGATATTTTACCTTTAATTTCCTAATGCAGGCTGTGATATATAATTATGGATCACTTTCACAAGTTCATATTACATTGTGTGGGAAAATAATTATCTTCCAACTTTATATGTTCCATGTTTGTTTGTTTTTGTAATATTAATATTTTGTAATTTTGTAATATAATTTTGTAATATTATTATGGGCTTTCCATGTACCGTGCAGTGTTATTATTACACGTTTGTTAAGTTTATTCTGTTATTCCCTTTTCTGAACTTTTTTCTGATTTTTCTTTGAGTTGAAGCCCTTCATTTTTCTAAACAGATACTGTGCTGCATAAATAGCACACCAACATCTGTGCAATGCAGCTCCATTTCACTTGCTGATACACAAAAATGGCATGTAAGGTCTTTATTTATTTTATTATTATTATATTTTTTTAGGAGATAACATACCATTTTTGGTACTAATCCCCACCAAATCAAAACAGTACATTGAGACCAACTCTGCCTCACGCAGCTTCCTACTTGAAGACCATATTTTACTTTACGTTCACCAAATCGTATTTCTGTTCTCTTCTTCTTCAGCATTTGCTGAAGCAGGATAATTCAGTGACAAACATATCAGTTGTTCTCAATATAAAGCCACAGCCATTCTATCATCTGGCTACAGAGGCAAGGCCTTTGCCCTTCCTATATTTACACCAGTTTTGTTTCTCCCTAGCAAATCTTAAAGTCATGAGAATGGCCCTACAGTTGCTCCTCTACCCCTCACCAGGAAACCAAGTCTCTGGGATCCTACAGACACTGACAACTTTGACAATTTCCCTTCCTCATTCCTCCCTTCCTTCTCTAGCATGAGCGCCTTAGCCTTCCCACCTTTGTCCCATATGCCTTTTCTCTCCTTTCCAGCAGTTTTTTGGGTTTCTTTTTTTTCTTTTCTTTCCCTTGCAACACATAGTGGACCCTACTTAAATGTGGTCAAGGCCCCTCCTGCAAACAGGAGGGAAGAAGTACTTTGGATGCATGTTCTCCATTGCAGCTCTTAGGATCACCACCACCACTACAAACAGTTCAGGGAAGAAAATGTGGACAAGCCAAGATCTCTGCTGCCTCCTCCACTGAGTCCACTACTGCACTTCCCCTAGTTCCCTCATCCAGAAATAACTGGTGGGGAAAAACAGGGCATAAACTCTGCCAAAAAGCCCCAGCATGTGGCTGCAGCCTCACCCAGCCTTGCTGGTGGCCACAGACCCTTTCCTCCTTGGTTGCCCTGCAAATACAAGGACGTCAGCCCCTAGAGCGTGTATCGAGGCTGTCGTGGTGCTGTCTGGTAGAGCCTGTATCTTCAGTCACAGCCATCCTCCGTGGTTCTTGCCATCTCTGGGCATATCATCTGTAAATTCAAGGTCTCTTCCCCACCCTTGCCCTGCATCATGGCCTCCTGGTTGCCAATTCACCCTATCCAAAAACATATATATGGGAATTAGAAGTGGGCCCCTTGGCCATGGCAACACTTTCCAAGACACAGATAAATGGTTTTCTTCCTATCACTGCAACTACCCCCCAAGGCATGATGAAGAAGGGGAATCTAGCAGATGGATCACCTTTGTCCCTTTCAAAATACGGGGGAGCTTATTTCCCTGTCTGCCCCAGGATGCTCATCTCCCCGACCTCCAGCACCCTCCTGCTGGGCTGTATGGACCTCACTCTCCACCGTCTGTTCTCCTTCCACCTCAAGTTACCCAGAGTATACTGGAGGGCCTGGAACGGTCTTCACTGACACTGTCAGGGCTCCCTCCACCAGCTGCGTTATTCCACTGGGAAATCTGGTGATTTTTGACTAAAGTTTTGGCAGTAAAGCATCACTGCATATGGCCCAGCATCTTTCTCAGGCATCTGCAGTTCACATCTGTCAGAGACAGGACACTAGGCCTTTGGTCTACCCCATTTAGGCTGTCCTTATGTTTTTATATCCTACTCTCTACCTTCCCTAGTTTCATTACATCTTTTCAAAGGTGAGTGGGGAGTAACAGAGTCCAGAGACAAGTGCATTATACATTTATACAGGGGCAGGCACAATGTCTCTGTTTTCTTTCCTATTTCTTCATTAATCATTTCTAGATTTATCTTAGCATCTAAGCACCTAATAAATGTTTTCAGAGAATTATCCAGGACTTCAATGTCCATTTGCACACATTTCTCCCTTGTCTGTATTATTTCTGTATCTTGAGATCCTTCTGTGACTCTTACTTTTTACCACCCTCAGTTGTCAGCAAACTTCTTCACACTAGTTCTTATCCTCTTTCACATAGGATGCATGAATATGCTGAGTGCTACACAGATTTTTGGTGTATCCTGTCACAAAATCTGACCACTTAATATATATTTTTCCCCTGTCTTCTAGCCAGTTGTTAGTATACAAGAAGACCACATGACAAATTCATTACTATCTTCTGAATGTCCCTGGAGTGCTTCTAAAAGACTTGTACTGCATTAGTTATCTTCAATCTCTCTGCCACCAAGGCTAACTTAGATGGTACATTAAATACCAGAATTAGAAGTTCAGCAGTTTCTTCCCCGGCTTCTTTTAAAACCTTGGGCTGAGCAGCCCCCCTTGTTGAATCAAGCTGTTACATGTAATTTTAACAGTTTGCTCTATGATCTCTTCTGCTAACATTTTTGTTTGAAATTCAGTTTGCCACACTCATCCCTTAAAAAACACAACAACAAAACAAAAAAGCAAACAACAAAAAGGAGCATCTGACATGGAAATCATGTCCTGAAAGACTCTGCTTATACAAATGATCTTTCTTCAATCAAAAATGATCATCATTTTCTATTGTGCTTTATAGAACTTTTCTGTATGGACTGATTTCATAATCTTCAATCTTAACACAGATTTAACACAAGTAGCTCTGTAGAGGTTACACACACAGACCCATACATAATGCTGCAGTTAGTCTCTAAGAGCTCTTACTTAATTTTTCTATTTTCTGCTCACTTGTCTTTCAGTTATATTTTTCAAAACAACTTTTTAAAATTTTCAAAAACAACTCAGCTTAGAAGAGAGATGAAAGCAGATATAAGAAAATAAATGAGCAAAAAAAATTAGTTTTAAGCAATACAAATATTTATAAAAAAAAAAATTGGGGAACTGTAAAAATATTACCAGGAAGCAAAAGAAAGGGAGAAACAATGGCTGTGAGAATAATGGACAGAAAAGCCAGGCTAGAAAGGAAAGGAATTCTATCAATGGTGCCTGTTGGACACTAGTATAATTGCACCATTTTGCAATATCACAGGAAAAAAAGCCAGAAATATTCACCTTTTTGATCTGTATGTTCGAATGTTTTTATACATACATACACACACACATATATACATGGTTTTATACATATACACACACACAATTTTATACATATATATGTAATAAATGCAATTATACCACAGTAATGTGAAGCTGATAAAGAACATGCACCAAAGCAAGAAACATTTAAATCAGCAGGTCCAAGTAACTTGCATTCAAGATTTTCACAAATCCCCAAGCATTCTGGATACCCAACAATGAATCTCAATAGTTTTGAACAGCTGAAGACTAAGAGAAAGTTAATATTATATGAATATTTCAAAAGGGTAAGGAACACAGTGTGGATACTGACAGAACTGTTAGCCTAAGCTGACCCTGAACAAAATCATAGAGAAGGTGATAAAAAGCTGATTAATCAAGAATTAAAGGCCAGTCAACAAACAGAAACATGGGAAATGGATCCTGTTAAACTAAACTGATACAAGATTATGAGTTGGACAGATGGAGAGAACAGGATGTTGATGTAATAAAGTGGATATCTGCAAGGCATTTGCCTTAGTAAGAAAACAGGGCAGCTGAGAAATCAATGGGGTACTCATTAAATGGATGGAAATATCACTGACCTCGCACTGTTTTGGTAATCTGGGAACCGTCAGTGGGCAGATGTGTTTTTAGTGGCATCCTGCAGCTGGCCAGTCATTTTCCCTGTGCTGCTTAATTATCCTGCTAGCTACGAGCATTTTCCAAGTGCAGGACAGAAGGCTACATCCCACCGCCAAGGGCCTGAGGGGAGGAGCAGGAGGGCAGAGAGCACAGAGGGACAGAAGGACACAAGGACAGGGCTTGTGGGAACAGGTCGTTCGGAGAAGCATGGGGGCTGCTCAGTGCAGACTGCTTTGAAATGCAGATAATCCAAGTTCCTCAAAGGAAAGCAATTTGGGCCAAATATAGAGTATTCTTCCAGAGGGTGCTCCCAATGTGGACAGAAAGGGCACTGAGCCTTTGAGATCTTTTTTTTTTTTTTTTTTTAGGACAGTTACACAAGGACCCACAGAAATCTTCACATTTGCAACAGGCAGCTGTGGAGCTGCCACTTTGGTTTCACCAAACATGATTTTTAAAGCAGCTTAGGTAATATTGTGCTAAAGTCTGTGTAGGTTTCCCATGGGACTAACTAGGCTTATTTCATATCTTAAACTGAATTGCTTTCACTAAGCTGAAACAATCTACTTCCACCTGAAATAAGAGTGCCTGTACAAAAGATTGCACTCATTTTGGAGGAAATTATGAAACAGCTGCAGCTCTCATAGATATACAAATCTCCCCCTGCATTTATTGCTAATAAAACAGAATGACTATTATTTGTTTAGCTGGCTGACCCTAGAGTAAAACATAACTGTTTGCATCCCAAAACAAGCATTCATAGAGTACTGAGATTCTTAATTTACAGCCTTTGCAAAAATCTCATGAACTTTAGGACTAGAGTTTTTCCTCATTTTTTACATACTCCAAGACTTTGCTTTGACTGGCTAAGTCTAGGTCAGGATTAGTGACCAGTGTTCAGTTAACCAACCTAAGTGTAACATTTTTACTTAATACAGATGCAGACCTTCAGTTTTGACTAGGGGAACAAGTGACCCATGAAAGACACCCAGGTTCAGCTCACCAGGTAATTTTGTTCTAAGAAGCACGAGTCAGAGCTCCTGAGCTGGGAATTTTCACCCATGGTTGAGAGAGATAGGAGACCCTCCATGTATTCTTGCCAAACCCTTCAGTGTTGGTATGATGACCTGTTTGTATAGCTGCAACCTTCAGTACTTTAAAACATTGATGTATAATTACTGATTTAAAATGGACTCTGAGTAAGCCTACCTGTTCCATGAAGCGTCCCAAGTCCAAGTCCCATCCTCTAGGACAAGAGGCAACAGACACAGGTTGGAACAGGGAGAGTCCAACTCGATATAAGAAAAAATATTTTTGCTGCGAGGGTGGTCGAACACTGGAGCAGGTTCTCAGAGAGGCTATGGAGTCTCCATCCTCAGAGATGCCCAGACCCAACTGGACACGGACTGGAGCAACCTGCTCCGATTGGAGCTGCTCTGAGCAGGCAGTTGGACTCAAAACCTCCATGGGTTCCTTCCAACCTCCTTGCTTCAGTGGTTCCTCAGATTCAGTTTAGTAGGCTGTAACAACAATAACTTGATAACAGTTTTAAAATGGAGTATAATTACCATAATAAAACTATCATAATAAAAGTGCTTCTGCCCAAAGATATTAAACTGCCAAGAGATCTGACTTGTAGTTTAAAAAAAAAAAAGTCATGTGCATAGGTAATGCAACATAAAAATACAGTATTTGCCCAGATGTAAAGGTAAAAATATTAGACACATTCCATTATTTAAGTTATTGCAACTTAATGTGATCACTTTCCATTTTCATCACATAGGTCTCATGGCTTTTGCATCTGAAATTTTAAAAAATGCCTACAGTTCCCAAAGGGAGAGAGTATAGACACTGATATAATCTTACTATGCACTAATAGAGAAATAATACAGAAGTAAGAGGCTAGTGTCTGTACTACTGAGTTGAGTTAAACCAGTTTTCTATTTAATATTGTCTTTGGTCACAACCAAACTTTTGACATCCTAGTATCTATTGGGGGACACAACGATATGAAAAACTGATCACCTATATAGAGATTAAGTTGTTATAAAAGATCCAAGGACTCTTTATACATATTTGATGAGACTTTTATGCATTTGGAGAGTGATCAGCTAAAATTTAATTAGTTTTGACATTATCATTTTAAATTTTAAATAACTGCACAAAAATAAATTTTTAAATCTAGCCATGTCTAATAAATTAGTACAGTAATACTGATACTACCTCTCAGGAATCAAACTCAGTTTAGCATGACTAAAGAGGCCCTGTCAAATATGAATGTTCTGGCTAGCTGTCATTGCCATGGATCATAACATGCTTGACACAGCTGAATTAAGTTCTGTATATAACATTCAAGATGTACTGTAAGTAGCATCTTCAGTATCACATAAATTTATCAGATTTTAATCATACATGGTATAAAAGGATCTACAACAACTGTAATTGTAGTAGAGGTACACAAAGACACTTTATGTCTTAGCTACAGCCAACAAGGAAATTTAGACCAACATTTTCAGCAAAGTTCAGCACTGAACAGTCAACACACTGCCTCAGTTCTTATCCATTTAGGCAGGAACCCACCTTTCAGTGGAGGACAGAATAAAGAAAACATGAAAGATGGTCCTTTAAAAAACTGATTTTTGTTTATTTAACAATCTGTGCCTAAGTAAAGCTGAGAGATTCTTCAATATATTCAGGTATCTAATAGCAACTGAAATCAATGGAACTTCAATGGGTAATTATCTTTAAAAATTGATACCTGAGTGATGGTGAAAGTTGATGACTGGCTCTTTTGAGTCTGTTAGGCTTTCGTATTTGTGATTGAAAGGATTTACGATTTTAAGTGCCTGGGTACCTTGCTGAGTTGAGTGAAAATTAGGTGGCTAAAAGCCTTCAAGAAGTAGGGTCCATATTTCAGTGGTCTGGACTTCACTGCGGTACTTTGTACTTTTCTCTACAGAGATAATGCTGTTGTTAGAACACTATTCCATCTTCGCAAATAGCCCAAAAATATTCTTTCATTGAAACACTCATACAAAGTGGTCTATGCTTTCATATGGCTAAGATTACTGTTTTCTACACCATTTAACTGCTTAAGAGTCAGGGCCCAAACAGAATTTGAATGCCCAAATGAGATTTAGAAGTCTAAACTGCTTAAATCTGAACTCTTAACCCTGGAACAATTTCCTCATCCATCACCCAGCCCTGGAGTCATACAAACTCTGCAGATAACCTGTCTTACTTTAAAGTTCCCCATGCACCTAGGTCTGTGCCTCTACTGTAACCTGAACACAGTTGCCTTGCACAAAACTGCCCCAGAATGGGTCATTCCCAGCAGCTTTCTCAGAGCATGCTGATTACAAGACTGGGCTCTGCAAAAAACATTGCAATAGTGGCCAATTTTTCTTTACCCATGCTTTAAGGGGCTCTTGCCCTACCCGTGACAAACAGAAGAGTCATTTGAGCCCCTTGCAAACCACCACTGATCTGACAAAGTTGGAGACCTTGCTGGTTCCAACCTCCCTGAGGTTTTCACAATGCTTTGGGTGCTCCCTCAGCCAGTATTTTCTGCTGGAACGCTGGCTGTTCCTGTTATTTGGTTTTCAGTTTTTCCAGCTAGGCCTACTTAGAGCCAGCAACAGCAAACTAAAATATATCTCAAAGATACTGATGTGCTTGTGCATCTGCTGTTTCCTCATGTGAAAGAATCTTTAAAGGATGTACAGACACTTATTAGAAATACTGGCTAATAGTTCCACGACAATAAATTGCAGTTTTAGTGTTAGTAATACATAAAAGTAAAGTCAATATCTTGGATCAAAATCCCTCTGCTTCCTCTAATTGCAAAGTTGCAGATCACACATACTAAGGTTATTGTCGAATGCTTGATCATATTCTTTACTATTAGGGAATTCTATTTTTAATCTGAAACAGGGCTGATTCATGGTCAGCCCAAAAGAGACAGGACATTCCTTTCTCACTGGAAAATTTCACCTCAAATTATCATGATTTGCCAAATTTACAAGCAACTAGCAATAGGGTTCTATGAATGACATCACCTGATCACTTTAATAACATGTCACCCAGGTTGATTATAACTATAGATTTGCTCTATGCAGAAATGGCATGCTTAGTTTAATCCCTCTAATAGTGTCTAGTAATCCCTGAAAGAGATTGCCTATAGAAAAACCGTAGCGCAGGAATATCACCGATGACTAGCAGTAAAACTGTGAAATTAATGTGAGCGAGAATAATCCTGGAATGATTCACCTGTGATGATGCATCAAATCTTCCATCTGAAATCTAGCAAATGTTATCACACCACCAACCTGACTTAAATAAATAAATAAATAAATAAATAAAAAATTCTGTGGCTCCTAGAGTGAGATGAGGGGAATGAAATGTAAAGTCAACACAAAATCCTTTTATGAAGATCAGAGAAGTCTGTAGGGTATGTCTCCTCGGTTCAGTGGGAGAACTGTGCTGAGATTCCCAACTTAGCTGCAAAGCAACTGTCTCCAGAGCAAGAATCAGACTGGTAGTATGGCACTTCACCTGAGGTAATTAGCCTTGCTGCATATGTTCAGATGCACAAAAGCAGAGTGGAGAATAACATGGGAACAAATGATAATGCCATTCTATAAATCAGTATGCCCTCATCTGGAAACTTATGCAAAGCACTATTTAACTGATCTAAACATTTCTGGTACAGTTGCAGGAGGAAGAGGACAGTGAAGGGCAATGAAAATGACTGGGGAATGAAAAAGTCCTTCAATGAAGACGGATTGAAATGACTGGAATCATTAACCTTAGTAAAGAGATGAATAAGGGACGTAATAAAGGCACATCAAATTATTTACAAGGGATTATATTAGGAGAGGGTTATTGAAAAGTGAAGTACTTAAAAAGCAGTTCCACCATTGCTTACACAACCAGCTTTCAGCTCCTTGCTGTTTCTACCCTGGGCTCTAAATGAGGCAAGATTAGGGGGGGAAGGGGGAAAGCATATGAACATGCAGTTAAAAATCAGAAAGTTCATGCAGAAGAGAAACAGAGATGATTGTGCATTCTGTCCTACATTTTGAGTGCTGAAAATTACAACTACAGTATTATTATTCTAAAGTAATTCTTAAAAAAAAAAAAAAAGAGTGATTCCTTAGGATTATTTAATTGAAGTTAAAAAAAACCCCAAAACATGCTACCAAAAACCTACAGTATTCTGCACAACTGTAGTAATGGAAGCCACCACCTCCAAGCTATGCTACAACAACACTTCAGCATTTCCAGTCCAGGGGTAGCCACTGTGGCTGCAGTTCTGACTGTTGCAGCAGTATCTGTTACTGCCTCAACAGTAGCACAACCCGGAATCTTCAGTTGTTCATCAGTTTTTGACAGACTGTTTGGATATCCCTGAGAAAGACAAATGAAAAGCAATTTCAAAAGAAAGGCAATTTTACCACCATTTAACTTGGCAGTATATGAATGAAATTTCCTGGAACAATTAAAAAGACACTTCTACAGCCTAAGGCATTTCCACTTGGAAAATATCAAAAGCTACTACTCACAATAGCAATGTGAAATTTATTCAAAGAAATGGTCAAAAGCATCCTTTAAAAGGTCAAGAAATAGATAACCTAGAATATAGAACATCTATCTATTCTCTTTTTAATTGTGAAGGACTGCAGAAGATATATCCAGAGCTTCTGTTCTACCTCTCACAACAAGGCAGTCAAGAATTTTAAAAATGGATAACGTAAACCCCTGAAACAATCTTTCACCCACAAAATATAAGACTGAAGTTTGGAACTCACTGTTGCAAGACTCCAAAGACTCTAAAATCTTAGCAATATTCCAGGAACCTTATAGAAATAAGAAGAGGATCTAGAACTACAACACAACTAAAAAAAGTATATTCAATGGAAAATAAAAATATCATGCTGTGGTTTTAACACAGATTTGAGACATGATTTAAGATAAAACTGGGGGGAAGAGGGTGCTGATTATCCCTATACAGCACCTACCCATTTTCCAGTCAGAGGCATAGAGCCTTCTGTAGCTTTGATGTGTCATCTACCTGGGACCGAGAAGCAGAGATTAGCCTTTTTGTGTGCCATACCTGTGTTTGTAGGGGGAGGGAACACAGGAAGAGAACAAGGCATTTAGCAAAAGAGTGCAAAATAGTTCCAAAATTAATGGAAAGTAGTGTGTTAATAGAAGAGCCTTCTGGGCCTGCCTCCAAAGTAACCAGTGAGCTGCCTGCCAAGGAATGAGCCTGCACATCATGCTTGTACCTGGAAATAAGAGAATAACCCTCCCCCACTTTAACATTCTGCATCACTACAGTGCCCCCAAATGGCACTTCCATCCACTCATTACAGTTTTACTTTTCCCATAGGCTGTTCAGAAGATACCTCCTTGGTATCCTTCTTGGACAGGCATGCCTATAAGGGGTCATGGCAATACATATTGTTTCATTTCACCAAAACCAGGTAAACTTGCACAGGAAAAAGTAGTATATGAGCTTAGAACAAATACTGTTTTCAAAACAATCCAAGACCAAGAAAGCATCAGATGATGTCTGCTCAGGCATAGGTGTAAACTATTTCTTGTAAACATGGCTATATTGCATAAAGTAAGAGCTTTTGGTACAGATACAACAATTATGAGAAATCTTTAGTGAACAGTCTGCCCCCTAAAAGGAGTTATGCAAGAAGTGGTGTTAGGGGCACGTAATGAAAGATGAATGTGCAACAACAGCATAAGCACGTCAAGAGAGTATCAGAAGGGCAATGTGTAAAGCTTCTTTATGGTGAAGAATTAAGCAAAGATAAATTGTGACCATGTATTTAATGAGATCAGTTTCAATAACAAGGCAGATGCAAGCTAGAATACAGAAAGAACAGGTTATATGTTCTTTGTAAAGGAAACAGATATAGTTGAGTCACCACGGCCTGAGGAAATTAATCCTAGAGCACTTAAGGAACTGGCCAAAGGAATCTCCTAACCGGTATCAGTTATCCTGGGAACTCGCAAAGGACCAGAGAGGACAAACAGAGTCTCTCTGCACTTTTTTCCCCCCCTTAATTTAAAAAAAGACAATGTAGGGAATTTTGTATGAACCACCCCTACTTTGATCCCTGGAAAAGTGCTGGAAAAGCTATTAAATAAGGTGCTTGCAAGCACCTAGAATAAAGTAATAAAAAAAAAAATCCACGCTGTTTTGCCAAGACCTAATTATACTAACTTCCTCCCTTAACGATCTAATTAGCCTAGTAGATTAGGGGGAAGAGATAGAACATCTATCACTATTAATAAGGCCCTTGGCATTGTTACAGACTATATTCTCTAAAGCAAGCTACGGAAAGCAGCCATGAGACAGTAAAAACCTCCAAACGATCACCATCTTTTTTGTCCCATTTAACACACTAGCACCTGAGTGCTGGAGCTGAGGTTTCTCAAATCTGATCCAGACCTGGACTGCAAGAGTGCTGTTCTCTTGTATCCCTCCCCTTTAAGTCACAAAACATTGCCAAACAATACCAAACGAGGCAGTTTATGCTCTGTAGAATATAAGCTACAGTCGAATAATTTCCAAGCACTTAACCTAGGTGGACCAGAAATAAGGACTTTTTTTTCCAACCCAAACAGAGGTTACATTTGTAATCTATTCCACCTCTAGCGCTCTCTCTGAACAAATGTGGGAGATCTTAGTATGTTGCGTTGGTTGGGAAAAACACAAGGCCTACAAGGCTAACTTGCGCTGTGATGTCAACAAGCAATAATGGTAATGAGCAGGAGACATGCAACCAAAGCTTCTCACCAAGACCAGTGCACATCCCTGTAGGCCAAAGGTATGTTAAGCCACTAACACATCTCCCAGATTAGCCACATTTTTTGCACGAGTGGCAAAAGCTCTTTCTCATTCTGACATCATAATTTATAAAAAGCAAGGCATTTGTTAACAGTGGCAGAATTATTTTTTGGCAAGTTCATGGCTAGACTCTTTTTGTTCAAGCTTTCATTATTGATTTTTTTATTTATATCCTTGAAATAGATGATAAAATGCCAAGAAGGCGTGAACTCCAAGAGGAACAGCTTTAAAGCAAATCCATAGAGAGGGGTTTTGTTTTTTTTAATGTAAACAAGTTGCTTCATTTTGGTATAGTCTGAGGATGTTTTGCATCTTAGAGAGGGGTACAAGAGGAGAACACTGGTCTAACAGTCAAGCTCAGGATCAGATTTGAGTAATGTGCATTACCCCCTGCTCTGCCTCTAGCAGCTGCCTGCTGCCTCTCCAGTTCTCTTAATAGGCAGACCACAAAACACTAATAAATAGGTTTCATTTTGCTTGGCTAATAAAAAAACCCTGAAGCTAGAAAAGAATTACTTAGCACATATTTGCGATTTGTCACCTTATAAATGTTTTGCCTGGATTCACTTCCTTTTGTACAAAACTTCTGTAATGAATTTTGGTCCAAATATTGTTATATCAGAGTCTTACAGAGAGGGACTAATAACTTTGATTTTCCCAATTACAGAGCCCAAGACTGGTGCCACCACCCTTGAACTTGCCCCTTTCTCTGTATTTGCACAAAACTGCAATTTACCCAAGAAGGGACTTTTTTCTGGACAACTTCTATTTACAAAAAATGTTCATTTTGACTGTTCATATATCTTTCCTGGGAATACAGTTTAAAAGATGTATGAAGAATGAATACAATTATCCTTCTAGGCAGTTCTGAGGCATTTTATTTTTAAATAGAGTTCCCAAGTTCTTCTATTTGTATCTGGTGTTGAATATTTCCTAAGTCCTCCATGTAACACATATAGATATTTTCTGCACTATGAAAAAATTTGGACAGATGCTAATTCACTTGTTCTGAATATCAAATAGCCATAGCATATTTGACATGATGACACATCAGTATTAGCCCACACTCACTGGCAATACTGGAATTTCATTGAACATTGCAAGCGCACAGTTTATAGTTACTGAAGAGCAAAAACTTAGTAGTGAATATTAGCATACACCACATTTTCACACATGCCCACAAGCTAGCTGAGAGAAAAACAAAACAAAACAAAAAACAAAAAAACAAAAAACCCACAAACCTGATTTAGCCTCTGATTGCATTATATTTTTTTGACCAATATAAGACATTTTTTCCAAAGTATATTCTTTCCAGAAATTCCCTGCCTCTGAATCCCCTTCTTTTCCCAAAATATTCACTAACTCTCTTTTCTCTACTTTTTTCTCTATCCCAGTAAGGCCCACTGCCTCTAATTCTCCTTCGCTTCTGCTTTCGTGTCACTTACCAGTGGGTTACGTGAAGATTTATTTTTAAGTACCCGAACCTTTAAGGTGGAACAGATTATAATGAGGTACAGATTATATGAATTAAAATAGTTTTTCTTTGTAACCTTTGTAAAGGGCCACAGATTGTTCCCAGAAGATGTATATTTCTGTAAGTCTTGTATGTGCTCAAAGACACCCGCACACATTTTTTTCTTGGCATTTTTTATTCAAAAGTAATAAAGTTGGACAGAAAATATTTCACAGGTGACCTGCTGCCAAGAAGAATTCGAATTATTTTTGGTCATTTTGAGTTATGTGGTCTCAAGATAAAAGAAAAGAACATTAAGAATAAGCCATTAAGTCACTTAACCAAACAGTCCTAAAGAAGCTCACTGCTAAAGTGAACCACATTTTAGTGTTTCTCTGCCTGCTGTAATGAATGACACATGAAATGCTTCAGATAGTACCACAGGGTTGGGAGTGATGAGCTGACAATGTGACTTTCCTTGGCTTCACTGTCAAGCCACCCCCCCCAAAAAAGTATTAAATCATTTTTATCCAACTTTTTCCACCCTCCTTAATACACATACATACATACTTTTACTTGCATGAGATAAGGCTTCTTCACCCTTCCTTCACAATGAACAAACTACTGCACCATGTTCACTTTGCAACTAAGTTAAGATTTACCAACATGGAATAATATCCATGTATTTGTAAAAAATATTTTACAAATCTCCATATACAGAAACCCTCATTTTGTGAATAAGAGTAAATGAAGATAGTGCAGAAGTAAGAAGCAGAGATAAATAAAAACAGATCTAAGAATACAGTTAGCTTATACTCACCTAATGACCAGTTAACATAGTTTTGTTTCATGCACTCCAGTGCCATCGTTTAATTGGTATCAAGTACTCAAAACAGAAAGTAAAAAGGGAAGATTACACTTTTCTTGACATAAGACCTTACTTAGAAAATTAGGGCAGGATCCAAAGGGACTTTATAATGCTCAATATTATAACATATAAAAATTACATGCCTTTTTCCAAGACCTGAAATCACAGTGCTAATCTGGGCATCTATATTTCCTATAGGGGAGACACAAACACACACACAAAAGATTTTGTATTGAGAGTCCAAAAATCACCGTCTGTGCTTCTGCCTCAATCATAATATTATCTTACTGGAATAATAGCCCGGTTATTAGCATATATGCCAGAGAACCAAAGGCCTGGCTCCGGGGCTCATTACATCACGACTGAGTTTGCACTGGCAGAGCAAGGTAATTGTACAGCCCTGTCCATCCTCCTGCCAACATTTTGCCATGATCCAGCAAACAGCAGAAACTCATGCACCCAGAAGGAAAACACCCACACACAAAGTAGCCTGACTCTTCTTGAAGATACTTTGACATTCATCTAGATGCAAAATGATCTAGGACCCCAGTTCAAGCTTAATTAATTAATTAAAACAGTAGGTGATCCCTAGACCAGAAAAAACAAACCAGAAATAGTCCAGAGAGCACAGCAATCTCTGGATGAGAGAGTAAAATGAAATTAAACAGGCATTTCCTACAACTCTTCCCCCCCCCGCCACCCCAGAGACAATTCATAGAAAAGGTGATTTCTAGCACGGTAGAGGTACAGAACCTTAACTAGTCTATCAAGGCCAAAAAAAAACCAAGAAAGCTTCAGACTAATAAATTCTTATACAGCATGTATTCCTACATCATTTGTGCCTGACAGTGAACATTGGTTCCTCCTTCACTTAGCATTACTTTGCTAATGGAGCTCCCAGACACTCGCAAAGCCCTGGGGCATGCCAAATAAACTCTAGAGGGCAAAGAGAAACCATTACTTATTGCATGCATATACACATGCAGGTAATTGTATGAAGTGCACCGAATGAAGGTGAGCAAGAAGACGGAAGCTGCGAAATGCTTTTTACAGAAATATAGAAAGTATTCAGATCATACATTTCACTAGATTTATATCAGCTTCCTTTCAGGTTCCAAATATATTGATTTGATCCAGTTACATGAGGAAGAAAAAGAGAGGACGGCATGCAAAATGAATAGATGAATGAAATGGAAATTCCCTAAAATATTGATATGTTACCTACCAAGAAACTATCATAGGTTAATAAGATAAGCTATTTTAGCAAAACAGGAATTTGAGCATTAGGTATGAAGGTTAGTGTCCTTTTTGAAAGCAGAAGAAAATATTTCTTAGGTTACAACCAGATACGTCATCGGAAGTCAGGTAATTCAAAATACCTTGGATGAAGCATAGGCAATTTCAAGACAGGAAGTTTCATGTGCTTCTTCCTCTTTGACTTGAGTGAGCACAGCGCAGCAGACTGAGTCTCTTGATTCTCACATTTTATTTCCAAATATTTGTTTCTGTTCCAATAGCAATACTGCAGGTTACAGAGTTCACAACAACTTCAAACGTGGAAGTGACTAAATTCACCAAATAAACTTAACAACTTTAGCAACCTTGAGAAGCCAACCATTGTTTTGTTCATTAAATAATAAACAGAAAAGTTACTAGAACTGCTGGAAAAATCCTCTTAAAATATTGGGTAGAGACTGAAAAAAATTTCTTCTTAGTGAAATCTTTCCCCCTGCCCCCCAATACTTCTGTGTCACAATTTATTTTTCAAGAATTCAAATGAAACTTGAGAACTGAAAAACTCTATCCCCCAAGTGGAAAAATGTGGATTTTCGCCTGCATAAAGTTAAACAATTTTTTTTAAATCCTTTTTGGGGGATTCCTACACACACACAGCAGTATTTTAAAAGAAGAAAATCAAAGGGAAAAAGAACAATTATTTTTTCTTCTGTAGTTTTCAGCACTTTTCAGTGAGCTAAGAACTTTGGATAAAAGCCAACTTTATAAAGGAATAGCATATAATAGTTATAAATAACTATATAATAACTCAAAGTATACGCTCATAAAACAATTGGAATAAAAGATACAACATACAGCAAAAAACAGGGAATGAATAAAATAGTCTATACAAACTAGTCAAAACTGTTAAAGAACAGAGAAGACAAGGAGAAATCCAGAAGTTAAATAAAATATAAGGCCAGTAAGCAGAAATGTACTGGGGACATCAGGAAAAGGTTCATATCACTGTTGTACCTCTATCACCAGATGAATTCAGAAATAGCTAGGTGGCAGATTTCAAAAAGTTATTACAAATGAGGAAAAATTCCTGTCAAACGAGGATGTTTCTCATTAGTCAATGGCTGACACCAGTCAAAATTGTTATCCGCAATTCAGAAACAAATATAAAACCATGTCTGATTATACAAATATTTGCAGAGAAGTGAAAAAGACAGAGACAGCACTGCTTAGGAAGCGATTGGAACCACTCAGCTGAACCCATTTAAGCTCAGCATAATTTCATATAATCAAATGCAGGGTTGTACATTCAGGGAAAGACCTAGTATACAGACAAAATCTATAGGGCAGGAACTGCATCCTAAAAAGCAACAACTGAAGATTTAGGGGGCATAGCAGACACTCAGGTTGTGAGCCTTGTGAGTACAGGAGATTCCCCCTCTACTATTTAATTTCTGTGGGCCGTAGCAATGAAGCTAATGCTAAGTTATTATATTCAGTGTAGGTAATCATTTTAAGATGTTGAAAAATGGCTGAAAGTACAAAAAAATAAAGGTTCATTCTGTGTATCTTACCAAAAGAAAACCAAGAGGTTATAGGATACAGTGTATAAAAAGCTTCATTGAGGCAAAATTCCAGATGCTAATCACTCTTTCTTCTAATAGAGTAAGACACAATAAGAATCAGCAGCAAGATGCATTCAACAGCCTTTCCATTTACCATCTTTAAATATTAGCATATCAGCTTTCTTCCAGCTTTTCTGAAAACCTGCCCGTGTCCCAAGAGGTTAGGTTTGCCAATACCAGTGACATTGAAAGCTCTTCAGCCAGTTGTTTTCAAACTGTTTAGTACATGTTATGTAGTCCCATAAGTTAAAACACCTAATTTATCTTGAGAATGTGTTTAATATCCTTTCCATTTACTTATGGAGTAGAACATATTTCACCATCACATATTATAAATATATCATACACATGCTTTCCAATCACAGGACATTATTTATTAAATATTTTACCTTTTTTGAATATTACTGGCATTTCTCTCTCTTTAATGTAGGCCACTCAACTACCAAGGATTTTTTGTTCCAAATACACTTTAAAAACCCTTCTAATTATCCTTAGCATTAACAATGATAGATCTCTTTTTCACTGATATGCACAGGTTTACCTAATATTGTTTTAGGCTCCTCCAAAATGTCTTAATTTTAGGACTTCTAGTTTATAGTAATTGGCATAAATGTCATATTAAACAGTAAACAGTTTATTCTGTGACTGTTCATGAGGATGCTTTTATCCAACACATGATTAGATGTTCTATGCCAGCTGCTCTGCCAAAAAACAGGGAAAACTTGAGTTGCAACTGTACCCTAGAGTGGCATTTTAAAAGGGCAAGGAAAGCTCAGAAAACTGCAAGCCTTTTCATTCCAGAGTCAGATATAATATCAGGACCACTACCAAAGACATACTGACAAAATAAAATTACAGTAGACTTTGGAAGGCAGGACAAAAATCTGAATGCAAGCACATTTGATTTTCTTCCCCCAAAGTAATGAGGGTTCACAGATCTGTCATCTTAACTGAAAAAGTGAGATCAGATGCCAAATTCTCTGACTGTCTGTATCCTAAAGGTGAAATTTTTATTTTAGTCGGTATAGCTTTGTTAAGCACTGACCAGTCAATGACAATTCCACACCATGATAAGCATCAGGATCTGAGATCTGGTCTTTTTCCACATTGCTACAAAGCCAGATTTTGCGAAACCACAGTGGAAGCCTCCATCCCTCAGACAACTGGAGTATTTGTGTGGGAAAACAAAGTTCGAGCCCCTTCTGTGCCTTTTTCAGAACAAGGGCTGGAACACATTTCTACCACCACCACCACTGTTCAATAGAACCAGTGTCTCTTTGGCCTGATACATATTTAATTACTATAGATTGAGAAAGGACCACTGCAATGATCTAATTACCTTTATAACACAGCCCATAAACATTTCCAGATTACAGCCTTGTTTCAATTAAATCATATTTTAGAAAATTATACCAGCCTTAAAAATAGAGTCAGCAATGCTGCAGAATCTACTGCAATCCTTGATACATGACACCCACTGCGAAGCCTCCTTTTTCCTGGCCTGAATTTGCCTGACTGTAGCTCCCAGCCACAAGATCTTATCTTTTTTAGCTAAACTACAGAGCCCATTATCAAAGTTTTCTTCCCAGATTTGTACTGGTAGACCCTGATCAAGTCATCCCTTAACCTCATTTATGAGGAAGTGCAGAAATGAAGCTTGTTAAATCTTCGACTACACAACATATTTTCTACTCTTGTAATTAGTGTCATGGCTTTCTCTGAACCTTCTGTAATTTATCCGCATTAACTAACAAACTGTAGACCTCAAACTGGACACAGTATTCAAGTGATAAATGTGCTAACACCAAATTCAGAAGCATATGCCTACTCAAAACATCTCTATTTATTCCTCCAAAGTTCACAAAAGTTATTTAAGACATAGAATTGATCTGGAAAATCATAGGTATCTGGTTATCTGTGAAAACCCCCTGTACAATGTAATAGTCAATGTTTCATGTTACCTGAAGCATTAAGGTTGCAGCTCACAGGTTAAAAAAGTAACCCAGCTTGTTACAGTTGTCACTTCACAGAATACCTCTTTTTCTACAAATACGGACTGCATTTTATTTGTTCTCTGCATTTCATCGTACTGAAACCTTCAGCTTTGTGCCAGCTTTGGGTAAGTGGCAGTGAGCAGCATCACTGCTTAATCCTCTTCCTCAAGGAAGAGGGTTTACTCCTTGTTAAATACCAATCCTTCACCCTTTCAATCCTCAGCAAATCAGCAGTAACTATCACAGGTTTCCTTCGGATGCTGATAAGTTAAGTGCCATTGGGTTGAGAAAGCAAGTCAAGAAGAGTGCAACAGAAATGTATCCTTTCAGTGATGATTCTTATTTTACACTGACATTTTCACACCTAAGAATGAGCTACCCTTTAATACATGTAATACATGCAAATTGTAGCTGCTTGATTTCACAAGACTTCTGTTTCTGAATCAAAATCCCAGGAAGTACAAGAGTCTATTCTTCACAGAATTCAAGTATATTATATTAACACTTTTAGCTTTATCAACCACTACTTCTAATTTCATCAAAAACACATCAAGCCAGCTTGGCATGGTCTGATTTTCCTGTAACTCATGTTGATTGGCACTAATTATACAACACTTCTTTAATTCATTATTAATTGGGTCCCTTATTATTTTGCCCAGAAGTGATGTCAAGCTGACAGACATGTAATTATCCAGGTCATGCCTTTTACCCTTTTTGAATGTTGGCACATTAGCCAGTTTTTGTCTTCTTTCTCCAGTATTTCAGAGCTTATCAAAAATCAACATTAATGATCCAGGAAGCTCATTGGACAGCTCTGTTGAAACTAATTATCTGGACATGCCAATTTAAAAATGTCTAAATTTAACAGCTACTAAAAGAGCAATCCCTTGAGTGTCCATTATTGGAAATTATTTTGTTGACTTCCTATGATACAATTACATAATATAATAGATATATCCCCCAATTCTCCTGTCTTTTTAGATCACTACTGAGAATATTACCACATCCCTCCCACAATAAACCAATTTTTCTGTTGGCATTCTTTCCAATCCTAAAACATTTCAGTTGTTCTTATTGACCTTATTTATACTCATTATAGGTCTTCTGTTTCCCTTTTATTTTCTTCATTTTCTTTCGGCCTTTCACAGTGTATGTACTGCTCATTTATAGCTCTTTTAGCTATCCTTTGAACAGGGGTATAAGTTTTTAAATCAGCGTGTCCCCAATCAGTCCTGCCTCTAGAGCAATCAAGTAAAATTTCCTTAACAAATTTTTTTTCTAATCTGATTAAATTCTCCCCAAAGAAACAGATTTGGGCAAAGATTTAGAGTTTGGCCTTTAAAACAGTCAATCCTGATCCCACTTTTCCATACCGTTCAAGATTTTGTATATCTCTATCATATCCCCAGGAGACTATTCTACTCAGTCCTTCCTTGTACAAAAGCTGCCGATACCCTTATCTTTTTTTTTTTCCCTCTTTTCTAAGCCTTTTCTCATTCTAATTCATCTTTTTTGAAATAGGAGGACCAGAGCTGTACAGAAAATACAAGGTGGGGACAAACAATTAGTTTAAGCAAACTGTTTTCTGTTTCACTCTCTAATCCTTTCCTAGTAATTCCTAATATAGATTTGCTTTCTTGACTGCTGAGCTTTGAGCTGATGTTTTTTATGGAAATACTAATAATATGGAAATACTGAGATATACATAATAATAATATGGAAACATTGAGATCCTAAGGTCTCACTTTTGTGTGATTCAGCTCAAAGCTCATAATTTTATCTGTGAAGCTAAGACTGTGTTTACTTATGTGCATCACAATGTTTATCTATGTCACATTTCCTTTGCTGTTTTTTTGGTTTTCTGTTTTGGTTTTTTTTTTGCCCAGTCTTATAAATTCCTTTGGCAATTCATCACAGTCTAACTTCCTCTTTACTATCACAAACAAATTGATTAGGAAACTTTGCCACCTCACTACCCACCCTTTTCCCCTGGTCACTTAAAAATAAGTTGAACAGTGTTTTATTGGCACAGCTTTATTATGTGCAGACAAATCACTGCCATTTCTGCCTATGCTACCACTAGCAATTGCTTTGATTTAGGAACCAGTCCTGTAGGGCTACATCTCAGCCACGGCGCTTGGGAACTTTCCCAAACTCCAAAGTCGGGTTGTGTGTCAAAGCCATGCCTGGGCCCCATATCATTGCAAGACCCAGGTGTACATTAGTCCCATTCTTTCTCCTGATCCTACAGTTCTTTTCTTTGGTTACAAGAATATGATCTAGGAGGATAGGCCAAGCAAAATAAATCCAAGCATGTGTTCTGGCTTAACCTCTAGTCTTAATAACTGGAGAACCACAACTGTGGAGTACATCACAACACACCTTATCCGTACAGATAATGTCAGCAATCCTTCTGCCAAAGGCTGCTGGGAGTAAAAATATCCAGCTCAAATACTGTTCCTTCCTAAAAACCCAAGCACCCTCTCTCTCTTCAGCCCTTACAATACCTCCTTGTAGATCTGTCCATGCCACCTTTCCTCCCCGAGGGGCTGTGGTGCACAGGACAGCAGTGTGATCCTTGTCACACCCAATATGCTTTTTGAAGAAAAACTTTTTCTCTATGACATACTTTCGTTTTTGGTGTCCAACCTCCCCAACGCAAGTACTCCAGACTACACTTATGTCAGATGGATCCCGCTCCTCAATCACATTGCTGTATTGAGCATGTGCCTTCATTACACAACAGGGATAATTTAAAGGCAAATTTATATTAACCAAAATATCTATCCTTGGTACACACCTGATGCGCATTCCATATTTACTCATTGGTTGCGAAAGATACTCTTTTTTTGGTCTCATTGCCCACTCAAATAAGTTATGAAACTCTTACAGTCGTTTATCAAAATGCACCAAAAACAAGTTCCCTTTCCCTAATGTTTCAGGTCACAGAATTCAGGACAACATTATTTAATAGAGTAAGATTTAGAAATATCAACATAATGCTGCCTCAGAATTTATTAATATAACATAACCTTCTTTGCTAGAGATAGTAAAGATGTGTTTAAAGGCTAATAATCTCATTCTGTATCACAGTTTAGGGATTCACAACAGTCACTGGTACCCCAACTCATTTACAGATCCATTTTTAGTATTTCAATCACATTTCAGATTTCCTTTCAGCAGCTGACGCCTGAGAAATAGGGTTTTTTTTATTTGTAAATTGGGAAAGCTTCCAGGGAGCACTCCACAGTCCAAAGATTAAGGTACATGCCCAATCCTAATCAACTACTTAATCAGTTTCTTCCTCCTTCTCTTCATCAGCAATTCCTTCCTGGACATGAAGGACCACCTTACTCAACGTTTTCTTGCAACTGACATTTTCTATAAGAAGGCCAAGTTCTGAAGAACTCATATGGCCAGAAAAAAATCTTAAATGGCTTTAAGTTTAGACTACATACTCGGAGACCACTAAAGAAAGATTTAATTACCTCTCTCAATCAACACAGGCTGATGGTGGAGAACACACCAAAGAATGCTGGCAATGTAGATATCAGAGAACCAAACATTCCTATTGTTATTAGAGTATGTTGTATTTTATACAATACTTGTGATAGTGCTATAGAAAAGGTGCAAGCATTAGTGGCAGGTCGGAGAGTATGAAAGAGATGCACTGTCTGCTGATTTTGAAGAGCCTGCCACAAAAGCAACTACCGGAGCAGGTTTAGATGCCATATGATTGAAAAAGGCTTTAAGAAGGTGCACTTGCATATTATGCCATAGTCAGACATGGTAATGCTTTATGCTCTTGTGAGTAAATAGGATTTGGCTTGTAGATTCATTTTAGTTATTTTTATTAATTGATATAGAACTATTGAATGATATGGGGAATAGGATAGATGGTGTATATATGTTTTAAAAGTTTAAATACATCATGATTTTCACCAAGCAAAGCCTTAACAAAGCAGTTATTAAAATCAGATAGCCTTTTTTTTTTTTAGTTGAAGACAGAGGACAAGACACAGTTGTTAAGACTAACTACACACGCATGTAGAATACTTCATATTTCCATCATGACTGAGTATAAATTACAGGTTTTACCTTGGTAACTGGAGTAAGGCTATGGTCCCAGGCTGGCGTGAATGATCTGTGAAAAACAGAAGAATGACTGATAGTATCTAAGCCTGAAGGCTTTATTCTATATCGCTTTCCAGTCTGAATTTGTTGACTGAGAACTGTAATGCTGCTTTGATACTTACAAGTTCTAGGAACAGATGTGTTCATACCTCTATTTTCACATATCTTTGCTTGTGACCACTACAATAAGAGCTTCTGCTTTCCTCACTTTTTTTTCCTGCAGATCAAGGTCGATTTTTCCATAGGTATGTGGATGGTGTGGCTCAAAGTCCTTTCAGGCAGAGCTTTAGATAAACAGCCACCACAGTTAAGTACATATACTTAACTTAGCACACAGGAAACAGTAAGTAGCCATGTCTAGAGTTTTCCTATGAAGATCACCAAACAATGAAGTAGAGAAACCATCTTTGCTTCACTGGTGTCAACAGTTCCACATATCACAAATACTTTAGGGAGAATATCCAAGAACAGCATTCCACAGCTGAGACAAGTGGGGTGGGATTTGTCAGGGTCTTCAACAGATGCAGCACCAATTTAAATATTGTTAATTTATTACGAGCAGCAGTGATTCAGGAAGATGTATTATTTATAAGAAAATCAAAGGATCAAAGAAGATGACAACATGTAGCTACTTACATGTTTCTAGCCTCTTTGCAGAGATGGTAGCACTGTAAGAGAACAGTGTCAGCCAAGATGCTCTGCAAACTGGTAGAAAGTCAAGACTCCTGAGCAAACAACTTTATGTTTAAAGATAGAAACTGCAAGTTCAAGCAATTATTTTGTACTATGATCATAACAGCCATCTATCATGAATCAGACTCTGGTTTATAGAAAAGTCACTGCTCAGTAACCTAAACTGAATTTACAATGCTTAACTCTTATTCTACTACTTAAACCTAGATCATTGCAAAGAATGAACTGAAGGCCAGCCAGATGATCACTGAAATCAGAAGAAACGGAAAGGAGAAAATAGATGGAAGGAAGAGATAGGAGAACAGAGGGAGGTTAGCCTCTCACAGAGAGTAGAATGAATGAAAAAAAGAGGAGGGATGTACATGCACGTAAGCAATTGCAGCAATAGCCTCAAAACACACAGCTTCTGCAGATAGTTCAGACCTTGCTTTAGGCCCGATTATATTGGTTCAACTTCACCTATAAATTCACACAAGAAAATTAAGTAGCTATAAGCACACCTAATTTGGTTCAGTTTGATACAGCTAAATCAATTTAACTAAAACAATATATACAGCAAGTTTAAAATCTTGCCCTGTTAAACTTCAGCCAAGCAGTAACTATTGCCTTAGACAAGGTTCCATCACTAGTGTTTAAAAAAGCACTTACTGACAACAGATTAAAACTCCCTCTGGAGCAAAGACCAAAGCCACGAACCTCCTTCTCCATACTCGTCCTGATTGAGAGTCATGCTTATACTGTGGCTACATAAGTGAAATTAAGCAAGAAGGTAGATGATGTCCTTCAACCAGCCTCACACAGGCTAGGTGGTGTTACACATAGGTGGTGCTCTAGTTGCCAGACTACCTGTATTAGAAGAGCAGAGAGGTTACCTACAATGGAGTGATCCTTATTTTCCTGAGTCTTACAAGACTTAATTCCAAAAGAGATTTCAAGGCTGTGAATCCCTAGAAGAATCAGATATCTACACTTTAATCCTTTCAGCTGGAAAACAAATGCCTCTGTCTTCACCCTTCATGTTCATCAGCTTTGGTAGCTCCCCTGCTCACACTGAGTCCCATTCCGAGTCACTGTATTTTTTTTTTTCATATGGTATAGGAAGTGTAGCTAATTAATTCAGGGATGACAGTTTTGCTTCTGGGAAACATGCCCATAAGTACTGCAATGCTATCACATCATCTTTGCTTCCATTTTTGACTCTAGCTATAGATATCAAGCAATGAACAAATTAACACTGTAGAAAATTGTCAAAAGGCAACCACCTAGTCTAATCAATCCCCAGTAAACATTCACATCTAATTCAGTGTTGAAAAGAATACAAATCCACCCTGTTACAAACCAAGATGATGCTGCAGCCAGATGCCACTCCAAGCCCACAAGAAATCTGCCAAACATAAAGTAGTAGCATGAGATAACATTTGTTCCATGAAAACCATATTAAGTACAAAGCAGACATTTTAACACCAGTCAGCTCTCAAATACTTGAGAAGCTAGGCTTCAAAAATGTAGAGACTGGACTTTCCATAGTTAAATTAAACACAATGGCTAACCTTGGGCTTTTAAATATATTTTTTATTTATAGTTAAACTTTAACATCTCAACAGAAATCTGCAAGCATGAAGGGATGATCTTTCAGTGATGTTTCTGTTTAAACTGAAGTCCACAGTAGCCACATGTTCCAGTTTTTGTATCTTTGTCCTGCAAAAAAATAAGAGTACAAGAATTGCTGGTTTCATTTTACACTGAATACAGCTTTTAAAAATTACAAAGTTTCCTTTATTTACATGTGCCATCTTAAAATGGCTCAATATAGCTGAAGTATAGAGCAAAATCTTACTTGAAACAATGGAAGCAACAAAGACAGTATGAGGTTCATGCTTGATTTCTCTATCATATGCAGTTTCCCTGTTTGCTTCTGCCATTCTTTAACATAATTTCAAAATTGAGCCAAATGATTTCTTTCCAGCTGTAAAGGACCCTCTTACCAAGCTAGACATCTTAAGTCAGTTCAGTCACATCTGTTTCAATGTTCTGAAAGGATTGTTTCATAATTATTTTAATACAAAACAGGACTTGGCATTTTCAAGTTATATCCAGACAGGATTTTTACCCAGTAACATAAACTGACAGTTAGTTCTAGATGGGAGGAAAATGCAGGAGGATTCTGAGATAAAATCCCAAAGAAAAGGTTTGGAGAATAGTAGCAGATACTACAGCACAAAATTTTCTTCTTCTCTCCAAATGGTAAGGTTTTTTTTAAATTTAGAAGTGTGACTGACTGCAGGCTGTTGTTGTAGTCCATCTTAATACAACAAAAAGACAAGAAAGCTACGTAGACACTATGAGATCTTCTATGATTTAGCAACATGATTATTCACAGTCATGAAATTAAGTGAACTTACGCTTTCCCTTCTTTAATACAGGATTAGAATTGGGAAAAAAAAAAAACAAAAAAAACCCCTACTCCCTCATCCAAGTCTGGATTTAAATAATTAGGACTAGTGGAAACAAGTTGATCTAGTACTATTCTCTGTGTTTAGAGACATTAGGATTCAAGAATCTTACCACAGACATCTTACAACTTGATCTTTAACACAAAAAGATCTTAGAAGTCACAAAAACTACAGCATCCCTCCGGAAGTGCACAGCACAAGCCAAAGGAAACAATGTCAATTCAATAGAACAGCAGTGAGCTTTAAAAGTTAATTTCCAAGCACTAATGGATATAAGCTTCCTGAGTTTTACAAAGTAAACCCAGACCGTTTGACTCTGAAGAATATAAATTAAATCATTACAGAGTGTTTACTTTGTTCAAAATAGAAGTGTTTGTGATGATAATTGGGAGTTGCAACAACAGTAACACTAAAGGACACCATTTCTGCCCCACAATTCCTTTGGATATTAAGCAAATGTCAAAGCTTAGGTGAGCAAGCAAAGATTTCAACTGTCATATGCACTCAGGGTCTGCCTGAGAACAGAGAACAGTAACAAAGCAGCAGGCCACTGTTGATTCTATCGAATTCATCAGTAGCCGCAATATTCTTACTCTCTAGAAATACACTAAAATTGTATCATTACTGTCAGGGTAGATAGGAAAATAATGAGACATTTATTCTTCAACGATTCTCTGACCATGATGGAAGCTTTCAATCTTCAGAACTACCGAAGATTCCCAAAGACTGAAAGAGCTCCCCACACAAACACACTTAAAAAGAAAGATAAAAAACATTGAACTCACAGAATTCAAAACAAAACACATATTCCTAAGAAAACGTCAAATGTATCCTCAACTTACATAATGGCATTTAGATATTCAGAGTAAGCATCTCAAAACACAGCAAGCATATTATTTTTACTTACAAGGCACTGCTTGTTCTAACATACTACTTCCTACTTCATTTCCTTTTCCCTAAAATCTGATTGACCTATCAAACAAATCCAAATCAAGTGCAAAAAAATTCCTGGTAACCTCAGTGGAAGCCATCTAACTCTTCTGGGTAGAAATCTTAATATTGTATTATGCATCAAATAAAGTATCTCAGGTGATTCCACCTTTTTACTTCATTAAACTAACATGTCAAAAAGCAGATGATTTTGCAAATGAAAACCAGAAGGCAAAACATTTTATATGAAGAACAAAGATATTACCAAGTTTATGTATACTTTAGGATGTCCCAAAGCTCCACCACCACCATTGCATGATATCACTCTGCTTTCAACTTCACTCACAGGCTGCTCTGCTATTAAATCAATTGCAAAATTCCTGTTCACCTGTAAGAGAAAAAGGAAGCTCTTGAGATATCTTCCCTGCTCAAACAGAAAGCAATTGCTGTTTACTGCCTCCCCAAGCAGTTCCAGTACAGCTGTCTTAAGAAGTTCCTGCATATGTTTCTATCCCTCCCCTCTGCAGCTGTAATAGCTCTTAGGGCTGTGCTATAAACCAGATCAGTGAATCCATTGCACTAAATTCTGCAAAAATATTCCCCCTGGCCTGAAACACGGGCCACATCAGTAGTCAGGTTTACAATGTAACCTAAGCAGTTTCAGCAAAGAGGTGAGCAGGAACAAGCAACCAAGAACAGAAGATATTTAACCAGCACTGCCTCTGTATTGTACCTTAATGACTAGGTGGTAAAATTGCAAAAGACTCCCTGCTGATAAACTCAAAATAATAGTGGGACAAGTAAGGTCAGGTAATTTAGAGCCTCTCACCATGCACCTAATTCCATTACGGCACATAAATCTTAGAAAAACATCAACTTGGTGCATAACAACAGTTAAAAAGGCAAATTGTTAAAAGTTACAAAAAAGAAAACAAACCCGTAAACATCACTCTGCCAATCTATAAATCCATACTATACACACTTCCTGAACATCATGTCATTGATACTGGGACTTTTTACTAAAGCTTGTCTACATGGATTGACAAACATAACCATTTCTGGACAGTGCTAAGCCTGTTGCAGCATGACTTGCACCTAAGCAGAACCTACCAACTCAGCCACAGTGTTTTTCTCACTCATTTATGTCATCTTCTTCCAACTAGCTCAAAGCCAGCACCGAGCAATCATCTCTACACCACCACCCCTCACCATGTGAACAAACTCCAGGAAGGGCCAGCTAATTTCAAAGGCAGTTTTATACTTACAAGAATATAAAATATTATACAAACCCAAAGAAGGCACTATCTGCTGCTCTGTGCATAAGGCTCATAAAGATGCTGGTATCTGACTGAAGACTAGACTCTTAGAAAAAAGCATAAGATAACTAAGTGTCCATTAAATGAATTTCTAAGGACTACAGTGGTTATTTTACATAGTTCTAGTACACAACAACTTCAGATTCTTTCTCCAAGCCTTCAATGAAGTCTACCCAAATTCACAATTTTGGTATAGCACTGGAAAAGTTAGTTTTGTTAACACAAGGATTTTCTTTACCTAAAGTTGATAGCTTAAAAAAAAAAGTTAATATTTTGTTAACTTTCAGTTTTGAAGCAAACAGACAACATCAAGAACCCCATGACTTAGGGCCTATGTGCACAAGGCATATGTAATCTTAGTCAACTTGCAAGGATTTTTACTGCTGTTTTTCTTAACAGTCAAAATTTTGCATCCTTCCTTTTATGCGAAGAAAGGAGATAACACCTTGATGCATCTCTGCTTCAAGATCAGAAACAGAGCTTTACTCTTCCAAATTCAGTCCTATTTCTTAATCACAAAAATATCTGTGGGGAGAGGGACAAACAAGTACCTCTCATCTAATGTTCAACTGTAACTTGGTTATGGTTCAGCCTACTAAACAAGATTCCAGGAGTTTGCAGAGAAAATGTGCTAAAGAAAGACTAAATCATCATGAGGAAAAATTGTGAGAAAAAAGTGGGGGAGGGGTTCACTTCCATACATCATGTCCCTTCAAGTAAAGTACAGTAGGAGTTCATGTGGAAGGGGCCTTTTTTCCTAAGCACATCCAAACAGAACACTCCTTCCCCAATGCCTAATTCAATGAGCAATTTTTTTTCTGGCAGCAGTGCCAGCTTGACAATCCCATTGCTGCTTGTTTCCATCTACTTGCCTGTGCCAGTACATTGTCTGTGAGACTGAGTGATAAAAATCAAACTTGGAACTGACCCAGCTCCAAAAACCCAGAAAGAAAGAAAAAGGTTATATATAAACTAGATCAGCTCTGATGTCAGGTTCATTTCATGGCTCCAATTGCTGTACTGGCACAACAGAAAGGGTAGAGCTGAAGCAGAAACTGCCATGTAGTATAAGTTTCTGTGGTATTTTAAGGATTATACAAGGACAAGATTACACTATTCTGGTTGCAGCAGATATAGTTTAATAGCTACCATCCTCAGTTTTCTCACAGCTCCTTGTCTTAGGCTATTGCCAGAGATCATTAATCCCCCAGTTCTGGATTTTGAACGTTCAAATGTGCAGTGCAGAGAACAATGATTTCAGTTAAAACACACGGATTCCATTATCCAAACAATTAGACTGGCAGAACTGAGGCGACAATATCCCCACAATCTGGACCTGTGCCTGCTGGGCATGGCAATTGCTCAGGGAGGCTACGTGCTGAACCAAGGTGAAGGCCCAGACTTTGTTATCAGGGACACTTGCATCCAAAGCCTGTATTCCCGAAAGAAGTAATGAAGGCTGTATTTGTTAGATAAGAAGTTAAGTTTGGCTAAGAAGGGCACACTGAAGAAAAAGGGAAGAAGTAACCGAGAAAGGACAGTCACCAACTTCACAAGCTAGCTTTAACACCAAGGCAACTTTCAGACTACAGATACTGCTATAAAATCTAATACTAGCAGTTGAGATACATCTGGGGAACTCCTACGTAAAGGCAAAGACTAGAAATATATTCCATTGCTAAGTACAGTTTAGGACTGTTTTAGTATTTAACATGTAGGTGTTGTTCCAATTTCATAACTAAAAACCTGGCACTAAATCTTGCTTAACAGACTTAAAGGTTTTTTTGTGCTGGGGAAATAAAAATTGGGCTGAACTCAAAACTTAGGGGGAATCAAAAAAACAAACAAACAAACATAGTTGTTCATGAAGGCACAGTAGAGTGACATGTACCCTAAGAAAAATTAGGGCCAAAGAGCTTTTCTTACAGTTACAGAAGCAGCACAGAAACAACTGTTGTGTTTTGGAAAGACTTACTTTCTCAGGTGTAAATTAGCACTGTCCTCCCAGAAGTAAACTACTAAGGCACACCACAGGACTCTGAAACAGTGTGTCATTTTCATTTAATTATTTCTCATTTAGAATTCCTATCTTTGCCATGTAGCATGGGTTAAATAGCACATACCTTATGAAAGTCACAATATTAAATTAAGCAATATTAAAACTCAAAATCAATATAATTAGTTCAGTGTAATTTAGAAAGGGAATATTTATATGTAACTGCATTAGAACCTACCACATCTTATGCTTAATACTTCTATTACATACACACACACAGATACACACGCTTCTAGCATTAACACTAAGAGGCTAACCAGATACTCAGATGGTGGGAAACACAATTTAGTTAAAATAATAATCTTCATTTCTCTCCCACAAGCCAGCAGATCCCTGATGGATCCACACTGTTTGATTATTAGAGCTGAATGCTGAAGGACTTCCAATTTCACATACCCACTCCACTGCTATCTGGTAGCAACAGGCTCACTAGCCAACTTTGCAGTAGTATATTTGGTTGAAACTAATGTTGTTAAAATCTGCTTTTGAAGTTTCATTATTTCAGAATACACCAAATCTTATTTTGTATTTGTTAAATTATATCACTGTTTCAGCAAATGTTTCCCAGCCTCTGAAAATGAAGTGCCTCATAAAAATCTCCTAGGCAGTTTGCGTAAAGATCAAGTGTCTAAATATGCAGAGGCAAATTAAGTTTCAAAATGCACATTTAAACAGATATACAGATCCATGATTCAGAAAAACACTTATGTACTTTTTCTGAACACAGATGGCACTAAATACATGCCTAAAAAGTTTTGTTAAACCAGAACACAGAGTAGCCCAAATTTAAGATGCTCATATGTCTGCAACTTCCACAGCCTACGCGTAAGCACCTAACGGGTGTCAAATAAGTCCAGAGTTTTCAGAGCAATCTGTGAAGGAATTTCCCTTGCAGAGAGCTGGGTGTGTGTGTGTGGGGGGGGGGGGGTTGATGACTTTAAATGGATAGCAAATCTTCATAACTTTGCTACACTTTTAGAGGCTAGTGTACCATCACACCCAAATCTACAACAAACTCAATTAAGAAGAATCCTAATATCATATCACTTTAAGTAACTGAGACATGTTGAAAATCATTCTACTAACTTTTTAAAAGGGTAGCTAATATTTTACAGCTTAAAAGACATAATACTTTCAAATACTTATCTATATGATTGTGAAATTAAGTTGCTTCTTCACATAAATGATCTGAATTCATGAATTTGTGCATTTATCTAATTACTCTCCATCCATGCTGTGTGCTTTCCACTACCCCAAAATATTTTCTAGAGAAGTTAGTTGCAAATCCAGCACCACAGTACACACACTTCTAGACTACCATTGCTTAATCACTGGAAAAGGGACACTAAGGTCAAGATACTAACTAGGTCAGAGGGACCCAACTCTGAAGAGGTCTGTCTAGCTTATCTCAGTTTTGACCACTAACTCAACTTAGCTCCTAGTTTGGAAAACCAAAAACGTTTATCTAAAATTAGAAGAAAAAAATTTGAAATATTCAACTTCAGTCAACAATCAAGCAAGATAGCACTTCATTTAATTGAAATACAAATATAAAACAGAATTAAGTTTTTGATGAATTTTTATTGGTTCACAACTATTAAACCATGTTCTTTGAAATTAAATACAATCTTCATAATAAACTTCTTCAAAAAAGCACATAGTTTAACACAGCAGTTCACATTTGTATATCTGAAAAGGGAAAATGATGCACCTTTAATTTATTTATTTTATCCTATTAAAAAACATTTGGATGAATCTGAAATTCAGTTTAAAAATCCTGCATTTTCAAGTACACAGTGTTTAAATACTAACAACAGGTGTTAGATGCTTACCAAAATACTTTTTTTTTTTAAACAACAAAGAGAATATTTATACTAACATTCTACACCATTTTTTTTTCCTTCCTACCACACTCAAGACTTTTAGATCTAGCAGACAAATTGTGAAGATGATTTTTAGTCATTCTTTGCTGTAAACCAGATTTTTTTTTTCTAAATCCTAATTGCTGCAACTTTGGGAGGAAGAAAAAAAAATAAAACCCTTAAAACTAAACTGAAATAATCATTAAATGGAAATGAACGTATTCTCTCCATACCTATGGAGAAACACTGTCAGACCTTTACATTTAGCAATAATACAGCACTATTATATCTTTAACTTCTGAATTAAGTCATCTTTAAATGACATCTTTCTTAACCAGAGAGAAGACTGGGGGTTTGGAGGGTTTCTTCCCCCACCCCAAAACTCTTGTACTCAACAGAACTAGTTTTCCTGGAGAGTTATGCAAGTAAGCACAGCCATAACAGAGCTATGGCTTGTCTTGAATCTTAGTTTCTAGCACAAGTCACAGACGGCACATGACCATTGTTCAAGAAGTATTATAATATGTATGTAAAAAAAAAAAAAAAGTTACTGGTATCCTCAGCACATTACTTAGCAATAAGCTATGTTGAGTATGCTAAGATCATACATGAGTTCTACTGTTTGCATTTCATTTTCTGGGTAGCTATTATTAAATACTTAAAACGATATTCAAATTTTTCCTTTCCCCTTCTCTATTTATGGATGTTCTTCCAGCTGAAAGTCACAGTAAGTCACTGTATATGAGGTTTATTGAAATGAAAATATGCTAACAATTTGAGTAGCAGGCATGTACTTACATAATCAAGGTTACTAGATTTCTCTATCCTAAACACTTATGTCTGTAACACAAAACCTTGACCTTAATTTTCACACCACTCTTTTTAACAAAGTACATTTGGACAACACTCTTACCTTTGTAGCTCAAAGAAGAGAAACAATGAAAATACACTGCAATTTAAGGTTTTAGATGTAGCATTAGCTCTTCCAGGCCCAATTCCACAGCACTTTAAAAACCTCTGCATGCCTCAATCATTGTTTTCCACTGTTTTACTCTTAAAGTCTACCAAACAACTGCAACCTTTGTTTTCTGTCAAAAGAAGCCACCTTATAATCAAGATCATCAAACAGCAAACAGGTAGGAGAGTACACAGAAGCTATTATATGAGGTCTTGAAAGCATTTTCACTTTATCAAAAAACTAAAAACAAACTAAAAATAAACAAACAGCAAAACCTCTAATCCAACTTTTTTTTTTTGATGACAATATCAAAAGACATCAATATCAAGCATAAAAATGAAAACCATTTCTCTTCCCCTGAGGGAAAGCAGAATGAGTTACCTCCTTTTGTCGTCCAACAAATCTAATTCTTCTATAATCCTCTTCGTCATACACCTGAAATACAAAATAAGTTTCATTTTATTTAAAAAGCAATGACCAAAAAAAGAACACAAAGGCTTAGAGTGCTATCAAGACCAGATGATAGAAAAAAATAGATTTAAATCATTTCCTCAGTTTCGAATATCATCATCATCTTGTAAATAGGTACTCCATAGGAAAACTTTCGCTTCTCTTGCACAGGATGATGATATCTAAGAGGTAGGAAAGCAGGAAGCAAAGGGTTGGGGAGGGGTGTTAAACCAGTAAACAGAAGCCCGTTTTCCTCTGTGGTGACAGCTAAGAAAATTTACTAGTTAAAATGCTGTTCCTTGATCCCACACTGCCATCTGGAAGATGAACTAAACTAGGAAATTTAAGTTTCGTATGTTTATGTTTGAGTCAAGTAACCATAGAAGTAGCACTCCAGCATTAGCTCCAGTCAGTTGTAACTCTTTCATGTCTCCACAAAACATTACCCAAATCTCCCCAGTTTCAATGCTCAGTAAAATGAAGTTAGAAGGCACTTACTCACATAAGATGTAAGACAGAAAAAGGACATACCAGGACTGCACACATTGTGCTTTTAATGTTGAGGCTGCAATTAAGCTTCTATAAAACATTAAGAGAGAATATGAAAATAATTTAGACCTCTGGGAAGGAAGACACTATTAATAGCTTATGCTCTATCTTCCAATTCGAATGTAGCTTCCACCCACAGATTTCACTGAAGAATCATTACTGTCTAAAATTTTCCCCCTCGAAGGATGAAGCATCAAACTGCATCTCAAGCTTCTTTTGGAAAAGCAGAGTAGATCAAGACTTTTAGGTTCCTCACTGCACAGCATTTTGCCCTACACATCTTAAAAGGAAAAAAAACAACAAACAAAAAAACCACACACTTACTTCACAACATATTCGATGCTTCAAGCCTTACGTGGGAATAACAAAACTGCTGGCTATGCTTTAATATCAGTGATGAATACATATATCAAAGTTGCCTCCTAGCCTTTAATCCTCAGTTTCTACATTAAACGCAATGTTTCTCTATGCCATAGCGTCACCCTGGAAGCACTAAGCTGTACGAAAGTTGTTTGTCCATTTTCAAAAATCATTGTTTTCTTGGACAGTTTCCCATCTCCTCAAGTTAACTTTAAATCCTGGCTTGTAACTGCAACAAAATTGCAAAGGTAGCTTTTAAAGTTTATGAGCACAGACCATTACTAAAATACAAAATCCCCAAAAAACAAAAAACAAAACAAAACAAAAAAAACACAAAAAAAATCCCTTGTGAAGACAACATTAGAAACTTAGAAAACAGAGGATTTACATCCAAATGTGCCTATTGTCTGTGGGTGATATTAACAAAGTCACATTCATGCAATTCTGTTTTCCCAAGGAACAACAGAAAGCTTATTCTTTATATAACATCTTGTGCTCTAAGGATGAAGAGTTTAGCTGGCTAAAAAAGACAGCAGTGTCTACAAAAGTGATGAAAAGATCTCTGTGACAAGATCTCCAGGTGGAAAGAAGCTCCTAATGCACAGGTGGCTACAACCAACAGAATATTTTTCTCTTGTTCAGGGAATTAATACAGCTATAACAGTAGGAGAAAAAAAACTTTCTCTGCTGGTATATACTGCACCTTTCAGTAGACAGCTCAGCTGATCCAACTGCAGCAAACAGAAAGTGCAATGCAGACAAAATACAAACCGGAGAACATGAGAACTGCCAAACAATCTAACAGATCCAGGATAAGGAAAGTTGAGAATCATCCTTTTCAAAAGATACCCTCCTATCTGTCAACTTTTCAGCCCTGTCAAATGTTGCATTCAGATATTTGGTAACTACTGAAGATGCCATTCTTAATAAACAGTCTCTTCTTGAAACCATACATACCTTTTGTCCACACATTACCCAACAGCATTAAGTTCCACAGTATAAACCTGTTAGCTAAAGAAACACTTCATTTTGCTATAAACCTGCTTTCGGGGGGGGGGGGGGGGGAGGAAGTATCCTGTCTAGATACTCAGTTCAGAAAACTGTAAATACTTACCTTGTAAAAGCTTTCTCCATCTTTCATGAATCTAGACGTGTTTGTCTCAAGACTTAACCATCACTTAAACTTAGTAGCTTTTCTGCAAGCATTCTCATAATAATTCAATCTTAATCAAAACCAATATCCTATAAAATCATGAAAACTTAGAATTTATATTATATTTAAAGTAAAAGCAAACACAGAGCTGGAAGACATACATATGGAGAGTAGTAGTTTGCTGCAGTCACAAAGAACACAGGATAAAGTTTGCAAAGCAAGTAGCTTTTTATAACACACGTCAGCATAACTGAGAAACACGTATGAGATCTCAGCCAAAAAGGCCCATCCAAGAGTGTCGTGAATGAGAACGAAAAGCTGCAAACACTACAGCTAAACGAAATCCAAAATTCAAAACAAAAGGAGTGTCCTTATCAGCCTGTAACTTGGGAACAACGAAACACCTTAACTGGGGCCTGATGAAAGCAGCTTTGGGCCGGGTCCGTGTCTCCCAGAGCAGGAGCTTTCGCCCCCCGACCAGCGGGGAGGACAAGGAGCGAGACAAGCCCCCTTTCACAACGCGCCCTCCTCCAGGGGCAGCTCAGGCCCCTCAGCCCGACACCCACCGCCGGCGGGGGGAGTTCGACGGCCGTCCTGAGGTCCCAAGCGACCCCGAGGCATGGCGGTCACCTCCTTCTCCTGCCGCAGCCCTCACCTGCCCCGTGTGCGTCACCAGCTCGCCTGTACCGGACACCTGCACACCATAGGGCCGAGAGGAGGCGACGACGGCCGCCACCAGACGCGGCAGCGCCGCACAGCTCAACGGCAGCAAACAGCAGAAGGTCGCCCTGGGCGCCGCCATCTCGAGGCAGCCACGTGACTCCGCGCGGGCGCGAGCGCACGCGCACATGCGCATCCGCTGCCCCGCCCCCCAACAGGCCTCGCCCCCTGCTTAGGAGCGGGCCGCGCGCCTGCGCGAGGTGGCGGGCCACGGTTCAGGAGTCACGCGCAGTGGCCGTTAACGGACGGAGGGGAGCGCGGTGTTGGTTAGTGATCTGGGGTCGGGCGCGGCGCGGCGCGCGCCGCTCCGGGGGAGGGGGGCGGCGGGGGGCGGCGCCGCGCCCTCATCCCTCTCGTGTCCCCTCACAGGCGCGGAACATGCTCTCCTTCCTGCCCCGGGCCGCCGCCGCCGCTGCCGCCGCCTGGCCGCTCCGCTCGTCCTTCTGCTCGCCGGTGTGGAGCGGGGCGGCCGCTGCCGCCGTGGCGCGGGCCCTGCTCGCCGGTCCGCCGCTGCCCGCCGTGCTGCCCCTGGCCGGGCTGAAGACGAAAACGTCGCTAAAGAGGCGCTGCAAGGACTGCTTCATTGTGCGCCGGCGGGGCCGGCTCTACGTGTGCTGCAAGACCAACCCCCGGCATAAGCAGCGGAAGATGTAGCCGCGCGTTTGCCCTACTGGTCGATTCACCTCGGTTGCCGGGAGGTGTTTCCCGAAACAGAAAGCTCCTGCGAGTCTCTCGAAAGGAAAAACAATAAACTCAGTCTTTGTGTGTATGTGTAAGCTTGTGACTCTTGGTTCCTACATCTGTGAAACTATGCTAATTGCTTTTTCAATGGCAGCTAGCTGACTTCTTACACCTGGCCACTGGGGATCCAAACCAGAAAATGGCGTGGGTGACAATTCTGGCCCTTAACTCTCAAATAATGTAAGTTAAGCTCTTCTCTTGAGAGTGATTGCCCTAACTTAACTTTAAACTGTAGATGCTCAGCACTGAAATGGAAGGCCTCAACTTCTGGGACCTTACTTACACAAACAGTTAACTCATTGCTTTTTTTTTGTCCTGGAAAAAACTTGTTGCATTTCCTATTATTTTATCATGCCGCATACTGAAGCAGAAAGATAAAATTAAGCACAGAGGAGAGCAAACCATAAGAGCCATTGCTAATGCCTTTGTAAAAAATTAACAGTTGGAAATTTCTCTTCATTTGTAGAGAGATGAAATAGATTAATTTTCCATCCTTAATATCGGTAAGTCTATGACTGTTCATAGGAAAATTAAAAGTTGGAAGAATTGTTTAACAAGGTAAAACAAACTAAAAAGTAAAATGGTAAACCCTGTCAAATACTGTTAAACAAGGGAGGGAAAAAAAGTGAGAAGCAAACTGCGTTCTGGTGTTTAACAGTGCAAATGAGCTCAGCAGTGCCATTGCAGGCACCATTCAGAATGTCGTCTGTGCAATTCCAAGGTCTTTCTGTGGTTTTCAGTGAGCTCCGTACATTTGATATGAGACAGGTTTCATCACCAAAGGTAGTTTAAATACAGTCTCAGTATCACCGTATCCTAATGTTCTGAATCAGCAAGGGTGGATATACCTTTGTATATACACTGATGAAAACTATCAAATGGCTTTTAAGGTGCAAATTAAGGATAAAGTAGTTCCATTCACTTTAAGAAAACTGGTTATCCATTTAAATACTTGTATTCATTCCATGAGAGTTCATCAGGTTATTAATTTAGAGATTAGAATCTAAGTTAAGCTGGAATGGGCTGAGTGTGATGGTCCCTGAGCTTGAGAAAAGGCTGGGTTTTCTTACGAGCTGGGATGGCTTACCTCACCAAACTTGTGCTGGGTCATGCCTTTGTCTGTCCAGTCTCTTCTGCTCTCCAGGTCAGGGCTTTTTTTGCCTGTAGGAATAGGATTTAAAAAAATATGGACACAGGAACTATATTGCAGTATCAACCTTAATAATGCTGAAAACTGAGGTTAATGCTCCCGAGCTTTACACTCACCAATCCTCCACTTCTTCACCTGATGATCACATTATTGCTACAGCTTTGCATTAAGAATTCATGTGTGTTGTCAGTTTTCTACAACTAGTAAATGCTTTATGCATGCATCCCAAGCAACCTACTCTTCTGCAGGTATAGCTGCAATTTCTGATTGCTGGATGTACAACTTTGTGCTTGAATGTAACAAAATAACTTTTTTTTGAGCAGGACCAGTGTGTTGAGCAGCATAAAACGCTCTCTGTGACTTTCCTATCGTTATCACCCCTTTGTTCATTTTTGTATTGTCTGTGCTTGATGTATATCACTCCTAGTTCACTAATAAAAACAGAATATCACTAGTCCTAATATCTCTGGAACCACAATGCAAAACATTCAAATTTCGTTTTGGTTCTCCGTTAGCAGTTACATTATGACATCTGTCATTTAAGCAGTTCTTAATTCATGCACATATATCAGTGGGGTTTTTTTTAGAGTTTTGGAATGTAAGACATCTCATGAGTCAGTTTGAATCATTGCTTTTGTTCTTGCATCTTGTTTCCTTGGTCATCCACACCAAATGCAAGATGGACAACTTCTGGGATCCTTTTGTTCCCCAGACAAAACCCAGAAACAGGTGAGTGGCTAGACTACTCCAGCCTGTTCTGATATGCAGCATGGTTGGAGCCGTGCTAGATCTTGCTCCTCCAGCCCATCCCAGTTCTCCAGTACTATTCTAAGAGGCCTTGCAGTCTCACATAACCTGTAAAGTGCCCTTCTGCACTCAGCATGCACCCTCAGCATGATGCAATTCAAGCACAAGCTTGGAGGGCTGCAAATCACTCATCTCATTTTCTTTGGCACCTTGTGAAGCCATGTTAGTTTTTAAGGAACTTAAGATTTATGACACTTAAGGTCAAAGAGCAGTACAGGAAGGAAAATAAGCCTACCTGGCAGGATGCTTAGCTATACCAGATGTGGAAGACAGGGAAGTTGTGATGGAAGAGCCTTTCTGGCCTCTGGGGGTGAGGTGGGACAGCTCCACTCTGAGTTTTGGGCATGTCCCTTAATACTGCTTGAAAAAGTAAAGAGTGGAAAAGCTAAAAACAGCCCATATCAAGACTCATGGTGAGAGATGGCACTGTCAGGTGCTAAGCATGGATTAGGCAAAGATTGGGCATGGCATGAGCAGCAGGTTAAAGAGCTGTGGTGTTAGGGCTATTGCTAGGGGCCAAGGAAGAAGCTATCAGTGTTAGGGCCTTTGCAAAATACTGAATTTGGAATCTCCTCAAATGTTATGCAGTTGCTGTGTCTCCTGACACTTTAAAAGATGCTACCTGTGAGTAGTATGGACACAAGCTGCTCCAGACCGATTGGCCAGGAGAATCAGGATCACTGTCATAAAGGCAATATATACGTAAACTCCAACTCGCTGCTATTCTGGCAACAACTTAATATAATTCTTTTGTTAAGTTCTGCATTGAAAATTAAAGCTCCTGCTGCTATTACCACTCTTGGAAAAATACTCTAGAATTTCACTCCTCTTCCTAATCTTCTCCTAACTCCCCCACTAAATTTTTTCAGGACTTGTTTATACTTATGCCAACATTATCTTTCATCTTAAATAGCACTTCTCTTCCTGTGGTATTTGCCCTTTAGATGTATATTTCTAGGCAACTATCATGTCCTTTCTCAATCTTTGTTTTCCTAGGCTAAATAAGTCACGTTATTTTAGTCTTTTCTCATAAAACAGACTTTCTGCTCCTCTCATCACCCTAATAGGCCTTTTATGTAACTTTTGAATTTGTAATATAAGGCTCATAAGGAGAGGTAATGTATTTTATTAGATCACTGATATAGTTAGAAAAGATACAAAAGCTTTGGGTATACAAGTCATTCTCATGTATGTCCAAAGCTTACCAGCTTTTTTCAACTGTCCTAATTGGTCTAATTAAAGACCCTACAAACGTTGCCCTTCATACTTTCTTAGAAGTTATTGGCTACAACGTACATCTTTTGAGTTAAACTTTCCTGAAATATTTTATATAATTCTGGCCTCCCAAGTATTTCAGGTTTTGCCAGTATGATAGATGAGTATCTCCCTCTACGTTTTTTGGAAATACACCTCACCCTATATATTTTAGGACTGCCTTTGACCAACCAATGGCCAGCTTACATCAGTGGCTCTGCATCTTTCCTTGAGGTACTAGTACACCCAGGTTTTTGTCCTGCAAGGAGCCAGCAGGCTACTTTCCTTTGGTTCTTGGGTGATTTTATTCTTCTTGTACAATATTTCCATTCCCCTCATATTAGTTTCCTAATCCTACATTGCCTATTCACTTTATTAAACCAGTCCCACTCTTTGTGCTAGGTGAGAAGGGACGCACAACTAGCTTCTCTTCCCGTTAAAAGTTCCCCTTTTGGCATAACCCTCCAACATCTTGCTCTTAGTCACTTCCTTACCCACCTTAAAAGTCTTGTGCTAATCCTCATTTTCTCCATTTTAAATAACTTCATAGATGAAGTGTCACATGTTTTACTGAAGTCCAGATAGATTAGATCTACTGTATTTTCCTCTTTTAGAAATTCCAAAGAAAGATATTTTAGTTGACATAATGCACACACACTATACCATGTTTCATTTTATCCCATTTTTCACTTATTTTCATGTCATTACTTACCGTTTTTCTCCATGTCAAAAACCTCCTACACTGTTGAATTTAGCTTGCAAGCTTGTACTGCTTAGTTTCAATGACTGGTATTTCAATATTTCAAAAAAATATATATATAAAATCAGTAGACCAAAAATATCTTGAGTCAGCTCTTTCAGGACATATGGTCATAAATTATGTGGACCAGCTGTTGTAACACAGTTATCCCTACATACTTACTAGTTGTCTGTCATCAGGTAGTATGAATAAATAAGGCTACTGAAAGTCTGATCAAAAAACTTGTTTTTTTTTTTCTTAGAAACAGCAAATAAGAGTGAAGGCTGTTTTACTGTTGTTTTTTCTTTAAACTTCTAAATTTAGAAAAGTATAAGGGGGCATGTTTTCACAAGGAAAAACAATGTGTCTTTGAAATGTTAGCCAATATGCATCCAATTCCTGGTGAAGAAAAGAGAAGTGTAGTTCTGACACATGCTAGCTGGGCTGGCAAAAACTCTAGGCTTTTCTTAGCCACCCAGCTTATACAATCATATAAATTGCCCTGCTTAAGCAGGCATTTTTATATCCTTCAAGTAATATTTATGACACAGTAAAAGAAAAAAAACTGTATTACCTATCAGAAAGGTGCGTGAATTTGGATACTGAAATATTTAATAGTAGAAAAGAAATATTGCATAATGTATTTGATTAAGAGTTTAGAATTTCAGTGATGTAGCAAAGGCCCAGTCTAAACCCCATTGATGTAAGTGGGATGAGTCTGAATGGCTTCAACAGGCAGCCGTGGAAGAGTAAGGTGCAATGCATACATCCTTCTCAGAGTAGGGTGCTGCCAGAGCTCCTGCCACACGACAGGGGACAAGGCAGATGGGAGCTGTGAAATCTGCCCAGTGATTCATACCTGCACAAAACAGCTGATCTAAGGGAAGGGGAGACACTCAAGGGCACCTAAACTGTATTTGTACTACAAATTTGAGGGAAGAGAGTTTCCTTTCCTAAAGTCTTCCTGTTCTCAGCTCCATATAGTAGACGATCCTGCCAAAATTATATAAAAAGTAGGTATCTTATAAAGATAAATTTTTGCTTTGCAGGAAATTTAATTCATTCCTCTTAAACAGTCTATTTTTAGTGATATCTTAAGAATTTTTGTGCATGTTTGTGTATATGAAAGATTTGACCAGAATCACCAATCTTCTTTTTTTTTAATAAACCGGCATAAAGTAGAGTTTATTTACATAATGCAATGATCCATGAAGGTTACCATAACATCAAGGGAACATATTAACCGCTTGAATGGAATTCATTAGAAATTAACTACCACTTAAATTAATTTTCCCATATTCACAAGGCTGTAATGGTGGAAAAAGGAACCGTCCATCAGCATATACTGACAGGAGAGCTGTCACTGCTTTTATTTATAGGTGAATACATTAACCCATGCAGCAGCCTTTTCAGGCCAAATCTTGAGCTTCTGTACAAATAAGCTCCTTCAAAAGACTTTTCTTTTAATATGTAATCCAGCCTCAGTTAAACAGCAATACATACTGCGTAACACTTTTTCCACTGGCTGCATAATGTAGCCTTGATCATTTCTTTTTTTCATAAGAACAGTGGAAAAAAATGCCCCTAAAAAATCCAAACTTCACACTGTATGTAGTTTATTTTCAAGGGTTAATATTGTTGATTAAATCTAGTTATAGTGATATTGATTGCTTTATTAGTATTGGCCTAACTATACAAACACAAGATTTTCTATTGACTTTTCTACTCTCTTATTTTGTTACATTGTTTGAATTTTTTTAACTGTCTTAGGAATGAATATATGTGCAAGTGCCCAAATGGTAGGGTGAAAGCCAATTGGACTTGCCGCCCTGTGGGGTCTAGGAACTTTTGTCAAATTTGCTGCAGTACATTGAAGTAATTAATATGAATTTAAGCTAAAAAAAGAAGGAAGTTTGTAGCACCTGTTCGATACCCATAGTTATCACAAACCAACACAGCTTTAGAAGACAGTGTCTTTATCTATGTAACACTTGTAGCTGAAACAGATTTAAGACTATTTCTGTGCAGTTTACTCAAACAACTTTTTTCATGAGTAATTATAGCTCAAACCTAAAAGCTGGCACTTACCAACTAATAATATTTTTTATTTTCATTTTAAAGGAGAAAGTTCAGTAAGAAAATGATAGAATTGTTAGCCTTTAAGAAACACCTCCTATCTATCCCCATTAATATTGCAATAACTAAATATAATCAATTTTATATATTTCTTCAGTTGGATGCTAGCATATCTAATAAACAGTAGTGACACAACAATACCAAATGTGGTTGTATGCCAGCAACATTGCTCACTGAAGTATTGCATTGCTGTCAAGAAACAGCAGATGTGAAAGTCAAAGTGAATCTAATAGTGCTTTGAACACTTTCTCTTATGCTCCTCAATGGTTTCCACACCAGTGTCAAAAGAAGCTTCACAACACAGTTTCTTGTATGAGGAATTAGGAGGGTGGGTGGCCTTCCCCTGTTACAGTAGGTGTTTCTGTGAGTTTGTTACTCCTGTGATAAAATTGTGTGTTATCTTTTATGTTGTCCCCTCTGAACATAATTTTTACAACAGCTTCTCAGAAATATAGAGATGTTACATGCTCAGAGCTAAAAATATAAAAATAAACTCAGGAGGTGAAAAGAAAATATTTTACAAACTCTTCCCCCAATAACATATGTTTTTTCCCATTTCAATTATTATTGAAATATGGCTCAGCTTTGCTGCTCAACTGAATTAAAACTTGCTATGAATATTACCTAAAAAGATTATAGTTGCAGTTATAGTCAGTCTCAGCCTGATGTCACACATCATTACAAAGAGTTTGTTCATGTTCATTTTTCTTATTTTCTGTACTTATATTTCTATTAGTTAAATGACAATCCATGAACACTTCTACCAATGGCTTATGATGCTATTTGATTGCGATACGTGCAAGCGGTGTTTCTAATTTTCTTATGGCACTGCCTAAGGAAAGCTCGTTGCTGGAAGCAGACTAGCCACTCTCCTGTGAAAGTAGCAACTGTCACCGGTATAACACAAGATTAGTTTTATATTTAATGGTTTTAGAACATTTTAAATCCTAACAACTGCTATTTTGTCTAATTCTTCCACATTATATATGGCACTGCCTTTTAGTTTGTCTGATTTGTATACACTAATGTACACACATAATGTATAATGTGAATGAGTCAGACAAACTAGAAAATTATGCCATTCTACTTAGTTCTCCACAGGGACTACAGTTAATTTGGTTAATTGATACAATATTGACTAAGCAATGGCTCTCACTTCTGTCAACATTTTTACATTTGTTAAATTCCCCAGCCTGGTTCTGATTTTCTGCTTTATTTTCTTTTAAAATTTAAAAATCCTTAAAAAAAATCTCTTCTCAATTAATGTATTTCATGATTGAGGAACACTGAAATTAACTTTTAGCCAATTAAATTTTTATGAATATTTGCTATGGTCTACAGTAGTAAAACCTTCTGTTTCAGCCACGTCGATAATTAATTTAGAAGTCCATGCCTGAAATACTTCCCCACATGTGAAGGAGCGGTTATTATCCCACAGCTTCCCTCACAGTCATCCTGGTGACTCCCTTGGCACTGGTACGCCATTATTTTGTTGGCAGCATTTTGATTTCTGCATGGTTATGATTAACCTGTACAATGTGTTCCTCTTAATGCAAACCTGTTTTCTTATCCCTTCAATTCTACAAAATGGAAAAAGCATATAGCCGGAGGCCACACAGAATAATACCAGTGTCAAGCTTTAAAAAACATATTTGTTTTGTGTCCTCTAAGGACAAATGATAGACATGTAAAAATGTTTTCTCTGTTTCTCTTTCAGGGAATAGTTACTTTAGAATTAACTTCTGTCACAGAAAACATAATTTGAAGCATCTACTATATATTATTTCTGGGCATTTCTGCTTTAAAGAGGGAAAATAGTACATTGTGTATGACATGTGTGATTACAAGGTTATAGAGTTTCTTTATGTTTCTCTTGTTGTTATGGTTTCCTCTTAAGAAAAGCTTGTCACTGGAAACAAAAGGCCATCCTTCCTTCAAAAGTTGCAAGTATGTGATGCTATCAAACAGTAGTGTGTAATGAATGTAATTTGTAATTGCTATATAATTCTTTAAATTCCTACATCTCTAAAGCACTCAGTAATCTTCATGCATTCCAGTCATGTATCACTTTTAAAATATGTCAGAGGACAGAGATATTTTTTTGATACATCTTTGTGTTCTGATGATTATATATGCTGTAACCTGTTTCTTCATAAATTCATTCCATCTTTAATTTTGTCCTCTTCAAGATACAATCATCCTAGTGTTCTTCTATTCATAAAGATTGTTCTTTAACATACTTTCTCTGTCCTACCTATTTGTTAATTCTGTTTCTCTGTGATACGAAGCATACTTCATTTCATGCTTCATTGTCCAGGGTTTAGTTTCAGCTCCAGTATATTAAATGTTCCCACTCTTTTGCTCCATATTTTATAGTTGGCAATATACAAGCATTAAAAGCCTTTCTCGGGCAAAGAGAAAGACTAGTGTTCTTAATGTGGAATTCTCTTCCTTCATAAACTCAATTGACTTGAAATCTTATGACTGTAGAAGAAAAATAAAACTCATCGGAGGCAAAAAGTATCTGGACAACACTTGCCTGAAGTTGAAATATGAGAAATTATCTTTCTTCCCTCCCAAATTCCCACTCCTTCCCTTGAAATAAAGAAAAATATCTATACATTAAAATGGAAAAAAAGATAAAAGGAATAGCTGTATAATTTTTGTTTAAGTCTACATACTGTTAGGAATTTTATAGACCCTTGTTTTTGATACCAAAATGTTCTGCTTCACCACATTGAATTACTATTGTTTGAAATCCTCAGTTTCCTGCCTGAGTTGTTCATAATGGACCTGACCACAGAAAAAGAATTCCAGAAACTGAGGAAGTTCTGACAGAAGAAGGCCACCCAAGAAAGGTCTCTTAGAAACCACAACGTGGATGTAAAAGAGCAACTAGTTATATCAGAGTTGTGTGCTGGTATGTCTCCCAAGCATGGGATGTAACTCAGGATACACACAGAAGCTTGTGTCTGTTTTGCCCCCTATGCCTGTTATGTAGCATCTTTTTTCTCCAGAACAATTAATCTGTCCTCAACTTTCACCCCTAAGCTGCAAAGTATTCCACAAAGTTTCTGTCCAGAGTAGAACTGCAAGAAATTTCTGAATGTAGTTGACATAGATATATTTTAAACAAATGTGAAAGAAAAATAATTTCTATTGAAATATTGTCTGAGTCTTGCCTTTGACTAGGTTTTGCAGAACACACTGAACAACAATGAAAGAGTAAAAAAAGTTAACCAAAGAAAGAAGGGCTTCTTCAAATATATCAGTAGCAAGAGGAAGACTAGGGAAAATGTGGGGCCTTTGCTGAATGGGGTGGGTGCCCTGGTGACAAAGGATGCAGAGAAGGCAAAGTTACTGAATGCCTTCTTTGCTTCAGTCTTTACTGCTCAGGCCAGCCCTCAGGAACCCCAGACCCTGGAGGCAAGAGAGAAAGTCTGGAGAAAGGAAGACTTTCCCTTGGTGGAGGAGGAGTGGGTTAGAGATCATTTAAGCAAACCTGACACCCACAAATCCATGGGCCCTGATGGGATGCACCCACAAGTGCTGAGGGAGCTGGCGGACGTTATTGCTAAGCCACTCTCCATCATCTTTGAAAGGTCATGGAGAACAGGAGAGGTGCCTGAGGAGTGGAAGAAAGCCAGTGTCACCCCAGTCTTCAAAAAGGGCAAGAAGGAGGACCCAGGGAACTACAGGCCAGTCAGCCTCAGCTGCATCCCTGGAAAGGTGATGGAACAGCTCATCCTGGAGGCCATCTCCAAGCATGTGGAGGAAAAGAAGGTGATCAGGAGTAGTCAGCATGGCTTCACCAAGGGGAAATCATGCTTAACCAATCTGATAGCCTTCTGTGATGGAATGACTGGCTGGGTAGATGAGGGGAGAGCAATGGATGTTGTCTACCTAGACTTCAGCAAGGCTTTTGACACTGTCTCCCATAACATCCTCATAGGCAAGCTCAGGAAGTGTGGGCTAGATGAGTGGACAGTAAGGTGGATTGAGAACTGGCTGAATGGCAGAGCTCAGAGAGTTGTGATCAGCACCGCAGAGTCCAGTTGGAGGCCTGTAGCTAGCAGTGTCCCCCAGGGGTCAGTACTGGGCTCAGTCTTGTTCAACTTCTTCATCAATGACCTGGATGAAGGGACAGAGTGCACCCTCAGCAAGTTTGCTGACGATACAAAACTGGGAGGAGTGGCTGATACGCCAGAGGGCTGTGCTGCCATTCAGAGAGACCTGGCCAGGCTGGAGAGGTGGGCGGAGAGGAACCTCCTGAAGTTCAACAAAGGCAAGTGCAGGGTCCTGCACCTGGGGAGGAATAACCCCATGCACCAGTACAGGTTGGGGGTTGACCTGCTGGAAAACAGCTCTGCAGAGAAGGACCTGGGAGTGCTGGTGGACACCAAGTTAAGCATGAGGCAGCAATGTGCCCTTATGGCCAAGAAGGCCAATGGTATCCTGGGCTGCATGAGGAAGAGTGTTGCCAGCAGGTCGAGGGAGGTGATCCTGCCCCTCTACTCAGCCCTGGTGAAGCCACATCTAGAGTACTGCGTCCAGTTCTGGGCTCCCCAGTACAAGAGGGATGTGGCACTACTGGAGCAAGTCGAGCGAAGGGCTACAAAGATGATTAGGGGACTGGAACATCTCTCTTATGAGGAAAGGCTGAGAGACCTGGGCCTGTTTAACCTGGAGAAGAGAAGGCTGAGAGGAGATCTTATCAACGTGTACAAGTATCTGAAGGGAGGGTGTCGAGAGGATGGAGCCAGACTCTTTTCAGTGGTGCCCAGTGACAGGATGCGAGGCAACGGGCACAAACTGAAACACAGACAATTCCATCTGAACATGAGGAAAAACTTTTTCACTGTGAGGGTGACAGAGCACTGGAAGAGGTTGCCCAGAGAGGTTGTGGAGTCTCCTTCTCTGGAGATATTCAAAACACACCTGGATGCAATCCTGTGCAATATGCTCTAGGTGACCCTGCCTGAGCAGGGGGGTTGGACTAGATGATCTCCAGAGGTCCCTTCCAACCTCAGCCATTCTGTGATTCTGTGAAAGAAACATCAAGAATCCCAACATGTAGCAATAACTTAAAAATAGGGAAAAGGAGATACCAGTAAGTATCAGAAGTGAAGCTAAAAATATCAGCATTAAAACCTAAACAAATAAGTTTAGTGCAGTAACATGAAAAAGCAAGACAACCAGCTACATAAGTCTTAGTTGTCAGTTGAAATGCTTGAAATCAGACTGTAGAAAATGTAGATGTTATCTTTATTTGCCTTGTAGACTGATTGCTTCAGAATTAAAAGAAGATATTATCTTACTGATGGTTCCAAGATAGAGCAGAAAGAAGCACACATGCTCTCCCTGACCAGGATCCCACAATAGTAATTAAAAAAAACAAAGAGGAAAGGAAAGATTTTTCTGTCTATAATAGTTGGCCTCATTAACATATCAGCTACTCCTTCTTTCATTTAATGGAATATCAAACAGGTTGTGCTCCCACTTACAGTCATTAGGGTTGAAGTGCCAATTGCTGTGTATTCTGGGCCTCCAGCTTTTCTGTTGCACTGTCATGAGGAATACTCACATGTGTCTTTCTTATATTTCAGCAATCCCTTTTCAGTGTTCATGAAAGTCTGATATATTTGTCAATGAACAAAGCTGATTTCTGGGCAGGTTCAAAAATTCATATTTATTTATTTATTTATTTATTTAAACTTTTAAAAATTCCTAGGTCAAATCTCATGTATACAACATATTGATGTTTTAAAGCCACAATTCTGTTTTTTAGCACACTTTCCTTTCCTTCACACATGGTTGAAAATTCTTAAGCATAACAGAGAGAATAAAGATCATTTAAGTTGACAAAGGTTCTCCATTACTTTGGGACAGCAGCTAAGAAACTGAAGTAACTTGTTATTTATAATTAGACTGCTTTTAAAAAAATAGAATTTATCAATACAGTTTCTTCACACATCAATTGTTTTGCATGGAATACCTCACTGCCTGCTCTGCAGATATCTTAGTTCACTTTGACAGGGACTATATCACCCATTTTGATGACAAAATAAGAGTTGCTTCCCCTGAATATAAAGGCTGAGCCTTGTTATACAGAGGGACCTCGACAGGCTGGATAGCTGGGTGGAGAGGAACCTCCTGAAGTTGAACAAAAGCAAGTGAAGGGTCCTGCACCTAGGGAGGAACAACCCCAGGCACCAGTACAGGTTGGGGGTTGACCTGCTGGAAAGCAGCTCTGCTGAGAAGGACCTGGGAGTGCTGGTGGACACCAAGTTAAGCATGAGGCAGCAATGTGCCCTTGTGGCCAAGAAGGCCAATGGTATCCTGGGCTGCATGAGGAAGAGTGTTGCCAGCAGGTCGAGGGAGGTGATCCTGCCCCTCTACTCAGCCCTGGTGAGGCCACATCTGGAGTACTGCGTCCAGTTCTGGGCTCCTCAGTACAAGAGGGATGTGGCACTACTGGAGCAAGTCGAGCGAAGGGCTACTAAGATGATTAGGGGACTGGAGCATCTCTCCTGTGAGGAAAGGCTGAGAGACCTGGGCCTGTTCAGCCTGGAGAATAGAAGACTGAGGGGGATCTTATCAATGTGTATAAATATCTGAAGGGAGGGTGTCAAGAGGATGGGGCCAGACTCTTTTCAGTGGTGCCCAGAGACAGGACAAGAGGCAACAGGCACAAACTGAAACACAGGCAGTTCTGTCTGAACATGAGAAAACCTTTTTTACTGTGAGGGTGGCTGAGCACTGGAACAGGTTGCCCTGAGAGATTGTGGAGTCTCCATCCTTGGAGACAGATATCCAGAACCCGGCTGGACACAACCCTGGAAAGCCTGCTCTAGGTGACCCTGCCTGAGCAGGGGGTTTGGATGACTTGTTGTCCAGAGATCCCTTCCTACCCCAACTCTTCTGTGATTCTGTGAGTTTATAGAAAGCAAATTGTAGATGACCAAACTTTAGAACCTCAGAATATCTTGAGCCCTAATTCAGGTATCCGTTGAATACATTAGCAGAACAATTTGTGGAATTGCTTGGATAGTGTTTTGGTTTTGTTTTTACGTGATTGCAGTATGGCAATTAGTAGTTTCAGAGAATAAACAAGATGTCAACTGCTTAACAGCAAAAGGCAGAAAGAAAGAACTCATCAGTACTGGCATACTCCCACTCCCATAGTGCCATTCACATTATCTCAGTCATACACCATATTTGGAAGTTAAGGCAGCAGCTATTTTTTACATAGCATAAAGTTATACAAATAACAAGCATTAAATAAGAAACATTGCACCACATCAAGATTAACAAAAGTAATAATGCTGACCATGCTAACACTCAAATCTTTTCAACTGCGAATAATCTTCCATCCTGACAAGGAAGAGAAAGACACCTAATCCTTCAGCATGTTCTTGATAGAAGAATTGCCACTCCTTCCCAATTAATCATTATCTGAGACAGTTCCCTTATACTTGAAAATATAATTCCATAGCCCTCTGCCAACTAAGGTTCCCCTTGTACAGAGAAGAGCCTGCTAGAGGGCTCTTAACTTTGTTCCAAGTGATAACCCTTGCATTTCAGATCTACCATCTTTTGGTTGTCCACGCACAAACACTCCTTAAATGGCTGTCAGGTGCTCTTGTCCCATTATCTTAAAGAAAAAGTATATCTAAATATTTGTGAGGTTTTCTACAATTTAAAACTAATGTGTATTTGCAGTTTTTGTAAACATGCTCTGGGCAGAGCTTGCTGTTTTACTATAGGATGAAGATTAATGACCCTTAAGAGGAGTCCTGCAGATTTAATTTGTATTTTCTGTGCTACATTTTTGCACTTTCAGAGAGAAGTGCTGAACTTCTGAACCACTTTGTCAACCTTGTTAATCTGACAGTGATTTACATCTCTTTCAATTCATACTGGAATATCTTCAGACTTAGCTCTTCCACTCAAAAGGTGAAACCCTGGAGTCATTGCTGTGAGTAGGGTTTCACCCCAAGTGTGAAACATTCCCCTGAAACACTCTCTGATGATGCTCGGGAGCACAAGCTCTCAGCATACCTGGCTGTGTAAATGACCTTTACTAGAAGCACCCATTTTTTCAGCCCACATTGATATCTGAGTTTGTGTCTATCAGAAGTCATGGGCATTGTTTATTGTTTCCATTTCTCACTCAGGACCTAGATCTCTAAAATATTTCTCTTCATTCCTGAAAGGAGAAGAAGCAGGTTTCCCTTTCCTAGAGAAGTAGATATGTACAGCAGATGAGACAGTCTATTGTGTTTACATCTCTATTCATGTGATTTTCATATAATGACTAGGAGAAAAGTTGGAGATCAGATTTATCCCTACTGAAATTCTTGGACAGGCTGATGCAATCACACCTGCAGTTAAAATTATTCGGTGTACTCGTATAGTATACACAAGCAACTTTCAGTACCTCAGTTGTGCAGCTACAAAGTTTTCCTTACCCTTACCTGAAGATACTGCCAGCGATTGTGGAAGGGCTGCCTTCTAAGCCAACAAGCTGCAGAAATAGCTGCAACTGCAGCAAACACTGGACTTTGATAAACTGTCTTTGACATTAGAGAAAAGGCTGAAGCAGGGTCTGACTATCTTTTAGGGCACACTGATTTTACAGAATGGATGGCTGAGGAAACTTCAGTTATTAGACTTAGCAGTATACTTTTCTGAACCATGGAGTTATTGTTTTGACAACACAGAACTCAGTGTATTGGGGTGTAGATGCCCTTAGCTGGAGGATGGTCTCAATATTGCAGCCTCCTTAAATTTTGTGAGTATCTCTCCCTTTTTTTAACATACAAAAAGAGGTAGATCTCTCCATTCAAGATCAGAGTAGCTGTCTGTTTGGTATGGTTGAATTCTGTTTTTCAGACAAAAATGAGCAAGCTCTGCTTCACCTTCCAATCCATCTCGTAGCCACATGGCTCTAGTTAGTACTTTGTTAAGAGCAGGCAAAAAAGCCTTTAACAAGACCAGGCATACTGAATTTGGCTCAACAGTACATTAACGCAGCTAGCAAATTTTTGCTTGGTTTGGAACATGGGCTAAGTAGCATGGATAATATTTACCTGCAAAGGACTATAAAAACTGTACTCAGCCTCAGCATTGCCCTGGGGTTTCAAGTTCCTTTGGCTATTCATAATTGTGTGCAAATTCTTCTTCTTTGCAGTTGCATCAATATTGAGGTAACCTGTAATTGTTTATAGACACTGTAAAATATTGTCTTCCAATTCTTGAAAAAAAGTCTAATAGCCAATCCATGTAGGAAAACTCATTCATTTGATTATTATCATCATTTACCATTGCTGTTTGAGATCTAACAGCCTGTGTTCAATTTTTATTAGTTATATTGATTTTGTTTCATATTAAACTTTTTTATCAGCAACTTTGCCTTTAACTTTGTTACTACAAAAGGCTAACTCATCTTCAAAAGGTTTGTAATTCAGCCCTCTCACCCCCCACAGAACAAAACCTTATCACATCATCTGCTGCTTTAGGATGACATAACCAAATGCTGTCATATCTTTAACATGCTTTTATTTCTGATGATGTGAGGCTTCTTAGATGATGTGATCTACACTATCGAAAATTTTCAAAAAAATCTACTATTATTTCAGATATAATTTAATATTAGGCTCTTTCACATTTTGTATCCTTAACTAATGTTTCTAAATGCATTTGTTTTCTTTTCAGGGGATGACCGGAGTGTCCTCTTTCCCTTTCTGCAGACTTTGTGAAATGTGCCCCTTTTGGCAGCTAGTGGGAGAATACCTACAGAGGTACAAGCTGTGGATGATTAGGATTTAGGCATTTCATTTCCCATCTGTTGGCATGTCTGGCACCTGGAGGCCTGCAATTTTCCATGACTGAAAATGTTAAAGTTTGGAGGTTAGTATGTCCTACTGAACGCTTACAAGGGCAAGAACTGAGGATGCATTTGGCTCAAGTCTTCTTATAGACTTCATTGTTATATGCATATCCAAGGCAAATTACATGTATACCTCGGGTGACTAAGTTGTTGATCTACCAGCAAGACTGGTGAAGAAAGGTAATATGTCTTAGTAGACCAGCTGACATGGTTGGGGACAACTGACACCTTCTAACTGAGAACCTTCCAGCCAGGTCTGATGAGAAGCAACAAAATCCAACCAAATTCCAGGTGAGACACAATTGCTCTTCTGGTGTGATTTCACAATGGGAAGTGTTTGGTGGTGGTACTGGGTTTGGGCTCTTCCCTCTCTTCTCTTCCTTTCCTGTGTTGTCCTCTCCTCTCAGCTCTGCTAGCCCAAGTATTTTTATCTACGGTAGGTCAGTTCCTTTTGATATGAATTTCAATAGGAAGTCTGTAACAAGCAATAATAGTCTATATTTCTAAGTCCATATTTTAAAACTGAGAATGATAAATGCAGTCATTTTATTATGTTGACTTTTTCCCCCACTTCTGAATTTTATCTATTTTTACATTTTAATTTTCACAGTATGGAAACTCAGGTAGTACTACTACTGAGAATTTCAGGTAAATATTGATAGTGTGGTTCATGAAAACACTGTGTGAACTGAAAGCAAGGCAAGGAGCTATGGTTTGGATAAAATAATCATCTTTATAAACTAATAATTTTGTTCTTTGAAGAGGGTTGCTCTGTTATAACACTCTTTAAAAGTGTGGACTTGCATAATGAGAATGTAGTATTTTTTTAAAAGGAAATTGTTTTCCATATACTCTACTCTCTATTTTTCTGTTATAGCTTTTTGGTAGTTCAACCATTTAATTTTCTGTGAGAGTTGGGGTTATTAACACTAGTAATAATTACATGTATCATAACAGAAGAGTATACTGCACGTTGCTTTCCCGGATTGTATTTTTTCATTCCAATTAATTCATTAACTGGAAATCATAAATATTCCTATAGATTTTTTCTTTATTCACTAGAGTAAATTTGTCTATAAAAGGCTTACTTACGTTATTTTTTAGATCATTATATTTTAAAAGACATCAGCCTTTAGTAAGGACTTCTCCCTTTAAAAGAACAAAATCAACATAAGCATTAGTTAGTTGCTTTATGTGATAAGTGAATTTCAAAAACATAAATTTATATGATATTTCACACTTATGGTTTATCCTTTAGCAAACTTTGCAGGAAATTGACACCAGAGAAGAGTCTGCAAGTTTGATTTTGTTTTAAATATTATGCCTCTTTGTATTAAGCTCAATCAAGTGTTACACAAAATCAATGACAATTCAAATTAAGAAATCAGATGTCAGAGGAGAATGTCTATGAGGGCCCTTCACATCAATAGGAATCTGAAGGTATTTTCAAATAGGTAAGGAATTATATAGGGGCCTTTTTTCTCGTTTTTCTAATTTATGAGATAAAAAATCCCAATTGCGGAGAGATTGAAAGACAGCATAAATACTGACCATGAAGACTGTGGATCCAGTTGTAAAACTCAAATACCAAATCAAAAACATCCATAACTTGAGAAAGCTTCTCTGCCTATTTTCAGGTAGAGCTGAAAGATGCATGTACAAGTAGAAAAAAATAGGACTTTCACTATACTAAATCGTTATTACTATTATTTTAACATATTGCATCAACACAGGATAAAGACAGGTTTACAGTGCAAAAAATGATAACAATGCCTTGGAAAAGGCAGAATTGTTCAGCAAATATTTCTTATCTAGTCTAATAGCTAGGATCTTCCAGCCCATGTTTGGTTTGCATGACACCCCTACAATGTTTCCTTCTCTAAGTTCCTCCCTATTTCTCTCACTAGCCCTGTGAATTTTCTTTTCTAGAGTAGTTGACATCCCACTAAATCCCACTAAAATAGGGAGAGCACACTTCCCAAAAACATTGGTTTAAAGCCTTCTGAGCCAGAGAGGGAACTGATCCCACCTTCCCATACTGGGTGAAAGCCCTACTTATCAGATAAAAAGAGGCGATAATCTAGTTGATAATTTTTCTTAAATGTGGCTTCTTTTTGTCTGACCATGCTTTAAATGGATGCAACTATGCTTTTCACTACCAAATCCAGCCTGTAGAGAGGCCTTGAGACCACACCTGATTAAACTCGCACGTGAGATGGGCAAAGAGGCAGGTAGTTTCACCATCCTGCTCAAGCATGAACATAAACAAGCAGAGCTGAAGCAAAAAAGTCCTTCCAGCTTGGGGAATGGGCGGAAGTAAAACTCTTGGCTCCTGGAAATATTTAAGGTCAAAGACAGAGGCATCTCTGAAATGTAATTACTTCGAGAAGAACGGACAACTAGACAGAAGATTACAGAATTGCAGCGTGGCTTGTACTCTGTTTAACACCATTTTGAATCCTTTCATCTTCTTCATGTACATGGCCACAAAGGGCCAAGTTAAGGTCGTTTGACTAACCTTGTTACACTGACTACTTCTGCTGTGGGTTTTGTGGCACAAACCTTCTTCCTCCCCTCTCCCTTCCATTCATTTTTGATCTAATTTTCTCTGAAGCCAGGAAAGACAGCAGATTGGGGGACAGAGTGGTGCCCCAGAGGTGTTCTGCTGCCCTCCTTCTGGGGCTCCTCTGATCTGCTTGCTAAAACTTTTTACCAGTTACTATTTATTTTAAAAATAAGCTTCTGCAGCTATTTCTGAAAGTGTTTCAAATATGATTTTGATAAAAGCTCCTCATTTGCAATATGACTGCTGTAGCCAATAGAGAAAGCAATGCCCCATCTGTAAAATGGGAATAAAGACTCTCGGTTCCCTTCTAAATGTTTTGAAGTATACAGACGAACGTGTTATATAGGACCTAAGTTCCTATTTTAAAACATCCCTACAATATTGTTTGCTTGCAAAGAAACAAAGGTTACATGTTTCAAAAGTTTGCACAGTAAGTACTTAGGAGCTGCACATTGTTTTTCATTACCAATGATTTGTTTTCTTGCAGAACAACTTCTTGTAAAATATTAAACATAGTCAAAGTGACTAATGCACTTTTTTAATCTAAGAATTGCTCAATTAAAAATTTATGAGGCACGCAATTTTGATTTCTGCCGACAATAGTCAAAACTTGTGTATAAAGATTAATTACTTATAAAGTAAAACACATCTTTTTAAAACTGACATTAAATTTGCATCTGCACTGTATATTGGATTTTATTCTATTCTCTTTATGTAAAGGACTTTTGGTGTACTTATGGTAGGGTTTTAAATGGCTGATGCAAATGCACTGTATGTGTTGACTTTTGTTTGAACCAGGAAAAACCCACAAGCAAACAATATTTTGTGCTTTTGATTCTTATATGTTATATCCTATGTATATCCAACTTAACAATATGAAAAAAATATTGAATTTTCAAATTATATTATTGTGAATTATTATCTCATACATCACAAGGTATTCATATTTGACATAAATTTAAACAACTTTGTTCAAGTCTTCTTTAAAAATAGTCACTTTTTAATGACATTATAACATTTTGTATTGACTATATTTAGCTGAGGTTTCTACTGACAGAAAATATTTATTTCCTTTACTATACCAAGACTGCCCTCTAGAGTCTTATTGGGCCAAATTAATCTCTGGTGTAACTCCTCTCTCTCCAGATTAGCAATAAAATTTACACGTTTATATAGGCGCCATTATGTAGATCCCCCATCTGAATGATACAATGCTCACTTGAAAAAGTGGATAATACTTTGGATAATACTAAAAAGTTGCAAGACAAAGATGGAAATTTTCTTCATTTATCATCAGCTCTGATGATAACTCATTACAAAAAAATATTTTTAGACTCTTTACTACACGTATTTAGCATTCCAACTAAGTCTTAAAAGATGAGAAAAAAGTTGGAAAAAAGAGTAGTTTTCGTTTCTTACTAAAACCGCATGAGAGATGTACATATCTATAAAGGATGACAGGGGAATGCAAGCAGGATAACTGAATTAGGTTGGAAGTTGTTCTTTCTTTCTTTCCACGTGTTAAAAAGCAGCACTTCTCCCTTCTGAGAGCTGGATTAAGCTTCCAGAGAAGTCAATGGCAAACCTTAAGTAATCAGGGAAACAGAATTATTGCGCTGATTGCCAGGAGCGTTTGTCTTCAGTTGTTAAATTAATAATGGGTATCTGGTTCAATAAACAGTTGTGTTTCCCATTAAACTGTAGCTGCAGTGCTGCTTCTTATTACTTAAGAATATATTATGCAAAAAAAAAGGTAGGGGAAGGAGGACAAATGTGAAGTAAACAGACTCACTTGATACCATTTTAAAGTGCGTCATGCAATGAAACAGAAGAGCACACACTTCAAACCATGCACCACCTTACATTGTTTGAAATGGCATGATTTTCAGCTTGAAAGAATATAATTTCCCAATCACAAAATAAGGTTTTCTTTTTCTTCCCTCAAAGAACTGAATTCTCACTTTTTTGTGTGTGCGTCACAGCTCCTAGTAGGAATGGCTGATTCAAATTGGGTTATACTTTGTACTTATTAAATATTCTGAGGTAAATCTGAGATAAATAGCCCAAACAACTTAACTGAAATTGGCTTCACTTACATAAAGCCAAAAGAATTTGGCCCTACATTGATATTTACAGCAGATGCACATGCACCTGAAACATGGCTTTTATTGAATTACTTACTAGAATCTGCATTTATTCAATAAGGTTTTTCTTTATTCTGAATCTTCTGTAGGAAGTAACAAAAAATCAATCTGGATCACAATGAATGCCCCAGAACTAGTAACTGATTTTTTTTCACTGTAATTTTGTTGAGAATAAACACCAATTACTCTATCATTTTGTGTTGTATGGTCCTAAATTTTAGTAATGTAATTTAGCAGAGACATCTGAGTCTGTTCTCTTGTGAGCACTAGTGCACAGCTATTCTGGGTAGCTCTGACTGTACATGAAGAGTCACAGGCAATCATGCTGGACGTCTAATCCTGATTTCACCCTTTGAGAGCAGGGCACACAAGGGACACAGAATATACAAAGGCCATTACTTTATTTGGGTAGGTTACACACTACCTGGGAAATATTTCATTAGTATAACAAAATGCAACAAATGATAAACATTACATTACACAGTATAGACCTAAATTTACAAAGTCACCTACCAAATAAACTACATTTTTTGCATCTGTAAACAATATTTGGAGTTTAATCCAAAGGCCATTGCAGTCAGTGGAAGTCTTTCCATTTATGTGAGTTGGCTTCTTACCTCTTTCCTCTTACCCTCTGTACAGAGGGTATACTAGAGATGGCAGAAATCAGTCTAGACCTTCTCCTATATCTACGCAATTTAATAATTACATGAGACTGAATGAAGAATCTGAAAGCCTCGTACATCTTCCTGCTGCTGCTGGGAACCAACTGGATATCACTTTTTTCAGTACCCTCCCTGGCAATAATGGGAAGATCATCTACTTTTTTCAATGTCTTTTCTAAAGAGAACTAGGTTTCCTACTACTCTTTTAGTTTGGATACTCTTTTTCTCACTATTCCTTGGAAGTATTTGCAGTGGTTCCGAACATAAAGATACACTTCTATCTTTTAAGGAGTATTGATTTTTTTAATCTTCTAATTTTGTTGCCTTCAGGATGGTTGTTTTTGACTGTTAGGCCGCTAAAGCAGAAGCACAGAGGAAAGGAGAGGCAATTTAAGAAAAAACTCACACCATTAATTTTGTTGCAAGTTACAACATTTTTTCCCCTCTTACCCCTATCACAACCATGATTTGACAAATAACATATCATTTGTGGGATTCATGTGCTAAACCAAGCAGTTGTTATATTGGTACTGTTTAGAAAGACGAGAGGCTTTTTATATAACCACCCGCTCTAATATGTGCATGAGGGATTTGAGCTAGAGATTTCTACTTCACTGAAGAGCATCCTAGCCATTAGCCTGTGTTACACATTGAGGCACCACTTTCCCGGTTTCTCCAGTTCCCAGTCAGTAGTTTCACTTTGTCTGAAGTCACTGTGAAAAGGAGTAAGCAAGTGACAATGACTCCATTGCTTGGAGGGTGCCTGTAGAGTGGAACTATTGTGTTTTTATAAATATTTGATTTTATATATATATACATATATATATGATTATTTTAGACAAGGAGATACTGTAAAGAAGAGAGATGAAGAATTTTTCCACTCCCCTTTCTCCAAATATGCCATATCTTAGTGATTAGGGCACTGTTTAAGAGTAAGACTTGTCTGTACTCCACTTGAAAGGGTATTGTATGTACACAATCAGTTACCCAAGTGAATGTTTGAACCACTGCAGATGGGTCCAATGGGAGTTTCAGCTGCTCTAATTTGGGCTCGATGCAGAACTGACAGTGCATTCCTCCTCTCTGTCCTTGCACTGGCACTAACACACCTGGATGACTAGCCTATTCAGGGAGCTGATCCAGCTGAAACCTTAAAAAAAACAGTTTTGGGTAGATCAGCTTGCAGAGAAGGATCACCTCTGCACATGCAAAGAAGAGGAAGGGGATGCATGGCCTAAGGCTGAGGTGGAGAGAAGTGCAGCAGCCTTAAGAGACCTCAGCTTTAGTAGAACAGCACCCTCAAATATCATGAGCAAAATCATCAGCTAATGGTTGCTAAAAGAGGAGGCCTTGTCTCTGCTCTTTTTTGCTTTCATATTTGCCCATAGAGAGTTTCATATCCCTGTATTTAAATACTGAAATAAGTAACTTGCCTTTAAATGTACCTATCATTCAGATGTTCTCGAAGACATGCTTGGACTATGATAAAAATTTAACCAAGTTCAGCTAGAAATTAAACTACAAATGTGATATATATGGAGAAACATCACCAAAATACTTTTCGAATGGGAAAATCACACATTATATCTGCCCCCAATTTTTTCCAGTACTAGCATTATTATATTAACTACCATTTCTTCAAGAAGAAGATATATGAAAAGGAAAATAACTTGAATGCAAGCAATAAAATCAAAGTTAATTATTCTAACAAAACAACTTCTTTTTTCTACTCTCGTTCTCCTCCCACAATACCTTTTGTTTAACCAAATATAGGTTTCTTTTTACATCTTGGCATTACTGAAATAATTATCTTCCCTTAATATCCATTGCACATACAAGAACTGTATTGGGGTTGTATTTCAGGATGCTGCGCACTGGGGAGGGTCTTGCGGTTGCTGTCCAGCTGGCGTCACCAGCCTCTCCCTCTCTCTCGATGGTACAGGAGAAGTCAGCTGTGCGGTCCTCAGCCTTGGAGGTGCTTGTCCGTAGAAATGCGGTGAGGTCTCATGAAAGGATGGGTACGTCTCCTTTGTGCGTACAGGCCCTCTAAGAAGACCAATTTCATTAGAAAAGGCCTCTTTTTTTTTCTTTTCTTTTTTCTTTCTTTTCATTTTTGCTGTAGTCTGTTTCCAGCACAGCCTTCTTTGGTCTTGGGAAGGTTGCAGACGAGTTTTTTTCCTGCCGGAGAGTGCTAAAGGGATTCCTGCTAGTTGGCGTTTGTTGTTTGGAGGTGCGGGGAGCGTGTGTGTCTCCTCCGGGAACTATGTTAAGAAAAAGGTTGAGTTTCCTTTGCAGGTGTTGGACTCTGAAATTTTGGGGCAGGTTGTGCTCTTTGAGCTGCCAGCAGAGCAAGGTTGCAGTGTGTGGCTTGTCCCTTTGACCAGACAGACGGTGCTCGTCTGGTCTGTTCTGTCCAGCTGTTGACCGTGTAGGGCAGTCCTGGAGTGGAGGTTTCTGAGTGCAGCGGGCTGCAGTCAAACTGCATGCAGCCAAAGGAGAGCCTGTGTGGGAGCGATAGCCTCCAGCTGCGGTAACATGAGTGAGTGAGTGTGCCTTGGTTGTGGAGCTTGTAGGCAGGTCGAGTGTCCGAAGCAGGAGCCCCCTAAGTACTGGATGGCTTTGCAGCTGCCTTTCTCACATGTGTCTCTTCTTTCCCCTTGCCAGCTGTCAGCTTCTGCTTGTCCACAGGAAAGTGCTCTCAGGTGGGTGTGCAGGGAAGAGCTGGTCTGCAAAGGCATTGTGGGAGGAGCAGGTGAGGTGGAGTTGCCCAAAGACCCTGGGAGGTGGAGGGAGAAGTCACTCGATGTGTTTTGGTGCATGTAGAGGCTCTTTTGTGGGGTGCCAGTGAAGTTTTTTGTGGTGTTTGCAGCTCTTATGCTCCGTGGGGCAATCTGCGAACTTCTTTCTTCATGCCTCCCTTTCTGTCGCGGTGTGTGCTGAGCACTGTGTCAGCCAGGATTGCCGCCTTTTCCTGAAGAGAGCCTGTCCCTGAGAAAAGAGTATCCCTGTCAAAGTGGTGGTGCTTGGAAAGGAGTCCCGCAGTGGTGCCCATGGAGTGGTCACATAGGTGCCTTGAGAGGTTCTTGGAGGAGGGCTCACAGGAGAGTGAGTGGGGGCAGCTGGCCTGACTTTCAGGTGTGCATAGGCCAGGTGGCTGCTGAACTGCTGGGTGAGGTGCTGGCTGGGGTGCATATATGCGTGCGCGTGTGTGTGTGCGTGCGCGCGTGCGTGTTCAAGGCCCCACAGGTGATATGTATGAGAGCCTCGGGTATGTGTACTTCAGGCCTGGAAAGATGGGTGGTGTGAGGGAGGAGAGCAGGGTCCCCCCCGCGGTGCTGCTGCCAAGCAAATGCTGCGGTGCTGTGCGGAGGGAAGAAGCAGGGCTTTGGCCAGAAGGCGTCAAGCCTGAAGCGTGAGGAGTGCTTGTGACTGGGGTTAGTTCCTAACCGGCATCCCTCCCTGTCTGCTCAGGAAGGTGATGACCTTGAGGCTTGTAGCCCTGAAAGAGACAAAAGCAGCACTTCTGTGGAGCTTTTGTGCCTGGAGGAAGCGGTAATTCTCCGTTTGCCGGGTCTCCAAAGTTGTAGCGTTTACCCCTTTGCCTGAACGGCTTCCCTTTGCCCAAGGAGGATTTTGTCATCTTGCTGACTGCGTCCTACTCAAATGCTCCTCTAGTGTATGCAGGCCCAGTGCAGCCCAGTGGCGTGAGAAACAATAGTCGTGGCTTGCCGTTGTCTTTTGCTGTGCCGCAGCTCTCCTTTCTTTTCCAAGATGAATCATTGCTAGAGGCCTGGGAACCTGCAACTGGCTCGTAGGTGTAATGGCTGAAATGCGTGGCAACAACTGTTCAAGCTGGGTGGTATGCTGGGGGCGCAAGCAGCTCAGCTCCATTTGTATTGCAGATGAGCCCGTCGTGCAACTTCTGTCGCCCCTTTGCTGTGTGGACTCTCCCAGGACTCTACGGCCCAGACTTGAGCACCTTCATGCACTGTCCCACCAGTGGCGCTCCAGAAGTTAGCGTCAAGTTTAGCAGAAGCACAGGGAGATGAGGTTATAAATGCAGAGAGTGAGTGGCTGCGTTCCTGGTTTTGCTGTGTGCCTGGTTCTGGAGCAGGACACGGGGCGTGCCCTCGGGTAAGAGTGTGCATGCCCCGTGCTCTCTGGAGAGCGGGGCTCCTCCTGGCAAGAGCTGCTTGGAGATGCAGCTGCAGGCCTGTTGCTCATGGCTGAAAGGGTGTCCCAAGAGTCGTCTTCCACGGTGTGAGTCCTGTGAGTTGCTGTTGTATTGAAAAAGCATTGGTGAAAAACCCCAGGGAAGATGGCTGCAATGAAGGGAGCCTGTTGTTTTGTCCTTTGCCATTTGTCTGTGAGGAGAAGAGAAAGGGGAAGGAAGAGGAGGGGAGTGAGCCACTGGTGTCCCTAGGCTGAGACATGCCTCCTCAAACCAAGAGCTGTTGCTCTTGCAGTTTTCCTCTTGGGTGCTGTGTTGTGGTTTTGGTTGGTCAGTTGGTCTGTCTGTAAATGGGTATATTTTTCCTTGTTTTTTTTCTCGTTCCCTTGGCACTGAGTTTGCAAAGATGGGTGCTGAATGAGCTAGAAGGTCTTTTGGGATCCGAATGCATTTGCAATGTCTTCTGAGCCGAAGCTGGAGTCTCTGACTGTCTCTGTCACACAAAGTCAGTTGTGATGTGTTGTGCACTTGGGAAGGGGGAGCAGGTAAGCTGTGACAGGCGTGCTGACACAGTGTTGCTGCGACATTGCAGCAGGTTTGAAGAAGTCGGAGGGCCGCAGGGAGCTGGCTACGGTTGCCCGTGAGGCAGAATGCTGTGTTGCCCTTGGAAAGGCAATGTGCCATTGGTTGGGGTGGGAAAGGAGCTGAAATGGCATCAGCGTAGAGGAGGTGGTGGGAGGCAGCCGGGGGGTTCTCCAAGGGCGAGCGGTGCCGGGCCCCAGCTGGGAGCTAGCGCTGAGGAGCTGCCTGGCCGCATGGGCCAAGGGGAGAGCCATGCATGTCGTTTGCCCGGAGGTTAGCAAGGCCTGTGACAGAGTCTCCCGCAGCCTCCTGGTAGCCCCTGGGTGAGGCAAGGAGGGGAGAAGTGGGCTGCGAGGCGGGTAGGCCAGTGTCTTGCAAAAGGCAGGAGAAAGCACCCTCGAGGGGCAGGTGCTGACGGTGTTGCTTGGGGTGAGTGTTGGGGCTGATGCCGGTGAAGGTGTGAAGGAAGGGCTTGGGTGGAGGCGGTGGGCAGGGAGCACCTCCCGCAGGGTTGTGGGTGACTTCAAAGAGTGGGGAGGGCGGAAGGCCGTTGACTGATGCCCTGGAGGGGAGGGTGTCCGCAGGCTGGGGAAGCATGCTGGCAGAAACCTCGCAGAGCAGAAGGGGAGTGAACGCACGACCCGGCACCTGCTGCGGACCAGTGTCCCTCCACCATGCGGCCTGGGGCCGGGCTGGCTGAGGAGCAGCTCTGCAGAAAAGGCCCTGGGGGGTGGTGGTGGTGGCAGCGCAGGGGTAAGAGGAGTGGCGAGCGCACCTGGAGGTCGCTGGAGGAGAAGGCGAGCCTGGGTGGTGTTGGAGTGCTGCGGGCAGGTGGGGGAAGTGATAGTTGCCCTGCGGGCATCCCTTGTGAGGGGGCACGTGGAGGGCTGTGTGCGTTTTGGGCTGCCCGGAGAGCGCGAGGCAGGCGGTGCCATCGTGGCAGGAGGCAAGGGGCGGGCCCGCGGGCTGAGGAGGGGGCTGGAGCCCAGGATGCGGGGAGGAGGCCGATGGCAGTGCCTGTACCGCAGGGGCAGCCTTTGCGTGTGTGCAGCAAAATGGTGGGTGGGAAGGATGCGAAGGAAAGGGGCCCTCAGCCGCCGGTTCTTGGCCAGGAGGGCATCTTTCAGGCCATAGGCCCCTCTGGCTGTACTCGGCGCCCTCTTTGGGCGCCATCACAGTGGCCTGCTGCTGTCACCAGTGACCTCACTGCCCCTTGTCTCGGGCAGCATAAAAAAGGGCGCCTGGGAGTAGGGCTGTCTCTTTTAGAAGAAAAACTTCTTCCCTTCATTTTTTTGTGACTGCCTCTGTCAAATTCTACTCCATCTCTGACTGATCATTGTTTTGATTTTTTTTTTAATCTCGTTTCCAATTCTGCATTCCAACAGTGTGAGAGAGGAAGTATCCTCTCTCTCAATATGAGACATCTAAGCATATACCATTATAAAAGCATCATAATATTAAAGTCAGTACACAAAGACACTAGGCTTGTGTGTGTGTGTGTTTCCATGTGTGAATGTATTAATATTAACAGATACCCATGCAGCTAAATTAGAAGAGGAAAGAGTTGGTAATTTTTTCCCTATACTTTCTTGCTATTGTTACATAATTTTGATGTCAGGTAAGGAGTAAAGATATGATGTTTCTTCTAGAATGCAAAACAACAGTGCCCCAGTTAATAAAAAGTCAGTTCTGAAATTAGGATAAGTTTTTCACCCATGACACCTGATGGGCACAGAAACACAGAATGGTTGAGGTTAGAAGGGACTTTTAAAGATTATCTAGTCCAACCGCTCTGCTCAAGCAGGGTCACCAGGACTGGGTCCAGATGTCCAGATGGCTTTTGAGTATCTCCAGGAAGGGAGACTCCACAATCTCTCAGGGCAACCTGTTCCAGTGCTCAGCCACCCTCACAGTAAAAAAGGTTTTCTCATGTTCAGACAGAACTGCCTGTGTTTCAGTTTGTGCCTGTTGCCTCTTGTCCTGTCTCTGGGCACCACTGAAAAGAGTCTGGCCCCATCCTCTTGACACCCTCCCTTCAGATATTTATACACATTGATAAGATCCCCCTCAGTCTTCTATTCTCCAGGCTGAACAGGCCCAGGTCTCTCAGCCTTTCCTCATAAGAGAGATGCTCCAGTCCCCTAATCATCTTAGTAGCCCTTCGCTCGACTTGCTCCAGTAGTGCCACATCCCTCTTGTACTGGGGAGCCCAGAACTGGACACAGCACTCCAGACGTGGCCTCAGCAGGGCTGAGTAGAGGGGCAGGATCACCTCCCTCGACCTGCTGGCAACACTCTTCCTCATGCAGCCCAGGATACCATTGGCCTTCTTGGCCATAAGGGCACATTGCTGCCTCATGCTTAACTTGGTGTCCACCAGCACTCCCAGGTCCTTCTCAGCAGAGCTGTTTTCCAGCAGGTCAACCCCCAACCTGTCCTGGTGCATGGGGTTATTCCTCCCCAGGTGCAGGACCCTGCACTTGCCTTTGTTGAACTTCAGGAGGTTCCTCTCCGCCCACCTCTCCAGCCTGGCCAGGTCTCTCTGAATGGCAGCACAGCCCTCTGGCGTATCAGCCACTCCTCCCAGTTTTGTATCGTCAGCAAACTTGCTGAGGGTGCACTCTGTCCCTTCATCCAGATCATCGATGAATAAGCTGAACAAGACTGGACCCAGTACTGACCCCTGGGTGACACCACTAGCTACAGGCCTCCAACTAGACTCTGCGGTGCTGATCACAACCCTCTGAGCTCTGCCATTCAGCCAGCTCCCAATCCACCTCACTGTCCACTCATCTAACCCACACTTCCTGAGCTTGCCTATGAGGATGTTATGGAAGACGGTGTCAAAAGCCTTGCTGAAGTCAAGGTAGACAACATCCACCACTTTCCCCTTATCTACCCAGCCAGTCATTCCATCATAGAAGGCTATCAGGTTGGTTAGCATGATTTCCCCTTTGTGAATCCATGCTGAACATCATGGCACAACACCATCCCAACCGCTGTCTCAAAGGGGAAACCAAAACACAAATTGAAAATTAGGACCTGCATGGTGGATGAACCCCCCTCCACCAGCACAGAGGTGTGTTTAGGAGCTGTGTATGTCTCCAGAAACAATGATGTACGCTGTATTCCTCTGACTTCACTCTGAGTCTGCACTGGTGGCATTAGAATTAAACCAGATCTTTGAATGATTAAAGTTTGTACATTTGAAATTAATTTTGCCAAGTGAGTTTAACCTGGCTAGAAACCCTCTAAGTTCTGAAATGCTCCATGGAATTGGCTTATTCTCTGTAGCTTTGATTCCACTTACAATAATTATGTTCTTTTGAATTTATACAATCTCCCCAGTAAATTTTGAAATCTCTTCAGAACCTCCTTCAGATCTTTCTGACTTCTTCCCAGTTATCATGGTCATCAAGACAACAGATATCATTTACTCCCTGCATTTCTTGATTCATTATTCTTTCAGTCCCAGAGGATGCAGTGGTTACCCTTCTAGGCAGTCTTTCACAGCTGATACTGAATTTATGGTCCCTGCAAGTTCTCAAAATATGTTCACTGCATTAAGGGCAAACACACTGAATATCACAAATAATCCTGACTTTGTAGTTCATCCTGGTGTTTTCCCACAGACTGTCATGATGCATGTGTGACAGGTCTAGCTATACAAGATACCAGAACTGAATTGTCAACCACAATGGCCCTGAAGTTATTAACTTTTACAAAATTCATGTCTATGCTAACTTCATTTTTGTATTTTTCCTTCAATTTTTTCATCTGTCAGACATTACATTTGTGCTTCCCATTCCAGTCTAAACTTTGTAGCCAATTTTTTCATGGTGATGAGGTGTGTGGAACAACAAACAGAAGGAGTCCTCTGATACAAATAACTCTAAAAATAAACAAATAAATCAATAAGCTACAGTGGCAGAAAGCATGGCAGAGACTGCATGCCTTTGGTAAAAAAATGCTTATTTTTTAGCCTTATTGCCACTGTGAAAACAATCTGTTTTGTCCTTTAGTAATCACAGATGCTTATATTCCTAGATACAAAGAAGAAGGTGCATATAAATGCTGCCCTGTAGCCTTAACTCTGCTCCTGTAACTGAAAAAAGCACCTTAAATAAGATTCACTGGAACATAGGACTAGGACCTTCTTTGAGTCCAAGTCATTGATATCACAAACAACTGTATCTTAAAACTGATTTAATAAGTATATTGGGTTTAATTTTAAAAAGAGTTAGGGCTTTTTTATGTGCAACACTTTGATTGACAGTTTTCTCTGAAAGAACTAGAATAATGTTTAGGAACTTTCTTCCAGTTTCAGGTCTAAATTTATCTACGGTCTTTTTATATGTATTTCTTCTTGTGCCAACACTACCCTTTAATTAAAATAGTTATTTCCTCTCAGTCATGTTTACACACTTGATAGATTTATATATAGCATTCATAACCTCTTTCAGACTACAACGTACCTGGATAAACAACTCAACCTTCTACAATGTCCTTTCCATAAAGAGCTTTTCTAATTTTCTAGTCATCCTAGTAGCCTCTGTGCATCTGATCTAGTTTGAATTCGTTTCTTCTGGGCCTGGGTGAGAAGAATTACCTATAGTATTCCAGGTAAGGTCTTACCAAGTCAAATACAATGACACTAGCCCTTCTCCCTGTCTACTCTTCGTCTCTGTAATATTCCAGAAGTCTTTAGTGCTGATGGAGCTTTCCATCATTGTGGCTAGTTGTGCCAGTTTCGTTAGAATAATTCCAGTACCAGTGTTAAGTTCACTTATTAAATATTAACCAAGGTTGACCCCAAGGTTCATGAGCCTGTCTAGTAACATTTAGCCTGATAGTTCAGCCTGCCCATTTTGGCACAACCCATTCTTGTCTTTCCTCCTCCCTGCTCCTTGCTTCTTACCCACCTTAGACTTTCTCCACTAACCTCTATTTTGTTCATTTTACTTGAAGTTTCCCACATGGCACTTCTTCAGGTCCTCTAATGTAAACCAAACAGACAAAATTACTCCCTTTTTTTTGTCTGTATATCAATCTCAACAGGGCAGTCTCACAGGATTTTGTTTTGGTAAGTTCTTGTTGCACTTTGTATCATTTTCTTTCTATGTCTATATTTTTTCATCCATTCCTTCAAAAATTCTCATAAGAGATATGCTGAGATATGTTTCCAGGCCTGCAATTGTTTTAGATCACATTTTTTTCATTCCTAAAAACAGGCATTACATTCACTAATTTTCAATCATATTCTCAGTCATCCCAACACCAGTTCTCCTCATATCCTTGTCCTCATCTGATAGCAAGATTGTTGAAAAATCTCTCCTGTGAGGCTTTAACTAGAGATTCCTTTGCCAGTCCTTGGAGAACTCCGAGATTATTTGATCTCCCCCAGCTCAAATTCAATAAAGTTTCTTGAGTGTTGCTTCTGTCTTAGTTGGAGCTATTTATGCTTCCGTAACCTTGTTAACATTTTCCATCCTCGCTTCACTCCCACAAAAACATCACATTATCTGAAACTGAGTCAAAGTATTCATTTAGTTTTGAGGCTTAACTGAAAAATCTAGAGATTAAATACTGACTGTGTAGCAGCTTTACTTCTCCTTTATTCTTTTGTTATTCTTTTACTATTCTTTGCAAGGTCTACTTCATCTTTGAATGATGATTTTTGGAAATTCTGATGTTATTGTTACATTTCCAGACCACTGAAACATAGCTTTCCTGTCTAGTCCTTTCTTTTATGCTTTTTTAATAGGGTTTCCACCTGTTCTTAGTATCCTTCTTAAGATGACTATTCTTAAGATGCATCCAGTTAGCTCTGGAGTCCTTTCCCATGATTTTTTCCCATTTGCTTAAGACAAATTTTGATAGTGTAGGCACCTTGGATTTGATGTTGAAGACCCTGAGGCCTCATTCCACTTGGATTCACTATCCAGTTCCCTTTGTTTATTCAGGTTTACCTTTTAACTAACACATCTATTCATATCCTTAAATTTAGTTAAAATTGAATTGACTTGTTATCACTAAACTAAGTTTTCTTTCCATTGGCAGTTTTTCTTAAAGTCTTCATTGCTGATCAAAAAAGATTGTTTGCTTATACATATGAGAATATCTTTATCATAGCATCGTTAGTGTTTATTTTATCTCCTTTTACATTTTTGCTGTTTATCCTCTGCAAAACTATCTTCAAAAATCTGTTCCATATCATGTCTATATTGCATGTTCTTGTTCTTGACAGAAGTCACCACTGTTGTGTTGCCCAAGGATTTATATGCCTGTAGATACTGTCTTTTCAGTAAGAAAACATTATTAAAATGTAAACACTGTTTTTTGAAAGTTTTCCACTTCAGCTGCTTGGAAACAACTGAGCTTGTCTTCAACTTTCTCAGCTCTATCAACCTCAGAGATTTTAAGACTAGAAGGGGCTTTACAATGATCATGTTCCTCCTCCACCTGTTACACAAGGTGCTAAAATTTGATCCACTTAACCCTCATTCTAGACATATTACCTGTGTGACAAAAGCATATTTTTCAGAAATACATAAGGTTTTGAATTGAAGATGGAAAATCCATTGTTTCCTGAGATAATCTCAATTTGTTTTTAGCTGCCATTTTTTATTAGATACTTCTACACTGGATTTTTAAAAGTCCTTTATTATCTGATATTTTCTGCCTGTAGTGATACTCCATTCATATCACTTCTCAGTCTTCATTTTGAAAACCTAATTGATCTCTTCAGGTTTCCTATTTTACAGTGTTTTCTCCACCTTCTCCACACCCTTTCAAAAATACAGACAGAACAAAAGGAGACAATAATTTGGCATCAGTCTTACAGCCACTTCTATTTCTAGTGCAACTTGCTCTTCTCCTATCTATACACTGAACAGTCTTATTAGCTGTTTTTTCCTAGAAGAGCAGGTAAATTGGGAGGGTTGTCTCTCTCTGTTGTATAATCTGGAAAAGATTCAAGTTAGGAACTAGACTTAGGAATTAGCACTGTAGCACTCTGCTGCTTGGCTGCACTACTGACTGTCATACCCTTGGAAGAGAAACACTAATGTGGCCCCCGATAGGTGACTCACCTGAATGAAGGAAAAATACTGTGACAGTAACAGCTAGTGAGCGTGAGTCAAAATTAATATTGCAGGATGAGGTGTCTACTTCCTAGAATTTGTAATTGCTTAGCAATGAAAATATAAGATTATGGTTGGCAGATACTCTGCTTTTCCTGACCGAGTCTTATATAATTTTCAGAGCTCACAATTTTTTTGAAATTGAAATGCAAGAATTCTACAACTCAAATGACAGTAATAGTTTTAAACTGTCCTATTACTAAAACTAATACAATATGCTAATATGCTTTAAAAAAAACTCAATAAAGATCATTTAACTGAATAATCCTGGAGTTTGTCTCATGGTCTAAAAGAATTTTACTTCTGGATATGACAGTTTACAAGGCAGAAGCTCCTAAAGAGAGCCCTACTGTTTTATAAGAAGATAGCACTCTGGAGCTCTCTAATAGATTGACACAAAATGTATGAGTTGGACAGGGTAATGTTATCACTATATGCAATACTATTTAAACTTTCCAGAAGAAAGCTTAAGTTTGTTTGCCACCTGAATTGTTTATTGTGCATAACTGTGGTTTTATTTCAAAGAGAGCAAACTCTGTACACTTTTTCATACTTAAAACTTTGCATTTGTGTGTTCTAGACACTACAGAAAACAGTCTCCACTCCAAATGCATAATCACAAACAAAAACTTAAACCTTCATAACCTCTGCTAGGGAAAATGCAGCCTTACAGAAAAGGTCAGTGTGAGAGCTGCGTTTTATTTCAATCCTGTACCAATATTCGAAATAGAGCACAAATGTAACCAGTGTCATGATTTTTACTGGCCTTCTCTAAGGACTTCATTTATTGTGAAAATGCACACACACAACCATGACTCTTTCAGGGTGAAGGAAGAAAAGTTATGTGAAGAGTCTCTTGAAGTTTGGGGAGAATATCACTGTTTTAACAGTTAACTCATGTACAGCACCTTCTTCATTCTGCAGCTGTTGAAAAATCTCAGAAACAATAATGTTTTTGTCTGCCACACTTTTCTATGTTTTCAAAGAAGCAACATGACTTACCTTATGTTTAACTTCAAAGTATAAGTGCACTCTGCAACAAATAAATGTAAGCGGTGTAGGCTGGAGCTCTGGGACACATATTACTTAAACATATCTTGTTGGTAACAGAACATAAATACTGCACTAAGTCTCCATTTGTAACTTGTGCTGAACGTTTCAGAACATATGAAACATGAATTACATTTTGTAATGGCCCTTTGTGTTGAGGTCTAGTGGGAAAATATTGTTCTCCATGAGACAAAGTAAATTGCTATGATTCCTGAAGGGACTTGACTTTTATACAAGAAAATACATTTAATCTGACATAATTACTCTAATGATCTCTCATGTTTTATTGAACACAAAATGAGGTACAGCCATCAAAGTTTAGCATGCTACTGAGTGCACTATCATTAGATTACCAATATGGGGCTAAAGGGAATTACTCCAACAAAATTTACTTACTTGTACACACTTTTAGGGACTCACAAGTTTAGTAGAATGGTCCATGCCACCTGCTATTTAAAGGAGGAAGAGCATAACTCGCAAAATAAAATCTTAGAAATATTTACACCCAAGAGAAGTTAAAAGCAATCATTCTGCCTTTACATGTATGAGGCATCAAGGGATCTCTTAAACTTTTCTTAAGAAGAGAAGGCTAAGAGGGGATCTTATTGCTGTCTTCAGCTACCTACTGGAAGGTTATAGCGAAGGCAGAGTCAGACTGTTCTTGGAGGGGTACACCAAAAGGACAGGGGGCAACAGACATAACTTGCAACACGGAGAATTTCACTTTTATATTAGGAAAAAATATTTCACAGTGAGGTGATCAGATGTCAGAACAGGTTGCCTAGAGAGCATGTGGGATGTCTTTGGGGATACTCAGAACTCAATGGGAAGGACCATATGCAACCTGGTTACACTTCCAAGTTAGATCTCCCTTCAGAGTCAGTCCTGCTCTGACCAGGGCTTTTGACCACCAGACATCTTTTCCAACCTAAATTATTCTAAGATTCTGTGATCATATTTTAGGTTTTTTCATAATTATAATATAGCTATTATGTGAAACCACATCTCATCTGTAAACTGGAGTATATTTGTCTGTGACAGATGTTCTGAAGATAAGTTGCACACATATATAGTTCCATATGAAGAATACAAATAATTAATATTGTCTTGTATTATAAATATTATTAGTAATACTTCTTTAGGGTTAAAATCTGCTTTCAGCTAGTTACATAAGAATGAATCAGCTTCAGTGGAGGGTTTTATTAGCCTATATTAGAATAACTGAAGGGACAATCAGGCTTTTTATTATTTTGACATTCTTAATATACAAATGATTGTTATACACGAACATCATAACTATTTTACTATGTCCATGATATCCTTTTCTTCATCTGATTGCTGTTCCTAATCTCAGCACTGGATGAGACAGCACTGAGGAGAAATGCAAGGGAGAAGAATTATAACACATGTAAATGAAGCCTGCTGAAGCTACACTTTAGACTCTTTTGTTTGTTTTGTTCGGTTTGGTTATCTTTCTCTTTAACGAAGGATCCTCTTCAATATTCTAGTTTGCAAAGCTTTGCTTTTTTTTTCACCCAGAAATATCAGTTCCAACATCAAAGCAAGCTTAGAGGAAGCAGTTGTGCACTGTACATTGATTTCAGTTAAACTAGCACAGAGAAAAAGTGTTCCTGATACTTGCAAAGGCCTTTTGCAAAAACCAGCATCACAAGTTTAACAGTAGAGCACTTCCTTCTAGGCTTTTGATGCTTTGAAAAAGAATTTGTGAAACTATATCGCCCATAGTGATGTTCACCAAAATGTTAAAGATTAATCCAAGTTCTATCATAATACCATAATACACAGCTTAGCAAAGGTTTGTCGGTTTGGTGTACGTTTCCATGCCTTCATGTACCTGGATTTATTTCATCAGTGATACTGCCAATGAATTATATTAAGTTTCTAATGCTTGCTTTCATTATTATGTCCTTTTAATGTGTTATATATACTCTCAGCTTTAACATTTCATGAACATGGTTTTGGGGTGGAATTGGCTTTGGGTCTTTTTCTTCATCCTAGAAGATAATGAAATGAGGGATGGTAGCTAGAAAGTTTTCAAGCATAGAAAAGCTGTTCCTCATGCAAGGCTGCATCCTCCTCAGCCTTGACTTTTTGAGAAGCAGGGAGTAGTTGAAAACGTGTCCTTGGTAGCCTGACTTAGCTTTTTGCAATAGTTGATTTTTGTCAGTTACTTTTCAAGATGCTAAAGAGTTTCAAAGGTCAGGAAGAATGCTGAAGGAAACTAGGGAGGGACAGGAGGCAGGTACATTGGTTACAGAGACACGGTCAGTTTAGCAGATGCACAGAAACTTTTCTATGTACACTGCAGTCAGTTTCCATTATAAAGCTGCATTTATACTTCTTTGTAATATTGCCATTAATTTCATATTTTATTTTAATATTGCTGTTTCTTAATCTGAAGGCAAAAGCAGGAGGTTTTGCATATTTAAAAGGAAATTATTGCATGTTGTCCAGTTAATTTTTAAATGAACCTCAGTTAAAACTTGACTTATCTAGATGTTTCTTGGAAAGCTTTTACTCATAAAACTGCTCATTAATAATTCTCCGAACTTTTAATATAAATTACAATATCCGTTTTCTTTCATATTTCCCCCAAATCGCATGTGCCAAGGACATGCAAAAGAGGTTCTAGTTAAGCAAAACTTTTAACATTGTTTAGTTATAGATCACTTCAAGACCCACTATGCTGCTCTTCAAATTGCATTTGGAATTCAGTGTATATGTTCAAGAAAGATGAACCTGAACTGGAGAAGGTACGTGCTGGATTGTTCCACAGAGCGCAAAAGCTACATTGTGCCCTATAAGCATATACCATACCATGAGATCCCTGCCCCCAGGCCAGGTAACACTGCAGATCCTGCACCTACCATGCTAGCTCCCTTGGAAAGTGGACTGTTCCCCCTCATATGCTGTTATAGCACTTGGAGCCCTATCTGCCTTGGATCCTTCCTGCTAACTCACTGGCACACCTGAACACATCATTTTCAAGGCTCACATGCTCTGCATGTCACACACAACCATACTACCACATCTGCTGATGCTGCATTTGTTGCTTGTGATCATATTTTTTAATCTCTTCACACCATCTCTATTCTACCAGTAGTCAGTTTCATTCTCGAAAACGACACATCTCTCAATGAAGGTGCATGTCTGCTAGGTAGAATGGTTGTCCAAACACCTCTGGGACACAAAGAGGGCTCCTGCCAGAAACATGAGAAGCCAGAGGCTGCAGCCCTCTGGTCTCTCTATGCCCAGCCTGACACCATTGTCACGAGTGGATCAGGAACCCCAGATATCAAACAAATGCATGTGGCTGGTGAGCACACAAAGAGCATCAGAGCTGAATTTCAGCAGTCTTATTCTTACAAAAGTCAATGAAGATGTCCTTCACATCTCCTTTGTTCCCCTGTCCCTATACTCGCTTCATACAGATAATGACAGTCTTATTTCCTTTCCCTGCACGTGCTCCAGGCAGGCAGTATCTCTCCACAGAAACACCATTAGTCACAGAAGCTCTATGTAGGCTGCCCCTAATCATCAAGTGGCTCATCCTACTCGCAGATCAGGTCTGTGGGTATCAACCACACATCTCCAAGAGTCAGCACTCCTTTTTCCTCACCAGTACCTTCCTTCCACCATAAATCCTGGAACTGGCCCATCCCTGCTCCTTCTATTTTTGGAGCAAACTTTTTTGACAGCTGAGCCATGTGTCGTAAAGAGTACCACTGCCTCACACCAAAAGTGATCCTGGGAGCAAAATCACTCCCAGAAGCACCCTGTAGATGAACAAGAACCAGAGCCTGTGTGTGAAACAGAGAGTGAGCCCAACTCACAGCACAGACTCACCCTAAAGGAGCATCTACATGAATGTGCATGGTGTTCATTCTGAGTCCTCAAACTGTGGAGTCACATTATCATGGCATCTGCTTAACAACTTTGTACCTAATTTGGTGATACTTCCCCTGAATATTTCTCTGGTCTCTTACAATTTGCAGCTCAGGAACTTCCAAGCTAGAGGTGATATTTTTTGTGCTTAGTAGCCCTTGTGGAATTTTTCTTCCATGAGTTTGTCTAACAACTTCTTGAACCTCTACAACCTTTTTGTATTTACAACATCTTATGGCAGTAAGTTCCACAATTTAACAAACCTCAGCATCCACCCACTAACTGGTTGCAGTATTAATTTGAAAACTGTATAGTTTCTCTTCCTACATCATGACAATGACCCATTTTTTCCCATGGGCAACTCAAACATTTTCTTTTTATATTTAATGAAATAAAACTGAATTTTAATAAACTGAGAATTTAGTAAACATTTACTGTTATTTGACAACCAAGAATCCTAATTAAAATAAGTGACACTTTTCTGTAACCCTAACAGTCAAACAACACAGACAGGATGAAGTTCATAGGAGGAAGTAATATATTTTAATAGACCAACTAATCTAATATATGATATCTCTATTTACAAATCTTCCCCTGCCAACTGAACTAAGACTGATTTAAAATTACACAACTTAGGTCACTTTAAAAGATGTTTTTGTATTGTCAAATTTGCCTGTTTTTTTAAAACCTGACAAAATTTTCTGTCAATAAAGTCTAAGAGAAGGGGCAATATATAAATGAATATCTTTGTTACAATAAGTAAAACTAAGCCTACCTGCCTCCCAAAAAGGCAACAGAAAATTCAGAAGAGGTTCACCATGCCTTTCTGCTATGGAGATAACAAAGAACAATGTGATTCATCATATACTGCAGCAAAAGTTTTCACAGATCTTGAAGCACCACTTTGCCACAAGATACTAATTATTTGCTATAGCATTCACCAGATTGATTGATGTTTCTCAACCTGGCCCAATTCAGCAGTCCCCTCTTCTGGTCTGCAGAGCACATATACACTCAACTTTAGTTACATATCATATAATGTAACTCAGATTAAGCACATGTCTAAATCATTTGGGGCTTTAATTAGACAACTAGTACAAAAGAGCTAGCATCTTAACACTAGAAGTAATTTTGAACAAAAAGGCTTGGAAGCAAGAATTCCAGCAAGAAAAGATGAATGAAAATTGAGATCATTAAATAAACAAACATAATACAGCAGTAATAAAATAATTCTACTCTATGATGACAAAATCAGCAATACAATATAAGGAATTAATAAGCAAGTAGCTAAAAACCTATTTAATTAATAATATAGATTTGGTACTAAGAAACTTAAACAACTGCCAAGGAACACTAAGCAAGTATCAGTGAAAGTTTTATTACAATCTGCCTTAAGGACAAAGACATATACTTTTAACTATCCAGCAGTAGCAAAAGAAATCCCAATAGTTGTTACAAATCCAATTCTATCACAAGGTGATAGAGTTTGCAAACGTTGATGAATAGTCAGAAGTATAACACTTGGGGACTTCATTTTAAACACAGAAAAGAATTATTTATCAATATTTTGAGTTCACGTCCTTATTTTTAACAGTAACTACAGAGGACATTAAATAGTATCAACTGAATTTAAACATTCAATCAGCAGTTCTGTACAATTTTCATGTAGCTTTTCAAGGCATTGCCTGGAGAGAAATAGCTGATGCTAGTTTTAATAGCTACTGGAACTGTAAGGAAAATGCTGGGAACAGGACAAAAATCATTGTGGTATGGATATTTTCAATGGGCAGGCAGAATGATCTGAATAAATACAGGCTGATAAGTCTGATGTTGATATCAAGCACAGTAATACAGTTATTGATGTATGAGTCCTATCAATAAGGGATTAAAAAGCAGAAATACAGTGGAAGCGGATCACTGATACAGGTCACTGACAGTGTCTGCATCACTTCAGTCAGCAGCACTGCATGGTCATGCCAGCATGAACCCAACTTTCCTCATTTTGGAAAGCTTTTCCAGCATAGAATGGTAGTCAAAAACCTCCAAGTGATCAAACAAAATAGCCCTAGAACAAAGCAACCTAGAAAGAGCTGGTTGCTTTACTACAGTTTTGGAAAAGAAATCTCTTCAGTCTCGGCTGGTGCTTGGTGACCTTTTCCAATGTTTCTCATGTGCTGTGTGTTGCTGAAGTAGTGCAAAGCAAGGACAATGCACTACTTGGACTGTGCAACTGTTGGCTGATCCATGGAAGTGGATGACAATATAAAACAAATTAAATATCAGAATGAGCAAAGGGGTTGCGTTTACATATTAATAAAACCTTCACCTTTTAACCTACATTAAGTTCACATAAACCAAAGCTTCTGATCTAAAATATCACAGGTACAGGGAACTTTGTTATATATAGAACATAGTTGAGGCCACTGGCTATTTGATAATATCCAACATTTCTACAAAGGTTCTACATTTCTTCCCCTCTGAATGCTAAAAAGTGGACTCATGGTAGCTGTACTAACAATTGGAAAGATTTTACCTGTAAACACCTCAGATATGTTCTTTGTTCAAATATGCAAAAGACAATGCAAAGTGATGAACTGTCATCCTATAAGTAAGTCTTACCAGTTTCTGTAGCTGTGATGCTTACTCAGAAAATGTTCTTTCAAAAATAATGATATTAATACCTTCCTGCAACACTTCCTCTTCTAATATTTTTATTTTCACAGAATCACAGAATCACAGAATCTCTGAGGTTAGAAGGGACCTCTGGAGATCATCTAGTCCAACCATCCTGCTCAAGCAGGATCACCTAGAGCACATTGCACAGGATTGCATCCAGGCACGTTTTGAATATCTCCAGAGAAGGAGACTCCACAACCTCTCTGGGCAACCTCTTCCAGTGCTCTGTCACCCTCACAGTGAAAAAGTTTTTCCTCATCTTCAGATGGAAGCGTCTGTGTTTCAGTTTGTGCCCGTTGCCTCGCGTCCTGTCACTGGGCACCACTGAAAAGAGTCTGGTCCCATCCTCTCGACACCCTCCCTTCAGATACTTGTACACATTGATAAGATCTCCTCTCAGCCTTCTCTTCTCCAGGCTAAACAGGCCCAGCTCTCTCAGCCTTTCCTCATAAGAGAGATGTTCCAGTCCCCTAATCATCTTAGTAGCCCTTCGCTCGACTTGCTCCAGTAGTGCCACATCCCTCTTGTACTGGGGAGCCCAGAACTGGACACAGCACTCCAGACGTGGCCTCAGCAGGGCTGAGTAGAGGGGCAGGATCACCTCCCTCGACCTGCTGGCAACACTCTTCCTCATGCAGCCCAGGATACCATTGGCCTTCTTGGCCACAAGGGCACATTGCTGCCTCATGCTTAACTTGGTGTCCACCAGCACTCCCAGGTCCTTCTCAGCAGAGCTGTTTTCCAGCAGGTCAACCCCCAACCTGTACTGGTGCATGGGGTTATTCCTCCCCAGGTGCAGGACCCTGCACTTGCCTTTGTTGAACTTCAGGAGGTTCCTCTCCGCCCACCTCTCCAGCCTGGCCAGGTCTCTCTGAATGGCAGCACAGCCCTCTGGCGTATCAGCTACTCCTCCCAGTGGAGGTTAATGCATCTGGTAGAGAAACTGTAGATTCCAATCTCCTAACAACAGCTCATAGGTAAAACTCCCTCTCTGACCATTCCTAGGACAATTATATCTAAAATCTAATTGTTGGTGTTCGCTTTAGTTCAAAATTGACCTGGATGAAGGGACAGAGTGCACCCTCAGCAAGTTTGCTGACGATACAAAACTGGGAGGAGTGGCTGATACGCCAGGGCTACAAAGATGATTAGGGGACTGGAGCATCTCTCTTATGAGGAAAGGCTGAGAGACCTGGGCCTGTTTAGCCTGGAGAAGAGAAGGCTGAGAGGAGATCTTATCAACGTGTACAAGTATCTGAAGGGAGGGTGTCGAGAGGATGGGACCAGACTCTTTTCAGTGGTGCCCAGTGACAGGACGCGAGGCAACGGGCACAAACTGAAACACAGACGCTTCCATCTGAAGATGAGGAAAAACTTTTTCACTGTGAGGGTGACAGAGCACTGGAAGAGGTTGCCCAGAGAGGTGGTGGAGTCTCCTTCTCTGGAGATATTCAAAACGCGCCTGGATGCAATCCTGTGCAATGTGCTCTAGGTGATCCTGCTTGAGCAGGGGGGTTGGACTAGATGATCTCCAGAGGTCCCTTCCAACCTCAGCGATTCTGTGATTCTGTGAAAATATAACTGGCTACATTCGGTGCAAGCAGCTTACTGTTCAGCAGAAATATGACTTGTTTTATTCATTGTATCTCATAAAATTCAATGCTAACTATACCTGTGTACATCAACGTAGGACAAAGTTTTGTTTTAAGATTTGACTTGTTTACAAGCAACCTTCAAATCTCCTTGTAGGAAAGAGAAGTTTGTTTCATTTGTGTTTACCAAAAACTCAATCTTTTACTGTAAATGAATATGCAGAGATGTATATTCAGTTTGTTTCAGCCTAATTTTTATTCAAGCGATGATCCATCTCAATGTGAGAGAACATTTGTTACATTTAAAATTTATTGCCATATTCTTTGTGGGAAACACAACCCTACGAAGAACAAAGCATTCTGAGTACCATGCCAGATATTTTTGCTTTTTTCCCACTTCTCTATTTAAAGGTATGATGTGAAAGTATGACGTTCTACCATGGCCATGCACTGCAGTCTCAGGATGGGTGGACAGACCTTGTCACCATTCTGGAAGGAGGGAGAGCTTCTGATCACCTGCGGGACAAGGAACCGCCTTTGCTCCCAAGTCTGTGCTCCCAAGTCTGCTTCTGAGAGGACTCTGGGGAGCAATCCTGGATATGCTGTGTTTCCAAAGATGGGACTGTCCAGCATACACAGTACTGTGGCCTCATGAACTAGCTAACAGAGCAACACCTGAGAAGTCATTCCTCTAAGAACTCTACATGACCTAAATCCTTTTGGTTAGGACCATTCAACTACCTCTCTTTGTGCCTTTGAGCATGATGTCTTTCTGGTCTGATACTTCCAGGTTTCTCAAATTCTGATTTCTCAGTCAGCGCTGACTTTGGCTGCTGTTTATTTGATCACGTCTTCTAGTCTGTTCCATTCAGCTTCAAGACCACCCCTGGCTCATGATTCTCTATCCAGACTTCTCTGTCTTGGCATTTAGCAGCTACCTGTGTTCACTGTTGGTATTTGATGGCACAAATGTACTTCTGCATTACCCCATGACAAATACTACTGTTGCGGACCCTTATGGGAGCTCATATGACTAAAGAAAAATCACATTGTCTTGTGGTTTGATAATGCTTACACATTGCTGGAGCTGTCTAACAAGCAGCATCTGCCTTCTCCACAGCAGACTGATGGTAGCTGTGTTCTCCAAAGAGGAGTATCGTCTATTACTTTCAGGTTCTTCAGCCTCTTTCAAACCACACATACCTGAAACCCAGGCAGTAGAGGGGGCAGGGGATAGAGTCACATATTAGGTAACTGAGGTTGCTAGTCACAGTGTAATTTAAATAGTCCTGCAAGCCCCGCTGCCAGCAGGTTCGTCTACTTGCTTCCCTATGTGGAGCAGGGTGCACAGACAAATGGCTGTTCTTAGTCAGGCAGTATTATGAAAATTAGTTCTGGAAGCAGATCCAATGTCATTGCTCACACTGATGGCAACACCTACAAAACAAATACTAAACATCTGCAGAAAGATTCTTCAGTTATTACCATGGAGGATTCCTCATACACAGCATCCACAATGCGATCTGATCTTTTACGTTACACGAACATGCGTATTTCTCCCCATACTTGAGGAAGGCTGTGCAAGGAGTCTTTCCAGTGAAGAAGGTCTGAAGTGTTTCAGACCAAAGGCCCATTTCGCTCAGCATCTTGCCTCTTACTGTGACCATTAAGGGATGCTTAGCGAGAAAGCATCAAAGACAATCATGGAGTAGTATCTCTCTGTGGTATCTCACCCCAGCTTCTGAAAACTCGCAGAACAAGGCTATTTAATCTCTTCTTGCATAGAAATTATTCAGTACTTCAGATCTCATTCCTATCACTCTTCTCTGTGCATTTTCTGGTTTTACTATATTCTTGCTTTGCAATGGAGAGGACGCACTGTACCTAATATCCCTGGACACACCAGTGTTTTATACAATGACATGCTAATGCTTTCTGTCTTGTTCTCTATCTCTGTCCCAATAACTCCTACTTTTCTACTTCTCTTTTTGATAATAGCTAAGTACTGAGCAGATGTTTCCAGAAATCTGTCCACAAAATCCTTTTTCTCACTAATACATGTTTAAAAAATAAGCAACAAACCCAGAAAAACAAAAACACTGGAAGTGTTAATTGAGTCTTATTATACATGTGTAGATCTTCTCTTAGTCCAAAGAATAAGAAAAGGAAAGCCTTGCACAGTACAGTTCATAAAACACAAGAGAGTTAAAATTATTTCTGGAATATTTTTCTGGCCATTCACTAAGGTTGGATGAAATCATTATATCCATCTACCCATCTCTAAGTCTTGAATATTTAAGCTGTCATTCTAGATGTTTTGTGTGCAATGTCTTCTGTGTGCTTCCTGCTCACCCTATGAACTTACTGAAGTGAAACAATCCAGTTAAGCAAGAAAGCCTCTTTTGTTCCCTGCATACGTATTATTATGGGTGTTGGTATTAATTTCATACTTATAACTTTCCATTACAGAAATACTTGCAACCTTTTCTCGAGAAATCCAACATTTCCACTGTTTGCAATAGATCTTCTTTGTAGAATGGATAATTGGACTGGGGAAGATGCTTTTGAAATAAGTTAATGTAGTTAGATTCAGATTTGACTGGCCATGAAGTACTGAAAAATGACCAGTAACTGGCTTTGAACAGCTTGATAATGTCAACAAGGTAAAAAAAAAAAAAGTAAATAATGTTTTTAATATTACCTCATTCCTTGAAGCCACAGCACTGGGAAAACAGGTAGCAGAGGTTCATTCTTGTAACTGCTGGTGACTTCAAGACATCCCCTGTTCCCCTCCTCCGCATTTTGGTGATGTCATGGGAGGCAGGGTGAGGGGCAGGCCCGAACCTCAGATGAAGATGACAGCTTTCATCAGGGTCCCCAGGCTCAGTTTGACCAAACAGTTTGCAAAATCATGCAGCTTCTGGAGGAACCCTGGTAAGCAAAAGACAAACACCTACAGCTGTGATGTTCTTTATCATATGTGTTTTTCTGGTCAACAAGGAGAAGGAGAAGTAACTGATCAACTCTGTAAACTACATGTATAAGGCCCCACATTCAATCTAAGTTAATAAGTTTAATATGGTCAGGGATACGAGAAGTCTTGCTGGGGTATACCACCTCTACCACGATGGACTTCAAACACAGAAAGATTGTTTTGATCATGGTCTTCTACTCCATGTTGAAGAACAAGCCAGGGGACCAACTCCTAATGTACTAACAGTCTACAATTGCTTGGCAATTGGATGTCCAAAACTCATCTACATGAAAATGGTGAGCCTCTGTGCCTCTTGGACTCAGCTTAGGTTGGCTCAGCAGCATGGACAGTTTAGATGAGTCCTGGACCAAAAACTTCTAGCACAATATAATTTCTTGGTCATCCCAGCAACAACCTGACATTTATCAAGTATCATGAAGAAGCTTCCCAAGAGCTCAGCCAGAGAAGGTGGTGACCATACATTCTGTGGCCTCATGTTCATTTTATGAGACCTTGAGACATTACTGTTCTGAATATTGGTTCTGGTTACAAGAGGACTCACTCTTTCCTTCATCAGCTCCAGAGGCATAAGAGAGTCTCCATGTTCCTTCAGGGAGCATATGGAGGCATAGAATAATGGGTATCAGGATATGTGGCTGAATGGGAATGACCCGTGACCTGACTTGCCCAGGACTTGGAGCTTACCTGCGTCTCCCAACATTCCCTGCAGGCAGTGGGAGCCTCGAGGTGGGCAGCCACATTCCTCTCCACACCTAAAATTCCTTGATCCAGCTTACTACTCCCCTGCTGCTCCTTCTTAACCTCTCTCCCATATCCAATGTGCAGTAACAGCAGGAGAACAAGCCCTGTACCTTCATGCTGAGTCAAGGAACCTGTGGGGTATGGTGAAAGCATAACTCCTTGGAGATCACAGCCCACTGACTGCTTTTGAAATGCTTTTCATGTTATCACCTTAGTGCTCAGGCTAGATCTGCATACCAAAGTGATAATGCAAATGTGAATGTGGCTATGGCTTGCATAAGAAATGGATCCAGAAGATGTTCACACATATGTATGCTTGCAATCCATAAAGCAATAGGACAGATGAGCCTTTGTACCCCAAGCATCGGTAGAGGAAGCTGTACAACATGGTGGTAATTACAGCAGACAACTAACAGGAAGGGAAAGACCGGCAAGTGATAGTCTAAGATAACCTGATGATATGCATGGTTGCCCAGCACCACTCCCTTTGACAAAATCACTTACATCTCAGGACCAAGCATGAATAAGAGCCCCAGCTGCTTCTGTTCTTGTGTATCCACTTTGATCCCAATATCAGAGCATTGTAGATCTGATTAGGAAGCAGCTCTTTGACCTAGAGCTGTAGCAGGTGACTACAATCAAAGTACAAGCTGCCCACTGACTCAAGCTGCCAAATGGACTTTGTTTCTAGGAAGGTGTGAGTGTGTTTCAGGAAACTGTACAATACCCTCGCAGCTGAAATTACAGAGCATATATTATCTGCTGAGATTCACCTATAGGCTTTGATATTGAATAATGTGATTCTTAAAGCTCTTTTCTTACAACTGAGTGTCCTCATAAGCAGGAGCCCTGTCATGAAGACCTGAATAGCAGGTTGCATTCAGCCCCATTAAAAGAAGAGAGTTACCTAAGCTATGGGGTCTCCTCTATTTGCCAACAGCCTGTTTCTCAGTCCTTTCCCTTCTTCCATCTGATTGACACTGTGCAGAAATCACGTTCAGAGTCTTTGACAAACCATAGGGTGTGCCAGTCCACAAGTCTCACTGACGAAATGGCAGGATTCATCCCTGGGGATGGGGATCCCAAACTCCTGCCGAGCCAATGATTCTCTGGGCTGCGGTAGCAGCCCCTCACGGTTCTTGGGAAACATTCATTCATGGTCATGGAGCATCTGCAGTGCTTTGTCAGTGTCTCTTGGCCTTCCTCCTTATCAAGAGCAGGAGGAGGCCGGTGGCAGCCAGGGTTGGAGCAGGGGATGAAGCAAAGTGGCTGCAGGGCCTGTCTTCACCACAGAGGAGGACTTTTTCTTCCCTGGCTCTTCTTGGCAGCCAGGGGGCACAAGGAGTTGTTTTCCTTCAAGCAGCATCATTATTTATTCCTACCTTTGCCCAGCCATTGCATGAGGTTGGGATTAACAGTGCTGGGGGGACCCAGAGCATCAAAAATGGGAGAAAAGGGAAGCAATTATGGTTGGAATCACACTCTCCTAATCTTCTCCTTACCCCATTATCTCCACAAATAGGTCATTCTGGGCAGAAGACTCACACATTATCTGTTGCCTGAACACTTACTGTTCAGACTTTTCTATTGATAAATTTCTGTGATCAGATAAAATAGAGTTTTCAGTGTTATTACTTAACTTTTTCTTTCCAGAAAAGCTGAGCAATTGAAGTTAGGGCAAACCAAATTTTATAATTGCCTTTTCAAATGAAATTCCAAACATTTCTTGGTATTATAATATAACATTTTGTACGAGAACATTGAGGGATTTTTTCCTTGTAGGACTCAGCCCCATGCAATTCACAAGATGGGGCTCTGTTGAAGAAATGGCAAATGTATGCTCAAAGAAAGCTGGGCTGATGCACAAAGGAGGATTGTAAGGTTCAGAAATAGTAAGAAAAAGAAATGAAATAATTTGGATATACTCCTAGTCCACTTTACTACTTAATGCACCCAGCTGTTAATTGAAATTTACTGTTCATCACTTGCAGGGTCTCTTAATACACATCTTTCATTATGCAGATAACTTAGCTGTGCGTGCATGCCCAAGAAAGCTTCCTTTGTTAAAATGCTGACATTATTTTCTTCCTTTACAACTGTGTTATTATTTCATTATGAAGATATTCTCAGTTTTATAAAACACCAGCCACTCTTGCTTGCTGCCTGGATGCTTTGTCAATTGAAAAAAAATAAATAAAACAAAAAAATGTATATACTTAGGTTCTCTCTTCTGTTAGAGAGCAGCTCATAATCAAATGCTATGTATGTCTCTCTTGATACCTCCATCCATCTCTTTCAAAGTCTAGCCAAAGGAAACCCAGTCTTTTGCTCAACAAATAAAATTGTTTTGGACTAGGAGAGCTTTTCAGAGCATGTTATTTCACTTAGAAAGTATCTCATTATGACCTCCCTCTGTAGTATATAAAGGGGAAGCAAGCAACAATAACTCTGGCAAAGTATATAGGAGAAAGAAAAAGCCTATCAGATTAGGTTCAAGCCACAAGTTAGCTGACTGGGGTTTGAGCTAACATATTTAGCTTTGCAAGTAAACAGAAGAGGAGCACTCATAAGTCATGGAAAGCTGAAAAATGATATACCACATTTTAGTGTTCTTTTTCTGATTCTAAGGTCAAGTTTCTGCACATCTCACTGTCATTACATTCACCCCGAATATAAAAGTGAACGGATCAGAATATGAGCTGGCCCAAGAGACCTGTTTTTTCTTGAGGCCTCCAGAGCATCCTAAACCACAATGCAGAGGTTCCATAGTCCAGGTTTGGGCACTGGGAAGTATGAGACCATGTGAGAATCTCAACCTTAACTTTCAAAAAGTTCATTTCTCTCTCTCATATGGTGGAGAATTAATTCAAAATGTATTCTCAGTTCACCATAAAGTTTCCAAAACCGCAGTTCTTCTTTTGTCCAGCCCCTTACCTTTTAAGCTGAACTTATTATTTCTGAGCCAACTAACTCACTTATTTTTTGGATTTCTGTTTCTAACATCACAACGGACAGGTTAAGGGTTGGCAATGAGACTCTGGGAGTTGCCTAGAAACCTTCCCAAAACAGAAGCAGCAGTAGCAGGAGGACCCAAAGCATTTCCCTGAAAACAGGCAAGATGGTGGAGGGCAAATATATGATTTGTCCTTTTCTCTTTCTGTACCAGACTGTCCCTAGAAGTGAGATCACACACAGTTTTGTCCTTGTAACCCAGTGCACCTTCTCAGATGTCTAGAATAGACTCTGCTACAATACTCAGGGGGATGACCCACAGTGTCACCAATTGCAAATGCTCTTAGAGCTCTGAAAAAATAAAAAATAAAACCCCTAAAATTTCAATTATATGCCTGCAATTCAATACAAGGTAAACAACTCTGTTTAATAAAAACACAGAAAATTCAGATTTTCTCTTAAGGAAATGAGACTCTTAAAAATTATTTAATTTCCATTTTGTTTTGAATGCCATTATTTCCATTTATTTGACTGGTGAAATTTTATTGTCAGAATTGGACTATCTTTGCCAGACTTTTCACTTAAATGCAATTTTGGACCAAAAACGTGTTGAAAGATTTCAGCCATCTCTAGTTATTTATTTTTAAATCTGTGATGGTGCCTAATGGATCTAATTACACTGTGCTAGGCATTGTGCATACTCATAATAAATAAATAAATAACAATCCCTTTCCTATGTCTGCTCTCCATTTCCTTCTGTGCCACCCCCCATGCCTCTGACTAACACCCACCAGGACTGTCAAGCACTCTCAGCCAGTGAGGTGGGTGATGAGAGAAGCAAAATATCCAAGCTTCTCCTTACCATTCAGCTTCAAACAAGCAAAGAGATTTGCTGGAAATCTTGAAAGGACAGAAGAAAAATACAGCTAGTGGAAACTTGGCAGCAAAAATCTCTAAATTTGTTTCTGAAGTAAAGAATGACTCCATAAACCATAATATGCATGAAGCCAATCCAGCTCTTTGGAACAGAAGGGAAAAACCCATTCAGGCTTGACCTGGCCACACAGGGAGAAAGAATTGCTAAGAAAACCACACCATAATGATAATATTTATCACTGAGGACTGGGCCCAGAGGACTTAACATCAAGCTGAAATTAAGGCTTCAAAACTCACCAGTCATTGTGGATGGTAAACACCAACCCATGCCAAAATCAGATGATAATCTGTCAAACTGTTTAAGGTATGGCTAGGTTTTAGGACAACGTTGGAAAGCTGTCCACTGCTGGAGAGCCCAACAGGTCCCAGAGCCTTTGTCCTTTGTTGACAATATCTTCTGGATTTTGATCTTTCCAAGTCAGAAGAGGACATTCCCAGAAGAAGGGATGTCCAGGTCAAGGATACAAATAAAACTGCTGGACAAGGAAACCAGAAGAATTTATCCACAGAGAGGTGTTACCCAAAGGAGATAGTAGCCCTCAGCTACTTTAAAGACAACATTTAGACCACCAACAAAAGAGACTGTATCTGGGTAAAAAAAATTAGGACACAGAAATGGGGGAAGACTGAGGTGGCCATAGTGTTAATTAATTACATATTGTTTTATTAGTATTCTTTATATACTTTTATTCAGTGACATTAGACAAAGCAGCATGTTCTAGCCTTCTAGCCTCATGAATAAACAGAAGATTTTTGATCAACTGAGCAATCTCTTTATATGGTACAGCAGAGTGAAGGAAAATTGTTCCAACTGAAGGAAATGGCAGAATCAGGGAAATTTTACGTGAACTTCAGGAGCTCTCTGAGTCCTGAGAGGCCTCTCAGAGGTTAAAACAAATTGCCTCAGCATACAATATGCACTTTATTAAATTCAGATGACTGGAGGGAGAAAATCTGCTTTTTGATACCTGCATTCACCCAAAGAAATGTTTTAGAAAAAGGACAACAGCAAATTTTAAAGGAACCAAAGTAAAACCTGCCATCCTATATATGTAAACCCCTCAGGGGCCTGCCAAAAATATGATGCTTTTTCCCTTGCATTTGCCTACTTGGAAGTAAATTCCCTAAGCATAGCTTGAAAATGTGAAATGGTTAAGAACTCCATTATCATTCATGCTTCAGCAACTTCATCATGTACACAGGCCCAGTCTTACACAGGCTAAAAGAGCAATCCTGATCCATGCTGCATGCCATCTATAACGTAGCCTTGCTGAAATACCCATACCACTAACATCTGTCTTGTGCAATGTTAAAAAGAAAAAAAAAGTAGAGATTCCGATAGATAAAATGCACATGAGGATGACAAAAAAAAGGAAAATACGAAAACCTATGACAGTCAAATTTTATTAATGGCTCAACCATATGCATTCAGGGCATAATTAACTATTCACAGGTGAAATTAGCAGATAGGAGTGTCTGTCGTGAGCAAATTGAATAGACCCTGATTATATCAATAGTTTTCAACCAGTGTCCCCTGGTTATCAAACTATCAAATAAATTTGTCCACTCTCTCCCTTTCTGGGAGGAGGGGGTTAGGAGGGAGGGAGAACTTTAATTATCCAGCCACGGTATATGGCAGGTCATTAATAAACCCTAGTTATCTGGCTGCAGGTTTTGTAGTTTTACTGTTATCTATCTTTTATCTAAATAAACATTTGGGAAATGTCCTTAAAATTACTCAAGATACTTTGCCCCTTCTCCAATAGATATTTGAAAATGAAACTTTGCTGGATTTTACTATACAATAGATGGTGTCACCTCAAAGATTACCAACTTCTTCCTCCTACCACTATAATGGAATTATAGAGTTTGGCTGCACATACATTGATGGATCTAACCAACCTGCAAATGCAGATAAGGGTAAAATCACTTGATGGGTTAGTTCTCCTTAATGTATATTTACTCAGCCTTTATGTAATGTATGCATTTTGTACTTTCATGCCACATATATCAATGACAAATGTAAGAATTGAAAAGCCAGTAATAACATAAAAGAACACTATGGTGCAATTGCCAGAGACACTATCTTTTCATTTGAATAAAGAATAGTAGGAAATTAACATTTTTTAGGTCCTCATCTTGATTCTGTTCCAAGTAAATCCAATTTCTAAACTCCCATTGACTTCTTCTACAATACAACAGTGGTTTCCAGTAATAAAAGCCTTACATCTCATTTACATTGTACTTTTTAACATACAATATATTTGTTTATCACATAAAGAAATACGAATGTCTACAATGTATACATTTATATAAAGCTAAATATGTAAATGGCTCATTTAAAATATTTCTTTTGAGGATAAAAAAAATTATAAATACGCTTTCCCATCTGACTATTTTCAATATTTTCTCTTCTGTCTACAGAATATAATATAGATTTTATGATTTTTTAATTACCTATTTTCTTTTTTTATTGACCTTCAGAAATGTGAAAATCATAGCATTTGATCAATTAAGAAAGCTCTGGTTAGCCAATAATTGAAGAGGAAATAGAAATTCCAATATGTTGTTTCATACAATTTTTCATAATTCTGGGAATATTTTTCTGCAACTTTTAGATTCCAAAGTGAAGAAAAGGCACATACATAGAACAGCAGGTTGGTGAAAAGCAACTTTATTTCCACTTTCAAAAACTCTAAGCCTCAAACACTTAACTTATATTGCAGGTTTCACTGGTGTAATTAATAATTCTGATGAATAGTCTGCATGTGACCAGGAGCAAACTGATGCAGGACACATAGGTAAGAAATGAAAGGAAAGCTGATGCAGAAAAGTCCTTTCAGAGGTCAGTAGGAATTACCAAAAACCCACTAAGTTAATGCACTATTAGACAGACGAGAAAAAAAGATAGTGGGACCTTTCTATATTCTAACATACATTTGCAACACTACAATTCCTTTCAATTCCATATGACTACTCTTGATTTAAAGAGTAAAGCATGGATGAATGAGTGAAGACTCTCCTTGGCCTGCGGTAGCAGGTGTCGCATGGAGACCAGATGATCTTAGCAGGAGCCAAAGAGGTGGTCTTCTTGGGGAGTCACACTCCATTTTTGAAGCAGAATGCAGAAGAGGGTTTATATATGTTTTCCAGCTGGTATGTGATGATTCATATTTAACATCTAAACTCCAGGCGAGTTTAAGTAGTAAATATGCTATGTGAGAGGGTGTAGAGCAAATTCATGTAGTTTCATTCAAGTCAGAGGAATGGTCAACTTGTTGAAGACTTAACACTATGGGATTCTTTTTTATCTAAACAGTATAGACATATAGAAATTTGAAAAAGTATGTGATGATCACAAAAGAGAGAAAAGAAGAAAAACATCCTACAGTAAGGTAATAAGTAATGCATTATTTTCAATTTTTAAGGACTAAAATTTCTTGTCAGATTTAATTATATTATAATTCTAGTTGTTTGAGGAAAGTTATTCATATCCCCTTACATTTTCAAAAGCAATTAATCTGAACCACAGCTTTAAGTAGTGATTATATCAAGGGATTCATTCTCTTATCAGTTTTACTGATTATATCTTGGTATTATTTTTATATTTTCTGTATTTATTGTACATTATAAGCAAAGCTTTTCTTCTTTTACAATTATAGTTGCTCTATTTTCCTTACATTGGGCTTTGTTGGTGATATAATTAAAAAGTGGTGCTTTGCGCAGGCAGTATTGCACATGGTGAAAAATGGTAGCTATTTCCACACTTCACAGATCCAGCTGCTATGAGCATTAAAAATTACTTAAAACACAAATTTATCGCATCGTGATTACAATGGATTGTGTTGTTATATATTAATTAAATTGTAAATTGCTGTTTTAAATTAAAATACAGCTTATTAGGAATGGCAAGAGAATAATAAGGGATTCATGTAATTGCCAAAATAAAATAAAAAATCTGAAGAGAGATAGGAAAAAAGTATGTTCCAGACAACTACCTCAGGTGAAAAATTGTCCTGGAGCTGTTGATGGACTGTATGTTTCAGTTTCTTCAGTGAATAATAGCGTTTAGCCTCAGAACTCAATGAACTTTTTGTAGCAAAATAATAATGATAATAACAATCCTGAAAATGAACTATCTGCAGATAAAAGACCATTTTAAAGAATATGTTATTTTCCCATACTATACAGTGAAAGGCTATACAGCAAAGCTGAGTTCCATCTCTATATGAAAATAGCACCAGGGCCTGGCACTTAAAGTTATGTAGGCAGTAGGGAAGATTATAGGAAAGTGGGGAAAAAAAACAGGACATGCAAAAGAGTACGCTTCCAGAATGACATATCCTCTGCAAATGATGTCATATACACTCTGTATACATGGAAAAAAAGACACAACATAAATCAATAAAATTCAGGAACAGCATCAATTAACAATGTTTCCTTTTGTCAGGAAGTGTAAAAATGGGCAACTAGATTAAGACCAAATATGAGCATATTTCTATACGACTCTAAGAAAAATGAGGGAGGCAAACCAAGATTGCCAGATATTAAATAACCTAATGGAAGAAATATTGGTAGGGTTGGGTACAGATCAAGCTGTGCTGGTGAAAGAGTGGCTTTCTAGGCTTAAAGTGTAGAGTTGAATAAGGCAAAGATATTAAATATATGAATTAAAATCACATACTCTGCAAGGTTTTGAATTCCATGCCTGTCTAGAGAACATATAATATTGGTGTTGTACTACAGACAACCCACCAGGATGTTCATTGAATGTGATGTGTTATGGAAGATTAAGGAGGCATCAAAGAGAAAAAGCCCAGAACTAATGTGTGAGTTCACTTAACCCTCTATAAACTGGGTAGATTTTACACAGTGGCATGATGTGCAACCAGGAATGACTTGTTCCTGGAGCAGTTAGTAAGAGAACACACAAGAGGAAAAAAGGCCACGGTGTAATAGTAAGCATAGTATATTCATGTTCAGCATCCTATAGGAATGGACAAGCCCCAAAATTCCAGTACATAAAAATGAAGAGGCTTTTTAAAAGGAATTTAAAACAAGCATCTAAAAAAATAAAGGCTTGCAAAGAGGCATGAATATTGTTCTGAAGACCTCATATTAGAATTCTGGAGTCAAGGGAAGCACTTATGGAAAAATATCCACAACTTTAAAAGCACTAACAGCTGCTGGCACTAAAAGCTAGCGAGGATAGAGAGGTTAAAATGGCATCCTTCCAAAAGAGGTCATATCCTAATGAAGAAAGGGGAAAAGACATAAACTCAGGCAAATAAAATGTAAAACTGTAATAAGGGAGGCCATAAATCATTTTGTGGAACAGTGTGCTAGAGACATAAAAAACTACTGATACTATTTATTTTTCAAATTCAACAGAAGCAAGAAGCCTGTCAGAAAGCCTGAAAGTACTCAGAAGAAGGTAAAAAAAAAAGCACTTAAGAACGATATGGCATGGCAGAAAACTAACTGAATTTGTTGTTGTGTTCACCAGAGAAGCAGTTAACAAGATCCCTACACTGAAATAAGTTTTCTTAGGAAAAAGTTGGAAAAAATTGTCTCAAATCTGAACTTTCAATAGAACAGCATTTAGAAAATCAGATTCTATTGCATACTGCACGTGCAATAGAAATCAGCAAAATTAATCATGACAAGATGCAGGTCCTGAATGATATTCTCTGGCAATTGTTCTAGCCCCAAGTCAAATGAGGAAAATGTGCACAGATTTTGTCTCTTAAAACAAAAAGAGAAATGCACCGGTTTTCTCACTGACAAAATACTTTGCCTGTCCAGCCTAATCATACTGGCAGCAGTCTACTTCAGTCCTCCTCCCTTTCATTGGACTGGACGTTTGGCCTAGGAAGTCATGCTACTTCAACTGTTTCTCTAGCTAAAGCACACATTAGCCACTGTAACAGGGTCATCCATAGCCCTTCAGTGGTCAGACTTTTGCCATATGATCCGAGGCCTGAGGCCTCAAGGGGAAGGAGAGTAGAGCCTGGGTACAGGTGTCACTGATGTGGCTCTCCACATCAAACGCATTTGCAAAGACAAAAGCAGCAAGCTATAACCCCACTGGTGGCTGCAAACACACAGTACAGCACACTGTTGTCCTTCCAAGAGCCTGAATCCCAAAACTGAAGTAGTGATTGGATGTTTGTACATGAGGATACCCAAGCTAGATTCTGTGTTCCAAAGGGATTGTTTGGAGAAGAGCTGAGAAGAGACACAGAAGAAAGGTTTTAGATATATGCATACCTATATATATACACAGTTATGCATATATATGGAAGTAGTAAAAGAGCCAGAGTAAAAGAGTGAGCTACATATGATAGAAAGGATCTAGTACTAGGCTTGTGACCTGTGCAGCTCTGTCACAACTTACAAATTTGTTTTGCCTGAAGGAGAAAGGACAAGCAGGATGAGAAGAGTTGTTTATGTCAGCTGTATGAGACATGCTGGACTCTGACTCTGCATATTGAGCAGTGAGTGGATGGCTCTTAATCACAGAAAAGCACTCCTCAGCTCCAGTGTGGGATATTGCTCTTTATTGTTGGAGGGATTTCATAAGACTTAATTAATGAGGTAGCCCTTACTTTGCAATGAGATCTTTTCCCCTTGAAGTGGTTGCTCACAGAGCTGAGAGGTTATGTCTCCATTGAATTAACCATGCTGTAATCTCAGTCAGTCACCTGCCAGCAGGCAGCTTTTGGAAGGTCCAATTAAAGTCATTCAAATGGTGAAAGACCTTGTTCTCCAGTCCAATTTAAACATTGCTCAAGGTTCTGGTAGGAGTCCGATGTGAGCCCTTGAAAACTTGCTCCTGGTGATATCTTTCCATGAAGATGGCTTTTTGAGTGGACAATACCTGTTAGCACAGGAGGGAAAATCTTTCCTATTGGGCCTTCTCACTGTCTCAGACCAAATTTTTGCCAGAGCTGCTCCTGAGTTTCATCTGTGGCAGATGATTAATGCCCTCATGTGTTTCATAGCTAGACCTGAAGGGTCACACACTGCATTTGCAAAGAATTCTCTCTTTCCACTGACTCAAGAAACTTCCATTCATACAATATCCCCTGTCTTTTTCATGGTTATCTGAAACCTCCTAGAGCCCCACAATCTCTACTTAGGGCGAGTCTAGCTGGATGATTATGTCAGAATATGCAGAAACTCCTAATAGCACAGGCTCATTCAGAGATCAGCCTACCTCAGGGGGAACACTAAGAACAGCTCAACACCAGATGTCTCTAAGGAGGTACTTGCAAAACTAGCCATTCATATATTACTATTACTTGAAAAACTAGGCATTCAAGCAGTAAACTATCACAAAGGTCTCTAGGTTTGATGCAGTGTTCAGTCAAGCAGGTTGCTGTTCACTTGAAGACTTTAAGAGCCAGTTACAGATAAAGGAGGGACTGCCTGGATTCCCTATAGTGTGGCTATGCATCTAGTGGAAAAAAAAAGAAAGAAAAAAAAATCAAAATCAAAAAGTAAAAGCAGATATTTGAAAGAAACTGATACTATCTGAGATGTGGTTGTCCTTATGGGTATTCATCAGCTGCTTTCCTTCCCCCTGCCTCAGAGTCCTTGTATATTAATGAAAGTTGACAGAAAACTGAGAAACGTATGCTATGCACTGTCCTATAGACTTCTGAGTGCACTGTGAGGGCACATGCACACTTCTTAAACCTGCAAAGGCAAAGCAGTCTTTAAGTTCATGTCTTTGTGACACATGCACAGGTGTGTCTCTATGCATGTTCCTGAGGAACCTCAGCTGATGGTAAGTAACCTCTTTTCCTGAAAACAGTACATATTACTATATAGTTTTAGAACTAAATGTCAAAGAAAAAATAGTTCTAAATACTGTCTTTTTGAGATGAGGGTTTAGCATTTCATGTAAACCCTACTTTTTCCAGTCATCTCATGAAATGCCTGAATTTTTTAATCATTCCCCAAAACAGCTGGTTTCATAATATAACTGATATACCACAAACAGCACTGCTAAGATGCAAGCCTTTAAGAGGAGCCAGAATGGATGCATCCAAGTGGAGCCAGAAAAGGTGTACAGTGGATGATATATGGAAAGCCATATCAGGCTGAGTTGTCACAAAGAAGAAAGAGAGATCCTTGTGCTGCAAACTTACAAATCTGTGGACAGATCAATAAAGAAAAAGGAGAAACATGGAGGGATCCTAACAGGAAAGTGTAGTAATCAGACCAACAGGAAAAGAAATAGATTCATTTTTATAGTCTATGTATGAGTTTCTCCAAGCACAGGAAGGATTTGAACCACAGTCCCTTAAATTTTGGGTGCTTTAAGAAATCTAAAATGTAAATCTGAAGAAGGAGAACAGCCCCTTCCTGACAGTGCAAGGTGAAAGCCCAGATACTGCCTGATTTGGCACCTACTGTTGCAGAAGGGAGATGAATGGAAGGGACCTTGACATGTTGACCAAGGGACGCTGGCCATGCAATTCTATATTCAACTGTATTTCACATTCTGCTATATTTGAAGGGCGTTCTCCAAATAGCATGAATTTGTATGATAAAGTTGGGGAAATTGTGGTAATGACAGTAATGCATGAATAGCACAGGCAAGAAAACAATGCCTGGACTTACCTCTGATGAGCAGTTACCATGATTTCATGCAGCGGTTCACCCCCTGGGAGGCAGAACTGCTACACAAAATGAGAGGCACTAACTCAGATGAGGATGTTTCTTCTCCTGTAACAAGATCTGAATGAAGATATTAAACACTGTGGTGTTCCTGTTAGGAGCTGAGCATGCTGACGAGCGGAAAGGTATTGAAGTGTGGCAGTAGGACTGTCCAGCCAAAATAGCAAGTAGGGCCAGCTAACATACAGAAGTGACTAGCAAGAGACACAGGACTCACTATATGTTGTCAGCTGCAGCTCCAGTAAGCATTTTTCTCCAGCAGCTTAAACTAGGGTGGGGGTAAGAGATATGGCATTTCATTTAACACAAAATAGATTGTAAGTTAATGTGTTCATAGGAGGTGGTAGACATAGCAATTCTTTCTTTCTTCTCCTTTCCCCTTTCTATTTCTTCACTAAAGAAGAATTTTACTATTTATGTAGTTCAGGAAATAGATTGTTTCATTGTTTTTCTGCTATCTTATTTCCCAACCCTCTAAGCTTTTCCTCCTTCCTTTCCATAAATGTTGTTTCACTAAACCTACTTGTTTGAGTCATCTTGTATTATACTTTTTCACATGAAAAACTGGAAAGAAAATAGTAAAAGATCTAGTTGTTTATAATAGCATATTAAAGTATTATGTAACATTAGCTACATATTTCTGTTACACTCATTATAATAGAGTACATATTAGAAATTTTATTAAAGGATGAGAATATCAACAATTCTGGTCAAGGAAGAATTTAGAAAAGAGGTTGAAGATGTAATAAAGTTCAGTGGAACTACAGCTTTATACATCCAAGGAGGCATTTGTGTTCATGTAGATTTTTTTTTAACATCTGTCTCCTAATTTTTTAAAAGTTTAGTCATGTTTGTTTAGCCAGCCTTTCCCCAATTAATTAGTATAAACAGCAAGTCAGTCCATTTCTCTTCATTATTTTTATTCTAGTTCTTTAGTAACCATGTGTTTTTGCAACCAGGATCATGGAATATACTTATAAAATGCTACTACAGAAATTCTAAATAGGTGAATGTTTTAAGTTTCCAGATTTTTTCACCAGAATACATGTCTAACACTATAATCACAGGAATGTACAGAATAATGGCTCTGAAGTAGAGTTTTAGAATAGAGCTTCTTTTAAGGAAAACATTTGTATTATCAAAATTTAGCTTCATAATTTTAGGGGACTTATATCTGGTTGTAGTACTCAAAACCAGGATGACTATGTCACAGTAATATGAGATGATCAGGGAAAAAAAAGGTAAAATTGACGAAACAAAATACTGTCAGTAGAGATTGAAATATTAATGCTTTGTGTAAGGCCCTTGTGAGACCTTAAACAAATTACTATATACAGTTCTGACCACTCATCACAAAAAAAAGATTAAATAGGAATAGGTGCAGACAAGGTTGAGAAAGATGGCTAAGGAAAAAGACAGACTAGAGTACAAGAGGAAATATAAAAGAAGTTGCCTTGTTTAGCCTAGAAAAATGAAACATAAGAGGAGCTGTGATTGCGTTGTATAAATTCAGCGGGTGGCTATAAGCCACAGAAGGAAATGAGCTATTTAAGGAAAAGATATTAGTGAAAGAACAAATTAGTATAAACCAGTCATGAATAAAATTAGACTGGAAATTAGAAAAAGATTTCTAACTACCAGAGAAGCAGGGTTCTGGAACAGCCCTCTAATAGGAGCTGTAGAGGGCAAAACACCTATATAATGTTAAAACAGTGTTTAAAATATGTGTTAATAAGGGTCTCTGGTGTAGTCATCTAAAATATAGAGGGCTCTCCCAGTAACCTCTCAGCTTTCTACCAGGTTTTCATCCTATGTGGCTAAATTATTTGCTGAAAGGTCAAAGAGGAAGTCTATATAAATCTTGGTTCTCCTAGATCAAAAGTCAATATTGCTAACTTGTGATTTTCCTTTATATCCCATTGTTGTTTTAATTTTAAAGAGTCATCCTATGGAGGTTGTGAATATAGAATAAATGTTCCTCTCTCAGAAAGAAAAAAGAAAAGGAGCATGTTTCTAGCCTTCTTGGCTGCAGAAATGAGTTAAAAATGAGTTAAGTGTATCTTAAATGCTTAATAAAGCAGGGGGCAAATATGACACCTAATATTTTTAGCTGACCTAACAATTTGGGGCTACAGATAACTTCCTGTCACTCTCAGTCAATTTCAGCCTCCTTCCCTGAATGATTACTACTCAGTCAAGTGTCACTGGAAGCCAGCCTTCTTGGCTGCACTGAACAAGTCAGCGACATTTCTGGTTGGTTTGCTGGTGTTGGCCAGCTTTCAGCCAGTTTCCTATGCTCCAGTTGGTAATGCAGTCAAAACCAGTGGTGTCATGGTCACCTTTGGTCACCTGCCTTAGCCAGATGGCTTCTTGACAGCATATCTGGCAATAGGTGGTTCTCACAAAGGAGGTGTTCCCACAGTACTTCATCCATGTGAAACTATTTGGTGCAGTTGTGGTGGGAGAAGCAGCAGATATTTTGACAATGATCTGGATGATCTCTAGGGTTAGGATGTCACAGCCTAGCGTAACATCTTGAAAGGATTTGCCTCTTACAGGCAACTGCCAGAGTTTCTTCCTGCATTGGGGCATTCCTGTTCCCTGTGCACGTGTTTGTAATGCAGGGTACAGGGTAACTATATGTTCATGTCATTGTCCTGGTTCTTAGCTAGTAGCTGCAAAGTGTTCATTATCTAGAGATTCAGCCTACACAAAGATACACCAGTTAAGAAATGAGACAATTTTTGACAGAAAATAGGTTGGAAGTAGGCTGAAAGGTTTTTTTTGATCTTGTCAAATAATTCATGCAGCTGTATCAGCCATTCAGGGTACAAATCTGAAGAAGAAAAAAAATTAACCATATTCAGGCAAAGCTAAACTCAGAGCTGTTGATCAGCTTGGACATCCTACAGAATTGCTTATGCCATGTTCATAGCAAAGCGAATGATAGCATTCATAGCCTAATAAAAGGATTCTGTGTTTTGCCAGTGCTGTTTCTTCACGAGTTCCCCAACCTTTTCTTCAGTTCTTTGAACAGGCAGTCACTATGTGTTTAAAAAAAACATGACAAGGTACCTGAATACCACTAAAGTAACAGTGCCCCTTTCCAAGGCTTCCAACAGCTAGCTCACCCTTTGCTAAAAGATCTTAGATCTATCTTCCAAACAAATTAAAGAAATGTGATGAGAGAACACAACCCCAGGGATAGTGGCATCCCTCAAAACACCACATTTGTGTTGAGTTTGCTGCAGGTTTTATTATCTTGCATTGGCCAAATGTACACCCGACCACTTCTGTGGATAGTACTCACATTTCAAGATGTCAACAAAGATGCACAGGTCTTCAAATGCAATGCAAAGATAAAAGTGGAATCACAGTCACTGGAAAGCTCAACTAGCTTCTGAATAATCCTCATCAGGCAAGGTACAGGAGTTTTGTTTCAACAGTTTTCATCAAAGAAAACAGAACACAGAAAGGATCTTTGAATGCAAAGAGTCAGACGGCTTTTTAATCTTGATCATGTAGATTGTGAACAGTCATTCTCTTCTTGTCAGTCTGAGAAAATATGCATTTTTCATAGTGTTTCAGGACATAAAATATTTAACAAATTTGAGAAATTTTAGTATAAAATATAACAATTTTATTATTTCATTTCCTTAGTGCTCTGGTTTAAAGAGAGTGTAATATCCTCCCTCAAGTATAGAAAAGTGTCAGTATGTTCATCTCCCAGTCTGCTCAGGCAGCAAGCCTGAAAAGAAAAGGTTCAAATACTGGTTGAGTTTTTTATACCTGCATACCTTTCCAGGTCAAGTAGGAATTATTCTAGTTGTTCTCAAAGCTTTACCACAATGCCATGCTGTCATTCCTTTAAAAATATGTCAATAAAATGTGTCTGCACAGCTCTGTGAAAGTAGCATTCATTCACCTCTGAGCCACAGGGAGAAAATGGGGAAAAAATGTCTTTCTTGGAAAAAGAATGGAAAAAAATAGAAATAACAAATTTTTTAACAATATATGTTATTGGGAGAAATACAAAAAGTGAAGGTTTTCTCACTCCTAAGCAGGAAAAAGTCTGACAGATCCTATATTTGCTATTAATACTCAAGAACCCATTAAAGGTCTAGCAGCACCTCTGGTGACCCAAGACAGCCTGCATGGATTTTAGCTTAGTTTCCTGCAGAAATGAGGCTTCTGTAATCACCCTGTCCATCTATTTGTCCCTCATATCATAAAGCAAAGTCCTCCCTAATTAACTTCTATCCCACTGGCCCATTTCAGCCAAAAGTAACACTTGTGAAAGTGGATGATAGGCAGCACGCCTCACTGCATACAGCTCTTTTCTCCTTCCCCAACGTCCATCCCCATCACTGTTAAAAATCACAGTATAGATGTACCATCTGTTTAAAAGATGCTCCCACCCCCAAATAGAGTAGATGAAAAGTACAATAAATGAGCTATTGGTACTGAACTGATATCCTTCAAAAACTGAAACTTATGTTCAAGCAATCAAAATTAAAAAGTAGCTCAATGCTGGTGAGCAAAATATGAAATCATAATAATGCAGGCCATAAAATATTGAGGCATAACATTAGTAGTGATTAGAATTAATTAAGAATTAAATTAATAACAATAGATATAAATAAATGAAATTATTGAGATTTAAAAACATTTTCAAACTCATCCATAGCAGGGAGCTTACCAGAGAATCTGCAGGCCCTATAGGCAATGAACATTTAATAAGAGCATTCATAAGATGAGTGAGATCATAGCAGGAAAAAACAACACAAAAAACTCTTTGTTTCAGTGTTCACTGCAGAAAAACTTGAAGAAAGGTCACAGCGTGAAACTTTTCTTTCCAGGGAATAAGCAAGAGGAGCTGTCTTAAACTGAAGAGACAACAGGAAAAATTTTATGCAAAGCAATAAAATTACGAGTAACAACTTGTTAGCTATAGACGGTACCACTGAAGAGTTCTAAGAAAATTTAAAAATAAAATTGCCAAACGGTAATTCCAATATGATAAACTGTTTTTAAATTGGCCTCAGTATCAGGGAAATGAAAGCTGACAAATGTGGTATCAGCTTTTAAAAAGGATCCCAGGATGATACAAGAAACTATAGGCTGCTATCTGCACAAGGAAAATTGCTACAAATTATAAATAACGAATAGAATTAGAAAGCACAGGGAGAAGTGCAGTGTAATGCAAAGGAACACAGGCTTTGCAAAGAGCAGCCGTGGATCATGCATTTGGTAGAGTCCTTTGGTCCCATGGTCAAGGACAATGTGATTAGGGCTCTCCTGAGTGACAAGGACAATAAGATCTCCAAAAAGCTTTTGACAATGTCCTCCACCAAAGACTCTTAGGGAAATTAAGAGACTTCATGGCCTGGACAATTAGGAGAGCCAGCTCAAGGTTTCTCAGCAGCTTGGACAGCTTTGAATTTTGCAAGCTCAAGTTACTGTCTGGCCATGATGACATTTTGCTCCATGTACTGAGCAGAGCCCTTGGCTCTCCCCAAGAGCAGCTCTGATGATGGCATGTCATGAGTCAAACTGGGTGCAATTAGTACGTTAGCACTTTCAGCTCTTGGATAATTATCTAATGAGAGTAATGACATCTAATGACATATGCATACATTAGATGGTCAGGTGTCAGGTCAGTGCCTTTTTTGCAAGGAGCCAGTGAATATATTTATAAGTATAAAAGATCCTTTAACAGCCTATGATTTTCTTCCATAGTCATTTATTGTAACTAATTCTGCAAGGCAGATAAATCTTTCCCCATATTTAAGTAGAAGTTTTGAAAAGTGGGAGAGGGGATATTCAGAAGAAAACACACAAAAACAAATAGATGCTAGATCACACTCTTGTTTTATCTTTTATTTGGTTGAATACAGTACTGGAATTGCAGGGTTTACCTGACAGTCTCTACCTGCTGCAGTAGGGAGGACTGGAAGGGACAGCAGTTTGCATCCTCCTGCCCAGGGCTGCCGCAGCAGGCAACTTCTTCAGGAGCACGAGGCTCTGACAAAGAACCTGCCATTCGCAAGGGAGACTGGTCTTGGTGACAAGTGCCTCGCCAAAGCATTAAGGGTAGTATAAAGGAGCTATAGACCAGGAAGAATCTTTCTTCATCAACTCCCTTCTTTTTCTCTTCCTCGCTTTGCACGTCACCTCCGATATTCTGCGGGCAGGTAGTGTTGCAGCTGTTGGGCTGCACACTCAAGGTATGACAAAAACAGAGACTACTGTAAATTTTCTTTTACTGTCTACATTTTCTCTATGAGTACTTTCTGTATGGAGAGGCAATATATATCCCACAGTAGTCAGTTTTACAATATTTGCTTTCATCACCACCCTCTGATGCTGAACAGATGTGTTCCTGAACAGATAAAATCAGGTAAAAAGGCATCAAATCATTTCAATAGGAGGCACCTTTCTGATTTGCATCTGATGCAAATCAGTCTTTTGACAACTTATTGTTTTAGTGTTGTAACACTATATGAGAAATTGTCCATATATTATCAGGAGAGAAGTAAAGACCATCCAGTCTTGCTCAAAAGCAAAAACTTGCTTTTCTCTGCGTAACTCTGGAGGATATTAACAGGAGCCTTTAAAAATATCTAAAGATTCAGCAGGTCTGGAGAACTTTGCTTGCAGAAGTTCTGTAAGAAGAAACTAAGAAATCTGGAACATTTTCAGTAATACTTGGAACACAACTCCTTTCCAGCCCTCCAGCATTGCTGACGCTGTGCCACTGCTTAAAATGGGAATCAAGTTATCTCAGAGAACAGGCCTGTTAGACTGACCTTATCCCAAGAAAAATAAGGGAATGATCAATTGGGGCCTTTATTAAAGAATTTTAAGAGCATGCTGCTCTTGATAAATTTACTTCAGCTACTGGTGCCTTTCTTGCATTTCCTTTCATTCCAGTTGTTTAAAACATTATTCTTAATTTTTAAACCTTAGCTGTTGCAATAGACCATCTTTGCAAGTCCTCTTAGATCATTGTAGGTGAGTTGAAAGCACCATTTAAAACCATGCTTCTTGATGAAATTGCACAATGCCCCATTCTAGGTATATTTTTCTATTCAGAACTTGACCAGTTCAAGAATGAGGAGTCAGATGTGAAATTCCACTGCAGATCCAAAAATTCAAAAGTGCTTGGGACATGGCTTTGGTTTGAACTCCTGTCTAACATGAAAAATTGTCTGGGGACTGCCCAGTCTACAGAAAATTATTTTTGGTAGGAGGATGGCCCCGTCTCCACAATTCCAGCAAAGACCTCATTCAGCAGTTCAAAATCTGGGGAAATTATGACAGTCTCTGAGTTCCAGGCTTGTCATGTTCTCAAGATCTCTCAGCTGCTGTTGTTTCAGCAGCTGTAGTATTCAGACAAGGTAACTCACAAACCATGGTTACGCCCAATGGCAGATACTAATAGCAGCAGCCTCTTTCCATTTCTCAAGTCCATTTTAAATTATTAAGAATGTTCCCCTTCTGTTTTTCATCCACAAAGAGACTCCCTTTGCATATTAATTTAATGTTAAATTGATGGATTAAATTATACCAAGCTCAAAATCAATCCTGCACATATCCATTAGAACAGACTAAATCCCTTAGTAAGGATAAAGCACAGAAAATGAATTTAGAGACACTGATAAGTCCAGGTCCATTATATGTCATTTTAAACAAAGAGCAAAAAAAAGCCCCTTTGGAGACGCTCTATCAGCTATTAAACAGAGACACTGCATGCACGGGGAGATTGATGCTTAGCATTTCCATTCTCAGAACGGCTCTCCCTGGGCTGATGATAACAAGTAAACGCCTCTTCATATCTCTGTCAGAGTTCACAGAGAAGCAGATGCCTAAACTAAGCTTTTCTCCTTTGTCTTTCCTCCTGTGAGATCAGTTAACAAGTGCAAAAGCACAACACTTTCCCCTGTTTGCTGGAATTTCAGAGTTCCTTCATCTCTGGAAGTATCAGATGGCAGTTTTAGGTCTTTTTTTTTCTTAGCTTTCTTCTGTACTGGCCATTTCATTTCTATAAGCCTTCTCAAGTGTAAGTTCATTACATTACTCCCTAGCATAGAAGGTCTCTTCTTCGATAACATGGGACGAAGCAACTTTCACATGGCTGCTGGCCAGGAGAATCATTGCGTTTGGCAGAAATTCAAGCCGAAGCCACCCGTACCCCCTGAGCTTCTGGCATTCCTACACTCAACCTCAAATCTGAATCCATATTTCAGGGATGCCTCCTGTTTCTAAAGCTGATTTCTCTAAATATGAGAAATTAAAACACTTGCACAGATCTACATTTGCACCTAAGGTCTGTCATCTACTTTAGTTTTATCAAGTTAGAGATTTTTCTTGAGATTTTGGCTCAGTGGCTACCATGAAAGAAATACTATCTCTTCAAGGCATATTAGACTTGTCTGAGAAAAATCCCTTTGCTTTCTGGTTGTCTGTTTTCTGGACAGAAGCAGTTTTCAAGGCTGCTTAGAAAGTAGGCAGGGGCCTCCTGCCCTTCTCCAGCTTGGCAACTAGAACTGTTCTCAACATCGACAAAAGGAAGAAGAGGAGCAGAGTCCCAGTCTTCACTGGTGTCCTGAGTTGTGCGTATTTCAGATACTGCCCCTGCAAATTGTCTTGCCTTCATCTAAGCTATGGAACTGGAGAACAGAGCCGTGTGAGAGCAGGTCTCTTAGGCCCAAGTAAATCTCAATAGCAGGCAGGGCTATTTCACACAGAGAAGAGGGCAGGGGAAGAAGGTCCAAAATTATCAAGAAATTACTTAAGATGATTCTTTTGGCTTTTTAAGCTTCTCTATTTTGGAGGCAGTGGCTTTTTCTTATTTTAAGTTCAGATTCACAGTGTTTGAGCTCATGAAACTGGCAATACTTTCTCCCCAGTCCAACTTATTATTTTAGTCCCTGCAGCTTCTCCACAGTAAAAATCTGTGGATCATTATTGCAGTTTCATGTGCACTCCTTTTTTTTTCTTCATTTAACCTGCAATGATTTCTAGTACAAAGGGAAGGAAGGAGTACTGTAACTATATACAAGCTCACTTGATGATAATGATATTCAAAGGATGAAAATCCTATGTATTTTCAGATCCCATTTTACAGGTATGGAAAAGTTCATTCTGGTGAAAAATAATGATAGCACAGGGTGTGCTATCCTTTGACCAGAACACAAAGTAGTTATAGAGAAGAGCACCCTTTTTATGTATGACATTTTTAATTTCTGTAAGGAAAAGCACAACTATTTGACTAATGAGCCACATTTTTGGAAAACTCTGTTATGTCCAGAATTGGTCAGAATGTGAGGTGAAATACCAAAATTCCTAACTCAGTTTTATGTCCAGTCCCTGCTGTGGGAAGTGAAATTGTGACAGATGCTTGCCATACTCATTACCCTGCTATTCACAGTGAGTAATGTTTTGACGCTTAGTCCTATCAAAATGAATGTATCTATTCATGTAACAAGGTTTATTCAGTGTAACCATAGAATCTGGCCTTTATTTTATCAGAGTCTTCTATTTCAAATCCATAAAATTGAACTAATAGTATTCATTTACCTCTATGCCCAGGGCTGCAGACAACTTGAATCCAACACATTTTTACCTGTGGTAAATGTAATTGCCCGTCTTTTATGTAGAAGGAAATAAAGTATTAAGTAATAAGGATCTCTCTTCTAGGCCTGGCTCTAATGTTAACTTGCTATGCAATAAGATGGAAGTCTCTAAACTTGACCTTAGTAAAAGAAAAAGGTGAGTTCCTACTTAGAACTAAAAATGCCTGTAAAATTCTAGCTGAAAATAATATTTATGACAAAGGTGGGAAGAGTAATCTCAGTTCTGTACTTAATCCATTAGACCATGAGGTTTCATGGCATGTTTGGTCTTATTGAATTGAAATGCTAATGGACAGGAAACATTCTGGGTTTTTATTATTATTATTATTTATTAAAAGAACCTCCTAGTTTCTAATACTTTAAGCATATTTCATTCTTCCCAATTTTGTATTTTTACAATTGGCAAAACTAATCCATACATAATGCATACTGTATCACAGTAATATTTAATACTCATATTAATGATTTTTAACAATTGGAATACAGTGGGAAAGCAATTACTTTTGCTAGAGGGTTAAATTTTGATTTACAAGAAATATCTACACGGTTTTATGTGTTGCCATAAATATTTCAGTGCTTATTCTCAGTGAGCAAATATAATCTTTTTCTAAACATACTGTCTTTGTTGCTACATTGTAAGGGCTTTTAATCGCTTGGAACGAGGCCTGGTTAAACAATTGCTGTTAAAACAGTTTTAGTTGAACAACCAATTTTCTGTCAAAAAACAAACTGGAAGCAGACATATCAAATTTTAAATGGCACATTTCATTGGAAACATAATCATCTGACAATTGGAGAAAGAAATAGAGAGGGCTATCCTTTGGCCAAAAAAAGAAATGTTGTGTTCTGAAATGTTACTGCTGCATTTCACACGACTAGTAATTTGATGTCATGCTCCTATTTTCCTCTCTCCATACACTGTCTCCTGTGATGTACTGCAATAGCCACATGGCTGCCTACTCATCACCTCCCACGTGAAACAGACACCACTGCAGAGAACAGGGCAGGACTTCAGCAAGGAAGCCTCTGAGGCAGAGAAAATGGAAAAGCAGGAAAAACTCAAAGTACAACTGCCAGCAAGCAATATGTCAGAAGTAAACATTCATTTTCATGGAATTTTTCCAAGTTTCAGCAAAGAGTGAAAAGGAGAAAGAGGAAAAGGAGAGAAAAGAGAAAAGGGAAGCTTTTCCTGCCTCATTTTCCCACAGAAGATGAGAAAATCCCACTAGCTTTAGGATTATTACTAAAAACCTGGCTCTGTTTTTAGCAAGGTATTTTCATTTGACAGTATCTACTTTGAAAACAACTAAATCAATAAATCGCAAAAGTGAAAGAAACAAACCCTCCTCTTCCTCCTCATCCACATTCGATGTTTGAAGAGAAAGTTTCAGTTCATTCATTTAGGCACACAAGTTGTTAATTTTTTAACAACCAGCCATGGCTACTGACACAAAAAGGTTGTGCATTTTTGGTTTCAGAAATCAGATCAATACTAAATGTGCATGGAGGAGTGTACCTTCAGATTTTCTTGTCAAAGATTGTACATTCGAGATGGATTCATATGGGCCCTCTGATGGTGAGCACTGCAGCAACCAGCTTTGAGGCACAGTTTTGCCAAGTAAAGCTCACAGTCATGAACTAGGCAGAGGCAGGTTCTTCGTAAAATACCATGTAAGACTAAAGTGCCCAAGAATGGGATTTGCAGGAACCAGCATGCTGAGCAAGAAGCCACAGATGCTGATGAAGGCAGTGCTGAAAAGAAGGGTGTGGGTTAATTCCTGTTTGCCTCCCGATTCTGGATATTTAACGCCATTTGGTATTCATAGCCATGGTATCTGTCCTGGAAGAGGGCATCTGAGGCTTTCTTCTGAGTATCAAGGATAATTTCATTGCTCCTTTCTAAACAAACGAAGAAGCAGCAGGGCTAACACTGCTGAATTGCCTTCTCTTCTGCTCCCTTTCCCCTGCCTTGCTCCCCCTCTTCCTGTTTAACACAGTATTCCCATGGTCAGGTTACTCTTCATGATCAGTATGACCCAGCTCTAAGTCTCTGTGCCCAGGGAGAGATCTGAGTTCAGATTTCTTGCTTTACATAGGTCAGGCTTGCAGTGCACATCACCCATATAGCTGAAATTTCAGACACTAATAGCATCTGCTTTTCCAGAAGATAATTGAGTTTGTGGATCCCAGATTTTGGTATATGAATACCTGTTTTTTTTGTTTGTGCACCTAAAGAAGTATTTAGGCACCTCAGAGAGATAATCAAATTACCAAGCGCTTAGCAAGTTGCCACACACCACCTGAGCTACAGTGGCTGGCATGTGCACATTCAGCTTGAGGAAGTAAGGTGATTTAACCCACCTGTTTCTCACTGTGAACTGAGCTAGTCCCAATTACTTTTCATTTACCTAAAGCTAAGAGCAGACATGAATGGTTACTGCTCCTTGGATAATGTGATAATCTGATCATGTTTTAAAGCAATAAGTTCTGTTACTTGTTACTGAAAGCATTTTTTTTTTCCTTTTATCATGTTGTGGATTGGAGGGGGATGGTTGGATTCCCTTTTTCAGTGGTCAAACACAGTATCTGTAAAATCCTGCCCATTTCTTATACCTTGTACAACACCATGTCATGTTTTCATGGATTTGAGGGGTTTTGGTAGAAAGTTCAGCATTGACATTACTGAAGCAACTGTGTTTGCATCCTCTATGTTGCAAAGACAATGGCTGCTTCTCCTTTTAGTTTTTTTTTTTTTTTTAATGTAAAGAGACCACCTGGATCTTTCAATTATTTCTGAACAACTTAGCACTGAAATAAATAAGCATTTCTCTCTTAACTATTCTCTCTTCTTTTTAAGTTGTGATTTTCCTGCAGATTTATCATGTAATGGTAATTGTTTATAATGGTAACTCACCAATCAACACTTTTGTCCAGCAAAGTCTTGGGCACATGCTTAACTTAAGACCCTGTTAGGACTCCTATTGGAGTCAGCAGGACTGCTTGCAGTGAATAAAGCTCTTTGCAGTCCTGGAGCCCTAGATGTAATTTGTAAAGCCTTTCTCTTTTGGTCCTAGTTTTTTCCTCTTAAAATTTATCTAATAACCAGCATGACAAATGGATGTGCTTCACAAATGATATTCAAACCAGTGGTTGCATTGCAATTGCTACGAGTACTCATAAATAAGTATTGAAGAACTGGGTTCATAACAAAGAAATTTTTTTACAGCAGCAAACGAGCTTCTAAAGAGTGAATAATTTTAGATATCAGTTTACTTAGCAAGAAGCTTGAATCAAAATTTGGGAATCCAGCAGTAAACCGCTGCTTTTGAAAACATTAGTCTAACTAAAAGTCTTCCAGTCTCATGTAAAATGTAAAAGACACACTTTTGTATTGCTAAAATACAGGTAAACTTGCAGAAAGGGCCATATATACATGGCTGTAATACAATTAGGACTGGGTTTTGTATCAAGAATCAGTGAATCCTATGCAATGTTAATTAATTCTGCCTTTGGAAATGCCCATGACTGCTGTTTTCACCACCCAAATATCACAGTCAGGACTCAAAGCTGGGAAGCTTTCTGATGACGAGTATTTTCACCAAAACTTTTCTTTTACACTGAATTTTTCCATATGTTTTACAAGCAACCTGATTCTGCAGGCAGGGGTAGAAGCAATGTTGTCCAGGTATTTTAGTGCTGAATCTCTTTCCTCATGGCTCATAGGCTGGGCCTAATATATAGTCTCCTGAGTTATGGCTTTCTGATATCAGCATGTTAGCTTTGTTGTTTTTTTCTGGTATCCTAAGGACTATAGACACTAATCTGGGTAACAGTGCCCCACACTGCACTGAGCTGGAAGATTCCTGATGCTATTACTGATAAGTTTAAATCAGCTTTTGGACCTTAACTATTTCTACTGTGGTTCCCCCCCCCCATTTTCATGCCTGTGATTTAGATGAAGTATTTATGAATCTTAAAATCATGCTAAAAGTCTGTTTATATTAAAGTAAAGCATACCCTACTTCTGAGATTGTGTTTGGTTTCAGATACGTGATTTTTTATTTTCAGGAGCTCGTATACATTTATAGGCCCACTCTCTCAAGTCCATTTTTGGCTGATGCAAGTACAAATTTCCAAAAGCAGGATAACCATCAATTGATTCTGACAGTTCATTTCCTGATTCAATCCTGACTGCAATCATACTGATTTGATGAATCGCTTGTTGGCATGAGCATGATTCAGTATTTAATCGTAATGCAATGTTTTGATGAAAAGTTCTCCATACAGTAACATATAATTGTAGTACAATGTATTTAACTGCACATTGCTATTGCAAGCATATGTTGTCTTAGGATTTCTCCTAGGAAAGCTACTTAGTCAGACATACTGAATGATAATAACTGTTGCTAAGTCAGGACAGAGTTAACATCATTGTCACTTAATGTGGATTAATTTAACCAGTGCTAATGCGTGTAGAAAATAATTAACCAGAGGTTCAATATGCATAAAACTGTATGCTTTAGTCTTTACAACAGAAGTAGCTAAGTAAAGATAAATCCTGTAAGTTCACTCACTGTTCAGTAGACCTTAGTAAAGAGTAAAGGATTTCTTAGGATCAGTACTCAAGGTCAGCTTGATTATATGAGCACCAGTCAAACATTTTTTCATCTGCTTTAGGAATAGCGACATTCACAAGATTTTGAATCAATTTTTACTTGCAAAGACAAATTCCTTCCCTTATATTCTAGGTATCTCTGAATATTTATTTGCAGGACACCTTATAAGAAACTACAATAATAAATTAATTCTCTGGGATTCTTGCTACAAAGATAAAGAAAATATCTGTCATAAAGCCCAAGTTATATAAGGTTGTACAAAGACCTCTCCCAGAAAAATTGTGCAAAGAAGTAACTAGCAGCAGAAGTCACTGGGGAGCTTCAGTCAACACAGAGCAACAGACACTTCTGTAACAGTATTTTGACTCTTGATGCAGCTGGTCCATGCTAGTCACAGCCTTATTCTAGGAGTGTACTAGTCAACTGATAAAGAAATATTTATTCTTATTTCTTATATATTATAAATATACATTATATTCTACTGCATTATATTATAGTGATGACTAATTACTACAGAGTCAAGATTGAGTGTCTGAGACTGTGGAAATGGAAAGCAACATTTGCACAATCACATGATTCTGTTTCTCAAATACAGTCTGTACAGACAATGTACACAGCAATATACAACAGAGTAATGGACAATATATACAGACAATACATGCAGCAGCATAGCGTTAAGGTTTACACAGACTATGCTGACCATTTTGATATTTTCTGGGTTTGAGGCTCTTAACTTTCTTCATACAGAGAGAAAACAGAGTAGATACATGTGCAAAACTAGCTCATGTCATATCAGTATCTGTATTACGTATAGAAATCTTTGCGGACTAATCTTATCTTTTACAGTTTATGGGACAGCATCCTCAGTTAGTTTAGACTATCTAATTTGCATCATTTTAAGATCAGGCCCCAGGAATTTTATTTAGGACAAAATTATGAAGTGAACTATCTTAATAAAAGTCAAAAGAGACTAGAGAAACATATATCATGGGTTAAAGAGGCATAGTTAATGAGGTTTGACAGATTAACTTCCTAGAATAAGCCTAGGGTATCCCCTCAAGAAGCAGATGATTTCAAAATCAACATCCTTGAATGAGCTTTTGCATAAGCTTTACATTTCTCCTCCTGAGTGTTACAAGGGAAAAAAAAAAGTTAGGTGTCTGTAAAAGCAAATAAAGAGAAATTTTAAGGGCAGATGAAGAGATCCAACAGCATGTTCCCAGAGGAAATGTGAAAGGAGAGCAGAAGCAAATCTTCTTGTAGGCAAGTGGTAATGAAAGTTTGTCTGGTTTAACTAGCAATGGGTATAGCTGCTACTCATACCAGTAGTTAAGCTTTTCCATAGTTATCAGTACATACACACTGCAGTTAGTGGGAACGTGACAACCAGTGAGTGCCCTGTAAAGAAAGAAGCTCAAGCCAGATGCAAACTTGTTAGCTCAGTACTGGTAGCAGTCTATTCATGGCAGAAGAGACATCAACGGGAACTGCAAAACCAACATTACAGGAAGGGTAATTAGCCTAAAGTCAGAAATAATCAGCCAAATTAAAATTTAATAGAAAATTAAGAGGAAATATTTTGTGCTGTTCAGGAGAACAGAGCAATTCCAGATAGCTGTTGGCTGGGGGGTTAGTTTTTTAGTCTGAAGCATGTCTGAAGCTTCTACAGGCCCTTATTGCCAATGAATGGCTTGGTCCTGGTCACCAGCCATCAGTAGGTCAGTTCTGTTGAAAGTTCCTACATGAAAAATATCTGAAGATATTTGCAGAGCTACTGGTTTGGAAAAAGTTGTATAGTTTTCACATTTACTCGCTCTGCATTGTAGCGCTGTAGAATAAAAAAAAAAAGCAGCTGCTTCCCCATCTCTCAATTGTTTGCATCCACTGTAAAGAGTGAGTTAATATGCAGACTACTGTTCAAATAATTCATCAACTTGAAACCAAAGACTAAAGCAGTGCCTTGGAAATAATAAGATATACTTCAGTTTAATATAAATTACACTTAGCTGTGTTGAAAACTTCATAATCATCTAATTTATAGCACAGCACCACAGGGGAAAAATCTTTCTAGACAGCTATTTAGACTGGTTTTCTCTGACATTAGCAGAGATGGAAACTGATGGAATGGATCTAAATGCCTCCTTCCAAGCTGCTGACTCTAATGAAGATCCCAAATCCGCTTCTCATTAAGCATCTGCCAGTTATAAGGTAGAATTACATTGCAGTCATTTTTTATAAAAGATAAGAAATGCAACTGAGGTATTTTATCATTACAATACAGTATCTTATCAACAGGAATTATTAAATCCATAGCGTAGTCTGCTTCAATAGAAGATTTTGGAAAATCAGAAACTTGCAAGCATCGCAAGTCCTGAGGTCCCTTCAAAGCAAGCCTTCAGGCCAGCCCAGTACTTGACGCATATCAACCCAGTCTGTCAACGTTACATCAGGAGCTCCGCCATAGTGTTAGGATTGCCAGTGCAAGTTTCTTTGCAAAAAAGAAGTTCAAATGCTTTTGGAACTGGTTCTGCTTATGAGATAATGATGAAAATCTTTGTCAGCACCGCAGTTGAAGAGTGGCAGCAGCATCCTGACATCTACCCAGATTTACAAAAATGATGCAACAGCAATTTCCCAGATTTACACATGTCCATACAGCTTTCTGGCAATATTCGATCATTTTAAAATCCTGTTATGCCATTTATAAAATATTTTCTCCCCATTTGCTTCAGGAAAGTCACAAAAGTAGCAGTTAAAAAGCACCAACTAATAGAAACTGTTCTGTGGTAAGTCAATCAGAGACTCAAAGTAAACAAACTGTCAAAGTAAATCTATTCTGGTGAACTTTGGGAAAGTACGTGGACCAAGTCACGGAGGTCATCTCTTCCGGGGGTACAAAGTGTGTGCAAAATGTTTTTTGATTGGCATTTTGAGAATATTTTGCATACTTTGCTCTGGCGTGAACCATGCAAGGCCTATAACAATGAGCCCTTTAAAATATATTATAGTCCTATAGTAAAGACTGCAGCAAGATTAAAACACTGCTTCAAATATAATGGTCTTTCAGCAGGTTAGATAGATCCTTTAGAATCTAGAATATATATATATATATATATAAACGTCATTATGTTTAAGAAGCTAAAAAAATAAATAGTTATACTAGTCACATACAATTTTAATTCTCTTTTTCACAAAATGGTGAATGCTTGTCTGCGTGAGATAACTCATTTTTCTCTCTTTTAATTGTGTCATTAATGTGTCATTTGAAATGAAAAAAATATTTGTTAGGAAAAGATGCCTGAAAACTGTTCAGACAAAGATCTACATAAAAACAATTCTAGGAAATCTAAAGCTAAAATTCTGTTTTGAATAATGAAATAGGCTTGTAAAAGCTATTATTTTTACAATTCCTTTTCTTATATAATTTTATAAAGTTGTAGTGATCTAAACTCCACCCCTTTAGTCAGGTTATCTGTTAACTGCGCTGTTGAAACTGCTACAAAAACTGAATGCATCAGAAAATATATAGCCTTCTTTTTCTTCACATTCTAAGAAATGAATATTAGGAAACTGAAATTTTTGTCTTTACAAAATTATTAATTGCTGCACACGAAGACTTTTTTTAAATTAAAAAAATATCAAATGATCTACCTTTAACTCTACTTTAAACCAATCTCAGAAAACTAAAAATATAGAATCATAACCCAGGAACATAATTTAATTAAAGTTGTTGCCCCTTTCAATGCAGCTGCCTTTTTAAAAAATATATTATTCTTAGTCTTTTAAGCTACAATACATTTTCATTCTCCACTGTCTAACAGACATAACTGTTCCTTCAGCAGTCTTACAGTTTAAAACATATATGTGCCATGCAAGGTCCTCTTTCTGCATCACTTTGGTAGCAGTGAAATAACCATCATCATTTCTCAAAGCAAGAGCTCCACCATTTGTTGGCCAGGCACAGTGCATCCTAGTGCAGGAGAGGCAGATAAACTGAAGCTGGAAGAGTCCCTAAAATACAGTCACATTACAGAGGAGATGTATATCTGTTTTTCAGAGTTATTTGATAATAAACAAACAGCTGTAGAACTACTTGTTTCCCATACACTTTCATTGCCGCATAAGGTCTCGTTTTTTATAATATTGAGGGACGGGGGTGAAAAGGAAGAAGAAAGAGGGTAGGGCACCAACACTTGCATACAGCTAAGCTGCACACTGCAAGAATGAGGCTGGACTTATCCCTGCCCAGCACCAAGTGACCAGGACCACAAATGCACACACATAACCAAATCCAGCACCGCAAATACAGTCTTCTGGAAAACATTATCAAAGGAAGAGTAAACATAGGAAAATACCACATAATGTATGATGTGTGTCCCTGGAGTAGTAAATGCAATTGAAAAATTGCACAGAAAAGCTACAGGATGTTTTGAGCAGTTTTTTATAGTCCTGATAATATTATAGCAACCAAATTACAGACTTTGTAAATGAAGTAATTACTCCTGCTGCTTAAGGGCAAATCTCAGTTTCCTCAAGAATAAAGGACCCAAACTGCACCTTCTTCCTTTTGCCAATGTTTCCAGGTGGCGCATGCAGGTATTTCAGGATCCTGCCTTTACAGCCTCACAGATTCATCAATTAGCAGGATTCGATGTAATTAGTTCCTCAGGCAGCTCCAAAGCCAGGCACAGAAACTTCCCCAATCCTCACTCAGGGCTGGAGCACAAGCGTTTTAGGGACAGAAGAAACCGGAATGATTACCAAGGCTGACCTGCATAACAGAAGTCCTAGACTTTTACCCTGAAACTTCTCCTGTCTCATGCAAAGCATTTGCTTATCTTACACAGTGTATACTTTTACAGGGGTCAAGACTGAAGTTCACGTTACAGCATAAACTTGTATGGGGGCTGAGCAAGGGTGAGCACACATATCCCCATTCTGCCCTATTCTATCTTTGCGAGAGCAACCAATACACCTTTCTGAAGTTTTTATATGATCTACTGATGTATGCTGGTTCATTACTACTGCATGATTGTGTATTAATGTGTATGTATAGACCTGCATGTGTGCATATAGCTCTGTATATATTATTATATAAAAGTATATGTATTATAATCTACCTATAGATCATGTTGCATATTTCATATCACATATTATATACAACATGGTATATTATATTAGCCAGTCTTCATTTAAAGTTTGCAGGTGATTTGAGCATCATTTATTCTAAAAGACTTAAATTTACTGCTAAGGGCAAGGGGCTGTCGGAGCTCTGGCAGGACTGGCCAGTGCTGCACACAAGCTCCTGCAGCACACAGTGCAGTTGAGACAATATCGCCACAAAACTCCCCATTGAGCCAGGATCCCATCCTTTTCCACAACTTCAGTGTGATTCGGAATAAAGCTACAGAAGTTGCCGTACTTTTGGAAATCTTTGACTAAAGTGAGAAGCTAAAGACATTCCAAAGAGTTGCAAAACTTTAAAAGAAAGTTAAAAAGAAAATTTCTGCTGAACTATCTGCTGCATAATTAAAAGAATGAGAAATGCTTTCTTTGGCCATTGGCTAATGAAACAAAATTTAAAAATCTGTGATTTGTTATAGAGATACATTAATAATTAAGAAACCTTAATAATACTCTATAAAGGAGACAAGTGTGATGAGTTTAAGAAAACATATAGGTATTTAAAGGCTTAAAATAATAGCAGTGGCAGTAACAATAATAATAAAAAAACTCTTATTCTTTTCTATAGACATGCCATGATCTCCTGCTATCCTGTAAAGGCATCAAGATGCCAAAGATTTTTAGCAAATAGTGAACCTGTGTGAGGACACCTAGATTGCTTTGTTGTTCTAGTGCGGGTAATATCCAGCAACAGCATCTTATACTTCTCTTTTTCATTTTTGAGCCCTAGTATTCTATTTTTTAATACACAGCAAGGATTCAGGATTGTTCTCACAAGACTGTCCAGTCACTTAAACTTGCATAATATAATATCAGAACAATGCATTTACTACCCTAATTTATTAACAAATAAATCACAATATTTCTAGAGTCAAATTCTGTTGTGGATTTTTTTCTCTTGGGAGAAGAAGGGTGGAATGTCACACTGTTGCAACAAATGAAGATGACCTGAGCCCTTGTGCTTTAATGATCTGTCAATATCTTTCTGGTAATAAGATGCCTGTAACAGGACACAGCATTGCAAGAGCATGTTGTGCATCCTAAAAACATATAAAGAAAGATTATTAGCTTCTTGCTCCAATATATGATGATAGGGTGCCTGGTGTATGAAACCCAAAATCCCATTGACCTTTTTTCATTGGCACAACATATTGGAAGCTCATATCTAATTTGTTATTTAATATCTCTTGGGATTTTTAAAATTAGAGTGGTAAAAATACAAGGAAAACTGCTTTAACAAATCTCACTTCAGCAAATAGTTGGAATATTTATTTTAAAAGATCCTTTCCATTCTGATTTCTATTATCTCTTATTGTTGTATCAAAACAATCATTTAAAAAATATAACTCCACACTGGATGACATTTTATTGTATTTCCAGTGGATTATTTTACACAACCCAACCCCTGATTGCTTTGCTAATATGAGGTGGGCATTGAAATCAAAGATACTAGTTCATTGCATTAAGTAAGCAGGAACCAGCTGTAGACTTGCAAAGAATACAGTTGTAAGATATAAGCAGTCAGTGAATAATTTTTCAGAAATTACAATTTTTGTTAAATTTGTAAGCTAAAGAAATTGCAAATTCATTAACGGATGATGTAAAGAGATTATATTCTTATGGCATCTAGTCAACTCAGATTTTTTAGATTTTTTCCCAAGTCAGCGTTCATCACAATTAACTGCGATTAGTGAGCTCAGAGTGTTAAATACAAGTCAGTTGCCTTGTTTAATGTTATAAGAAACTGTTGCCCTAACTTTGTTTCAGTAAAGAGAGTATGTAATGCGGCTGGAATGCTAATGGATGACATGTTGCAGGAAAGAGGAAGCAGGTTATCATGTTCAGAGCATTGACAACTCAAAGTGTTTTGTGATACTAAACAACAAGAGCCGCTTGACTAGCATGATAGCATTAGAAGAGCCAAGTCCTGACCTGTAACTAAGATATGTCACACTCAGAAAGTGGATTAAGTTCAAAAAGAAATGCCCTGAATACAAAAAGAAAACCTCCCAAACACCAAGATTCAAGGTAGTTACTACAAATATGGAAAAATAAACCACTGGGTACATCTTATCTCTGTGGTTACAAACACGACTCTACAACAGCCAGTTCATCTACATTCTTACGGCTATCTTCGTATACTTTCCTCTTAGGGAACAGAGCCAGACAAGCCTCCGCCACCCCTTTTCTCTTGGTTATGTTTTCATCTTCCAATTACATAATTAACATAGAGAAAGGAATAGGGCACCAATAATATGGGCAAAGCGCTAACAGGACGGTACCTGTGATTTCAAGGCCCGTATACTGTAACCTTCAGCTAGTCACTTGTTGCCTTAAGCTTTTATGTTTGAAAAGCTACAAATAGTAATATTTGCTCACCCACCTCAGAAGGCTATTTTGAGGCTTAATTTATTGTATTGCTTACTGTACTGTGAAAGCTAAAAACATACATGCAAATGTTGTTATCACTCCAGGCTAATGTACATCATATGTATAATATGGATGCAACAGTTCCTTTTCATGAGACAGTAGAACAGCTTTTATGTTGCTCTAGAATAAAAGCTTTTACTTTGTCACAAGACACTCCTGCTTTTTATGCTGTCCACACTTGCATTGATCCAGACTTCAACTCCGCTTGCATCTACTTCATGTGTCCGTCTCAGGAAGCTGAAATGCTCAGCAACACTCAATTTGAATGATGACAAATTATCATTAGACCTCAACACTCAGTAGCAGTAAAATATTATGGCCCGCATTGTTTTCCCAGTAGAGTAAAAGAAGTATTCGTGCTATGTCTGATACTATTTAACATTGTCATAAACCTAAAAAACAAAACCACTGATGTTAAAAATATGGAGATTATCAAAAGTTTGACAGTGTGGTAGGTGATACTGAGGAGCAGTAATGTACTGAGGAGCATGATGTAAATTGCTTGGCGAGATCATAAAATTCAGAACCAGAAAGGTCTTTAAATGGCCATATAGGCTGTTCCTCATGCTCAGACCAATATTAGGGATGCCTGTGTCATTCTTATAGATGCTTGCATAATCTGGACTTAAATGCCTCCAATGAGGGAGGCTTTCCAGGATCCTGACAGAATCTCTTCCAGCTTTTCACTAGCCTAACTGCTCAGAAGTTTTTCCCTGTGTCTAAACTGAGTCTACCTATATGCATTTTGAACCATTAATCCCTGTGCTGTTCTCCACGTGTGCTCCTTCTCCCCTGTAGCCACCTTTAGAATATTTAAAGGCTGTTAGCAAAGTCTAATGCTGATTTCTTTTCTTTAAGCTACCCCTGGTTGTTCAAACTTCCCTCACAGGGAACATTTTCCAGATATCTGATCATTTCCACTCTTCTTCTCTGAAGTCTCTCCACTCAGGCTCTTTCTCCAATTTGTCAGGACTTTTACAATTTCAAATTCTATCTTCTGTCATGGTCTTCTCCACTATATTTCCTCTGCAAACTTCACAGACATATTCTTTATCACATCCCGTAGGTCATTTATAAGAATACTGCGCAATTGTGGACACAGGACAGACTCTGTCTGTTTTGACAGTGAATCACTGATAACCATCTATGAGTAAAATTTTCCAAACAATTTTTACTATTTTACTGTAGTTTGTCTAGAGTGTTCTTCCCTATTGCAGCTAAAAGGATATCATGTGAGACAGGGACAAATGACGTCTATTGCTTCTCATCTCACTAGATTTGTCATCCTGTTATGGAAGTTTAACAAATTGATGCATCTTCTTCCTGACAAATCTGTACTGTTTGTAACTCATTTTATCGTGTTTATAGAGGCACTTACAAGTATTGGTTCCAATATTTTTTCAGTAATCAAAGTTAAGCTGACTTGTCTGTCACACCCTTGCTTCTCCTTTCTTCCTATTTTTGCTCTACTCCATATTTACTCCATATTCACTTGGCACTTGACCAGTTCCTCATGGGTACCCAGTCTTACCTGCTAATGTTCATGACATTGCTTCACACGGTACCTGAGTATCACAAGAAAAATTTGGTCAGGTCCAAAGAAATTTTAATTTAGCTCAATGCTGTCTAAATTGTTCTTTCCCTGTTCAAGGCAGGCATCTTATCTCTCTGTCAATAATTGTGATAATCATGTATTAACAGTTGATCTGTTGGTTAAAACGGATGCAAGAAGGAATTTGGCATTTTGGTCTTGGAATTTTAGGTCTACAACTTTGCCTTAAGTATTGGTTCAACCATTTTCTTGACTTTTCTCTTATTATTAGAGCATTTACAGAATGATTTCTTCATATGCTTATGTCCTAATCACACCTCATCTTGTGCCATGACCATCCTGGGTTTTGCCCCTGTACTATATACTCATTATATACTTTCATGCTATAGTAATCTTACCTAGAGGCTATTTATAGTCATCTGACCAAGAGTCTATTTTCTCTGTTTTTGTGTCAGGGCTTCATGTGGGCCAGCGGCTCCCCAGGGCCAGCCACAATCAAGAAATTTCACTCACGAATTCCAAGAAGTGTTGGGCAGGCTGAGTCCTCTTCTATTGCTTTCCTAATAGGCATCTAGCTGATTGAAAAACCTTATTATCTTCAGGTGGTTGCCTGCTTTGAATGATTTTGCCAAGTGCTGTCATTCCTAGTTTGTTTGCTTATAGCAGAATTCCTCTGTGAAAGTCCATATGTGCTTGTTCCTTCTGCCACTGCAGAGATGTCTTGCAGCAGCTCAACCAGGCTTTCAAAGCAAGGGTTTCAAAGTGTTTCTCTTACCTGTTCTTACAGAACAAGCTATAGCCTTTTATATAAGTAGTCTAACTGATGCCATTGTAAGACAGAGAAAACAAAAGCATTTGTCTATCCCAGTGTGAGCTGATCTAATATGGCCACTGCTGTTTTTCCTTTTCTCTCCAAACGGCTGCTTTCACAGTCCTAAATGTTGGTAGGAATAACTTCTCTCTGTGGCCTTACAGTGCCAACACTGTGACTTTTTTTTTATTCATCAGTTGTCTTGGATTAGTTTACAAGTATTTTAAGATGGCCCACTGTCCTCTTTCTCGATCCTTGTAGTATACTATTAAAATTAAACTTCCTCCTCCCCCCAGCATTTTTGGCACTCTTCTAGCTCGTTGATGATCATACTTACTTACAGGCTTATTACACCCAACCCTTATCCTGTTTTAAAGCTCTTTTCACTAGATTAGCAAGCTGATGTGTAAAACAGCCCTCTTTCTTCTTTTGTGTGTGTGTTTGTGTGTGGCAGCCTCTTATCTTTGCCCTCAGCTTTGGGAACAACCCCTGGCTGACACAACCCAAAAGCCCGCTGACAACACCAGACATGCAGCCACACATTGTCTCCAGGATGTATCCACCACTGCCGGTGTCCTGGCTGCCAAGACTGACAAGAACGACAGTTTTGCCCAGTATCTGCAGCCTTCCTGTCAGATCTTCATCATCACCTTGGCTCTGCTTTGGGCCTCTCCCAGCAACACCATCAGTGTGCACGATGATGGACTATTCACCAGGTGGACAGCTGAGCTCAGTGACATCTCTGCTACCTGCTTTGGGGACCTCGGTCCTTAAATGAGTTTCTGTGGGAAGCCATCCTCCACTAGAGGGAACCATCCACCACCATCACCCTTATTTACCTCCTGACATTGATAACCTTCATATTGTGGCCTTCAAGATGTATGTTTTCCCTTTTTCTGCAATTGGTTTGGATACGCACTGCCTCAGTCACTCCCAGAGCAGTGTACATGGCCTCAGTTTCAGCAGGAGGCAACTGTGCATGAACATGGAAGGTGCTCAGTCTCCTCTGATGACATAATGAAAGAAATCTTTTACAGTGACAGCTAATAGCCACAACTTCCTAAGATACTTCTGCTTTTCTAAAGTTCTGGGGGTTTTTTTCAGCTGGTAGCTGCGAATAATCCCAGACAAATTTCACATTGCTCAGTGTGAATTTTCAACTTCATCTTTCAAAAAAAAAGAAAAAGTATCATAAGTGTAGCAAAATTTAACTCACAGCTTTTGAAAAATAAAATAGCTATAAGAAGCAGAAGAGATACACAGGCTTACTTAAATCTCATTTATCTTTCTCAAGAGAAAGACTAAAAGTCCATGAAACTGAAAAAAAAATAAAATGTAAAATAAGAAGTAACAATAACTTTCAGATTTTCATTTATTTTCAAATCCATATGTGCATTGCTGAATGCAATATAAATATGTCAGGTTTTTTTTAAGCAAGTCTTTTATGTTTTAGGTCATTTTGTAATGCAGTAAGTCACTCCAGAGCAGGTTTGTATGGCTGTGAAACATTTTTTCCTGGGTAATTCCTGCAGTAATCAGTCTTATGCCTCATAAGTCTAAGACAACATAAAAACCCAGCATGCTCCATTACAAGGGATTAGACCTGCATTCCAGATGTGCCACATCCCGCCAAGCCACATAGGGTCCAGCCTTGTTTCTTAGCTCACGCTCCTGCTAAGCCTGTCATTCAGTCATGATTTATTTACCCAGACTGTAAACTTGTCCTGGCACTTTCACAAGAACTTGCAATGGATACATAGCTGGCAGAGGGCATCTGTACACAGCGCAATGCAGTGCAGTGTCAGAGATACCAATACAGCTCTGAGTGAGCCAGCACGCCTACATGCACCAGCAGAACACGCTGCAAAAATAAAAACCTGAGATCCCCAATGCAGGACTGCCATGTTCTTCACTCAGCTTGTTCTGTGTAGCAAATGCAAAAATATTCTCTGTTCTTTCCTCCTCCTTCTTACCGAGCATGGGTTATAACTGATGATGACCCTTGTCAAAATATACTTATGATACTATTTATGGCTTGATTTGTTGACGCACCTTGTCAAATAATGGATTATTTCCCACCTATTTGATGTATGATGTCTGAAGCTGATTTATAAGTCATGCCACTTTGTATGCTATTGCATTTATTTAAGAGTCGCTCAACTGATTTATGGCATGAGTGTTTGAATTATAAATCACACCTGTAACATATACTTCCAGTAACTTATTTTTAATCTGGCACTCTTTACTTTGGTTCTAAACTTCGATTTACTAACTCGTCTATAAAAACAGAAAAAAAAGGTGATGTGCTTGATGTGCTAATGCTCTACGGTTATTATACAATGCACGGGGCATCTCTCAGTACCACCCCTCTCTCAGAAGCCTAGCACTATCCCAGGTAAAGCTATTCCAGCCCTTGCTCTCATATATCTTCCTTACACACAATCCTATGAACCATTTTGCAGCCCTGCAAGAGTCATTGACCTATTTCAAATCAGTACTTTTGGGGTTAGCCCACAGGGCAGGACTAGTCTGACCTACTGCTCCCCCAGGTCTGTGCTTGTGCCCGACAGCCCACATAGGACAAACAGCCAGCATCCATTTGTACAGCCTCGGTACACCTAAAGCCTGCAGAAGGCAAGTTGGCCACCCCTCAGGCCAGAGGCAGTTGCCTAAACATTGATGTCTGGTGTAATTTGAGATGCTTAAAGACTTTCTACTTGTCCTCCAGGTTTGGAAAGATGGAGGTCTCCCATAAGCCTTCTGATATATCTATCAAAAATGATAATAGATACCCACTTTTAGAAAACTGAATTGAGCCCCAAATGGCTTTTGGGGGGATGAGCTGAATCTCCTTCTAGATCCCAGACACTCTCCTGATTAGGTCTTCATTCACTATTTTGGAAGATTACTTTTAATCTGATACTTTTTACTTTGGATTCTGGGGTCCTTCCAGTGTGTCAAGAGGGCAATCTTGCTATGCCAGGGAAAACTCAACCCCACATCACTGTTCAGATCATCCCCACCTAAAATCTGAATTTCCCCACCCAAGACCACCATGTGCCAACCAATATTTATCCCCCAAAACCAGGCAGTATGGCCAGCAGCACTATGACCTCACCCCACAGTGAGACTTCTAATGGGGGGCATCAGTCAGTACTGCCAATACTACAAAGTTCAAATGTTAAAAGCTTGTGAGTTGCCATCTAAGTATTTTGATTGTTACTTCTGTTTGTGAGCACTTTAATTCTGTGCATTTAACAGACAGAGAACAGATAATAATATTAAAGAGAAACTAAAAGAAGCGCTCACATCAAATACAGGTATAATTGTCTTCCCTAAATTTTCTGTTTAAAACAGGCATAAAGTTCAGCAGGTTACTGGAAGTGAAGTCTTCTCTTTGTGTTAGATGGTGCAGTATCTCCTGGGAGCTAGGATGTGAAACACAGGTATGTAGTCATACAGCAGTATATTAACTGAGATGTCCTCTGTTGTACCTTGAATCTCTATAATAGTCAGAGATTTCCATTCAGGAAAAATGGCTTGCGTCATCCATTTGTAGCTTTGTCAATTATATTTCAGAAAAAGTTGAAATATTTTAACAGCAGTAGATTATAAAAGGAAGTTCAGCTACCACAACTTGTGTTCAAAGCTATGACAAGGAAGCATCTCTAATGAGTTCCAATAACAAATGGATATTTCTATGAACAAAGCAAAGAAATTGTTTGTATTAATGAGAACTGCCCAAATCCTAAGCCAGGAGCCTACTCCCTTTGATCCCTGTACACTCAGTGTAGTATACAGCTGTCAGCTCTCCTTTTCCCACAGATGAGATTTGTGACCATAAATTCACTGGGGATTGAGTGACTACAGTAGGCTGAGCCACAGAAAGTCTTCAAAGAAAAACACAAATTCAGCACTATATTCAGATCCTGTGACTAAACCAGACAGGGGAGTACTGACCAAAAAATAAAAAGTGCCAAAATAAGGTTCTATACAAAAAAACAAAGTGATTGCTGAGACATCATTATTGTCACCACTTTGTGAATGACATTTCCTTTCCCTCAGAGTATTTCCGTGAATGCTCAGACCACATTTGCATATCACATGTTTGGAAGTAGGCAGTTTGCCTGTGACATGCACCGGCCTTCTGTGTGTCACCATGAAACCAGATACACCGTGGAAAGATAAGAGAATTATTTTATGAGCACTGCCAGAAGCAAAAGAAAAGCTGCAGAAGGTCAAGTCACAGTGCTTCATGTTACAATAAATTTTCCAGCAAACAGTTTCCACCCTGTTACACCCTCAGCCAACTCTGTACAGAGTCAGGAAGGAGAAAGTGTCACTGTCACATTGTCCCCTTTAGACAATTGTACGTGACCCCTATACTTGCTGTCACTGTTCTGAAATGCTCTAAAAAAGAGTGCAATAGCAAAATTCATGATACAGAGGACAAGGAAAGACTGTGTTTACAGCAGACCAACCGCCATGGCTAAGAAATGTAACGACTTTGGCTTGCACTCCAGCCCTATTGGTGCTGCGAGGCTTGTGGTGAGCTGTACACGAGGGAGATTTGCCATGCCTTTCTCAGCCCATCCGGCTCATGGCCCATCCCTGGCCCATATTGAAGCTTTTGAGTAGGAACCAGCTGCTCCATTTAACAATGCTCTGAGACAACACAAGGAACTTGAATACTCATAAAAATTGTAATACACATAACAAGTTTCTAAAAGATTGTTTGCCTTAGGCTTGCCTTGCTAAGGCAAACAATTACCAAGGAGGAGATTTCCAGAGGCAGACAATAATTTTATAGTTCTCTTTTTCTGCAGTAGTGTTTGGGGGTGGGTGTTTTGTTTTGGGAAGTTTTCTGGCTGGTATTGCCAAAAGGCTGAATGGTTTGAATGAGAAAAGGAAAACAGTCACCAGTTACTACTTCAAGATTTTAAAAGGAAATTTCTTCCCATTCCTTTCTCAATTAGCTAGTGTTTCAGACTCCTTTTATTTAGCTGCAGATGGTAGCATCTGCAGATCAGGGACACTACTGACATAAGAACAAAGGTTCTGAAAGGCTTGTGACTTATTGCAGCCAAAATATAAGCTCTTTAAGAGAAATTTTTCTGCCAAAAGAAACAAATTCTTCAAAGTGATTGCACTGATAAGTTTTTTTCTCCATTAGTATAAACACTGTTTTATAAATCATAACTTGAGACGTTCTAACTAGAAATGTGCCTAGTTGCATACTTATTGCACACTAGTTCAGGCTTGGTATCATGCCTAGCAGGTAGCTTTGACTACACAAAGTCCTTAAGGAACACTGGAAATAAGAATATTTTGTCTGCTCTGGTCTCTGTTTATATTAACTCTTGAGGCAGAGTTGCTCCCTGGGAACCATACTTTCATATAGATCTAAGGTTTCTGAAAGAAAGCATTATCCAACATGCTATTTAGCCACCTCCAGTCCAGAGCCAGTGTTCATGTTTAAATAAATCAAGTTACAAACAACTTTGCACACCTTTTTTCTCCATGGGGCATCTGCCTGCAAGGACTCTCATTGGATGCCTCCCTGGCACAAGGACAAAAATAGAATATCGAGGTGACTTCCCTTGTTTCTAAAAACTCACTGGGGGAAAAATAATGAAGAGATGTTGAAAACCAGTGAAGTGCAGCTATGAATCCTTTAAAAATTAATCATTGTATTGGATCCCTTTAGGGCTACTTGCGGCTGCTATGACTTACAGACTGAAGATCAGTGCTTTTCTCAGATCCGTGACTGTGACAACGAGCACAGGAGAACTGGGTCATCCCCTTGTTTTGACACAAATACATTCCCGAATGCAGCCAACTCCCTGAAATAAAACTACTGGAGGTGTTCTACTGAAGATATTTAACTCTCGATATCCAGAAATGATGACCGTTTACATCACCGAATGTCACTGAATGGAGTAAGAGCTCCTCGGTCACTAGGACAGAGAAACGGGCACACGCAGTATAATACCCACAGCTCACTTCGTTGGCAAACAAGGCTAGCACTCCTGTTTGGTGCAAACATTGGGCAGCATTCACCAAGTGAAGTCAGGGTCCATATGCCAACTAATTAAAAATATATTTAAAAAACAGTTTTACTAAACTAGAACCAACACTCATGCAGTAGATGAAGCAGTGGTTCTGTGGAGAAAACAAAGTGTAGTTGCACATTGCATCATAAATCTTTGCTTTAGGTTCCCAAATTCATACTGCATTTAACTACAAACAAATATAACTGCCAACCTTAGAAACAGCATTTCTTAACATACTTATAGAGGGATTACCTCCTAATTTTCCACTATAATTTGCTTGCATCATTTGTAGCACACTTTTTATGCTCATGAAATCCCTTAGGCTGAAGGAGTGCCATTCCATTGCCTTATAACGTTTCCTGTATCTTTGCTGAGACACAAACTGTTAAAAATCACCGTACCCACTGGTCATGTTTTTGTTGCCCTGCTAATTCTGACGTCATCAGGCAATGATGACTGAACAGGCAACACTGGCAAGAAAGAACCAATGTCAGGGTATGCATCATGGTGCAGTCTTTGATTACAGTTACTGTCCTATCACTCCAAGGGATTGCGAAATTTGTCTATCTATCCCAGAGTGCCTAATTTTCAGAAGTTATCTATTTTCAGCATTCTGGGGGAGATGTTTTTAGAATACAAAGCTGTTTTTTGAAATGCAAAGTAAAAATAAAAGCTTATTATTAATGAAATTCCAAGTGCAAATTAAATACAATAAATGCCCTGCCACGTCACCCAGCTCCTCTCTCCACCTGCACAGGCTCAGCTGCCCTTAGGGCAGGAGCAGTCTTCCCTCCCTGTAGTGAATTCCTGTTTAACAGAAAATACATACAAAACACAGCCTTTTCATCTTCTCCTGGCCCAAACTGCAACCACACAAGCTGAACAGCCACGCCAGGCATCAGAAGCAGCAATACATGCCTCATCTTTGAGTGCCAGATTCTTACTAGCTGGCACTTCATAAAGGACACCTCTCTTCTCTGCACTGTAAATGTTGCCAAGATAGTATTCAGGAAGGACTGAAAGCAACATTTCCAACCCTGAACCTTGCCCTCAGCAGTGCTTTGTGCTCAACAGAGTCTTGCTTCAGCAAAGGTTCACCTGCAGCTGTGAAAGATGAAGGCACCTGGAGCAGGCTAAGGAGTTCGCAGGAAAGGCCAGCTTGCACAGGCATCACAGAGCTCCTGCAGTAAGTACGTGTCCACACGACTATTCAGTACCATATGCATTTTTTTTTCCAAACAGCTCAAAACATCATTTTGTTTTGCACCAAACATTGCACCAAGATGCTTTCCTGACTTCACAGCAGACGACTAAAAAGGATGTGCAGCACACCAGATCCTTTCTGTATATCAGATTGCTTATCTTTAGCTATCTCCTGTTGAGCTTCCAATTTCTTGTTTGGTGTAATACTCGGATGAGCCTTTCTACTCATCATTACTGCTGTTAAAAGATTAAATCTTTAGCTCAAATTAGCCCTGTTGACTGCTTGCCATCTGACTTCATGTAGCCACTGACATGAGGGCTTTAAATCCACAGTGTATCTGCAGCCTGTAATTCAGTGTTTAAGCTGACATATTGGTCTTTCAACAACCAACGGTTTATTGGGAGGGGACTTCATTGTTATTTAGTATGCGTGTACATTTGGAAATGACAAGTTTTGCTCTAACCAGTGACAAATAATCCAAAGTCTTTTGTGGACAAATTGAAAGTGCTGTGACAGGGACTCTTTGTACTGTATCAATGAATAAGGCCATAGTGGTGAATTGTCCCAGTTACAATTAACCAAATTTACTATATGTGAGTATATATAACTTATCCTGAATGACTTCTGTGTCATAACTGTACAGATGCAAGAGGGCTGAAATAAAAGCTAAACAGCAACTATAAACTGGGCATTTCCTGACCAGTGCACAACAGGCCAAAATATTCATTTAAGTATGTTTGCATGTGAATTTATTGATTTTATCTGACTTCCTGCATTTTCCTGGGGAAAACAAATCTGAAAAAAAAATTTTGCAGCACCTCATATCTCAACCAAATCTGAGTGGAATTTGGTGAGACAAAAACAAATTGCCAAATTTCATGACATGAAAAGCGCAAAAGTTCTCAGCATACATCTGTACTCTGCATGAGCTGGCAGTTTTAGCTGCTGTGGGTAGGTTTGAGACCCAGCTGTTCAAAGCCAGTATTTTATAGAGTGGACTGACCATCACTTGGCTTGTTACCTGTCCCCCAGCTTTTTGCATCTGCTCACTCATCCGCATCATCAGACAGAAAGGAGTCAAATGATCCCATACTGGGAAGTTTGCACTTGTTATCCAGGAGCAACAGCTGTGGATAAACCTGCAGAGAAAGCTTACTGTAGGCTGTGGCCCAGGAGAGTCTCCCCTTTGTAGCCAGATTTTTCAGCCAGGGAAACTGTCACCCAGTGGTCAGATAGCATATTCCTATTCACCTGGGAAGAGTAGCAGAGTTTTAGCCTGCTGGGAGCCGGAGGAGATGTTCTTTTCTGGGTGGCAACACTTGCTTCTCAGTGTCAGTCTACCGCCTTCAGCAAATTTGTCCCCAGCAAGAAAAGAGTGTGCAAATCTATTTGCACATGTACATGATGGTCAAAGAAGTCTCAGATGCCATCTTGTAGATCCTCTATTTCCATGGGGTCCACATCCACCACACCCCCAAGGTCATGTGCACCTTTGTTCACAGGGGATTCCCCAATTCTAGGGGATGCAATTCATGCTCTAGCCCATCCTCCCCTCCCTCCTCCTGATGTGTCTCACAATTATTCTAGTCACAGGAGCTGTCATTTTCCTATTTTGCAGAGCTCTGTGGACCACCATGTGGAAATGGCTACAGTGGCTACTATGCATAGATTTTCTGCAACCCACATTTTTCCAGTACAGCCTGATATCTTCTCTCTCCCTGAGTCATCAGCAACCATTGAGTTAGTGCAGTATCATAGCTGACGCTTCACACCCACCACTGCACTGGGTTATGCACCTACTCCCAGTCAAAGACTCACTTAGTTCAGACCTTCACTTTAACAGAGTCATGGGAGACTGACAAGCCATTCCTTCTCTGTTAGTCACAGATGGATGGGCCCTTCTGCTTCATCACTGCCGATGTTGACAGAACTACCATCACTGGTTCTGCTGTCCCAAGTGGGGAGTTACCATGGGCTCAGGAATAACACAGTAGATGACACCTGTTCTGCCTGACTGTAGACTTCCCAAGGCCAGGGGCTAGTATTTTCTGCAGCTGTTCTTCTCCCTTCCCCAGAGTCCCTGGGGTAGCCTGTACTTTTGTCCCTTGTTCCTAGAAATCCTGCTCATCAAGTGCAGGTACAGGCTAGGAAAAGGAAACCCATTCAGAGGGCCACCTAAGACCCTCCTGAGGGAAGGGACGCACTACTTCATATTTGAATGTACATTTAATTATAAAATATACATACAAGAAATTTAAAAGATGAAACTAGTCTGACAATAACAGTAGTTATCCTGGCTGTAACTCAAATCCAATCTGGCTGTCACATAGACAGGGCACACCTGATCCTCTCTTTCTACTTGTTTGGCTTCCACTCTCTTGCCTCTTACTCCCAGGAAGGTATAGTACGATTCCTGTTGTGGTGGTAGACTTGTGACTCCAGTGCTTTCTGAGAGCAGTGTAACTCCTTGAGTATCTCTTCCAGATCCCTCTGCTTTGCTTCTCACTGCCATGTTGTCCTGGACCTACCATCCCACCCCATCTTGGAAGGCATCCAAAGCCATGTCCCCCTCCTCCTTTGGCAGCATGCAACTCTGCCAGGTCCCATCTATGGACTGAGTAGGCACTTGAACTGTGGTCCAACAACAGAAAAATATTTAACAGGTTGGGTGGCGGACCAGGAAACTGGTCTGTTGTAAGCCCTCTGGAAAACACAGAATGGCAGAAAGCATGAGAGGTTATTCACAGAATCACAGAATCGCTGAGGTTGGAAGGAACCTCTGGAGATCATCTAGTCCAACCCCCCTGCTCAAGCAGGGTCACCTAGAGCACATTGTACAGGATCGCATCCAGGCAGGTTTTGAATATCTCCAGAGAAGGAGACTCCACAACCTCTCTGGGCAACCTCTTCCAGTGCTCTGTCACCCTCACAGTGAAGAAGTTTTTTCTCACGTTCAGATGGAATTGTCTGTGTTTCATTTTGTGCCTGTTGCCTCACGTACTGTCGCCGGGCACCACTGAGAAGAGTCTGGTCCCATCCTCTCGACACCCTCCCTTCAGATACTTGTACACGTTGATAAGATCTCCTCTCAGCCTTCTCTTCTCCAGGCTAAACAGGCCCAGCTCTCTCAGCCTTTTCTCATAAAAGAGATGTTCCAGTCCCCTAATCATCTTTGTAGCCCTTCGCTCGACTTGCTCCAGTAGTGCCACATCCCTCTTGTACTGCGGAGCCCAGAACTGGACACAGTACTCCAGATGTGGCCTCAGCAGGGCTGAGTAGAGGGGGAGAATCACCTCCCTCGACCTGCTGGCAACACTCTTCCTCATGCAGCCCAGGATACCATTGGCCTTCTTGGCCATAAGGGCACATTGCTGCCTCATGCTTAACTTGGCGTCCACCAGCACTCCCAGGTCCTTCTCTGCAGAGCTGCTTTCCAGCAGGTCAACCCCCAACCTGTACTGGTGCATGGGGTTATTCCTCCCTAGGTGCAGGACCCTTCACTTGCTTTTGTTCAACTTCAGGAGGTTCCTCTCTGCCTACCTCTCCAGCCTGTCCAAGTCTCTCCGAATGGCAGCACAGCCCTCTGCTGTATCGGCCACTCCTCCCAGTTTTGTATCATCAGCAAACTTGCTGAGGGTGCACTCTGTCCCTTCATCCAGGTCATTGATGAATAAGCTGAACAAGGCTGGACCCAGTACTGACTCCTGGGGGACACTGCTAGCTACAGGCCTCCAACTAGACTCTGCGCCACTGATCACAACTCTCTGAGCTCTGCCATTCAGCCAGTTCTCAATCCACCCCACTGTCCACTCATCCAGCCCACACTTCCTGAGCTGGTCTATTAGGATGTTATGGGAGACAGTGTCGAAAGCCTTGCTGAAGTCAAGGTAGACAACATCCACTGCTCTCCCCTCATCTACCCAGCCAGTCATTCCATCACAGAAGGCTATCAGATTGGTTAGGCATGATTTCCCCTTGGTGAAGCCATGCTGACTACTCCTGATCACCTTCTTTTCCTCCACATGCTTGGAGATGGCCTCCAGCATGAGCTGCTCCACCACCTTTCCAGGGATGCAGGTGAGGCTGACTGGCCTGTAGTTCCCTGGGTCCTCTTTCTTGCCCTTTTGGAAGACTGGGGTGACATTGGCTTTCTTCCACTCCTCAGGCACCTCTCCTGTTCTCCATGACCTTTCAAAGATGATGGAGAGTGGCTTAGCAATAACGTCCGCCAGCTCCCTCAGCACTTGTGGGTGCATCCCATCAGGGCCCATGGATTTGTGGGTGTCAGGTTTGCTTAAATGATCTCTAACCCGATCCTCCTCAACCAAGGGAAAGTCTTCCTTTCTCCAGACTTTCTCTCTTGCCTCCAGGGTCGGGGGTTCCTGAGGGCTGGCCTGAGCAGTAAAGACTGAAGCAAAGAAGGCATTCAGTAACTTTGCCTTCTCTGCATCCTTTGTCACCAGGGCACCCACCCCATTCAGCAGCAGGCCCACATTTTCCCTAGTCTTCCTCTTGCTACTGATGTATTTGAAGAAGCCCTTCTTGTTGTCCTTGACATCTCTTGCCAGATTTAATTCCAAATGGGCCTTAGCCTTCCTTGTCGCATCCCTGCATACTCTGACAATGCTCCTATATTCCTCCCAAGTGGCCTGTCCCCCTTTCCACTTTCTGTATACTTCCTTCTTCTGGTTGAGTTTTGCCAGGAGCTCCTTGCTCATCCATGCAGCTCTCCTGCCCCCTTTGCTTGACTTCTTACTCATAGGGATGCACCACTCTTGAGCCTGAAGGAGGTGATGTTTGAATATTAACCAGCTCTCTTGAACGCCCCTTCCTTCTAGGGCCCTAACCCATGGGATTCCTCCAAGCAGGTCCCTGAAGAGGCCAAAGTTTGCTCTCCTCAAGTCCAGGGTTGCGATCCTATTTAGTGCCCTGCTTCCTCCTCGCAGGATCCTCAACTCCACCATCTCATGGTCACTGCAGCCAAGGCTGCCCCCGACCTTCACATCTTCCACCAGTCCTTCTTTGTTTGTTAGTACGAGGTCCAGCAGCACACCTCTCCTTGGTGGCTCCTCCACCACCTGTGTCAAGAAGTTGTCACCAGTGCTCTGCAGGAACCTCCAGGACTGTTTGTGCCTCGCTGTGTTGTCTTTCCAGCAGATATCAGGGTGGTTGAAGTCCCCCATGAGAACCAGGGCCTGGGATCGTGAGGCTACTTCCAGTTGTCTGTAGAAGGCCTCATCGACTTCCTCTTCCTGATCAGGTGGCCTGTAGTAAACACCCACCACAGTGTCACCCATGCTAGCCTGCCCTTTAATCCTTACCCATAAGTTCTCGACTCGCTCTTCATCCACCCCTAGGCACAGCTCCATACATTCCAGTTGCTCTCTCACATAAAGAGCAACTCCACCACCTCGCTTTCCTGGCCTGTCTTTCCTAAAAAGCACGTAGCCATCCATGACAGCACTCCAGTCATGCGAGCTATCCCACCATGTCTCTGTAAATGCAATGAGATCAAGGCCCTGCAACTGCACACAAATCTCTAGTTCTTCCTGTTTATTCCCCAAGCTGTGTGCATTGGCATACAGGCATTTCAGAGAGGTGACTGAGCATGCAGGTTTCCCAGGAGGGGTACAAGAGGATCCTCCACAGCCAATTATTATTTTTAAATAGTGGAAATACATCAGGTTTTGAGCACTTGGAAGTTTTTGAAAATTTTTTTTTCTGAAAAGGTGCCATTTTTTTTCATCAGTGCATTGCTAGGGTAAAGTGCACTGTAGCCTTAAGCTAAAAAAAAGCAGAGAGACTTCTGTATCAAAACCAGACATATACATATGCATATACTAATGTGCACTCATACTCATGGATCAGATAAAATTAACAGGGTTTGGCTTTATGTTTGCAAATTGCATTCTTTTCCTTTTTTTTTCTCCTAAAATTCAACTGTTGTAATGTAAGCCTTATTAGACTTTCTACTTATTATTAACCTAGAGGCCCTCCAGCCTTCCCCCTACTCTTTTACCTATTCGGTTTTATACTTCTGACCCAATACAATCTGCCTGCAGGGGCAAATACAGTTATCTCCTTCTAAATTAAAATTGCAACTCATTTGGTACAGTTTACACAAGGCCTCAGCTTTGACACATGCAATTACTATGAACACAGGAGGAACATGATTGCTGAGAGCCACCAGAAATAGAGTTTAATCAGAAAACATGGAGCTGTTCCAACAGATTTATAATTTCACTACTTGCTATTTTTTAATGTTCCTGAGTGTTCAGATAATTAGATACACTGTTTTTTCCCAAAGGGCCAAAGAAAGCAAAATTCTTACTTTTACATTAACAAGATAAAATTATAATACAAACAATCCATAACTTTTTTGTTGAAATGACAAATTCATACAACATTAATTTTAGTACTTACAAAATGTTACAAATAATTTGCTCTGTAGTACTGCTAGGTATCTCATAATGTAGACTTATGTGAATTAATTACCCATTCAAATGGACGGCCTTGTCTGCCAACTTTTACTCACGTTAGAATCTCTAGGTAGCTCACCGAGCCTATCTTAAAAGTCAGCTTTTCAAATAGGCCTTTAAAGAAAATAAGGTTCACCTTTTGTGCCACTGTTATGGCACAATGATCCTCCAGTGTAGTGGATCAGACTGCAGGTCCAAAAAAAATGGAGATGTTAGTAAGCCAGATTCATAGCCCTGCCTGATCTCTGTGCCTCAAGCTCATCTGTGAAAAGATATTTTAAATGTATTTGACCAAGTTCAGTGAAGTATAGAGTTGAATGAACAAAGAGACACTACTCACTGTAATTAGGAAATGAAGAAGCAGATTTCAACTACATGATACCTTGCAGGGTGACATTACATTCTTCTGAGGAGAGGGGTATTCATGACCTGACTGATGTTACAAATAAAAGCATCTGAACAGTAAATATAAATTCATAGACATATGTAACTTTTTAGGGTTTTTCAGTCTCTTTATTGGGGTCCAAATACATTCATTTTAATTATATTTTAATTAATCCATGCTGATGGCCCTCTGGGAGAATTCTGGATCAAGTAAGATTAGGACAGGGTTACAGAAAATATTTTGGGTAAAGAAAACGCACGGCTGATCATTTGCCCTGTAGTACAAACGTGGTCCCGGAGTTCTGGCTGCTTTTTCAAGAGGCAACCTGCTTTCTGTCTCTCCTATGCTATGTTAGCCATTAATTTTGCTGCCACAGACACAATTCATACTTACAAAATTGGAGGCTCACACAGGAGCAGCTGCTGTTTCAAATGGCTCTATTCCGTTTCCAAGACAGTCAACTCAGCTGCAAACAACATAAGTGACCTGCATGCACAAATTCACCAATGGACAGACTTCCCTCTCCCTAGCATACTTTTCTGCTGAATAGAGAACAGTACGGCAAATGCATAAAGCTGGAAGGAATCAAATTGCAAGTAAGACAAAATTATGGAAAGAAGGAAAGTCTGCAAGAATAACAAAGAGAAGCAAAAAAGAGGAGAAAGGATTACGTAAATACTGGTGGAGAGGCTGCCAATCTGTCTCAAGGAAATTATTCGCACAGTGGCTTGGTCTCACAGTTTGACTGTGTTAATAAAGACCTAACTGAGGTTATACTAGTAGTTACAAAATTTATAGAAGATGGCAAAAGTAGAGACAAATAAACAAACTAGTACCATCAGGTTTGTTTAAGTCTGGTGTGGCTGAGTCTGGCCCCAAAGGCAGATTTCTTTGGTCCCAGGAACATCCCCTGGGCAATCAGCATGTGCTGTCCCTGTCAGCCCCATCAGCCTGGGCACCCAAGCACTCTCCCAGTGATCCCTGCACTCATTGGACTCTGCGGTAGGAAGGAAAAGTATTTGCAGGGCCATCTCAAGTCTTAGAGAGTTTATGAGCTGAGGCATGGTGCTGTGCAAATGCTTCAGTACATTTTTTCTCAAGCTCATTTGGTTTCACCTCAGCAAAGACGCAGAAACCAAACTAATAAACCATTTCAGACATCAGACAGTTCTGGGAAAATTCAGCTCAGGGGTCTCTGCACCGTATTTCCAGAACTGGAAGTGCAGTAAGTACAGTGCAAAGCACCCTGATGCTATTAAGGGCGCAGCTCTTGAATTACATCAATGCTGGTGCAAGGATACAAGGAGGCAGGAACTTGCAGCCAGAAACAGCATCGGGAAGAGATGGGGGAGAGAACAGGAATGTGGCAGTGCTGAGCAGTTTGCCTTAAGTTGGAGTGGAAACACCCCCTGAATCACCTGTTTCTTTATGCCCCAGTACACTAGGGAGACTTATTAGAGACTTATTAGCTTGGGAGCAGTGCTTCAATGACATATGAAGACAGTAAGAGCTCCCAGTGAATGAGTGGATTTTGCAATACCCTGAATGGCATGAAAAAGGGACTGACTGTTCTCTGTCTCTTCCAGTATAAGAAATAAAAGTCATCAAATGAATTTAAGTGGAAGCCAAGTTCAAAACAAACAAAAGAAAGTGGCTTTTCATCCTGCAGGTACTGGAGCTGAGAAACTCCTCACACAACTGCCTGCAGATACAAGAAGTTTAGTGAGGATCAGTGGAGACTGGAGGAGTGCTTAGAAGAAAGATCCTGTCAGGGTTGCTAAAAAGACCACAGCAGGCTCAAGAAATACCCTCAGCTGGGAAAGTACTGAGGGAAGTATTTTACTTATTTGCTTTTATTATTCTCCAGTCATCTGCTTTTGGGCACTGATGGAGACAGGATAATGGATTAGATGGCCCATGATCTGTACCAGTCCAGCCACTCTTCTGTTCTTAATACCAATAAATCCTACCAGCTTCTAGTGATCAACAGCGGGGAAATTTCCAAGTTCAGGACTGCAGCTAAACTGCTATGTTTAATAGCCAACATTAGACCTATCCTCCAGAAATATGCCTGATCCCTTTCCTTAACTTTTTTTGGTCTCCACAACATCTTGTGACAATGAATTCTACAGTTTAATTGCGTATGAAGGCACTTCATCTTTGTTACTTTAAATACGTCACCTGGCACCTTCACTGAAAGCTTTCTACTTTCTATGTTAGGAGAAATACAGTAAAAAATTGTTCCCTAATAAGCTTTCTCACACTCTTCCTAATTTAGCAGATCTTTATCACATTCTTTCTCAAACATTCATTCAGCTATTCTCCAGCGTGAAGAAGTTTGTTTATTTATCTGTATTTTTTTATAACCCAGAGCAAAATTATTCTGTTAAAATGTTAAAAAATACCTAGTTTAGGGATTAGCTTTACATTAGTTTAACATCAACTCTACTACAGTTAAAGTAAGCATAAGAGTTTACAGAACAAAGTTATTTCTATAGTTGATCTTCAGTTCCTATTACAGCCTTTGGTTGTGCTCATTTTTCAGTAAATATAGACTCTTTACATTTATACTAGACTCTTTTGCAGCTTTCTTCTGAATCCATCTATCCTAGTTCAGACATTTACAGGCATATAAATTGAATTTAAGGGAGCAGGTAGGACACTGAGTGCTTTAATACAAACATGAAAACACCAAACATGCTAAGTACATAATTGGCGAATCCACAGTACTTAAAAAGCAAGGACTGTATGAAGGGATATGCTGTACTTTTATAGTGGTCTCAAAAATTGATAATAATGGTCGCTAGATAGGAACAAGGATAGAATAAAAACATTTTTGCCTTACATACGAGCTGTGATGCTGCACTTAAATTGTTCTCCTATGTTTGGAAATAGAGATAAGAGCAAACGTGTACACTTTTAGTGTAAAGATAAAATATCTGTTAGCCTGCACTTCGCATTATTTGCGGGAAGAGCAATTACAAAAGCGGAGGTTGCCACTAGGTGGTGCTCCTAGCTTAACAAACAGGTTCACGTGTGCCCTGGAAGGGAGTGAACAGGCTGCTCCACGGACAGGTGAACCAGCAAATGTAAAGTTTCTGGTAGCAGATCTCCATCCACCTCCCGCATCCCCATTTCACTCTTTCCCCAGCCTCCTAAGAATTCACCTGCAAAAAATGTTCGATTTCATTCCCCTTTTCCTACAACTTCACCTCCCAGTAACCCTCAGCTTCTGCTCATGTCCCTTGCCAGGAGCTTGAATGTGGCTTGGCCAAGCTGCCACCAGCCTGAGCTGACAGGCTGGAGACAGCACAAGATGAGTAAGCTCATGCTCCAGCCTTTCCACAGCAGAGACTGTCCTTTCTGTCTCACGTTTTTATTCAGCTGTAGATTTTCATGAAGCCTATAAGAATTTAATGCCTCTAAGAATGTCTTCTGCTCTGCCAAATCAGGTTCATGTAGAACCAACCACCTTCCTTCAGAAAGGCACTCTAGGGAAATATAAATACATTCTGCTGCTCCGTTATCTGGGCATCTTCACTCTCGTTGCTTTTCTTTTTATCTCCTCCACTAGTGCCATTGGGTATTATCATCTTCTTCATTTTTGCCACATAAACAAAGAAACACTTTCCCCAAATAATGCTCCGCCTAGACAAGCACTTTTAGTATCCTGTTGGCAGAAATTGTGGTGAAGTTTGAACAAAAAAAGGTATGAATTTCTCTGACCTCTTGGATAAAACCTGTTGATAACTTCCCCCCATATTCCCTTCCCTTTCAGTAGCAGATAAGGTCTTTCATCAGTCTGTCTATTACCACCATGATACTTAAGAAGGATCTTGAGATACTGGAGACATTTCAGAAATAAGCTGCAAAAATGACTAAAGATAGGAAAAAGTGAGAGATTCAAGGAGATCAAACCTGTTCAGTTAAAAAGTGCTTGAGCACAGTCAACAAGTCCCAAGATGAGCCAAGATGAGGAGAGAGGTAAGAAAACTGAGAATTTTTTAGTGCAGGACAAAAGTATATGCATATGCTTTGTGTAGTACAGTATGTCCAGCAAGTTATTCGTGTGCAGCAGAGTTGGTTGTCACATGCTTTTGGGGATACCTCCCTCCTCCTGAGTGCATGAAGAACAGCTATACAGTATCTGTGCAGCCAGTTACCAGGAACATAGCACTTGCTGGGCCAATGCAGAGCAAACAGGCACTGCAAGCAAACTAGGCATTCCCTGAAAACATCGCACTTACTATGTGTGTTCTGTACTGCTGCTGTGCACATGTGTCACAATCACACTGAGGCTTCCCAGGCACACAAAAACCTGGTCACACCTGCTGTACAATGCAAGATATGCAGTCATCTGAAGAGCTGATGGCACAGATTTGTGAGGTAGAAGAAGCTAAAACAGAGCAGACACTTTTACACGAACTCTTCCCAAAGAGGCCTTATTCAAAGAACTGTCTCTCCTTGGCTCAAAACAGCTAGCACTGATTGGTGGGACAGACCAATATCTGGCAGTACCAGCAAAACTTCTGCATGTTAGTGCCCTAAAAGTCTGCTGCTATGGTTCACTTAAGTGAAATTTTCTGTCAGGTTAAAAGAGTTTCCTCTGGCATTTGGAAGCTCACTGTTTACAATTGCTGCAACCAGAATCTTGTTGATAAATCAGTTATTACCACAGTAGAACACACTGCCATCATGAAGGAGCAGCACCCAGTATTGCAATGCATCTGAGAATACCACATACTCCTGTGGACTGTCAGTAGAACTCATGTACCAAATATACTGAGTTTATTCACAGAAATAATACTTTTGCATTGTTTGTCAGAGTTACTGTGAAGTCTGTAGCTACAGTAAGATTGGGTTATCACTCTTAATAGGGAAAGACAGTTTATATTCTGCTTCTCTCACTTGCAAATCCTTTTAATAGTTGCTTAGTTAGAAGAGACGAATGGCTGAACTTGGCCGTAGGCTGGCTGACAGTGGAATGTGCACTGATAGATGGCGAAATGTGAGGTTGAGGCTGACAGATCCATCTAGCCTATTCTGGGAGAGCAAGATGGACAGAAGAAAGGGACAGACAGAACTGCTGGAAGTTTAAACTGCAAAATATATCCCTTCTTATGAAATGCTGCAGTTGATGGGTGTAGCCCACCTTGTCAAATCACTTCAGGCCTTGAGTCTGTACTATGGATTGTCTGCCCATGCATTCTGTAAAACAATGGCCTTAAAGGGACGTATTATGGACACTGAGTGTTCAAAACAACTCCCAGAACAAAAATATCAATACTCCCTCTCCCAGATTTATGGTCCTCACTCCTGGGCATCTCATCATCTGCCTGTCTTTCCCCCTACCCCAAGTCATAATGCTACCTAGCAGAGTACTGCAGGAACAGATAGCAGTGCTCGGAGTGGTCCTGGTGCCTCTTAAGCCAAGCTCCCTCACAGCAAGAGTCAGGTTGTGTTTCTCTGTCCCACAGAACAAGTGTTGAAGTCATTGTGGCTATGGTGTGTTCGTGGTCGCGGAGATGGGAGGCAAACACCTTCCACTGCAGTGAACAGTGGAGGTCTCATGCTCAGCCTTTCTCCACCAGATATTTGAGATAGCATTGGTCTCCAATTCACAGCAGAAGACCTTGGGCTCACACCATCACCTACAAAGCCAACAGACTCTCTGTTGTGTCCTCTTCCACCAGATAGGCACCTGATGGTGGATTAACTCACCCTGGTCTGTGAGGAGCCTGTAAAGAAAACATAGCACAGCTTATCATTCTTTCCTGAGTTTGAAGGCCCTCTCAGGGGCTAGAGAGCCTCCTACCCACTCACAGATACATGACTACCAGGCCGATGTAAATAGGTTTGCAACCTCTTCAGTGATCGCTGACAACTAACTGGACTTGCTAGTTACTTGAAATCTGCCAAAGGATAACAGGTATGCTCTGCTTTTACACTTCCTGGGGTCTCCTCTCTTTAGCTATTTCTACATTCAGATGTAGAATTCAGCTGCTACATTCATTGCTTCAGAGCAGCCCTGGACCACTTTAAATGGTACTAGGTCAAAACTGTTGAGGTTTAGCTATGTGTCTGGGCTACCTATATGTAAGCACTCTTCCCTGGAAATCCCACAAGAACAAGGCAATAGGTGAAGAAGTACCAAGAATTTTAAAACTGATTGCACTTGCTGCAACAACAATCAAATTCTACCCATCCTACAAACAGAATATCTGCATGCATAAATAATTGCAGCCTCCAAAGGAAAAAGTGTGAAACCAAAAACTGCACATTCCATGATTTCCAATAAAATGTGGCAGAATATAAAGACTGGCTGGCAAAATACACTGATAAAACAAATGCCTACTGTACAATTTGACAATGCATCTTTATTGTAAAATACAATGAAGTTGATGCTCTTCAGTCTATGCTGTGAGGAAAGAACAATAAGCAGCAGTCCAGGGCAAAGAGCAGCATGGGTGTGTAACAGAGGTTTGGGGAGGTTTCATGGAAGAACACAAGACAATACAGTGACAGCAGGCTAATTGGCCTGCATCTTTCACAAAGGAATATACAACTAGTTTTTGTCTGTGGCAACAAATTAACTGTATGTAACTAATTCCTAAATGGCAATTGGGATAAGAAAAAGAACTGAAAATCTGGTGTATGCATGTGTGTGCATGAATATACATATTTATATTAATATAAATATAAAAATATAAAAATCAAATACATAATGTAACATATAATATATCCACACTTTATGTTTAAATGTATATATAATTAAATATACATACTCTGGAAACAATGATAGAGAATCTAAGAGCTAAACTGAATGTTATTTATCTAGAGAAAGTACAAGCTGAGCAAAAGCATCACAATATAGCAAACAAAAAACTGCATGAAAGCCCTGATATGGAAGGCCTTGTTAGGAAGATATTCAATGTGTTTACATGTTAAAAAAATATATATTAAGAAAATCAAATTACATAAATCTGCTTTGTGCACCAAGAGTATCAGATGGTGTTGTGCCTCCATTCAATTACTGGGTTAAGCCTCTCTGCTGCAGTTGCAAAGCTTCTGCTGAACTGGGAAGCTATCAAGCCTTATTTCTTACAACTTGGAGAATAACATGATGACTAGGAATTGGAGATTCATCACAGAGGAGAAGACTCAGTTAAGTGAGTGTTCCATGTATGCTATGGATTCTGCCATGATTAACTTTTGGAAATTCAATATAAAAGATTATCTTCATCATGTCAGATGTCAGAAGATGGCAAGTTGATGGCACAAAGGAAATTTTACTGAAATAAAGTTTTGCTTGCTGAAGAATGCCAACAAGCAGTTAAAAAATCAGGGGAAAAAAAATCTCTACAATGAAGCAGTAGTTTATCTGAAGAAAGGGCTTCTTTGAGAACTCTCCTTTTAAATCATTGTCATTCCCTGACTTCACAAACTTTTCATGTGATAACAGGCTCACTAATGCTACTGATAAAGAACTTGAGATTTTTATGGCAGTTGAGTCCTGAAATATATTGCAACTTGGCTGTCACATTTTGCTTTTCTCTCTGACACCGACTGCAATCATTCCCAGAGTTCCTGGCTGCTCGTAGATCTCCTCTGTGGTTTATTAGTTTAACTTCTAGCTGAAGCAGTAAAGTCCACTACTTCTGGAGCAATGGCCATTCAAGCAAAACACCACATGATCATCTAGGCTGATCTCTATAACTTATGCCCCAAATCTCACCCAGTAACTTTTGCATTAATTTCTGCTCCTCTTTAGAAACATATCTAAACTTTATTAAAAATTTCTAGTGAGAGAGATGTAAGCATCTGAAAGGAAGCCTTTGAATATTTAATTATTTTCTTTTAACTATCCCTTCCCAAATCCCCTTTTCTCCAATTTAATTTTGAATCTTAATGCTTTTAGCTTCTTGCAGTCATTGAATCTTGTTATAGTTTTTTCTACAGGATTAGAGACATCTACTACTAGAAATCTCCTTCAGTGCATGCAATTATGGATACTACGAAGTACATCGAACTCCAACTCTCTCATCAGATGTTTTTTTTCAGACCACGGAATACGGTCTGAACCTCACTTATATGTTAGTGTCCTTTATGAAGGGAGGATGTGATACTCCAGTAGCAATCTCACTCATGCAGCACACGGAGGAGTGCTGGGGCAGACACATCCAGTCTAAACAGGAGAGCCATGTAATTGCATGATTTTCATGTCAGTGGGAGCCTGAACATGGTGTTGGAAGGATGCTAATAATGGGCTGATGATCTCCATGCCCTCCTGATAAACTCATCATCTCTGACTACTGTTTCCTTTCTGTGTGGCTCACTGTGATGTGAGTCACAGAAAACTACAGCACATTACTGAAGGAGACAGATAGGCCACTCCACTGAGGGTTACAGCTGCCATGTAGGCATGTAACAACCACTGCTTCCTGGGTGCAGCATGTGAGTAGCTCTGTATTGCTAGCACTTGGTAGGGGCAATAATCTCTATTGCTCCCTGGGCAAATCATCAACTGGCTGACCTGTGGCTACTTATGGTTACTGATGAAGTTTTGTGTGAAGTCATAGAGTTAAGCTTAAATATCAGTTTAGGACATTCTGTTTAACAGTGACTGTTCAGTGAACCAAGGAATCTACATGATTATTCTTCTCTGCCACTGAGTAGATTTTATGAGATCTATCCATCCTTGCCAAAGATTTTGGGAAAACAATCTGATCCAGTCAGCAAGATTCATAGCAGGGATCTCCTATTCACCAATAATTGGACTCCTACTGTCATCTTTTTCCACCTTTCATAGCTGATGTAAAAAATCAGTTACCTTTTGGCCAGAACCAGTGAGAAAGTGTTAAAATCAAAGTATGATACTAGTATAGAAAAGGATCGCACAATTTAGAACTGAATCATTCAAACTGATTATTACTACTTGATAGGTTTTTATCTTTCACATTAAATTAATGCATTCAGTTTTGCCATCCTTATTGTTTGTCATCATGGTTTACTTTTGTAAAATATTTGCATTTAAGTGTTACTAGTAAAAATGTATTCAAAGAATTGTCTTTTTATCGGCTAGATAATCTGGAATCTCAGAAGAGCTGTAGAAAAGTTAGGTACAATTAGCTATATTAATTAACCACTCCTTTCTCCAGTGCCTTGAAATCATTCCTAGCATGAATAATAGCTGAATGAGAGTCATCACATGCCAGATCTTGTCTACATTTAAATACTGTATTACATTAATGAGAGATAAAATGCCCTGCATCCACAAACAGATGGTGTTAACCCACATTAATAACCCACTGGAGAAGCTAATGTGCTTAGATTTAGATGGGCTGTTCCACAGGATGACGCAGCCAATGACACATCCTGAAACAACACATCTGTATTTAGCCATTTTTAGTGTCTTACTCTATTCTACTGGTTCTGCCGTCTGCTTTCCCCGGGTTCCTTCCTGCCTTTGGGTTATCTTGACTAGATAATGCTTCCCTCTCACCTTGCCAGCAGTCATTCAGGTGCAGCCCTTTGTGATACTTATTTGTGGAAGCTAAATACAGTTAGAATAAAACATTTTTATTGCAGAGCCGTATTTCGTATTTTCACATAGCCCCTGGACTTCACTGACCCCAGGGAAGAGCTGCGCATCCATCTGTATTTGGAGAGCAGTCAGTGTATCCCAGCTCCCCACCACACACACACCTCATCTCCCTCTTTTCTCTGCTGGGGAGGCATCTTCTCCCAGCAGAATGGGGTTGGGTACACAGGTAAGAAGGATGTAGCTGCCTGTCTCATTTGAGGGCCACAGCTGCCAGGGAGCTGGCATAGGCATGGGCCTGCGCTGGCAGGGGCCGAGCACAAAGCCACAGGCACTACCATGTGTCCCATATGGTCTCTCTTTCACTACAGGCTGTGATTTTGCCTCCCCTATAATCTGCCTTCCAAGGCAACAGATTGAGTCTGGACATTCTTGCCCAGAGATCTTTTGGCAGGTTATCCCATTTGCACTTCCAAAAGCATAAAATGTTTGCATGCTATGTTTCACATATTTAACCAGTGTTACCAGTTTGTAGTAAATAAATACTTAAAACATATTAAATAATAGACTTTACTACAATGCTACTTAAGAAAAAAATAAATGAAGCATTTCATGTAATTGCAAAGTACATCATGGTATTCATTTCATCAAGGCCACTTTTAGTGAATTCATTTATATGAATTTTTTGCACCTTATCAGCAATGTCAAAGATTTTTTTTTTTCATTTTTTTTTATATGAGTAACACACAAAGCTTCCTAAAATAAGGCTTTTGGATACTGCTTTACTCATCCCCTGAATGCTGTTAATTTAATGCTCTTTAAATAAAGGTTGCCTAACACAAAACCTCTGTAAATACATACAGTAACTCAGAAATGAGAAATCACAGGAAGCAGGCAGAAAAGAACATGGGCAAACTAAAAGTTCAAATGTGTTGGAATTCAAAAGGTATTTTGATAAGATTTTGTAATATTTGCACAAACATACAAATGTGAAGTTGGCAGAAAGCTTAAGATGTTCTTATCTGGTTTATATAATGTGATCTGGAAGATGGAAACCATTGACACAGTACTTAGTATTGCAACTTGCAGAAATTACCATCACAGTAACATGGAGCTTTAGCTGCTGTATACCTGCACGTGTGCTTTAAACATGGACAGAAAAAATTTGCTTATTTTGAGCATATAAAATATATCTGTAGAATTTGATGAGCATGCATATTCTACTTGTTAACCACATAGGTACCTGAAAAGTCACAGAACAGAATTTAAAGATTTCACTCCACACCTTGCCAAGATTATCTTATGTCAGGGACATGGACCATTTCATTTCCTTAGGATTGTTTTTTCCTGTTAGGACTAGAAACGTAGAGTACTTTTAGCTAAAACATTCAGAGAAAGAAGAGGAAGAAGGTGCATGAAGATGAAAAAGAAATGAACTCAGACATAGCTACTTTAATTTGTACCTAGCACACTTCATCTGTGTTCTGTTCTTTTTCGTTTTCATACACCAAGTGTGTGTGGCCATTATTAAGGATGTGGTTTTTGAATTAAAGAATTGGGAGGAGTTTAGTTTACATCTGAATCATCTCTAAGAATGTTTAAAGACTCTTCTCTAAGAACATTTAAATATCAATGAGATATAGCCAGAGCCACTGCCTCTTTCTTCTCAATTTTAGTGTAAGATCAACAGAGAGAAAGAAAATATACAAAAAGATTTGGAATACTCTTGGGTAACTGTTGTGTTCTATTCAAGCTCTCACACTGCCTTCATCCTCTGGGTGGCCTAAACACAAGTTCCAGTAGTAATATCAGTAGCATCTGTCATATGCTGTTCTACCATTCTTCTTTTCACTCTCAAAGGAAAAATCTGAGAAGTTTTATTGATTGAAAAATTTATTGAATATTGATGTTTCTGTCTTTCTGTATGAAAGATCTCAGATCCCAAAAGCAGTTTGTTCTATAGTCTTGAACCAGCCTTTAAAAGAGTCAAGCAAGCTCTAGTTGCCCCAAAATTCTTTTCATTAACTGTGAAAGCCTGGAATCAGCATGCTTTAATCCTTGGGTTGCGCCACCTTCATAACACTGAGTATTTCCAGTGGTGTACATGCACAGGATTTATACAGTGCGTATGGACTGTTTATCACTTGGCAAAGAGGAAAAAATTTGTGACACCTAACACATGTTCCTTCTCCTGCTTCCGTATTCAGAGACCATCATCAGATGAGAGCTGATGAGTTTGCTTGCAGTTGTTGAAGCCAAGGAAATGTGTGAATTACAACACTGAGAATCTTGAGATGGAAAGCACCTATTAAACTAAGTGAACAACTATTCTTAGAAAACCCTGAATTAGCTTTCCTGAATTAGGCCTCTCTGAATTCCTGAATTAGATCTCATCCCTTTTTGTCATGAGGGCCCCTTATTTCTTCAGGCTGACACATCCAAGATAACACAGCACTATCAAAACAAAAGACTGCTGTTCTTCCCATAGACCTGCCGCTAACTCGTGCCATTCTTTTCCTGATTCAGGAAAGTCAGATGGATTCTATATTGCCTCACAGGTAAGAAAAACGTTAGCATATTTTCACTGCAAAACCTGTATTATTGCTAGCAATTCAACGTGAATACATTTGAGTTTTCTCTTCATAAAATACATTTGTCTTCAAATATTTTAAAACCTCTTTTTTGGTTTGAACACTGAATAGATTTGCAACAGGAATTATGAGAAAAAATAAGTACAGAACATGTGAAATCAACTGTAGAAAACTTGTTTTAGGAGTGGAGTCGTATCTGAATTGTGCTTAAATAGGTATCAGCTAATTCTACCATGTGGACCATCATGGTGAAGGACCATCATCTTAAAAATCAAAGCAAGGACTTCTTCTAGGTAAGAAAACCTTTTTTCTTTTTTTATATAGTTCAGTACTGTGGTCAACATATTTGCTTTTTTATGAACACTTATTTGATTTATTTTAGAGAAACCCACTTCAGTTTAGCTGTTAAATTTTGAATAATCCTTTTCCTACTTCAGGGCACACAGAAGCATATTTCACAATTAATATTTATATGCTTTTTATACATGAGTCATCTTATTTGTACAGCTCCCTTTTATTTAAATCAAATAAATGAGTGACAGAAAGGACCAGTTAGAGCTTTTGTGCACCAGGGTAGAGTGGCACTTATATGTTTGCGCAGTCTCATTTTAATGATTTCAGGTTCCGCAGTTTCCCTGAGGAGATTATTTGAGAGCTTACAGTAATTTATTCTAATGATAGTCAACTTCAATGTTTCCTTTTCCAGTTGTATCATAATACACTGACATGCAACATAATGTATTGAACATCTTCTTTTCTTGCTAAGCAGGGTAGATTCCCTAAATCTGGCAATAAATTCATCACCTCTTCTTATGTCCTTAAAAGTCATTATTAGACAAGCTGTGTAATGTACACAAGCCTTGATAGCAATTATCACAGTTACAGTTGTTTTGTGATCTGTACAAAAAGGTGAAAATCAAAGCCGTTACTTCATTTAATCTCCAAATTAATTCACTAAAACAAAAGGGGCACTTCTTTTTGAATAAGCATTTAGACTATGGAACAACAAAATATCTAAATCCACATTCAGCAAACCAGGATATGCACAGATAAAATACTGCCTCCTTTTTAAGCGCACTTGCGTAGTCTTACCCCCACCTTCTCAGAGAAATATAATAAGATTCCAGGTGCAAGTTTCATCATATGTCTCTGAAAGGATTTAGATTAAGCTTTCTAGCTCACTGCGCAGAAAGAAGCAGCGTCGCATAAGCATGATTTACTCTCTCCTGCCATGTGGGCCAGCCCCCTTCACCTGTTTATCATACGCCACACTGATTTGCTTGTGCCCACTAGCATGCCTCTCCCATTCAAGCCCTGCCATGGGATTGCCCCTATTCCAGGCCTCATGCTCAGCTCCTTTACTGGGTGAATTTTCTTTCACTAGAAATAGGGTTTAGATACATCTTTTCACAATTACAGATTAAAGGGACTACAGAGATGGGGAAACACATTCCTGCAAATTTAGGAAAGCTAGGATGTTCATCTTAAATAACATTCACAGCAGAATTTTAAGGAAAACAAGTGAGAACTAAAATCTAGGATGTACCTGAAAATCTCATAACAGTTCATGTGTATCCATACAGAATCTAAAAAAACCCTAAAGATTGCCATTAAATTACAACTCATGGAACACTATGCCAATCCAATAAATGAGTCACATGAAAACACAAAGTCTCATGGAAACTCATTAAGGTGGTAAGACAATTAGAAAACAGTAGACTAAAAATCATGAAAGCAGTAATAAAAAGTTAAAGAATGCCTGTACACTCAGAAATACAGAGCAGGTGCTTTAACAGCAACAGTAATGAAAATCTATTTTTAAGTACTAAATAAATATGCAGATTTCTAATACTCCGGTAGATTTAACAATTGCAGAAGATAGTACAAATACAAATAACTCTGATGTGATCAGTAATAATATTAGATCACTTTGGAAGCTGGCTTTAGAAAATTAACAGAACACAACTAGCAGAACTAATGAACCCTAGTTGCATCTCATAGCTGAACCCTGTTCTACTTCACAGTCCCTATTTCCTTCCCTATTTCAAAACCCTCATTTGATCTCATGTGCTGTGTCTACTGGACAGAGAAAGATTGCCCATGCTTGAGTACTCTGATGGGCTGTGTAGGTGGTTAGCCAGTGGCCACCACCTGCCTGCCGACCTGACAGGATGCTTTTCCCTGGCTGGTGAGCCAAGTAGATCTCTGCGGGGAGCTGTCATCACATGTTGTGCAGGCCTGTTAGTGGAATTCTGTGTTTAATTCTTTAAGAACTCTGTCATTTATGATCGAAATCAGCTCCATACGGTTGAACTAATCACTGGCCTAAAGTCATTGGAGAGAAAGCAAAGGAGAAGGGCAGCCAAATCATTTGGAACCAGGCTAAAATACTTAGAGAGCTTAAAGTTAAAAGGGATCACTGGATCACACACTGTGACCTCCTTTATATCACGAGTCATTAAGCCAAGTAAGTTGTATAAGATTAAAATTGTTAAATTCCAGTTTGAATTAGGTTATCTCAGCTTCCAACCACTGATTCTTCTTATATATTTTTCTACTATTTTAAAAAGCTTTAGTATGTGACACTTGCTCCCTGTGAAGGTATTTGAACACTGCAGTAAAGTCAACTCAAATAGATCTTTCAATAAAGTAAATTGATCTAGCTTTTAAAATTTTTCATTATATTTCCTCCAGTCCTTTAATAATTTTGTAGCTCTTTCCTGCACCACCTGATCTTTAACATCAGAACTACACACATTTTTCTAGTACCACTCTCATTAATGCAATACACAAAGTAATTGATTTCCTATTCACTAATACTGTTAACACATCCAGCAATCATATCTGACACGCTGCCCTGGAACTTCATCTGTAACGGTTTGTTCCAAATTGTTTTTGGACAATCTTTTCCAAGACATGGGCTCCCACTCTAAAGAGAGGGCTTGTATTCCATGTTCACAAATATGTATCTTTGCGTTTGGCTGTAAAAACCTGTTTGAAAGTGTTAATTCTACCAAGCAGTCTGGATCATTCTGCAGTTTCCTCACTGTAATTTACCAGATTACCATTTAGGACATCCACAGACTTTACTAACAATGAGTTTATTTTGATCTTTGATTAAAAGTTTGAAATACACTGAGCCTGCAGAACTCTGGAAGCCCCCCATATCATGAATATTAACCTTTGACAATTTTTCAGCTCTTTCAAAAATCAGGAAATACGTATCTGCTTAATACATTTAGCTATATGATACTGTAGATGTAGCATTAACTATCAGAAGTATACATAGTATTAGCCACGGCACTCAAAGAGATCATCTTGCATAATGACTAGGAACTGTAGATTCATTACATTTGTGCAGTTACTTTTGTCAATTTACCTTTAAATCTCACTGAACAAGGCTATCGGGGTTGTTTCATTAGACCCGTGAGATGACTGATATCAATGGTATCTGTACTTTCTAATTTCTTTAACAAATGATTTACATATCTTCTCTACTATTTTGCCTATGGTTGATGTTACTTCTAGCATTCAAGAACTGCATGGGACATTTGGCTTGATGTTTTGAAAACTGGCAGAACACTGGTGCTTTTTCAAAGTTCAAGAATTTCCTTCATATTTAATACTTATTAAAATCCAGCCTTAGATAATTTCTTATCCAACTCTTTCAAGATCCCTGGATGCAAATTAGCTGGACTCTTCATTTTAAAAGTATCTATGTTTGCTTGGAATATAAGATTCCCTACAGATTTGAAAGTACTTCTTCATGTGATGCAACTAAAACATCTAAGTAAGAGAAGAGAGTAAGAAGCGAGAAGAGAGTAAGTAAGAAGAGATGTTCATTCAATATTATCGATTGCCTGTATCATTGCTGCTAGCATCTAAGAACTTTCTCCACTTCAGTGGGATTTCCCCTACCCTTTTCCTCTGCCATTTTTTTGAAATTCTCTTAAGTTCTGCTAAGCAGGGATTCTTCTTCATGCTTGTGGCACCTTTACCAAGTTTCTGTAACATAAAATACATACGGTGTTTTTCATTCTCTATTTAACAGTACTGAGTATAGATGCGTGTAAATAAATACACTTCCATATATACCTTCCACGTACACCTCGCTGGCTGGGTGGTCACACGCCCGTCAGTATTTCAGGAGGCCAGGCAGGGACCCAAGTAAAGCTGCCAGCCTCATCCCACCTGACGCGCGGCCGCCAGCCCCGCCTCGGCCGTTCGTGTCCCCACAGCCGCCCTGCGCCACCCACGCAGGGTCGCCCCGGGGGCGCGCGACACCATTCCGGATCCTATCTGTAAAACAGCCTTAGCCCGCCCGCTCAATCCTCCTCGGGGCTCCCCCCGCAGCCACCGCGCCGCCGATCAGAGAGGACGGCGGATGAAAGCGACGCCGCGCCCCGACAGTCCGGCGTGAGAGAAGCTCCCCAGGGACGGGGCGGGGGGGGGAAGAGAGGGGAAGGGAGGGGCGGCCCCCCGCGGGCGGAGCCGCGCTCCCAAGATTCTCAGGGGGGAAGGGGTGGGCGGTGAGCCTCGCTCACACAAGGCGAAGCGCGGGCGCGCGCACCCCCGCCTTCCCTCCCCCTTCCACCGACGCGGAAACCAGCGCCCAGCCTAGCAGCTGTAGCCGGCGCGCAGGGCGCATGCGCAGGCCCCCAGGAGGGCGGGGGCCGGAGCCTACTGGCGAGCGGGGTGGCCGCGGGTGCCTTGCCCGCCGCTACTCGTGGACTAGCGGTCGCTGCGCGGTGTCCTCGCCCTCTCCCTTGCTGGGGCCTCGCGTAGTCCTGCCCCACGACGCCGTCCCTTGCCCCGCGATGAAGTTGAGCAGTCGCGGCCGAGGATGCTGCGTGGCCGGCAGCCGGGAGCGCGGGCCGCCGCTGCGAAGCCCCTTCGTGCATGAGCTGCGCCTTAGCCTCTTGGAGAAAGCCAAGGTAGGGGCGTGCAGGGCCCGGCCCCCTCACTTCTCCCCCCAACCCCCCCCCCCCCAATCCCTTGCGCACGTCCCCCGCGGCGTACCGGCTGGCCGGCCACGTCCTGCAGCGGGCGGGGACACCCTGCTGCCGGTGCTTTGTGAGCCGCTGGGGGCGGCGGGACCGCAGAAAATCGGTGCGTATTTGTGTGTGCGCAGAGCCCGGCTTGCAAGGGCTGCGACCCGGGTGGGCGCGCGCGGGGGACCGTTGGCGGCGGTTAACGGGGGCCGCGCGCTGCCCGGGGTGGGGGGAAGGGCTCCGCCGCGGCGGGGGGCCGGAGCTGGGTATCGCGGGACAAATCGCCTTTGTAGGGCCGCTCAAAGGGGATGTTCCTCAACTTCTTCGCTGTTTTTTTTATTCCTTTTTGTTTTTTAATGGGGGGCTGGAGGACAATCCTGTAAAGGCACTCTTGCCCAGTGTCAAGTTAAACTATGCCAGGACCGAAGTAGTCCATGCATCTGAAGTTTGGCCCCCGGATAAATAATCCCTACGGTATAACTTACGCATTGTACAGGTAGCATGAGACTAGAAGAATTGGTTTTAAAGTGCAAATTTGCAGTTGTATGGCTTTTTCCCATGCCTCTGCCTCGTTCACCTCACCTTATGAGCAATAGGTAGTTGGATATTCACACTGTATGGCCCATGTCTTAGTCTCTTAGTAAGATATGTGTCATTTACTAGATGAAGAAATACTGTTAAAGACTCCCCTAAAAAGGAATAGACATTTTTCTGTGGCTTTCTTCACTGTAATACTTGAGTTCTTTACAAATAAATGTTTCCTTAAAGCTGTTGTTAGGGATATAACAGCCTACAGTGGCTGGAGAAAACAGCATATTCATCAGCATGGAAATTAAACTCCACTGATATTGAACATGTCAGATTAAGACACTTTGGATCCGTCTTTCTGTAGAATATTTAATACTTTGATAACATGATGCGTTCTGAGTGGAGTTCCTTGTTGCTTTGCCTTGTTGCCGCCCAATACTTAACATGAGACACATAGCAGCCTGATTTACAAAACGGTGGAATATATCTCATGTTAAATACCTGATGGCCAAGGAATTTATAGTGGACTCCAGTGGAAAAGACTTTTTTTTTTTTTTTTTTAAATCAAGTTCCTCAGTATGAACCAGAGAAATGCTGAGCTCAGTGGTTATCGTGAGGAGCTATTGTTTGAATGGGGGAAGGTTAAAGGTTTTTTTGTATCATTTGTCTCATTTACTTTATACCTGGAGCTTCTCCAATAAATCATAGTTTTAATGATTTCTTTTCTGTGTAACCCTGCCTCATTCCTTAAGTCATCTTTTCTATGAAATTAATGAGGTAGAAATCTTTCAGGAAGTGGAGAGAAGTAAAGATAGCATGTGGTCATATGCATTATGGTTGTATCTAACTATAACAACAGAATATGTTTTATTTTGCTGTTAGTGTAGCTTTTTAATTTCACTTTCTGATTGGTTATTTGAGAGGAATTTTTAAAATAGTGTTGGGGGGGGGCAGAGCACCAGTTTCACAGTTTTTGTAGTATTAAGTCTCATGAATTATTGGTGTTGTCAGTCTGCTAGATCAACAACGACAGCATAGATCAACATAGACCTTTAGCCACTTTGCCAGCTAAGTGACTGGTTGTAGTACACATCTGTCTTCTGTGTGGCTTGATCTTTACATCTGTATGAGACATGAGCTTTGCCATTGGATTTCAAGGATTTGTTATTTTCAATGAAAACTGCAAGATACGTTTAAAGTTCTGTAGCCTTTTACTGTGGGCAGACCAAAGGAATAGTTTCATCAAAGAAAGGAGTGTGATTTGGTCTTGCTTTTTAAGTGAAAAGTCTTTTATTGATGTACAGAGCCTTTAAGCCAGCCTTTCTCACAATCTTATGTTTGCAGTGTTATGTGAAGAAGTGCACATGCTGGCATACAGAACTGTAACAGATCTTCTTTACCTTAACCGTGCTCTCATAACCTCTTTGCTAATTGAAAGAAAAGCTGTGCTTGAGAAAGAGGTAGTTAAAGATGATCTGTGGAACTGTGGGCAAGAGTTAAGCCACAGTTGCTGTGATCCCACCTTTCTCTAGGGAATCCTGCTCTCTTGGAAAGGGAGACTTCTTGAATAGGGAGGCTGCTTTACAGTCAATTACAGCAGTGTGTGTTCTTTTCCATACAGTCCTGGCCTGTTGCTCGGGGTTCAGTATGAAGTATTACAGTTGAACTTGCTTCCTGTTCAGCTGTAGAAAAACCTGTGGCACAGTATGCACATATCCGCAATAAGTGTGAGTTCTGGGATTGCAAAACCTATCAAAGCAGGTTAGGAACACGTGGGGACTGGAGGTACGTGAAGAGTTGATGAGCAAAGGGAACTGGGAGACAAGACTGCTTTGAAGGACTGTTGTCTGTTGCTGATGTTCTGTCAGATAGCTCTGTTCTCTTCACCACCGCTTCATCCCTCCCTCAGCCTGCCATCTTGATGAGGTTAGACTAACTTATTAATATAGGTCAAAGTAAATGCACTTCAGTACATTTCAGCCTGAGGCCGCAGAAGTGAAAAAGTAGAGAACAACCGCAAAGACAAAGCGAGGCAGCAGAAAAGCCCATTTGAATGTCAAGGAATTGACACATTATCTCTTACATTATCTCTTTTATTGGCTTCATAGAAATTGGGAGATAACAGGAGGATAGAAGCAGTAAAGCTAGAAAACTGAGTCTCATCCTTTCTGTAGGAATGCTAATTAGTTTGGCCCTAATTTGGGCATGAAAGTTGAGGTGATTCCTGAAGTTACTTGTTTTATTTCAGTACTATAACAAAAAGATGCTATCTTGAAGAAAGGCAGACAGGGTTTCATTAATATCCTAACACATTCTGGGCACTTATTGCTTAAGTCAAACTCTTGATTCAGGTTACCTCTGCAGGATAAGCAGAAGGCATTACTGAAGCTGCCAGAGAATGTTCATAGCTTTGTTTGTTGCACTGATTAATAGGTGAAATTGGCAGAAAACTGGCACAAAAATAGGAGTAAATAGTTTTTAGCTGGTTTAATGCTTGGTCCCTTGAACTGGTTCACTCCTCAAACAACCACCTGACTCAGTACAAGGTAGAAAGTGGGAACGTGAGTTGAAGCAGGTAAAAGGTAGGAATGTGACAGGACTGCAGTAGATTGCATTCTGAGGAAGACTATGGCAAGTCAGTGAGATGATGGAGGTGGCTTGGTGTTTCCCTGCCACTTAAAAAGAGAGTATGATGCCATCCTCACTGCTGTCACTGTTTCTGGCCCTTTTATTGTACCAATGGTGGTGTACATTGGTGCCCTTGTGAGCTGATTTGGCTCATTAAGCCAGTAGAAGGTTATTGTGTTTTTCTGTATTCTGATTGGGTTATTTTTTCTTTTGCTGGGATTGCTTTTCTTCAGTTTAATGAGCTGTATTGGCTCACTGAAAGCTCAGATAAGTACTAGACCTGACTAAAGGGAAGGATCAAGGAGAGAGGAAACAGAACCACCCTTTTTAGCAGCAGTCATTTGTTAGATTGGCTTAGTCACACCTGAAAATTTCTACTCCTGTAATTTTCTCCATAACTGTGTAAATGAGGGAACTTGCAAAGTGGGAAAACAGGTGTTAAGAGAACTGTTGAGGGATGAATTCCTAGCTCTTTCATTGCCATCTTTGCTATTGGTAAATTGGGGATATAAGGATGATGATACTGAAGAAGTGAAAGGGTGGGGCAAGATGTGGTCTCTGATATGTTAAAAAGAAAAATCAGGACCGTTACTATGTTAAACGTGCAGTTCTCTATTCTGTTTTCTTTGTCTAATATGTTGCTGTTACTCTGTAGTAAGTCATGGAAACAGTTGTGAATAAACTGTTTTTTTATGGTGTTTCTTGCTATATTGGTAATAATACTCAAAGGTACATTTTTCCAGCTTCTGTATGGATGAGAGGTATGATACTGACTTTCAAGACAGGAGACAGACATATGGAAGAAGAAACAAGGGTATTCTTGGTTTTCATGCTCAGTGTTTAGATATGTAGGACTTGAGGCTTTGGAGAACCTACAAAGGACTTAAGTTCATATTTTGTACCTTCACTGTAAGTGATTTCATACTCCTCAAACCAGAATGCAGGGTTTCTTAAACAAGGTGAACGTATGGTACCTATTTAGTTTAAGTGACTTGCCTTGCATCAGACTGAAGTTCTTCTGATGGAAGGGTAGAATCCGGTTTCTCAGGGCAGCCTTCTGTTATGAGCTATAAGACCATCTTCTCCCTTCTTGCTGTCCATAGGTATTTCACAGCATACAGTTCAACTTTTGAAAAAACAAGGCAGCAACCTGTTAACCGGCAAATGTTAATTGAACTGTTGTCAAACCCCTCTTGAGAAAACTGATGAGCTGCACTTCCCAATGTACAGCTCCAAATGGATCTTGAGGTCTTTAAATGTATCTCAAAACACAGATGTTTACACATATTCTTACCAGGTGGAATATATGTTAATAGGAAAATGTCTGTGTAGGTGAGTGTCCTAAATATGTAAAAATACAATCACCATATAAGATGTCTGTACAGAATCATACCAGGAGTCCAGCTCTCCTGCATTCTCGTCTCTGACAATAGCCAACAGGGCTAGGACCTTCTCCCTTTTTCTGTCTGTCACTGACAATAATACTGTATGTAGGCTTTACAGGATAAAAGCTTTCATACCCAGGAAGATGTAGACCCAACTGCTTTTCACATGTTCATGCCTTTGTTGGTTCTTAACCTTCTTTAGGGGCCAAACATAGTCCTTCTCCCTCCTACAAAACTTCTTGCGTGGGAAGGTACTGCACTGCCATCTGCTAAAAAAAGGTTGGTGTAACAGCAGTGGTAGCCTGTGTACTTAAAACTACTTCTTGCTGACTGTTTCTATCACTGACCTCTCTGGACACAGAAGCAGAGAGGCCTCTTCTACCCATTTGTTCCATCTTCCAAAGCTGTATGGATGCAACTACTGCTGCTGTTCTGCAGTGTGGTCCTAAAGTGATCTTGATACAAAAGATTGCTGCACAGATACAAGGACTGTATTGCTCACCAGTCACTTGCCATTCAGCACTGCCCTGGTAGGAGGAGACAATGAGGTGTTGAAGAAAGAGGATGTGGATCCCAGAGAACTGTAACACAACCTTTGGTGTTGGAAGGGACCTCTGGAGTTCATCTGGTCTGACCCCCCTGCTCAAGAAGGGTCAGCCAGAGCAGGTTGCTCAGGACCTTGTCCAGTCAAGTTTTGAGCATCTCCAAGGATGTAGACTCCACAGCCTCTCTGGGCAACCTGTCCAGTGTTCAACCATCCTCACAGTAGAGAAGTGCTTTCTTGTATCCTCACCTGGATTTTCTTTCCCCTCTTCTCTAGACGACTGGTCCCTCTTTTCTTAGCCTGGAAGGCAACTGCTCTCTCCTCCCCAATTTGCAGATGAGCGCTCCCATTTTTCTCAGTTTCACTGAGGCTGCTACTTTTTCTGCTTCTGATTTCCTGAAACATTTGTACCCTTTCTATTGTCTTCTCAGCTTTTTTAACTTCTTGATCTTACTCCTAATCAATTCTTGCATCCCTGTGTTATTCATTCTCCTAACCACACCTCTTTTGCAAACAAAGATCTTGTTTGTTAATTTTTTTCTTCTCATGCAGCTTCCAGATCTCTTATGTCCCCTTTCACTAATCTGTCTCCCTCTCCCTCATTCCCCAGTCTGAGTGAGATTTTATGAGACAGCTGATGTGACTTAATTGCTTGCTGCTGCCAGAAGGGGTGGTTTTGTCTGTGACTGCAAAGTTGCATCAGTTAGTGTGACTTCAGTGTGCATCTGACCATTGCCAGTTTAGAAAGTTAAACTGGCTAATCTCAAACTAGCCTATCCAAGAAGTCTTCTCTGTCTTCTGATTTAGCAAACTGAAGCAGCCTACCCAAAGATTGGAGTCCTATGTTTGGGAGTGAGACCATGGTTCTTATGAGATGACAGTGTCAGTCTGAAGCATCATTGTAAAATCTGGCATTGCTGTGGACTGCACATGGAACTGGTGGCTTTTGGTTTTCTCCAGCTGTGTGTTCCCTACACCTGGCCCAGGTTGGGTGTAGAGATCTACATGTGCAGCTACAGGATGAGTTGGTTTAGTGAGCTGATTTTCTGCAAAACTGTCCTCATTTGGAAAGTAAGAGGAAGCAGGAGCTGGTGAATGGAAAACTGAGCTGCATGATGACTAGATCTGCATCAGGGGAGAGGAGGATAATATGAATAATGCTTTTCATAGCAGTTTACAGGTACACCAGATTAAATGTAACATGAGACAACACCTTATGCCTCATTCCTCATCCTTGCCTAGCCATCATGCTGAATAATACTTTCCTACCTCATCTAGTGCACCTGTGAATGCATAGCATATTTTCTTTGAATTTTCTTTCTTTACATGGCCCTTTTATCATTTCACTGTCTTGTCCATCTTCTGCCAGCTTTCTGTGTACAGCTTGAGGACTTTTGGTTCTACCCCAGTCAATTTCTTCGCATCAAACTGTTTTAGGTTCATCTTCCCTCCCTTAGCCAATCATGTGAAGCGATATCCTCCTCCGCTTTAAAAGCATTTTTTTCTTTCTTCCTGTCCTTTGAGTGAGAAAGATGACATTCTCAGCTCCTGAGACAGTTTCCTGCAACAAGTGGATCCTTCCACAAATAGTAGCTAAGTTGTATTTTTTTTGGAGGGCAGTTGGAAACAACTCCAAGCAGCTTAGGAAAGGCCCTACTTTTGGGATAAGTCGTCTTAAGACTTTGGTAGAAGTTCTGAAATGACCTGTTTTTATCCATGTTGAAGGCAGAGGGCTGACTGGTTGGGAATGGGCTCTCTGAGTAGTATGGTGCTGGGATAAAGTATAGAAGCAACCAAGTTCACTATGACTTACAAGGAGAAGATAACTTCTGCAAAACCTCTGCTTTCCAGGGAGTTGTGCCTGGCCTGTTATCACAGGCCTGGAACATAAACTCATAAGCGTCTTTACACATCGTAAGGATGTGTTTGTCTAGAGGTGTCTCTGCACAGTGTTACCCTCAACCTCTGGTTCTGGGAACATGCTACAGAGGGACTGGTGCTTGCCCAGTCCTGGAAGAGTTTACCAGGTTGGGCTCTGTATTGCCATGTGAATGCACCTTGCTGAAGACATGCACATCACTGGCTGGGAGCTGCTTTGATGGACTGACTCTACAGCACAGTAAGATTTACAACATACCCATCCTAAATATTTACTTAATCTGAGGCTGCAGAAAGGGAAAAGAGCATTTGTATGTACTCACTGACAGGCATTACATCTGAAGTGTGGAACGCTAAGACTGTTAGCTTTTAGAGTATTGCTGTTTCAGCTATAATTAAAATCTGTGAATAAAAAATTATTACATATATGCAAATATAACATTATTTATTTGAAAAACTTATTTTTTAAGTTTACACTTCAGAGCAGTTTCTAAGAATTGCTGAGTTTTTTAGTCTGAGACTGTTAGAATAACTCACTTGTTTTGGGTTTTGCAGATTACCTTCATGACCTTGACTCTGTTTCCTATCCGACTCTTTTTTGCTGCTTTTATGATGTTGCTGGCCTGGCCTTTTGCATTCATTGCTTCAATGGGATCTGATGAGCAAGAGCTTGAAAAGCCCCTCTCCTGGTGGCGAAAGTGAGTCACTGATGCAGTGCAGTACTAAGAGAACCAATATTTAGTTCAGCAGTTTGAAATAGAGAAGACTGGAAATACTTGATAATATTTGTCCCACAGACCTGCCTTTCTCTTCCTCAAAAGAAAAATATTTATCATTCAAATGTTTTTCTTAAATAGGAAACTAAAAAATCTCAATTGTTTGTTTCTACTAGATGACCCTAGAATTACAGGGAGAGAAACAGATCATTATTAGTCTTTTGTCTTTATTGAGGATGTAGTGTGAAACTTCCTTGTGATGTCCTTCAATGTCAGCTTTATGTTATAAAAATTGACACCATGGAATATGCCCAGATTTCATATTCTGGATTGTTGTTAAACTGTTTCACCTTATTGTTTGCTACCTTGTGATGAATTGGCAGAATTTCTGTTGATTCTCTGAGGGTTTGCCCTATGCTCTGGCACTCATTAGTAGGTCTTTGTGCTTACTTTGATATTGGAATGCCAATTAAAGTCAAATGTAAGGTGATGTTCACCCATCTGTGAAAACTGCTATTTGAGGAGCAAGGAAGGAGTAGTGTATCGCCTCTTTTGTAGAAAATATTGAAACTGTAGGAGCTGGCACTAGCATGAGGGAAGTTGATTGTATTTTGTATCACAGGAGGGAAGTAGGTTGAGAACCATAGAGCCATGTCACTTTATATCGATATAATTCCAAATTAAATGTAATGAGTAGAGTAAAAATGGATGGCCTTCAATCTCGCATAGAGTTTTCAAGCTTTTAGATTGTCCCTCCCTCATTTCATCTACTCTTCAGTATCACCCTGCTCTCCAGTCCCTGTGAGTATAACAACTTGTGCTGTTTGTTTTTTGCACCCTATTGGTTCAAAGTAAATGTCTTTGTCTGTGTGACTGCCAGGCAAGGGGGGAAAAAAAAACACTTAAGGAAAAGATAGGGAGAAGGGGAAGGGGAAAGAAAGTAAAATATTTCCAGAGCTCCCAGATGGTGTGTTCTTTGTGCATCCCCCTGTTTGAGAATCTCTGCCCTGCACTGCTCCACTGGTTTGTTTGGGTAAACTTGAACCCAAGAATCAGGGTTGTTGCATTCTAGCAATGTCCTAATAGTGTTTTTCAGACCTAAGTTTATTGGAACATTTTGGAGTTATTAGAAAACATAATTAAACATTTTATAGGAGAAAATCAGCAGTCATAGTCTGACTCAAAATTAGTTTAGTGGTAAAATACATGTCAATTTTATTGTGATTAAAAAGAATTAATATTCAGAAACTAAATAAAATAAGATCAAATGGCCTCTTACCTTGAACATGGCATTAAACCTGCCCGGAAAGAGAATAGAATGACTATGTGATGTTCCTGTTCTATTTAAGCAGTATATTCTGTCTACTTTCTGCATGCTTATGGTTTTTTTGTAAAATTTTTCTTTAAAATATTTTATATCCCTGTGGCACTGTAACTGTTATCTCAACTCTTTACAGGATAGTGGATGTTTTGCTGAAAGCAATCATGAGAATGATGTGGCTTGCTGGAGGATTCCACTGGATAAATGTAAAAGGCAGACGGGCATTGCCAGCAGAGGCGGCAATATTAACTGTGGCTCCCCATTCATCCTACTTCGATGCCATTCCAGTAACTATGACCTTTGCCTCTATTGTGATGAAAGCAGAAAGCAAAGATATTCCTGTGTGGGGAAGTAAGTTGAAAGACACTTAATTTTTCAGAAAAGATTACTTAAGTTTACTAGTTATGGAGAAGGCCTGAAACACAAAGAACATTTTGCTATCACATGAGGTGAGACTTTTCTAGGTCTTCTGTGATTAATGAATGTTGACAGAAAAAGTTTGGGGTGCGTGTATATTTCTTTTTCCTTCTCCCAAAGGTAAATCTTTTACAAAGTCAAAACTTAATTCTACGGAACCCTTGGTTAAATTTGCAGTGAAAAGGCAACATCTTAAGACCTGGCAAATAGAAAAGCAAGTTAAGATGGGGCTGTGAAGGCAAAGGGGAGGCTTTAGAGAAAGTCCACCAAAACCACTCTTTTTTGGGGTATGTTGGGACGCTGTCTCCCAAATAAGTTTTAGGAACGGCCATCTGCTCTGAATGGGATCCTGCCTTGAGAGAGCACTGCTAACCCCTCATGTTCCCCAAGTAAGTTTGTTCGAGGCAGGCTATGAGAGATAAGAAGCGAAAGCAGATTGTTTTGCTCCCAGCTTTAGTCATAAGAAATGTAGGTACCCAAGTAGGTAGTATTGGAATACTGTCTTTGGAGTTATCAATGCAAATTTCCACTAAGCATTTAGAGAGACCTTTGATTTTGGTGCAGTTGTGCCAAAGATGTAAGAAGTCTTAAAGACCAGTTCACTTTAAATTACAAGGAAAAGGGCTTGTAGCAAAAGTCAGTATGGCATCATTTTAGAGAAACCTACCCTGTTGTGTAGGGACCAGCAAAGTTCTAACAGTCTTTGTGTTGCGTTGTGTAGATTTTAAGGGTACTATAAAAAGGACAAAAGATTTGGCTTTGGCCTTTGGCTGAGGATGCTTAAATATAGAAATCTGAAGAAAAGCTTTGAGTTTCGTAGTAACCAAGTGGAATGAGGCTGCTGATGCTGGCATCCTCCTAAAGTTTCATTGGATAATGTGGCTTTAAAGGCATTCTTTAAACCAGAAGCTGAAAGATGGCTGGGAAATCCTTGGTGGTTACATCTAGAAGCTTCATATAGAGAATTCCTTGATCCAAAGGCGTCTGTCTGTCAAGTAAAGCACAGGCCAGAACTGTAGCTAGATTTCAAATACATTGCATATTTGATTAGTAGAGTTTGTGGCTTAAAAAGTGAACACCTGTATAAAAAGAAATGAATCTTTTGAACAAAAAGAATGTAGGCATGCTTCAAAAATGAGTGTGTGCAAACAAGCTTAGCTTGAAAACAAAACAAAAAAACTTGAAATAGGTTGTCCAGTTTTGAAAGATCTTGCTGCGAAAGGATATGCTGACACTTCTGTGCAGATATCTAGGCTACACTGGGAATCTGCAGTCCAGCCATAGACTGCTTAGTAATTGCCAGCTCAGCAAAATAAATTAGCACATGTGGAGCTCTCCTTTCAGCTTTCCTTACTTTCAGCTGGACTGTTTGGAGAACTCAAACTAGAGGAGATAACTCCATGCCATGTTGTGTCACTAAAATGTGATGAAATGACAAAAATCAACAGAAAGCTGTAATAGCTCCCTAACTGTCCCACTTAATAGATTCAGTGGGGACTGGTATGAAAGTCTGAGAAGAAATCTGTAGGGAAATGGACTTAGTCTAATCCATGATTTTAAAAGATAGTAAGATAATGGTTCACTTTACTAGGGCTAAGATTTCACTTGAGGGGATTTTGTTCATGTGTGAGCAAAAATAGTTGCAGAAAACCAAAAATCCCAGAAAGCTACATGTGAGGATTTGATGAAATCTTACTGGAAAAAAACTGTGCAGTCAAGTAAATTAGTATTTTGTCCTATATTACTGCATTTATTTTATATCATGCAGCCACAAAAATGATGCAGTCCATTACAAAGTGTTCAGAAAAAAGCCATTGAAATGATTAGAAACATGGTAGAGGTCACAATTGAGATTCAGAGTTCAAAAAGCTTCTAAAACTGCTCTTGTTTGAGCAACAGTAATTACTATAGTGTGTGTTATTAAAGTGAATGAACTTTAAAAAACAGGTAAGTAAGTTTCTGTACTATAATGATTAGAGTTTGGCTTAAAGTTTAGTGAGAATTTGCCAGTAAAGCTAAGTGGTGGTTTTTGTTGTTTTTTTTTTCCTGCTTGAAAAAGGCTTTCTGTGAAACAGCTACTGGCCATCTTCTGCTTCCTTGATCTAGTATGATAATTCCAATGTTATTCTTTATCCTTCTCTTAACATGAAATACCCCCTCCCCTTTTATTAATTATCATTTGTCTGATGGTATTTCTTTTATATGATGTCTGCAAAATGCAGTCATATTTTTCTTGATTTAGCAAAACACTTCAGTTGAACAATTCTGACCTTTCTGGGACAAATTCTACATGAATGTCTATGTTCTTCAGTTTTTGTGAATCTTGCAAACTTTTTGTACCAACTCCAGTGGAATTTTGGAGCCAGCCATTGATAAATCTAACATTGCTAGCTCCTAATTGAGGCTTGTTAGCAGTCTTTTCAGAATCTTCTTAGAGGTTTTGAATAATATATGTGCTGAAAAGACAGTGCCCAGAGTTAAATGCATGTGAGAAATCAAGCAGCAAGGGAAAATCCTAAGATAATTTCTAAGGGTAAGGTCTCTTGTTTAAGAATAGATCTTCATCCAAAATCTCCAAATACACACAGTAAATAGCTTGTCTCTTTTGATGTAATGACTGCATTTATCAGGACAGTGTTCCTCATGTGCCAGAGGGACTAGCTGCAGACACAAAAAGGTCTGAATGTTAACTGGCTACCGGGATCAATCCAGAAGCATTTTTATGGGTTTCTGGAGCCATTGCCTATATTATAGTTCTCTTAGCTTGCCAGTCATGGAATATTAAGTTTTTGATTCACTGGCAGTTTTAAGTCCAGGTGATTGAAAGCCTGTTCTTTATGAAATGGGAATTATTCCACAAGTAGGCGTGCGTGAGTGCACACTAGTGTTTTATTGCTTTCTAACTTGGATTCTGCGGTCCAGGAGAGCTGCTTTCAATTTCTGAAGCAGACTTGAGTCTCATGACTCCTCCAGTCAGCTTCCTTCTTTGTGTGTGTGTGTGGGGGGGAGATCCAAGGGGGATAACTCTTGCTCTGACAGAAGAGTTATGACCTCTTGAGTTAGTCATCAGTGGTGAAGAAGATGCCCACTTGATGCACACAGTGGTTTAACAAACTGAGGGGAGGAACTGCTTACCCAGGCATAAATGGATCACCACAAAATCAGTGTCTGGTGAGTAGAGAATGCCAGAATAGACTGGGCACATCACCAGGCTAATGAAGTAGGACATGTCTTTCTGCACAGTGGCTTTCCAGAGTTTTAGTAGGCTAAAGATTTGAAGTTCAGTTGACCCCTTTAGTATAGCTGTGGAGCTATACTAGGAAGCTATACAAGAAAAATACCACCTATGAATCTGTTGCACCTTACATTGGCTGAATAAGTAATGACCGGTTCATTCATCAGCACAGGTCCTTACTGCTTTGTTTACTGGACCACCACTTGGGGTCAGAACAAGCTCTGCTCAAATTCTAGATCCTTCCACTTGACTGCCTTATTTTTGTATGGTGAAATAGCCTGGTTAAAAGTTATTTTTCACAGCTGAATTGGTCAGTGCTAGGGCAGAAATATTTCCATATAAAGGAAAAGGGATTGTCAGTAAACATGACTTCTGTTGTTCTTTTTGTTTGTCTGTTAGTTCAGCTTTTGTGTTTGGGAGAGTCAGAGTTTTTTCTGTGACTTGAACTTTTTAAAATTAAACTTGAGCTGATATCTATGTTAAAGCAATGGCTATGCATCTGTAACCTCACCCTCTGAAAGAAGAGAGAAAGTTGGTACCTGTGAAATGGGTGGGGGGATATATTAGCTTAAGTCTATGAAGGAGGTAATTTGTAGATGGCAGAATACAGAAGACTATAGAAGAAGGGAGAATCGTAGCATGCTGTAGAAAATATCAGTTTAGTTGATGTCTTTTGACTCATAAGTAAAGTTATGAGGTTTTTGTTCAAGCTCCTCTTTCAAAGGTGCTTTGTAGGTCTTCCTTGAGGATCATGACTAACAGACAAGAAATAAGTAATTATGTGAGGAAAAAAACAAATCACTTCCCCATCAGCTCTGAAAAGTTGTGGAACCTAATCCCCCAGACTCCCCCCCAGTGATTCTTGGGGGGAAAGGGGGGTGTACTTTCCAAAGCACACAAGCAAGAGAACCATGGTTGAGCCTTAGGTCTTCAGTGAGGATCTCACAATTAAATACTCCTGGGATCCACCAACATCGTTCTCAAAATCCTTTCCACCTTACAGCAGGTTTTCTCGAGATCTCACAGGCTTCCTCTCTGTATACACTGTAAACCAGCAGCTTACAACACCACTGAGGTCACCAGCTTGAAAGCCAGCATTCCACACTATGCTGGCATTGCAGCCTGCCTGGAGAATGCAAAGGAGCATTACAGTTCAGAGCAGTGGCTTGAAGTTATTGCCAAGCTTATCCATTTCATCCTTTCCTTAAAGATTCAGTTTCAAAAATCCAGTGTTTATTTCATGCTGTGGACACCCAGCCTTTGCAATACTTCAGACCTTTCAGGAGCTCTCTTGAAGAGATTTAGAACAGCTGTGCTGTCAAGTGTATGCTGTCATCTCTGTATTTTTAGGTTTGTTTCTATTATTTAGATTGAAATCCTGGACTCTTCCTGATTTCCACCATAAATTCAGTAGCAATTATCCTTTCTTTAAACTGCTGCTGGAATGTTAACCACCATCATTTGCCCTAAGCATCCTAGTTAACACCATTCATGATAAGTTAAAAACTACAGTATATGGGAAACCTGCAAACCAACATAGCTGCCTTCATTAAATAACCATTTAGAAGGGCAGCACAAAAGCTAAAACATACAGCTAAGCCCTGAGACAAGGGTGTTGCAGGCATGAGAGCAAACAGCACTCTCAGCAATATGAAAAGGGTCTTTATGCCTCAAGAAGTCCTTCATGGAAATAGATCACATTTTTTAAAAACCCACCCAAATATCACCTAAGAATTTACTTCAGTTAAAAAGCCTGTAGTCAGTTAAAACTAAACAGAACATTGATTGTATACCTCCCACTGCTGATCTCTCCTTGTCCTGTAGACTGTACATTTCCTGCCTTTCTCTTTGGAAATAGGGAGAACAACTTCCCCATTAACACTGCCTCTACATCACAAATACTTAACATCTTTTCTATCAGATGATCCAGCTGGTAAGTAATTAGTCAAACTCAAAGCAGTTGTTTTCAGCATGTATTTAGTCTTAGCGGTTGCTTCAGACTTGGTGAAAAAAGCTTGTTTTTTTGGATCATACTCCAAAAAAATATTACCCCTGTCTTTACAAATCTCATGTAGAAATAGCATGACTACAATAACACTACTGCCAGTAGTGCGAACAGTGTAACTCCAAGTGGAAAAGATCCTAATTTTGGATCCAGTGGCCTTCAGAAGACTTCTTGTAAGCCCTTTTCAAATTTCCCTTTTTTTTTTTCCTTTCCATTCCCCCACCCCCTGCCCAGTTTTCATATTAGGTGTTACTGCATTAGAAAAGGTGAGAGATCCAAACTTTGAGAGCATATCCATTTGAGTAAGGCAACTCTTAAAACGAAGCCCAAATCAGGGCTTTTTTTTTTTAACCTTTGTTAATCTTCGTTTCTTTGTAAGACCTAGATACAAAACACACAAGATGGCAACTCCATTCAGAAAGTGGTCCATATTTTTTCCCATGGTAGGAAAAATGAGGGAGTAAGGCCTGTAAATGGATATTCCACTGCAAGTTTACCTGTATTATATGGCCTGCCTCCGTGTTAACTGACAATAGAGCCAACTGTACTGAAGTCTAGGCTGTCATCTCAGCTTATCAGAGGAACGTGCATGGTGGGATTTTGGGGAGGGAGGCCGAATGAAAGCCTCATGTTCAGTATTCTCTAATCTTGCAGCAGATCTGTCAGCTCTGTTTGATGCTGTTTCTACAGGGATGATGTAAAAATGTCACTGCCTACTCAAAAATGCACGTGGAGGGGCACATTTTAGAGGAACAGTCTTTAGTGCTACACTATTTGCTTGTTGTATTCCCTGACTCCTTATACACTAGCTGCAATGCTGCCAGTACAGCTTTATCTGCGGTATGGTTGTAACTGTCAAACATATTTTAAATGGTTTGCAACAGTACTTTGTTATATCATGTGTTGAATATCACTTTAAGTCTTGATTTGAAACAAGGTTTCCTCACCCACATTTGCCTGGAAATAGAAATATGAAATACCATCTTATTTTCAGTTATCCTGAGGCAAGTTCATTGACACCAACTGTATGTACTCAGCTCATCAAGGAAGAACTTTATGGCTTAATGCATCAGCTGGTGCTTGAAGCAATTGCTTAGAAGTTATGGTTCTAAAATCAGTTGGAACTGCCACTCTGTAATGAAGGAAGGTATTACTGATTTCTTGCAAGCTCTGTCAGGTGGACTGTCTTGTGCTAGAGCAACCTTCCATCAGTTAGCTTATCTCTCACATCCTGCACCCCACCCTGCAAGGCTGCAGGGTTTATTGAATTACTGGCAGTACTGTTTAAAATGCAGACACCTGCCTAAGAAGGTGGAGTACAGCATTTGTCACCTATCTTCAGGACCTCTTGCAATGAGCTGAAACTGGGGATGAGAATGACTAGGTCAAGTAGGTTTGAGACTGCTAGAGAAAAAGCTGGAATAATGACACTGGCAAAGTCAGTTTTGTGAACTAAGAGATTGTCCATCACCACTCACTAGACTTCATAATATAATTCATAATTTAAGGATGCTTTTAATGAGGTGAGAGGAGGTAGGCAAGGACCTCTTTCAGTATCTCTCGAGTACTTGAGCTGTGGTCTTTGCTACCTGGTTACAACCTCTGTTGGACAGTTGAGAAACTGATGAGCAGTGAAAATGAAGATTATGTTCTGCTTATTAAGCATATTGCACTATTTTGCTAGATTCCTTTGGTTGCTCAATGTGCCAGCTGTCTGAAGCTGTTTTAATGCATACTGCTTTTGGCTCCTGTCCTGAGTTTGCTCTAATTCTGCCTATTCCTTGCCTCATGTACTACCTTATAGTACTGATTCCAGGCTTCCTTATGTTTTGACTTGACTTCTGACCACAGAAAATACATACGTTTAATTTCCTTTGCATTTTTACTGCTTGTCCTCTGTTGATTTCCCCCACGCCCCTCCTTCCCATAGCAGTAACTGCAGCTGGCCCATGATGACCTTTGATATTCTCCTAGCAAGCAGTGTTCTGTAGTTATTGTCCAAGAGCAGGTATGTAGGGAGAAGTACAAGAACATGGTATGGTAACTTCTCTTATGTACTGTCCCCTACACTTCAGCAACCTGTGGGGTGAAAGTAGTATTTCAGAGGTATCACTAGCCAGTTATTTTGGAACTTGCTGCAGAGTGCGGGGGGATTAGTTTCACAGGATCTGTGCAAGGATTTCAGTGAGTGCTGGAAGCTGCACTTGGTACCACCAGAGCCAGCATCTTTTGCTAAGTACAGGACTGTTACTCCATACACCCTGTTTTTTTTTCCTTTCTCACTTTAAGCACTGCCTGATCCGTTAATGTAGCAAGTGTATCCTTTGCAAAATTGTATGCATTGTACAGCTAACATCAGTGAAATTATTCCACAGTAGTTGGAAATATGGAAACTGTTTTGTATTGCTATTTTAGGCAAATAAAACAGCTAACAATTTTGTGACTCCTAAACTTTAGAAAAGGATGACTAGACAGAAAACTAATGAAAAAGTATTTAAAGACCATCTGCTGAAATTAAAGCATGAAACTTGAAAAGGTCTATTTGGCAGATGCTTGTCAGATAGTGCTCTTTGACATTCCAAAAGAGTTGGATATGCTATTTAAAATTTTATTTCTAAATGACCCTCAGTGTTTTTGAAACAGACATGTATGGAAAGGGTACTGTTGGTTCATTTCTGACTCTTGAGCTCACTCTCATTTTGTCTGGCTATGTATAAAAGAGTTTGCCACTGAATCGGGAAGAGAATGCCTGAGATCTGATTAATCTAGTATGAGGAAGTCACAAACAGGTGACAGCTTAGCAAATTTGCTTGCTTTTCCTTTTGATAGTGCTGATTCCCCAGAAAAGATAACATAATCTGTGTATGGAATGTTTCTGATAGCTTAGCCTCACTGCAGGTATGCTGCCACAGCTGTCAGAAGAGGCAAAAGCTCTAGAAAACAGTGGCAGTTCCAGAACCACAGGTTATCTTTTGGAAGCACTTGTGAATGGAGGTTCCTGCTAACTTTGTTTAGAGGGCTTTTCCTGTAGATTTTGTCATAGGAGGAAATTGCCTGTAGTCAGCCCCAGCTGCTTTTTTGCAGAAAACTATACATAATATGTACAGGCATGTTTTAAGGTGTATGTGTGTTATATGTGTATTGGTCTATAAAAATTGAACTTGTACAAAGTGCCAAAATTGTGAAAACAGTTTTCCTTTGCAGGAATCCATAACAATAGTTCAATAAAGCTGGAATAATTCAGCTAAAAACTTAAGTTTGTAGTGTAATCTAGTAAAGCAGTTTCTTATGTTTACTAAAATTTTTGTCCAGAGGAATACTGTGATAAAATGCTAATCAAGGGGGGGGAAAATTAGGGTTTTTCTCTCTCTCTTCCTCTTCAGCTCTAATCAAATACATCCGTCCAGTGTTTGTATCTCGGTCAGACCAGGATTCTCGCAGGAAAACGGTTGAGGAGATAAAGAGACGTGCTCAGTCTGATGGTAAATGGCCACAGGTACTGTATGCTGCTACAGTGCGACAGATGATATTTGACATTTGCTGGCTTTAGATATGCAGTTTAATCTGTTTTCCTGTAGGATGCTTTAGATGGTTTATGGGGGTTTGGGTCGCTTCCCCCTGCCCCCTAAAATATACAGTGCAAGTAATTTATCTGCACAAAACATCTCTAACACCAGCTGTTTATTGCAGTGTGTTGCAAAGGTGGGTATGGATAAGTACATGGAAGAGTTCTGTTAAGTGTTATTAGATGAACAAACTACATCATTTTTAGGAAATACTCTAAGAAGAAAATAATCAGAGGCTTAGTAGAATACCTGGGGAAGTATGTGTTCTTGCCCTTATTGAGGTTTTGGCTTATTGCCATTGTCAGAGATAGGATACTAGGCGAGATAGACCCAAGCAATTCATGTGTTCCAATAAGTGTAGTATGCTTCTGCTGGAACAGGTGTTGAAAACACTTCTGAAATAAGCACCTCCGATTTTTTTTTTTTTTAAACCTGAAATGTGACTACTTAGAATGCACCTTGGGAGAAAGTAGTGGGAAGAAAGGAATGACTACCTCAGAGTCTGAATTTTCTATAAATATGTGATTATTTTGAAAACTTGAAGCACTCTTCTTGGGAATTTTTATTAGATTAAGATATAGCATTGCTGTGTCTCCTGACTTTGTTCTTACTATAAAGGTTATGTCCACCTACTGGACTACAGAACTGTTATGAACAGTTTGGCAGAAAGGTGATATGTAGCTTTCATATCATGACTTCCATCAATAGATTTCAAAGAGCTTTAAAAGTAAATATTCCCATTTATAGATGAAGAAACTGAGTTTCAGAGCTGAAGTGACTTCCCAGAAAATATCTAGGAAGCCAGTACCAGAGTGGGCAAGAAAACTAATATTTTTAATTCCAGACCATTGCTTTGTCCCCTCCTAATATGTATTTATTTCCTTTGAACGTAATATTCTGCAACTAACCAAACTTTCAGCAGTTCTTGGGTTTTGCTGGCCAAAAGTTTTTTTTGCAGTCTAATCTCTTCCTCTGAAGTTGGTTCAACTTGAGGATTTTTTTCCATATTAGAATTCTGCTTAGATATTTGCAGCCTCTATCATTCTGATATCTGTGCATGTGCCAAGTACTAAATGCAGAAATAAAACAACAATCTTCCTTTTCTTAGCTGTAAGTAGATAACTTGGGAGGAGGAATTTTGTTTTGGTACAGAGCAAAAAATGAGATTTTTACCAGCATCAAAACTTTCTGTGAAAATTCTCTTGTACTTGCAAGTTTTTCTGGTCCCTGTCAGTGTTCTGGTAGATTAGAATTGTTATCAGAGGTCAAGAAAGAAGCAAATTCCCATATGAGGAAAAATATTTTGACTAGTTAGACAGAACTTTGCTAGACTTCTTTGTTGAGGACTATATTTTAACTTGGCTGTTTTTCCCGGAAAACTTTTACTGTAATCTGCTAACATTATCTTTGAAAAGATGTTTTTATTAATAAATCCACATGAATTATTTATATTTCTTAAAAGTAAACTTTTTTTTTACTTCAAGATAATGATATTCCCAGAGGGCACTTGCACAAACCGATCCTGTCTAATTACATTCAAGCCTGGTAGGTATGATGCTCATTTCTCTGTTCTCTACAGAATGTTCTTATATCTTCAGTTTTTAAAATACCACTTGCACTGTAATTTGCTTGCTGTTGCAGAAGTTGAGTTAAAAAATCTTGGCAGTAGGGCAGGATTGGAGCAGAATTCTTCTGATGCTGCAAAAGGAATGTAGTTCCACTATTATGCAAAACTTTGGTTCAGATAATTCAGATTTTTTTTTTTCCCCCCTTGGCTTCCAAGATTCATATGAGCTACAGGACTAATGTTTGTCATACTGATTTTCTCCCCTGCCCCCCCCCCCTTTCCTATTTTGGGGTCAGTCTTGGAACATTTATGTATAGTGTATAGCTTAAGGTTTTGGTGTGTTTCTGTTTGAGACTGCTGCAACATTTGCTTCTGGGTAGTCTCTGGTTGATTCCTGTCTTCTGAAGTAGACATAAGCTATACACTCTTCTGATGAGTTACATTCTAGTGAAGATGGTATGGGAATCTTTAGCTGGTATAGCTCTGTCTATTGCAGAGGCTGTCTTTTTAGATATTTGATATTTTATATTAAATGTCCACCTTCTAAGCTGTTTTTAGTTAGTAGTGCTGTTTTTACTTATCAAATGAGTATAAGGTGAACTGAGCATTTTTGCCCATGTAAACTGCATAATAGGGAGTAAGCTTTATAGTAGGGAGGATTGTTAATTTTGCAGCGTACCACCAATATTTGATATAAACTGACCTCTGTGATGTAGGTAGGGAGATGGTAAGTGAGCAGGCTGCAGTGAGAGTCAGTTCTGAAATTGCTTTTGACTCTTCCCAGGTTTCTGCCTAGCTCATTGTGTTCTGGTCTTACTGTGTGTCTTATATTTTATGTTGCTTGCAACTTGCATCTCCCTATTGGGATTTCATGCAATGAGTCAACATTGTGGTTCCTTGCTTGGAATCTTCCTTGTGGTTCATTTGGCTGAAGGAATCTCTGTATAGTGTCCTGAACAAACATTCAAAAAGTCTTTCCTTGTCCTGTGTCAACTCTTACCTTTCTGGATGAGTGAATGATGGTTAGGAGAACATCCACTTCTGTCATTCTTTATTCTCTTTCCACCTGAATCCTGGACATGCTTTGTAAACCAGCCTGAATTCTTCATTAAAGTCCTGGTTTCCTGCTCTCCCTCTGTTTCATAGACATTCCAGCCACCAGATGCCATATACCTCAAGTACCCAGCGTGCCTCTATCTTTTACTTCTCTGGTCTAGTCCATGCTGCTGTTTGCCTCTTGACAGTCTCACTTTTCCTGCTGGAACCTGCTTCTGTATCCGTCCAGTCTCCCAGAAATCCTTTACCTCAAAATTCCTCACTTGTGTCAAAGGACTTTAGGTCCCTATTTGAGTAATTGCTTTCAGAATGCCTTTCCCCACTCTGCTCATGTGGCCTGCATTCCTTGTTCTTGTTGTACAGTTTTCCCTTTCTGTGTTCATGCAAGCTAGTTGTACAGGGCAAACTATTTAGTTTGGTATAAATGGTGCTGTTGTCATTTACCATTCAGTCAGATTTTGTCATCTTTGGACTCTTTCAGAAGTTGCTTAGGCCATTTTTCTTGGAGACTGAACAGAAAATGCCACTGGGCCAAGAACCAAATCTCTGCAGGATCTGTCAGACAAACTTCATTTAAAGATGTTTACACCCTGTTAACAGTTATTCTTTTTACATCTTTGCAATTACTTGTTTCATAAAGCAAATGTAATGCTGAGCGTACAATATACCTATATCATTCAGTTTTAAATTTTAATAGGAATATTATGCAGTGTTTAGTAAATAGCTTTACTCATAATGTTTTATATGGCCATTTTTATTAACCAAACTTTTGTTTCTATGAGAAAAAGATGTGTTCAGAGAAATGTTGAGCAAGATAGTTATCATGCATACCAAATCCTTGTGCTAAAACCAAAAAAAGATTAGCAAATGACATCTATAGATCTTATGCTACCTATTTATTAAAGCCATAATTTTCATATAAAAGGAAGTAATGCTTCTGTACCATAGCTCTAGTCCAATGCATTTTAACTACTAGATTTTCCATAACTGAGAATAAACAAGCAAGCCCTTTGGAGAGGAAGTAAGGTGCAAAAAGAGAAAAGAAGTTAAATTCATACCATTACTTCAAAGATGTTGCATTAAATCAGTGTTGCTCAGCTAAATATAGAGAACTTCTTTTGCAGAAGAAAACTTTGGTTCTTCACCAAAAAACTGTTGACCACTGGCAACGTATTGACTTGACTGTCTTGCATGTGCTCATATTTCTTTCTTTCAATAATCATTTGATAATCAGTTTAATAATATTGAATTGAATAATTCAGTTGAATTTGGTACTGGAATTTGACTTGTGTTCATGATAGCTTGTGTAAGTGGTAGAGGATAATTTAGAGAATGTAAATGAGCATTCTTAGTTATTTATCTTCTGAAAAGGTGGGTGTATGTTGTCACTCTCCAGTACTTGTTTTTCTTCTTTTTTTTTTTCTCGATTACTTTTGAGACTACTTTCAGGTCTTATTCTTTCACTATCAACAGTAATTCATGTTCATACCAAACCATTATTGGCATAATCTTTTCCTTATTGCATTAAATTCTTCTGTACCAAAATGTGCTATAAAGTAATGACAAGTCATATGTGCCTTCTAGGAGCATTTATCCCAGGAGTTCCTGTACAGCCAGTGGTTTTACGTTATCCAAACAAACTGGTAAGTTCAGCTTGTTTCATAATTAATAATATGGGCTATTTAACATTTGTAATCAGAATGCATTTTCTTCCACATTCATTTCTGTAACCTTTTAGGTTAGATTCTTAGGTTTAGAAATTTAGAAAGCATTGAAAACTGCTTTTTGACTGAGTATGCATTCCTTAAGCCTCTAGCAGTATAAACAGACTTAAATTGAGCAGTTTAGATACTTCTGCTCTTTTTAAGTTTCTCTTTCAAAACAATGCTCTGAAAGTTATTCAGGTTGTTACAAGAAGTATTGTACATTTGCTGAGCATAAATAACAAGACAGAAATGTCAAATTCTTTCTTGGATCTGTGTTCAGAAGTGCTCTTTGTTACCAGGCTGCGTGCTGCAGAGCTTTTCTTACCATCATTTATTGCTGGAAGATGCTGCTGCAGCTGCCACCTGCTGAGATTAGTCACAAAATTACAAAATTTCAATAATGACAAAATTATTGGGGAGCTCATCATTTTATAAGGTCTCATTGGCCTTGTTTTACATTCGCTGTGCATTTGGGTGAGGAACGCTAGATGCTAGCTACTTTGAAATAGTCCTTCAATATAAATCAGGTTACGGTAAAGTGCAAATTAAAGTGTTTATTTACAATATTTAAATTAGACAATTGTTACAAATACTTGTAAAGATATGAGCAAAGCTCACCTCATCTACTTCAAGATCAGGCCTACAGGAAAGCAGAGAAGAGGGATTTTTTTGTTTAGCTGACCTGCTGTAGATGCTCTTTTGTCCTATTGCAGCAAGAATCCTGTCTTTCTGCATTTATCAATTAGAAGAAGATGCTCCCTAAGGAACTGTGCTGGCTTTTATAGTCGAACTGTTTTTCTTGTTTTTGTTTTATTTTTGAGGCCTCTGGGAATTACTTTCAGGTTCAGTCTGTCCCCCTTACTGAAATTTAAGTCATTTGGGGGAAGGTGGGAGGACTGTCAAAACTGAAATATGGACTGCCTTGCCTTTTTGGTGATGCACATTGCATCAGAAGATCACGGTCTCTCTCCTCGACTGGCCTGTTTACCACCCCTTGATGTTAGAAAGAGTGCAGTTTCCTCTTTGTGCCTGAGTGCTTATGTTTTAAAGTGTTTCCATCCATTGATCTTTCTGTCAATTGATTTAAACATATGCTTGATAAAAATTTCTAAACAAAGTTAATAGGCGAGGCCTACCACTGGCTCTTGATTGAGACCAAGTGTGATGGCAATCAACTAGTTTGCGATAACAGCCCTCAAAATTATCCTTGAGGATACTGTAACAAGTATTGCAGCCGCTGTTATGTTTGCATAGTGTTATTAAGTCTTATAGCAGATTGTCAGTGGTGGGTTTTTTTAATACATAAATTGTTTTATCTTCAGGAAAATGGATCCTTTTCTAAATATGTTTTTAACCTTTTTTGACATGCCAGTTTAAAGTGCAAGTTCACATATACGTCACATCATACTTAATATTAACTAAGAGTAACAAGGTATATTACACTTATAATAATATCAAGCCATACAAAGCTATCAAACATTAACTTTGCAGGTATCTTCAAAAATATATTAATATATTTTCATACTGAAATGTTCTTATTGCCTATAGTGTATAATATGCAGCGTTTGTAAACTGATATTAAATGTTCCTAGCACTCTATTAACAGAAACCATGTGTTTTACATGGAAGTCATTTATAAACCTTATATGAGCTTCATAAACTTTTTTACATTTTTGCAGAATGTCTTAAAAGAAACTATAAGTGTTTATATAGATGTCCAACAGAGATGACCTGAATGTATGTAACTGGTAGGATAATCATTCTCACTGCTTATAATTACCATAAAAGACTTCTATGTTTTCAGTGCCTTGATGAGTCACTTAACTCCTAAGAATTTCTTCTACTGACACTAATGAGAAAGAAAAATAAAATAATTGCTATTCATATATGACTTCATATTAGCTCAGGGTCTGCAGAAGAGATCTAGCAATGTTAGAGTGAGGTGGGGAAGGCGGGACTTGATATGATATATGGAGGTTAGATTTGGGTTGGTTAGCATGCATTTAAGAGGTGGTAAGAGGAAAGGAGTGGGGAGAGAATGTTGTCTTTCATAGCCCAAGACTGCATTTCTAGCAAATCTTTTTTTTTCTCTCTATCTTCCTGTCTACCAGTGTATATTCTAATTTTAGGTTTAGAAACAGATGTTCTCCTGAAGATCTTCTCTTAACCAATGAACATCACATTACACATCATGTGCAATCACTCCACTGCTTTCAGCTTGAACTAACTGCTCTGTCCTACCTTCAGAGCTCTGACTTCCAAAATAGAGATGAGAATGATCTTGGGTGTATGTGCACCTGACTGTTTTGGGAGGCTTCTGGAGATTAGAGCCTGGGGTGAAAGTAGTAGTTGTGTGCACTCTTACGCGCTTGTTTCCTTGTACTCTCTACGTTCAAGAGCAAGGTAAAGGTTTTGCAGTTGGATGCTGGACAGCTGTTATCCCTGTTCCGTATAGGGGAAATGCTCTAATATATGGGGTCATTAGGTTGTACAGCCGTTCATTGTTTCACTCGGTTCCTTCATTGTGCACATAGTTTTTCCTTTGTCTGAATATTCTGTCAGTATACTAGTATTTAAGGAAGGTTATAATCCTGTCTAAATATTACGGATCCTCTTTAAAAGTATTTTGATATCTAAGCGTCCTCAACAGTTAACTGCATTATTTGATGTGAGGTTTGAAAGCATCTGTTCTGGTTCAGCCTTGGAGTATTAAGGGTTGACTGATTGTGTTTTTACATGCTGATTCTCATTCTGCTGCAACTTTGGCTTTATGTTTGAAGCTTGGTGTGATTCTCAGTATCTTCTTGCTTCAAATACAAATTGTGTAGAAGTTCCGTATCAAAGGATTTACTATCTAGATACAAAAGTTTGATAGCGTTGTAAGTATGCTTTGAAAGTAAGTGATGTCCATGAGCGTAAGCTGGCAACTGTGATAAATGTAAAAGGCATCTAAAGTAGATACAGAGAATACCACTCTCCAGCTTCTTCTTGCTCTTTTTATCATGAAAATATTGGACACATTAGTGGGAGCCTACTACAAAATATTTCTGCCCCCTGCAGGACAGAATCTTGTTTTCCACAACCTAGCATTTATTCTTCATCCATGCTATGTTCTGATGATCCAGGTGAGAGAGAACATGTATGCCTACTGTGACATTAGAGTTGGGAGTTTCTCACAGGGTTGTTATGTGGCATAGTTGAGTTCCTGGTATCAGAGAAGTCATGCCAGCTGGCCAGCATGATGGCTGGGATTCTGAAAACATATTCTTCACTGTTCAGTGGTCCGTTGCCCTAGCAAGGTACTTCTGTAGTGCTAACCCTGCTTTTTTTCCCCCCCCTCTGTCTCCTCCTGTGCTGTTGCAATTTAGGGAGCTGATTGAGTTGGATATGTGTAGCACTGTGCAGTTGTTCTATATGGCAGATGTGGTTTCTGATTAGAGAGATTTTAGGCTATCTTATGCTCCACAGTCTGGGTTTGTGAATGAAAATTACTTGTAGGAAAAAAACAAAGCACCTGATGTGTGTAGTTGTAATATCATCAGGATAACAAAATTGTCAAAAGCAGCTTATTTGACGGTAAAACCATAGGCATTTATTTGGGTTCTACAAGACCACTAGATGAAGAAAGCTATTTTCATGCACCAGTGGTGATTGTTGGAGATGAAAGCCCTTTGTTTTATGATATTTTGTTTCATTTAAAATAAAGTCAAAATTTAAAATTTTAAAAGTCAAAATTTAAATTTTCAGTAGTTCTTCATAATATATTGACCTTATTCCAAGATGTTGTTCTACCGCATTAATCATTTGCACTTTTTATGGATGTGTTGCTTTCATTTTACTTGTGACAGTCTTCTGCTCTAAGAGGTAATTAAAATGTGAGTTAAACCTCAGTTTCAAGATCTTGGCACATGCGATCACCTGAACTCTGTAAAATGGTTTTGGATGGTAGCATGGAACTAAATGAGAAAATTTCTAGTAGGCTGACAGAAATATCTCTCTGATCTACTCTTTCAGAAAGCTGAATTTCATGAGTCCTCTTGTTGTATTTCCATTAATGATTTTTACACTTTTTTTTCCAGTTGATCAGAACAACAGCTTGGAATTCATTTTGTGGTTTTTGCTTTCTTGCCTCTATGTACAAATCTAGTTTTCTCCTAAGTATTACAGGGTGTTTTGTTTTTAATAAACACTGTTTCTTAATCTTACAGTTAAAAATGTGATGGCCTGTGCTGTCATCTTCATTCTTGTCACTTATTTACTCTTTTCCAGATCTCTCTTTTGCTGATGACCTCATATTCACATCTTTCATAGCTACCTGTTTGCCCTCTCTTAGTGTTTCACACACATGTAACTTTTTTGACAGTTCATAAAAAGCATTATCACAGTCTCTTTCCAGATCCTTTTACTGCAGTAGAAATTTATCTAGACTTCAGGAGTGGTTGACAGGAACTTTAATTTCTGTGTAGCAGAATGGAGAATAAAACCCATGCCAGGCATCCCCCACTCAGCTTGTTCAATTCTCTTGTCTGAGCAGGTTCATAATTCCGGATTACACCAAACATTCCTACAGGGCTTTTGGATTTGGGATTGTAGACCTGTTCATCTTAGCTATCCAAAAGTGCTGCTGGTCTTGCTTGAGAGCAGTTTGGTGGTTTTAGTAATACTAACCTTATAATGTATCTTAGTAATAATGTATCTAGTAATAATAATCTTATAATGTACCTTTGACTCTTGGATCAGGCAGATGAATGCATGCCTTCTGTGAGAAAAGGGAATTGGAGAAATATTGTTTGAGGTAAGACAGATAAAGTCTTACTGGCCCCACTGACCCCTGTCAGTAGGGAGGACTTCCTTGGCATTGTCTCTACGGGTCCCAAATACTTCAGAAGTGTCTCAGAGTGTTCATATCTGTTGTTGGGAGGTCCAGGGGACCAAGGTCCAAGGGTTAGAGACACTAAGAAATGTCGTGTGCAGCTGGTTGAGTTAGAGAGTATGCATGGACTATACACCTGGAAGAATGTTGGTTTATGGTAAATAACTTTATTTTCCAAAATTAACAGCATTTGAGAAATCCTTGGATCTTTGTGTTCTATGACTATAGATATTTTGTGATCAAGACCTGGATTACTGGGTATTTCCTAGCTTCGTAAAAGGTAGGCTGATTCCTATTGTAATTGGTTTACTCTTAATAGGACTAAGAACTTCTGCAAATAGGGAGTCAAAGTTTCCATGAAGACATCATACTTGTAGGTCATCATACCATCTATAATGTAACAAAAGTTTAAAGTACAATAATTAATTGCAGCTGTTACGCTTCTCTTTTTAGGACACGATCACATGGACGTGGCAAGGGCCAGGAGCGTAAGTGGTCTTTATTTTGTTTACATCATGATTACTTTCCTTGAATAGTTTTATTTACATGAACTTGTACAAGTACAAAGTCAAGCAGGAATTACTGGCTATTGGACTATTACTTGGGATTAATTTGTGTCTTTCATCCCTGAGTATGATGATATTCAGTTAGAGGAGTCCAGATATAAACAGGGTGTACTTTTGCTACTATAATTTTGATGTTTTGTGGAATGGATTTTAGTTTTTATTTATTTGTTGAGCCAGGTACCTGAAGTAAGACAAGTTGCTTCTGCTCTGTGCCTGCATATCGATTTGGTATGTCCATATAAAATTTGCAGAGACAGTCATTCCAACAAGGGAGTTTGGAAGTACTCTTTCAGTATATTGCCCATTGTAACTTTGATTTATTTCAAATTAAATGTTATTATGGAGGTACCTTAAATATATTTAGCAGATTTGTGTAATGTAAATTATAAAATGTAGCTGTTGTTTAAAAAACATCATTTTCTGGCACTATTTCCACATTTGGGCTGGAGTCAAAGTTCTAAAATTTCTAGATGAAGATCAAAACAAGAAATCTTGAAACCCAGATAAAGGGGAGGTGAATTCCATGGTTAATAGTTTCCCATCAGCTGCCCCTTTGGGAACTGTTGTTTTGAATGTCCTGCTTGAGATCCTATATTTTAGTAGTAACAAGAGAGCCATTTGGATTGGCCAGGATACAAGTAATTTACAGTTTTGTTCATTGAAATGGACTAGGGATCAAGTTTGATTAAGGACACATCTAAATGGGGGTGCTTGGAAATCGCTGGTCACTTTTAAGGGTGCACCTTTCAATTAAATGATTACATTGGGAGTAGCTGAATCCATGAGTGTCTAAACTAAGCAAATGCTGCTGTATTCACGGAATGCAAGGATTTCTGGTCTCTCCCTGTGAGTTGCTCTGCCTTGTGCTGGCCCTGCAACTCCTCTAGCAAACTAACTTGGCCAGAAGGGAAAAAGGTAAGTAGTTCTCTTCTGGCTTAGTGTCTTCCCTGAGGTGTCAGGAACACATAGGAGGAGGAGAAAGAGGGAGAGAACTTGTAGGAGTGTTGACTCAGATCACCTTAACATGTTCTAAACAGTAACCTCATTTAGAACTGCTGACTGCTACTAACCATTGAAGTTAAATGAAAGCTGAATCAAATTCTGAAGCAGCATATGATGTTATGCAAATTTACTTGGCCAATTTAAATTACAGCTTTTACTTAATTAGGATTAATCCTCCTGAGTGACCTAAAATGTATTTCTGATATCCTAGTAGAAAATACTGTTAAGACTCCCACAGTCTTCAGTTTTTGAGCAAACATCTCTCTTCCTCTCTCATAATGTTGACCAAAACTTAATCTGGTAATGTTGTTGTATACAGGATTATTCTGTATACAGAAGATTTATAGGCTACCTCAACTTTGAATAGACAGTTAAATAGAGTGAAAATTTGTCACGTGCAAAGTATACAATTTCTGGAAAGTAATGTTTTACTTGTTTGGCAGTACTCACAGCAAATCAATTGACTTGCTTTGAAAACAAAGACTCTTTGGCTATGGCATACAACTTAAATTTTCTCTATATCAGATTTAAGTTAGATACCGCTTCTATCTTTTTTTAATTAATATTTATGATTTAAGGTTAGCGTATTAAGAACAAGGTTGTGGGGGGCAGTGTGTGTGTGTCTGGCAGATACCTTCAGGATTAGAGAGGTGATGGGGAGCAAGTGTATTTGTAACTTATTGGGGTTTTATGTTCTTGGAAGAGGATGTACAAGATAGATCTTCACATTTTCTGTCAGTGACTTAAACATAAAATCACTAATTTTGTGGTTATTGTTGCTCCTTGTCTTTGTTTTAATGTATTAGAAATTCAGCGGGAAAGAAGGCCAAAAAAAAAAAAATTGCAGCCCTAGCAAGAGTGTATAGCAAAATGAGTAGGGTGTTACTTACAGGAACAGCACTTTATCTGCCTAAGAGGATTTTATCCAGCTCTCCCCACATGCTTATTGAGCACTGTAACTACCTAGATACTATATAAAATGCAGTTACTGGTGCAGCTCTGTAATTCAGGTTTCCAAAATCCTTTCCTGGATTTGAATCTTACTGCCTTCTAAGGTCATATTGATTCCAATATCTTGTGTCTCAGACTGCTAAAACACAAGTACTGTATTTCATTAGCAGACTTCTGAAGTATAATGAATTTTGATTCCAAATCAAGGCAATGATAAAAACCTTAGTGGTTATAACTACTCTTGCCAACCCTGTGCTGAATACAGCATTTTCCTGGAACAGATTTACTATTTATTTACATACTGTGCATGCATCATTCATATCTTAGTGTACATGTGTTATTTTACTGTTGGTCTTCTCGCTTCACTGGGTATCTTTTAACATGTGACTTCAGTGCAAAATGCTTCTGTTGCACCTTACAGAAAATAATGTGTGGAAGTGCTCTTAGACCTTTTCTTTTAATTTGACAACTGAATATGATCATATCTACAGACTGTAATGTTACTTGAGCACTTCAGAACATAATGTACTACTGTTTCACTATATTCAAATTTTCTCTCTCTCCCTTTTATTTTTTTTTTCCCTCTTCCCTGTAGGTTAGAAATTCTGTGGCTTACTTTGTGTCAGTTTCACAATTCTGTGGAAATTGAGGTTAGTAGGAAAAAAAGTATATTCCTATATTCTGGGCAGTATCAGAATACATAATACTGTATTTAATTCTTCTGTAAAAGTTTGTATTCAGTCTTTGTATGTTAACCTGAAATTCTGTCAGGAAGGTTCCTTCTGTCCTGCTTAAACGGAGTGTAACACTTGGATGCTTTTTCACTTTGCATCTGACTGTAATACTTCGTTTTTCCCCTGCTTGCCTTGCACCAGACTTTTCAAGTAATGTTAATGTTTGCTGATGTAATAAATTCCATTGGAAAGATCAGTGTGCTCTTTTTACCTTGAATACAAGGATATATTATTTTTTTAAAGAAATATCCCCCCCAAAAAAATATTTTGCCTTTTAATCAGTTAAAATATGAGAGGTCTAAGGACCAGGGAACTACTGCCTCACACAAGCATGAGATAAGGCAAGCTAGCTGACTGGCAGGATTTTTCCTCTACCTCAGGAACATGGCTTTCTGCCATGTACAAGTAAAATGGGCTCCTTCACACAGAAGTGAGCATTGCTGAGCTTTCTTGTTTTTTGAGGCAGTAGCTGCTCTGTAGCTCATATGGAGCTTGCACAAGGTCAAGTTCGGATCTTTGGTAATCTTAAAGAAAAAAAAAAATACACAAACCCACGAAGTCAGCAACTTTCTGAAACGCCCTGTACTAGAGCAGAAACTGGGAGATAGTGGAGGAGCAAAGCTGTTGTAAGGCTGTACAATGTGAGGCAGAGTACTTAAGAGGTACATGATGAATCTGGTTTTGGAAAGAAGTGCTGCAGATTTAGGACAGTGGAGGAAGAAGGAATTATTCTGTGTTCAGTCATGGTTTTTCTCTGGTCTCCAAAGTTCATTGGCTCCTCTGCCTGCTTTCTGACATCAGCACAGGGTTACTGGCAAATACAGACTATTCTTGATGCCAGAATTACTGCTGAAGATCCAGCAGTTCCAGGAGATGTACAGCAAGAAAACACAATTTTAATATGCTTCTGCCTAGATAACAGGCAGTAAGGTCTGACTGCAAAGCAAGTAGCATCTGAGGTTTGCTAGTCTGGGCTTCCTCTGCATATAATACATGTTCTGGCATACCATACATGTCATCCAGTGTATCTATTGAGAAGCATACATCCAAGTAGATTTTATAATAGGTTAACATAAAGATTAGCCCATCTGTCCTGTACTTCATGCAAGCAATCTCTTGAAGAAAGAAAGGTATGCAGTTATCTCCACATGCCTGAGCTTATTTTGGCTCCAGTCTCTTTGTTTTGTTGGCCTGTCAGCTTCAGCATTCAGCTACCCATCACAGTCTTCAATAACTGAGAGGTCCTGTGTTAGATTTGTAGTTTGTTGAACTGATCATGCTATTTCTGTCCAATTCGGCATAGATATTTGGAACACCCCTGAAATTAGGAATTGCCTCATATTCAAACTTGCCCTGCGTATGGATGAATGAATTGTTGACAATTTGCTGCTTGGAGTAGGAAGAATAGAATAGGACTCAGAATTTGAAGGAATGATCTTTCCATCTCTGTTAGCTTCACAGTCTTTATCCTTTTGTATATTATATCATGTTGGACTGGTGTACCTACTTGTAAACTAAGAACACAACAGTAGTATGTTTTCCATTGTCAAGGTGTATATAGGAAAACTGCAGCCAAAAATAAATAAATTGAGGATTTGTATAGTCTCTGTCACTGAACACTTCTATGAAACAGACAAGCATCTAATGGCAGTATTTTGGGTGCTGCCAATCATGTGATTATTGATTCTGAAAATACTGCTAACTTAGTTAATAAAAAGCATTTACTTAAATAACAAATTTGATATTTTAAAAGCAAGACTTGGAAAACAAAGGCTAGTATGAAATTCCTGAATCATAATTCTGTAATTTGTTCTACCCATAGGCAACCATACCAAATACAACTACACTTATTATAACTTTGTGTCGTTTTCTACTTAAGATGCTTTCTACAGAATTACAAAAGTTTTTGTTCACTTAGTACATAAATTATCTCATGGTGTTGCACTACCGAAGGTGGTATTTTTCTTATGCTAATGGCCGTGAGGGAAGAATCAGTGTTCTCCTTCTTGTTCCTTATATCTGAGAAATTAATTCCGTGGCTGAACTGGTAGGTTTTGAGGGGTTTTATATGTGAGTCTGGCAGTGATCATAGAGCTTACATCATAGCTTAATGAACACTTAGCATCATAGCCAAAAGCTGGAAAGTCTTTTAACAAAGACCATCCCATTCTGAAAACTGCCTTTTTTATTGCAGATCTCCATCAGTTGTGTTTTAATTTCCTGTGGCCATCTGCATTTGTTCAGAATTTTTCTGACAATTTAGTATTAATATCCAATCTCCAATATGAAAGAAAATTTGCGAAACCTACAGCAACTGAAAATAAAAATACTTCTGATGTGTACATTAAGCAGCTGTATATTATTTCAAAATGTATAATAGGAACAGTAAATACCTGATGTCCTGAGAACATTTGGATTCCAAAAATCCAAGGTATAGAACAAAGCTCATGTAGCAGGGACTTTTCTTGGTTATCTGAGCTGAACAATGCAGAAGTATTAGTTTGGACATAAGAGAAATGTAAATGCAAGAAAATGCTAATAGTTTTAAATCATTTAAAACTTCCTGGTTCCATTTATGAAAGGAAGATAAAACTTTATTTGGGCTGCATAAGGTAAGAAATGAGCAGAGCCACTACTAAATGAATTTCCAGAAGTATGACACATTTTTAAGCAGCTAAGACTTTGATTTTTACTTTTTTGTAGTTCTCTTGATACTTTAACTTTGTAAATAGCAGCTGGCTGTATATATCTTTTAATTACAGTGCTACAATACAGATTGTTTAAAATGTTAAGTATTCTTGGTATAATTCAGTTTTCTGTGTACAGTTTCTACCTGTGTATATTCCTTCAGAAGAAGAAAGAAAAAATCCAGTGTTATATGCCAGTAATGTCAGGCGTGTAATGGCAGAGTAAGTATGCTGTAATATCTAACAAAAATAGATGCATGTTTTAATTTTAACATGAAATAAATGTCATCTGTAAGTGTAGCTGCCTGCTTGCAAAGAAGCTTAGTGTCTGCAGTGTATACAGAATTTCTTACTTAGCAATTCACTTCTCTAATGTATTCTATTATATAAGGAAGGCGGGGAGCCACAAATATAGCAAGAGCTGTACTAATTCCATGGGTTTTGGTTTTTACATGTTAAATGTCTTAAGCCAGTTCCTGTGCTGTTGTGGGTATTTAAGTCCTCTGGAGGGAAAAAGTATGCTTGAAACAGTATGAAAGTTAATATAACTGAATTTTGTGCTAACGAGGTTGCATTTTAAGCTATAATTTTTTTTTATGAGGTTAAGAATAGTTTCATGTATTCATTATCAGCCAATGGTTATTTGAAACAGTAAAGCATAGGAAACTTAAGTTCAGTGAGTTGCTTCTGTTTTAGAAATTGAACACTGGACCGGTGTAAATATTAATTGTCCTCACATTAAGGTTCACCTAAAGTTCAGCTAAGAACACTTGTTTATAGTACATAATAAGCCCAAGATTGAATACACAGACCTTAATTCTCTTTTGTTGTATTTTAATTACCTTCTCTTGACTGTAAGATGATATATGAAACTCATTTTATGTCCTTTCAGTAATTCTTCCATTAGTCAGGTCTGCAGATACTCTTTTCAGTATTTACAGAAAACCCTCTGATCACTAGTAACTCGTGAAAGATTTATGAATCTTTACTCCTACAGAAGAACTTACGAAATCTTAATTTTCTTTGTGTAACTTCTCTTCGTTTTTAAGATACCAGTTTCAGCCAAAGGCCAGTTTATACATAGAAACTGATAATTCTCTGTTTTATAAGCAGAACCAAATCTGTTTCTTATGGATGTTGGGCCAATTTTTGATCTGTTGTACAAAAGGTTCTTTCTCACAGAAGAAAAAATGAAAGCATCTATGTGAATCAACCCATCTTAGAGTTGCAGTGACCTCCAAGATTTGTGTGGTTAATTTAAGATAATTAACTGGCACAACATGTAAACATTGTTCTCAGACTTTGGGTAAAAAGCGTTATTACAGAAACAATCCTGCACACTCTACTCTCTACTTCAGTCAAAAGATGACGGGGTTGGTGGGGCATAAGGATGAATTTTCAAAAACTCTGGAAGTTGACGACAAACTCTGTGTTAAAGACTTCCTTTCCATGTGTATACAGAGAGAGAGAGAGAGAGACGGATGATTTTTCTTCTCCCCTTCGCTTCTCCCTCCCATCTCTGAAGAATTAGTCATTTAGGGCTGACAGTGAGAAGTGGGATGCAGATATGAAGGGAAGATTGTCGGAATGGAGGATAGCAAGCATGGCTTGATTTGAGATGAAGAAAGGGCTGTGGATGCTGTGTTGATGTGAAAGGAAAATAAATGTGTTTGGATATCAAAGTTCTGAAGTTAAAATGCAGATGGAAATAAACCAGAATGCTGAGTTTTGGACACTGTGGATTAGTTTGGGCCAGTTAAAATAACATCAGCATAGGCAAAATATTCCTTCTAGTTTCATCTAAGTAATTAAAAACATGATGATAAACTCACAGAAATTGAGTGCCTGTTCTACTGACCACTTCCCAATGCTTACTTGAAGTGGCAGCTCTCAGAACCCTCACAGTGCTTTTACATGGCTTTTGGTGTAGGAGGTGTCAACTTAGATGCTGTCAGTCTGCTCGGGAGCTGCAGTTGTTGGAGCTCTAGCACCTCCAGTGCTCTTAGGTGCTATCATTGCACCCATTAAAACCATGCATTACTAAATAAAGGACAGTCTTACTACTCTGTCAAGACTTGTCTCCTTTTCTTCAAGGTTGAATCGGTGACTGTGTGCCATTCTGATGTCAAGAGGTCACTTCAGGATCTATTTAGTGTCTGCCTCTTTCCCATCCCCGTATTTTTCTGGAAGAAGAGTCTAACCCTACTGGATATTTTACAGCAGCTGGGGTGGTAGTCCCAAATAATAATGCATTTCTGAGTCCTGGACAAGTGTTGTGGCAAAACCCTGTGTCTTGTCCCTGATTTCTAGAAGAACTGCTAGAACTTGCTGAGTGCAGTGATAGATACAATTTCCACTCCTGAAATCTTTTCCTTCATTGTAGTTTTGTCTGGTGAAACAACCTCTATTAACTGTTGAACAAAGCACTTGACAGGACGTCTGATTCTTGCACTGCTTCTGCATGTTGATTCAAGCTTTAATTATAAACAGAACTTTTGACTAAGGAGATGCTGTCATTGAAGGATTCTTTTTTTTTCTTTGTGGCATTAGTTTCTTGCAGAATGGATGAATTTACTTGCCCAAAAAATGTTGTTCATAGTGAAATCGAAAGTGAGCCTGGCCTTTTGACTCTTTATTTTGGGCCAAAGACTTTAAGCATAACTGTGCTGTTGTGTTTCTGATTCTCTCAAGCAGCCATACCAATAACAAAAGAAATGCTAGTTCTTAACTGCTGTAGAGCAGGTTCATCTCTCCCTTGTATTCCTGCTTATCCAGAATGACAAGGAATGATGCATCTTTTTGAAGATGCGTTCAGGTGTTAACCCACCACTTGTCTTGTTCGTTTTTTCTACCAATATCTACTGCCTGTTTGAATGTGAACGTACTGGTTTGTTTTTACTGGACAATATCAGGTCTGATCATTATCTCATTGGTATGAATGTTGTGACCAGAAGTTACTCAGTCCAGGGGGATGAGCAAGATCTAAGCCTTAGTGGCTGATCTCTTACAACATATATACAGCATCTATAAGAATCCATACCAAATTTCCTTTAAAAAGTGCTGCTTAATCTCACGTAGGGATTTACCAGTATTAAAGACAATAAAATCTTTAACCTTTTTTTCCCTCATTGACAGATTATTATCCAATAGCATTAGGCAAAAAATGAGAACAGTCTGCAGTCTTGTTACAGCCACTCAGCTCACTGTTCTTCCTGCTTGGGGGGTTATCTTTGTAACCAAAAATGTCTGGAATTATTCATGCAGAATAGCCACTGCTGCTAAATAGTTACTCCATGCTGTCTTCTTGTGGATCACGTTCTTATTCTGCGCAAAGAGTATGCGCGGACTAGATTAATCCACAGCTTAAAGTATGGCCCCCTACTCTGTTTCCTATTATGCTTTGCATTTGATTTTTATTACAACTGTTTTGTTTGAGAGAGTCTGTCTTCAATTTATTTGGCCTTTTCTGCTTGTTACTCCCTGTAGTCAGTATCTGTCTCATCCACAGAATGTTATCAGGAAGTGGGTTTAGGGTCGCTTTCAATTCACTGCCAAAAATATTGAATGCCTTTAAATACAGCATTGGTCCCTGCAGGCGCTATCCTTAAAAAAATAAATAAAACTGAACTTGGTGATATCTTGTGTTTTAATTCACTTTGTGTTCTTTATTACACTAATACGGTTCTCATATCATCATGCTAATAAGTCGTACTATATAAATGTGTAAGATACTATACTGGCTCATTTTTGTAAATACTAGTTACAGTCCCAAAATTGCCATTTGGGTCTTTATCTGTATGAGATATTTTCCCCTGTAATTGATGGTAGCGAACATGCCTGAATTTCTTTTTGTGACAGTTGAACTGAAGTAAGAAAGAGCTCCCTGGAGTTGAAGTTCAATAGTTTGGTAACTAGTTCTGTAAGAAAATCTTATAAATTAAGCTGCATCCAGGCTTTACACTGAACTCTAAATCTGTCATCACTCTAAGAAATTAAATCTTAGCAAAAAAAAATGGACCTTATTTATTCCCTAGCTTCAGTCGCCTCAACAGTCCGAGATGAAATCAAGGTCCTTCTGTATTCCAGTGGTAGCCCTATACAGCTTGTGATTTATCTTGTGAACTCAAGAGCCCCTTGAACTCTAATCTCCTCTGACCTTGCCTGATCCTACAGCTGAACTGTTCTGTTTACTGTGAGGGGAAAAAAAAGTTGCTTCTTCCTCTTTTTTTTACTTTGTGTGATTCTGAAAGTCGGTATACATACACAAACTATTTTGGCTCATTTTGCTTTTTTTGGCAATTTTCCAGCCTCTGGACTTCCAACAGATGGGCAAGAGAAGATGCTTATCTCCTTCTAGTGCTTGCCTGTGTATGTGTTGACACTGGACATATATGCAGGAATTAATTGTAGTGCTATCTGTACAGGAAAAATTCTGCTATGAGCCTGACTCAAATACTGTTCCTTCTGCAGTGGGTGCACACAGCTATGAAAAGAGCGGATCATATTTTCCCCTCATGGTTTGGTTGAGCCTCAGATGATCACTGTTTGTGGAATTTTTTCTGCATCACAGCTTTTTCTTTCTCTTTGGCTAGGCTCCTGCAACATGTTTGGGGCCCATTATTTAGGAGATGTTCTTTAAATCTCAAGTGTTGGTTCTGGGATGCCAGTCGGTCAAGTTTCTACCTTCCTGCCAGTTTGAATGGCTTGATCTTTCTTAGTCATCTTTCTTTAGTCATCTTTAGATGTATTTGAAAAGCTTCTAGGATTTATTTTTAACAAGTTATTGTTTCTTGCTGTGGCTTGTCTCTGTATGGTTAGGTTTTAACTTGTTGGTTTCTTTGTTTTTAGTTTCTGTTTTCTTTGACAGAACATGTTTTCAAAAAAAAAACCTTGTCCTTCTAATTGCTACCTTTAATCTGTTGCTGAGTCACAGTGGAATTTTTTTGTCCTTACAAAATCTTTTTTGATAAGTGTCTCTTTTTCATCCTAATTCTCTAATATGGTGTGTTAGTTCATACTACAAATGAACACTTTACACTTTTGGTTTCTTCTTCTTTTAATATATTTTTAACTAGCTTCCTCTTTCCTGTGTAGTTCCCCTATGCTTCTGCTGATCTCTTGTAAGTTTCCATGTTTCTGTTGCCTGTTATACAATTTCCCCAAGATCTGATGAGATTTGTTGTAATATGTCTGGTTGCATGAGATATTTGATTACTATCATATCTCTTTATGTAAGCCACTCTGGGTAGTACAGCTTGTGGGTTATATTGTATTACTGCTGCTGCAGGAACTCGGCTATATCCCTGACAGTTGTCAGGGAAATCTTAAGGGGATCTAGGGAATGATCTGGTGCTCACAGAGTGTGAAAGAGGAAGGGAATAGAAAGCAATTTAAACTGGCAAGATAGATTCTCTCTTTGATCCCTTTTTTTTTTTTCTCTCAAAGAAAATTGATTTCATACTGTTTAATACCATGCTATATTGAAATACTATGTAATGGGGAGTATTGGCCAGACATGCCAGTATTGTAAGAATCTCTTGTTCATCCATTAAGGTGGTTTACTGTTTTGTACAAACTGCTAGAAGACTGTCCATCAAAGGAGGAATAAAGTAATGAAACAGGAACAGATCAAGAAATGAAGAAGTTGGATGAACTGAATTTAACTCTTTAGGATCATCTATATCAGGCAATCCAGCCTTCAGCATTTGTAGGATATTTTAACATGCCTTTTCCATGCACCCATACCTCTTTGGATTTAATTTGCTTTTTCTTTTTGTTTCTTTCCCTTTGTTTATCTTGCAAATGGGAGGCTATTCCTCCAGAATTGCTACACTGTATGGCCACGTATGATCCTAAGTAGCTTATAAATAACACTTAATTCTTTTTTACATATTTAGTGCTTTTGAGGTTGAATATCTATCAATGAGGTGCTCTTCCCAAGTATGTCTCTCTCAGCCATAGAGAGAAGAAAGAAACCCATATCAGTAGCTTTAGTATTAAAAGTGTGTCTCACTAGTATGTGAGAATTCCCTAAGTTTGACAGTTAACTGGTGCGTAAAAGAACTGGCTAATGTAGCTTACATCGACATTCAAAGGCCTTTACCAGGTTCTGGGGAAAAGGTTACTTAACAAAAATAAGCAGTTATTGTGAGAGAGGTGAACTGGATCAAAATGGCCACAACAGAGAGTAGAATTAAATATGGATTTTTTCATCAAGGTAAAAATGACTCTGGAATGCCTCGGGTTTGTAACAATCTTGCCATTAATGTATATTAGCTTTACAGATGAAAAAGGTGGTAGTAATAAGGCAGTAAAACCTGTAGAGGAAAAAAAGTGAAGTTCAGTTCAGAAGAAGTGTTCAGAAGGACTTCATAAGACTAGAAAGGGCTTCATAGTGGAGATGATGTTCTTCACTAACATAAGTAATGTCAGCCATATTGGAAAGCATGTCAGATGATTAATTCATATGGAGCTGTTTGTAGTTTATACTTTTTTTTTAATTTGTGCACTGAATTTTTAAATGCCTCTTCCAAACTGGAGTGTCCTTCTCCCAACTTCAGTATGGCAAATGCAGTGCAATCGCTATATCAAGATTTTCTTGGAGCGTCATAGTTGCTGTTGTGCTATGTTGTGTTTTTGTGTTGTGTAGCACAGCATCAAATTCAAAGTAAAGCAAAAAAAAAAATTACTAAATTGTTTGACATATAGTAATTCATGAGTATTGTTTTCTTCTGGTTTTGCTGTATCATACATTAAAAGTTGTTTTCTGGGCATTCATGTTAACACCACATATTTTGTTTTGTCCTTTGCATAGAGCTTATACTGCCTAACTGTAGCAGTGTACTTTAAAACTATTGTCTAATATGTAATTTTAGTATTATTACCTGAAGGTAATATTTGTTCTGCTCAGATGATTATTGATTTATTAATGTGTTGCTGTAATAATAGCATAAATAATTAACACTATAATTAAATATTAATGATAAAACGAACATAATTAAACATTAATGATAAAATAAATAAGTAGTTTTGTGTTTTAGATAAGTAATTTTGAAACCTTTTTTGTTGTTATTCACTCCTATCAAAAAATTAAGGAAATTGAAAGTCTATACATTGCCTGATTTTTATTTTTTTCCACTTGTGTTGTGTGTTCTTTTATAGTTTCTTGTACTTGTAGAGTCAAAATAGATGCACTGCAATGAGTATATAGAATGTATATTTCATCCTTTGTATGTGAACTTTCTCTTACAGGCGCTTTCACTTCCTTATCTTCTGAATAGAGCGTAATTATTGCAGGATTTCTTGCTATACAAAATGGGACAGTGAAGATTCTGCTCAGATTTCATGGGTTATCTCACTTGCTATGTTTCTTTGGCTTATTAAAGGGCATTGGGTGTTTCAGTGACAGACTATACGTTTGAAGACTGTCAGCTAGCTTTGGCTGAAGGACAACTTCGTCTGCCTTCAGACACATGCCTTTTGGAATTTGCAAAGCTTGTGAGAAGCCTTGGGTGAGCATATGCAATATTTATATACAAGATGTATCTATACTATGTAACTGTGCTTATATATCTTCTTCATATAAAAATATTGCTCTTATGAATGCAAACAGAATGCTGTCATGTTACAGTCTGGGAAATGCTAATAAAGTTAAGGCAGTATTGTACTAGAGACAAATATCCCATGCCCAGCTTCAGAGATGAAGAGAATTTACTTGGGCCAGTAGAAGAAAATCAGTCCTAGGTCACTTTAAAAATTATTCCCTCGTTGTTTTTCCCCATCTGCTAGCGGGAAATCAGGTCATCCCTTTAAGGGGTAAGGAAAGGGGTGGAGATCCTTTTCTGGTTATCTGAACAGGAAAGCTATGTAATTATTGACTTCTACATACTTGAGGGGTCTCCAAGCTTTTTCCTCTGACTGGGAAGCTGTCTTATGTGTAAGCAAGGGCTCTGGTTCTTTTCTGGCCTTAAGATGAGAAGAGGAACACATACCTGAGAAGCAATTTTCCCACATTGTAAGAGAAATGCAGGTTTTTTCCACTTGCAGGCAGCACTCTTATGTCCTAATGAGTAGAGAAGGTTGTAAAATTCATTTTGTCATAGCCTGACAACTTAGCAGTGTGTCTTTGAAGCGTTTGTTCCTGAATGAAAGTGTAAGTAGAAGATACCTCCTGAAGAGGGCCAGGGCTGTTGTGAGACTCCTAATATTTGGTATGGTTAAGAGTCAATTGACCTTCCCTCTAACTTCTGTGAAGGGAGAACAGTGCTGCCTTAACACAGTTCCGTGGCTGGGTTAATGCCATAATAGTGAAGTCAGGGGGAAAACCCTTTTCCAGAAAGTACAAAGAAATGGTTTATCTTTTGAGTGGGTTACTGCTAGATGTGCTTTCTAATGAAACTGAAGTATGGTTTAAGCAGTGTGGCTCATCTCTCCTCTTCTTCTGGCATCAGTTTCCTCTGGTTTTTGCCTTTCAGAAAACCTTCAGCAAACAGTGAAAGAATTCACATAAACCAGCTACTGAGCTTGTTGCTGTTTTCCAACTGTTCTGCATTTCTCTTCTCACCCTATCAAGCAGCCACAAATTAATCTTATAACTTCAGCCTTTTAACTGCTTAGATATATAAGGACCATTTCCTCTTCATTTTTTTTGTCTCCTCACCTGAAACTATAGCACATAGTTTCATGTTTCCATTCCACCTTTTAATTATTTCCTTTTTTCTTTTATCTTCCAGCTTGTGCACATCAATAAATCTTTCTCTTCTTTATTTAATAATAAGGAATGTAGGATAAAGGAAGGGGTGACAAGCGCATATTACTTTATTGTAAGGACCTTTGTCTGAAAAGGCTTCCAATAGGAGAGACTTCTAAGGGGAATCAGGAAGGTTGCTTTGTTCCAAAGACTGAATTTACAGAAAAAAAATCAACAACAGGGGGGGGAAAAAAGCACCACCACCAAGAAACTCTCTTATGGTGCAGCTGATAATCTGGGATTGAGTTTAATCTTCTTGTAACGTTGTCTGGCTTCTCTGTCTGCTCAATTTACAGCTGTTTTTTCAAATTATGCTTTTCTGGATTCTTTGTTATGTCAAAGGCCTCTAAAACAATTATGTGCATTTGTGTGAGTGAGGTTCCCCACACCCCAGAAGTTCTGTCTGGTTTGAGCAGTTGTACCTTTGGTGAAATATTTAGTCTTGATCTGAGTACGTGCCAGTAAAAAAGCTAATACCATGGTTATTTTTCTGACTCAATTTGATGGAGTTTGCAATATGACTGCACCTCTATCAAACATACAATAGAGGTGCAGTCATTTTGCTGTTTATTCAAAGGTTTTGAGGCCAAGGAAGCATTATGATCATTCAGTTGCATGTCTGAATAACATAAATTTTATTCAATGATTTTTGCATCCAGTCCTAATACTTGTTTTTGAGCAAGAACACGTTTTCTAGGAAGCATACGGTTTTAAATTCAAGATTTTTCAAGTAAGGCAAATCCAGTTTCATTTTTGTTATGAATTATTTGAAATCATGTTATATATCTGCTACACAGGAGAGTTGTTTTGGTTCATGTGATATATCTGCAGGACTCATCGACGCTGTAAAATCTGCTCAGTCTGTGTTCCAGTTAGCTGGATGGGAGCCAACCCCAATCCAGAAGCCATGCAGCAACAGTAATGTGGTCTCATGCTTTGTCTGATGGGTCCCTAAGAGTATTAGTTTGGGCTCTGTGCTAGCACAGCTATACTGTTTCTAGGTCATAGCTGGCTGAAACTCAGCAGCCTTGTACTCAGCTCTGTGGTGAAATGACTGTTATATTGATGAGATCACATAGTCTGACCTTCTCAAATTCTGTGTTCATTATTCCTCAAGCAATTAAACTTCTGTCGAACCTGATTATGTTTAACTAATGAACAGTTTCCCAAACTGTATGTCGTCTTTATTGAAGGTTTCAGAAATGAAGAATCCTCTGTTTTATTTGACTTATTCCCACAATTAAATGGCCCACTGTTTAAAGTGATTCCCCATTTGTACTTTGCATATATATCATGTTCCAGATGCTGAAGCTTGTTAAGGTTTTCTGACTGCTTAAAGAGTTCTTTGGATATTTTCTCACTGAGAAAGCGTTATATGTTGTAAATTAAAGCACATCTCCATCTTTTTATGGGATAAATTTGTTTTAGCTGCTTAAGGGTCTCCTTGCAGGCAACTATTCTGAAGTTCTGGTTTGATTTGTCCCTATAGCCTCAAACTTCTGTTCATTCTAATTCCTGCACTCACTTTGCCCAAGAACTGTGGTGACTCTTCAGCCTTAATCGTTGTTCTGCTTTCTTACAGAACCCTAACTTATTGGCCATCAGTGTCTTCTCAGAGAAGGCTCGATTTTCATTCAAATGATTTTCTAATTTTTTTAGTCATTAGTCTCAGTTGTAACTTGTTTCATCTTCTGAAAATATTAGATAACTATCCTTTAAAAAAAAAAAAAGCCAAATACAGCACATATTGCAACCCTAATTTAGTAAACATTTCTTCCACCCCTCAATGTCTTATTTCTGCCATCTTACCTTCTGCCTTTCTGTTTTCTGTTTACATTAGATTTCCCTAAAGGGCATGCATCTTTTAATTACTATGTTTTGACTGCTCTTAGACAAATGTTATAAAATCAGTCTTGATATAGCCTGAAATTTTGCTCAAGTAATTTTAGTGACAGGCCTTTTGCACTGTTTAAAAAAATATTGGTAGCCTCATCAAACTCTAGTCAGATTAAGGATAATCTATTTGCTGATCTCTTGTTTGTTCGGGTTTTTTTTCTCCCCTCTCTGATCTCTTCCAGTATTGTTTTTGCCTTCTCTCCACCCTTCAATTTGTTAACATTTAGTACTGCATTGTTTACTTGATTACTTCTTGATATTTTTTTTCTTTCACTTAATACCTTGGTTATGATTTGGGACTTCTAGCAAGGATCAGTTTCCTTTTGTTTTAGTCATCTTTGTTTTCTATTCCCTGATTATTATTTTTTATTAAGATTTTCTTTTCTCATTTTCTTGGATGCCAGGCAGCACCAATACTTGTAGTTCAGGATGTCATGTTTTCTCTTCTAGTACAACAGTTAGCTTGCACTTCATGCATCAAAAAGCAATATATAAAGTACAGCAAGAACATAATATGGTATTGTGGTACAAGCGTGCATTCTATCATTGATATAGAGCACTGGATCATTTGATTTGAAGGATTCTTGACCAGTTGTGGTGCATTTACTATGCAGACTCTGAGGTTCTTTGTGCTTCTCATTGAAGACATGATAGCTGTGCTTATGTCTGTTTCTTTTAAATGGTTTGGTTTACACCACATCATCTTTTTCAGGTTGGATAGCAAAAAATCCCTTGCTCTTGCCATCTACTTATTAGCTTTCACAGTAGAATTATTCTAGCTTAGTTCAGTAATTTTTATCTTTAACAGTGATTTCTTTCAGAATTCTTTCCGCATCCTTAGCGGTCTCCTTTGCAGTTTTGCAGCTGTTTAATATTCAGTCTCCATTATGGCAGGAAGTCATGCAGAAGAACATCAGCCGACATAAACAAATGTATTGTACTTGTTTGGCTTAAGGCATGTTTCTCTGTGAGCTTGCAATTTACAGTAGTTAGCTACAAGATCCAGATGTTCACATGCGACTTCCAGCTCTGTGAGATACTAAGAGTTTTGTGCTGGCAGGTGTCCAACATGCAAGAAAGGAGTTTGTTTTTCGCGTGGTCAAATGCAGATAAAACAAGCTAAAACATCTCACTTGCTAATAATTGTAGTTATGAAGAAAGTACCCTGCCTTCAGGAATCTGGCTTTCCTTGTGAAGTCTGCTGTGAGGGATTTAATGTTCAGAGCTGTTCATTGTGGAAGATGCATCCTTTCCATCTTCAGGGACTCAGAAATGACTTTCATGCCAAAATGCTCAGCTAAAAAGAACAGAAGAATGAAGCAGAACACAACAGCAAATAAAGCTATATCCTGCAAAGCCTAGGTCCTGTCCTACTAGAGACTATTGAAGCTGTTAGGCAAACAAACATGATTTCATGAGCAAAGGCGTTCACTGTTGGTTTTCCAGCCTTTATAGCCTCCTTTGAGATAAAAGCAGCAATTTTAAAGGAATTGAGAGATTCAAACTATTTCACATTAATTCAGTGCTAGTCTCAGAACAAGAAACTCTTGTGGGATTTGGAACACTTGGCTTCAAAACACTTCAGCACAGTAGGTCATGTTAATCCACAAAGCAATTACTTTATGATTCTGAAAGAGGCAAAGGGAAGTGAACCCACCTTGGATTGCCAGGAAGTACAATGCATTCATATTGAAGTTGAAGCTAAAAATGTTTACCTCACTAATCTACATACTGTTTGGGGGATTAGCTCACTGTTTTTTGTGTATTTATAATTCCAAACCACAAGATGTGTCTAAGATTTGTGATAGGCCACAGCTACTTTCTTATATAAGGTTTTGCTCTTCAAATTTTTATCTATTCAGTTTGGTTATTTCTTGGTGGAGAGGAAATCCCATCAAGTCTCAAATGCTATTCATGAAATGAACACTCACTCTGTTCCAGAAGGTGGATTTTGAGTCATTTCATTCCAAATCAAATTTCCCTCTGATTCTTAGGGACAGATGTTAGATTGTATATTCTGTGTCAGTGATGGCTTATCTGAAGAGAGGATTCAGAAGCCAGCTGTCCTTATCCTACAGTTAGAATTCATTTCTGCTACTACAATGGGGATGTATATTCACTGACTAGGATTAGTGGACTGTTCTTATGTAATGCCACATTAGAAGCAGAGTTGTGTATGCATTTCAAACTCTCCACAGATTCCTTTGTTGCTGTTTCTGCTACTCTTCTATTAGACCAGGGAAAGTGAATGCCTGTAGGGGAGTTATTGTGCTCTTGTTATATTGTCAAGGACTAAAACGGATGATAGATGCCTTATTGTCAGGAGGGAGAACACACGTGAATGTTTTCCAGGAACTACAGGCCTCTGGAAGAACAGGTGCACGTTCAGGTCTTATAATTCAGAAATACGAGGCATGGAGTTCTTGGTATGTTGCAGAAGAATATTGTAGATGATGGGTTTTGGTTTCTTTTGTCTGCAGACTAAAAAGTTTGGATGCCTGCATTACTTTAAATCAGTTCAGAGCAAATCTGCAGATCAAGATTTGGTGGATGCCATAGTGGGGAGAGAACTTATTTTTCCCACAAACCTGCAGCACAGCAAATACTTAAGATAATAAAACTTTTTTGTGTGTGAAGCAAAACCAGGAAAAAGCTTGACTTAGCAAGAAATAAACCTGTTCAGCATAATATCTTCATTAATATAAAGCTGTTCATACACCAATCCTGAGATCAAAATCTGGTTTTGCAGTCAGGAGGAGTGGGGAAATTGATGCAGCTATGCTTACTACTAAAGCCTTGTTTGATGGGTAGGCCCCTAACAGTATTCAACTCTGGACAGAATGTGAAAAGCGAGGACTAACAAACAGGGTTAACTGTATAATCGCTATTATGTCATCCCTGACTTCTTTTAGGCAAAGTGCATAAGGTCTTTCCTGTTCAGTGCCATTAGTAAATTTGGAATCAGTAACTGGTTTATGTTACTGTCCTACAATAAGGCCATATTCAAGTGACCTAAATCCCACCTAGTTCCCTTTACCTACTATTCCCTGTTAGCTAGTTCTAGACTGATGTGTCTCCACTTTGAACTTCTTATGCATGTGTCTTATAATCAAAGTAGAATAAAGCATATTAGTTTATGACCAGGGTTCCTAAGTCCTTGTAATAATTTCTAACATAGTTCAATAACTAATGGAAGCCTTATAAAATAATGGACCCTGATATTTTTAAAAAAAGTCACTTAGTGACTTCTTATCCTGAATTTGTTACATCTTACCCTATTATCATTCATTGTTTCATTCAGTACATTGATACTTCTATTTTAAAACTAGGTTTATTTTTTAAATGCGCAAAAATAATGTGCTTTCTAGGCTGAAGCCAGAAAAGCTTGAAGGAGATCTTGATAAATATGCTGAACGTGCCATGAAAATGAAAAAGGAAAAGGTTGATCTTAAAGAATTTTCAGCATACTTGGAATTTCCAATTTCTCCCACATTAGAAAGTATGTTTGCCCTTTTTGATGAGGTAAGAAACAACACCATGTTTAAAAATTGTATCACTTGTGATAAACTCTGCTTTAATCTGATTTTGTTCCCACTGAATTCACTGAGGTCTGATTTGAGCCAGTGCTAAGTACTTTTGAGAATATCACTATAGAATTTACCTACTGCACTTCCCTTTCAGCAAGGTAAGACTCCATTCGATTGACTGCATTGCCCTAAATAAAGCAGTCGTTCAGGTAGAAGGTAAAAGGACTATCAGTTGGGCACAACTGATGCTTTTTTTTAGATGCAGTATACGAGGAGGAAAAAAGATTGGTTCAGGCCAAGCCTACCTTGTTGTTGCAATTGGATGCAATATCTATCGGTCAATGTTTCCCTGAGCTTGGCAAATGAGCCAGCTTTTCATTTCTTTGTCAATCAGCTAAGATGGGGAAATGACCATTATCTTTGTCTGGATGAGTTGTTATTTAGACCAGGAGATTAGATTATGTCCACAGTGTTCTCCTCTAAGCCGGAGAGTAGATGTCATGTATTCAGGGCTTAATTTAAGCTACTTTTGTTCCTGGGTTCTCTAATTTTAATTTTAACCTGGTAGTTTGGATGTCTTAATGTAAAGCCTCAAAAATGCAAGTGTAGGGTAATGATAGCAGCAGTATCTCCCAGGAATCTTAGGATTATGACTTCTGGGATTTTGAAAAGAGTCTACAGAGGTCTTACCACCCAGATTCTTGCACTGAAGTAATTCATGTTCCGTGAGACCTTTATTGCAACTGTGTATGTAAAGGTCTTTCTGAATATTCTACATCTGTAGCAGCTGTTAAGTATTTATAAAAATTCTGAGACAAATTGCAGTGTTTTGAGGTGAGGTTTTCCTTTGCAGAATGAATATGGCATAATTGACATACGGGAATTTGTCATTGCTCTGTCAGTTGTCTGTAAACCATCCAAAACTCTGGAAACAATTCAGTTGGCATTTCAGGTAAGCAGCGTTTTCTTCCTCTATGTGGTTTGCATACTTTGTTTTTAGAAATGATGCCTTTAGATTTACAGAATCTTGTTTCACATGCTCTTTTGATATGTACTTGTATTTTAAATATATATTAATGCAAAATTGGATTAGAGGGTCACATTCAAAGGGAATGAACCACAGGTTTGGGCTTTGGTCATGTAAAACAATGGGGGTTTGGAGACTGACATTGTTCTCTGTGGAGCTTGACTAGAATCTTTACTAGCACACTGAGTTTCAGAACTGCAGTCCTTTGTATTGATTGCTCCAGACTAAATGCTAATGAGTTGTGCTTATTGCTGTTTATAATCTGCTTCTGTTGAATCTTTTTTTCTCCAGGTTAATAACATTTTTCAAAATATTCATTTTTACATGTTCATAGAAACATTTTTCTCCTTTCGTTTCCTTGGTAAAATTCTCTAGTCTTACCATGTTTCTGTGGTGGTCCTGCAGTTCTGAAGAAAGTTCTTTGCCCAGATTTTATACTTTCCAGAAATGCTCTTGATCGTTTTCTAGCCCCAGTATTTTGTTGAAGCATCAGCACAGATGGCTAGTGCAGGCTCTTTGGGAAACTGGCAACAGCAATGCTGAACATTTGCCATTCCAGTGAATTTGTCTGACACCTTGATTTGTTACTTTTGACTCATTTCCTTAATACTGCTATTTCAACACATTTTGTATCAGTCTTTTCCCTTTCCTTTGAACTCGTAGTGTCTTGTGCCTGCAGTGTTACTGAGACTGGAGAGTTCTAACACTTGATGCTGTTACCACTAGTGAATGAGTGGAGTTGAGAGCATTGCCTTGCATAATGCTACATGGCAGCCTTATTTTCTGAGTGTAGTTGTTCTCAGGTTCTTCAGTGTACCTGTTTTTTTTTTCCTTACCTGTTTTTTTTTCTCTTACCTATGTTTTCCTAAAGAAATGAGTCTCCTGTGAATGTTTAGTGTTTGCATCTACCATTCTCACCCTTTGGCAAACAAATTTGACTAAGGAGAAAGTGACAAAGACATTTAGTTCCTACAAATTTTGTGAAAATCAGCAGCAATTAGAGGATAAACTTATTACTGTTTCTTCTAAGGGAAAAGCAGAGAGGTCTCTGCCCTTAATGGGGAAGCATGGGGAAATGGTCACATGCTGTCTGGCCAGCTCTGTGTGTTCATCATAAAATGAACACAGCTAAAGTAAATTTGAATGTAGCTTTTGGGCAGTATTTCAAAAAATTTGGCTATGATGATGCAAAATATGCATTGTACTCTTACCATTTAAGAGAAAGATAAGATCTCGGACTGAGTGATATTTAATTTGGAAGCACCTAATTTAATAGAAGAACTGTTTCTTGCAAGATTTGTTGTTTTTCAGTACCTGCTGTAATCTTGGGAACTGAGGATGCATAAACTGAGTTCCTAGGTTAACTGCAGAACAGACTGAACTGTAGAACTGCAAAGACAACATGCATTAAGATGGGGAAGCATTCAGCAAGAGAAAGAGGGCATGGCTTATGGTTTATCCTGCTAGTGATGATCAGAAGGATTAAAAGGTCTTGAGCTGAGGAAATTTTGCTGACAGTACCTTGGGAAAAAGAAAAAAGGAAAATAAAACCTGTGAAGTGATTGTGTGTGTGTTATATATATGTGTGTATGTGTGTGTCTATTTTGTGTGTGTGTATTTTTTTTAATCTTTTCTCCCTTCCCCTCTCCCTCCCTTTTCCAGGATCATGTACATTAAAATCTTCACACAGCTTGTTGGGAGGTATTGAAAGATCAGGCTGGTTCATGAATGTGTGATTTTGAATAGTTGCTGTTTTCAGCCATGTGCTACTTTTTGCAAAGCATCTTGTCATTTGCTTTTAGGGATAATTGAACAAGTGCTCAAAATGAAAGTTTTTTTAGTATGTTGTTGCAGATCTTGAAAAATAAAGGTTATTGTGCCACCAGATTTTTAAACTGGTGGGCAATTAAAAGTAGTAGAAGAAGGAATTATGATAATAAATTCCAAGAGCAGCACTCTGGTGTAAGTGCCAGGCATCCTCCCTTTCTAATTGCTAAGGAAATGAAAGGGTGTTGTGAATCCTGCCAATGTGATGTTTGATGTTTGTGAACCTTTCCATCAAATATCACCTTCTGACTACCTGAGCTGTGAAAACACAGCAGACTTTATTAAATCAGTATCTTGTCCTTGCCCCTACTCTTTGTGAAACAGTGTAAGTTAGGTGCCAAAGAGGAAAACACAAGAGTCCTGTTTTGGTCATAACTGTTGTTTTCCATGGAACTTTAATGTTCTTGATTCCCTTGAGGTGTGCTCTCTTGTGGCAGCAACTTTTGCTTTGTGAAAATACTTCCTTATATGCCTGTTTTGTTCAGCCTCATCAATTCTCACTTTTTTATTGCTATGGAGAAACTAAAGAAGTTTCCAAAACAGTGGGGGGGGGTATATATATATATACACATATGTATGTATATGTTATATTTCAATATTTGCAGTGCTGTTTTGACAAAAACTAGACAAGGATGTTTAAAAAACTCTTCTGCCTCAGTTTCTGTTGAAGAGACAAAATGAATTATTCAAGTTTTATGATGTTTTGTTACAGATGTTTTTAAATACTGAGATCCTTTTTCCAGGGGAAAGCATTTTATGTATTCAAAGATAGAATGAGACTATAAACAATTATTTTTAGTTATCGGTTTCCTTTAAGTAGTAAAGCTAACTTTTTTCTGTGAGAAACTGCTTCAGGACTTAACAGAGAAGGATACAAGGTATTTTGTAGATCACTGAAGAAGTATTTGCAGAAAGTTACAGGGTTCTTGAATTTCACTGTTTGGAGTAGGAGTCATCTGATTAAGACAACAGCATTTAGATGTAGGCGTTTTTGTGCAAAATTGGCATCTAATCGGTTAGACATTGGTGAAGATCTAGTTAAGGGAATCTTGAGTTTTACAGCTGACCAAATGGAAAAGGTAGCTGCCTTAGGCCAACCTAAATAGGTTTCCTGATTCCACAGACTCCTTGGGAGTGTAGACGTCTAGCACTATGGACATTATACTTATTCTCAGTTATATGCCTGCAAAAGATGTTAAACAATTTTGCTGTCTGTTAAATACTCTGATTCTAGTGTTGAGGTATGCAAACAGGTTTTTCTGGATATAGCAGGCTTTACTTTCTAAGCATACATAGGCCAATAATAATTTCATCAATGCTAACTTTTACCCAGACTATTCAGAAATTCTTAATACACCATCAACCTGAGACCAAATAGTATTTCCAAAACCAAATTTTATTTGCATAACTTCTTAAAGTGTTGCTGTTTATGGGAGTTAATATTCAGCTTTGCAATGATTTATCCTGCTGTGTTGTTTCATAGCTATACCAGTCAGAAAATGGAACTATACTAAAAGAGGATTTAGCTCATATTCTGAAGACTGCCATGGGTGTGTCGCAGATCAATGTAACGCACCTTTTTAGAGCTGTAGATGAAGAAGAAAAGGGGGAGATTACATATGGTGAGTATTTCAGGTGGATCTGAAATGTCACAAATGTAAAGGTCTGAATTCATGTTGATTTACAAACAAGTTGTATTTTTGTTAGACTTTACCTTTTTGTCTTTTTTTGTAATTATAAAAGCTCTGCAGACAGTAAATTTAGATTAAAAAATTTGAGCTTCACCTGTAATATCTAATGTCACATTTACATATTTTCAGAATTTGTTTCACTTTCATATTAAATCAGGCAATACATAGATTAGCTCTTTCAGCGTATTCTGTTCTGTGACTTCCATGTGCATGAATAAGTATTTTTGAGAAAGCGGTCTTAGCTCGTCCCGTCATTTTGTCTGTTGTATCTGTTCCTCATTATTTCTGTCCTCCCAGAATATATTGGGATATAAGATTTCCTACTCCTAAAGTAATTTCTCAGCCTGTTTTAAAAATACGTTATGGAGGAAGGGGTTGGAGGGAGGACGATGAGGGGAGGAATTTTGAACAAGCTGCTCAATATATAGTCTATAATGCAGGTCATTTGGAGGCAAGAAAATTGCATTCAAAAAATGGTGAGATTTGGGTGAATAAGGTAAGGCACTGGAAATCAAAGCTCTAATTTCAATTGTATCATTTAAGTATTAATGTTGTTAAGAATAGTAATAAGATTAAAGAATAGCAGTAGTAGTCTAAAGCAGCCTAACCTGCAGGCACACCTATATTCAGAAGTTATTGATAGCCAGCCTATCACACATCTCTAACAGAAGTGATTATGACTTGCTCCTGCTCTATTGGTTTTTCTTCAGGATAATCAGTATGTATTTAATTTGTAAAATGCTACAAATTAAAACATTAGAAAATTGCAATTTCTGCACTAGTAATTCCCACGTTACTACCATACAATGTGTAGTGCTTCAACTACAGCACCATTTTACTTGAATCTGCTGGAATGAGTCTCATTACTACTGACATCCCTTTTTTTTTTCTTTCTTTTTTTTTCCTCCCCCGCCTGCTACCAATACCTTGATTCCTGCTGTACTACCCTTTTCTTCATATATCTTACCTGCCAAATCCCCAGCATTGTTTCTGTCCCTCCTCCGTGATTGCCCTTTTGCTGACTATATTTTTTACTCCTTGTTTTCTGCCAACTCACTTGGTCATGACTCTTTCCCCCCCCGTTGCCACCTTCAAAAATGCGAGCAGTGAACTTAGGCTGGTGAGCCCAGCAGGACTCCTAATGTTAGCACATCTCATTATTTGAAAACTGCTGAATTTGAAATAGTATGCAAGCAAACTCGAACCAATTCACATGGGTTATTGAATAATTTACACTCGATATCCATCTTTAATAATACCCAGTTGCATTTAAATCTGCACTTTCGCCTGAATGGCTGTGGGATGTTTCCATAACAAGAAATGCTGGCCCATTCAGCTACAACAGTGGCCACTGAAATGTTTACCTGTCATTTCCACTCCTTTCCTTATGCATTCACCAGTAGTCTGTCTTGAGGTTTTACAAAGGGGATGGTGTTTGCATTGCTGCTTTGAAATTTTGCTTGGATCTTTTTCTGAGAAAAGTGCTCATTTTATAAATAATATAAACATTGTAAAAACATTTTTAGCAATTTATCTGAAAGCTTAATCATAGTAAGAATAAGTGTTCCATTTTATTGTGGTAGAGAACCGGAAGATGAAGGTAGACTTTAGGTATTGCATTTGTGCCTCCTCAGTGTTTCAGTTTATCATAAATATTTAGGGCCTTGCCTTGCCTGAGAATGTGTGTAACTTTCCACATGTTCAAATTGTTGCAACACTGAGAAAGGAGAGGCAGAAAACTTGCAAATTACAGGTTTTTTTGAAGGCATTGTCCAGCAAGATTCTGGGAAATAAAAGCTATGTCTGTCTATCTTCCACTGTCTGTCTATCCAGTGGAAGAGTACTGAAATAACTCTGGATCACACAGCAGGGAAGACTGCTCACAAGCCTGCTACCCTCTTTCTACTCCAAATTCTAACACCTTAGAATACCAAGTATTCAGACTTACGATTTCTGAGAACAAAAAATAAATTATCCAGCCATCAAGCCTAAATCATAGTATGAGTCCTTGAATCCAGAGATCTCATCCCCAAATAGAAGCTCAGGTTGCAGGTAAACCAAATAGCCAATAGCAAAATTAAGATTATGTAATAGATTGATAATGCTGAATCTGAATTGTTAGAAGTTTGGATTTCTGGCATGTGTTTGGAAAGTTGCCTGTGTACTGTGTCAGTTCTCTTAGGCAGTCTGCTATTAGCTTAACTGCTTAGATGCACCTTGTTTCCAAAGCTGATACAGTCTCTGTAATTTAAAGGGACAAAATTTCTCTGCCTTGAGACATGATTCTGGAGAATTTGAGTAAGTGCCTGTACCTTTCTACAGTCATGCTGCAGGTGTGCATCATAAATTCTCAGAAATTCTGTTTGCCCTTGATAAATGACAACTGTGCAAGTGTTCTGAAGATCCTGGCTTGCTTGCTGACAGCAAGGAAGGGAGCAAGGCAGTGTTGTGAATATCTGCACAGATGAACACTTAGAAGAAGGAAGAATTATTAGTAACTAGAGTTCTTTAAAATGTATTATCTGAATCTGTATTCACCACCCATCTATTCTAATTGCCTTGGAGATCCTGTACACTAAAGTGATTATGTAGCTGAAGGGTGTGGGGGGAGGGGGGGAATAGGAGATTCATGAACTTGCAGCTTCCACCAGGGGCATCAATTAGTGGGGGTATGCAAGAATTTCATGCAGGTGTTGGGAATGCAGGAGGAAAACATCTGATCTGAAATTCTTGTAGTACATACACAGACTTAATGCAAAAGTATAGATATTAATTCTAAAAGAATTCTACTTTGGGCCCTTTGTCACCCTTTTTGCCTCTTCCCCTTGATAAAGAGTGGAAAGCAAAATTACTTTTTCTCCAAGCAGATGGTTATGATCTCTCTTTTTCTCAAGTCTAGTGCTTCATGGTTGTCTTAAGCTTGAGCACCAAAATGAGAACTGTAATTAGAAGCGCTACTGGAACAGCTTGTTCTTTGTAAATCATCTTGTCCCATGTTTCTGAGGATAAGGCAAATCCCAGCAGTCTTTCTCTGGGCTCTGCTCTGAAGCATTTTGATAAGTGATTATTCCTTTATATCTTTAGGACTTGTTTCAGCAAGACCCAAAATGCCTACTTAGATCTCTCAAATGTTATCCTGTTCAGTTCAGTCCTCCTTGAAATCTGAGTTTTTCATTTGGATCCAATACTGAAAAGACATTCAAAGATAGTGACAAAATTGTCAGGATGCAGGTTAGGATATATATTGTCATATTTGTGTGAACAGCCACTTTAAGGGATTTTTATACATTCGTTTTCTAAAAAGATACAGTTGCCTTTTGAAGAATTACTTAGAATGGCATCTGCAGTAAACTTTCTAGTCTTTCCCATGCAAAAAGGCTTATGCCTAATGTGATTATAAGAGCATCTTTGGTGCTGTTGGTTGAATTTTTATTCTTAGTTCAGTTGGGCTAAATTCTCAGCCTAAAAAGGCTGTTTTTTCATGATCATTAATATAATAAACACCATTGTGTGTGTTATTAGGAAGAGGAGTAGATTCCGGGGACTAGCTTAAAACTTCCCTGTGAAAAAAGGAAATGTTTTCACATTCCTGCTGCAGGCTAGACCCAAGTGAAGCTGATGGGTCATTGGTCTCCTTGTTTGCTGCAGTATCATAGTGTCCTCAGTCACGTTAGCTGAATGTGCTCAAGTGTTTTGATTCTGATGAATTAGTTTGCACTCAAGTGTTTCAATATTATTAATACAATATTATTAATATACTGTTATTGTAACTACCACCACTGTTAAAATAATGGTTCTACAGTTCCTCCTTGGAAATGATCAGAGTATTAGACTCTTTGCTACGAGGTTTAAAAAAAATTTTTTTGAACTTGCATTAAAAATACTGTCAAATTAAAAATTTATTTGCGTCTTATGACATATTTAAGATATTTTTATTTTCATTGAAGGATTGGATATCATTTATGTGATATAACAACCTGTGCTGTGCATTTTAAGCACTTGAGGACTTCAGAGACAGGAGGACATTTTTAAGAATAAAACAGTATAAAAAAAGTATAGGTTTTTCAACACAGATGATAAAGGGTTGAGGTTTTTTTAGGACCTGAATATCACCAGCTTTCATTGAAGTTACAGGGTCCAAGATAATGTTAATCCATGTAAAGTAGTGGATAGAAGGCTTCCAATTTTTTTTTCCTGTTTGCAGAAGGGTGAAGATTTGTTCATTGCATTCTCCCCATCCACCCCTTTGCACCAGTTCAGAGGCAGTGTTGAACTACACCTTCCATGCTCCTGTGAGCCAAAAGACATTCCCCTGTGCTTTGCAATGCTGAGAAAAATACGCTGTCCCAAAGAGCAAAGGACAGAGGAGAGAGGAGGCTGTGGTAGTTTCCTTCTTCCATGCCGATCCAGTTGTACCAGAAGGAACTGGGCTTCCCTCATCTGAAAAGTTAGTTCAGCTGTCATCTGCTCTGCACTCCAGGGAACTTGCAGCACTGCCCGGTCATAAGCTTTTTTGGGATAATACAGTGGATTTGAGTGGGCTGTATGTGATATACTGTAGATAACAGTTAGTAATAATGTTCACATCCAGCTTCTTCCAGTGTCAGTTTACATTATAAAAATAGCTTCTTATGACTTGGATCCTGTACAGGATCTTGATGTTTAAATCATGGCTGAATAACAGCCATATGGACAGATTGTGACAAGGCTTCAGTGCCTCTTTTTTGACACAAAAATGTAACTTTTTGGTGTTAGGGATTTCCCCCTTCCCCCAAGAACTAATCTTGTTCTCTATATTATTTTATTAATATACAAAACTAAAATCAGTTTTTCATAATGTGAGTCATGACTTATAATTTTATAATAGTGTTTTAATGGAATGAGCAAGCAAATGAATTAACTTCTTGCAATATCAATCCCTAAAATACTGGGAGCTTTGAAAGGGTAGAATCTTGAAACAAAGGCAGTGATGACAGCCAGCCTTAGGTTGAAGAGAATTGTCAGTGGAAAGCATTACAGGGTATGTTTGCAAAAGATTTCCCAGATTTTAAGAAATGACTACTGTAGTTGTTCACCATTGTTCTTCAGCTGGAGGGCTTCTGCCCTTCCCCCAGTGAGCAGTGAGATGCTATGTCAGGGCATGCGGTGCTCCTTGTGTGGTTTTAAGCAAATCTGAGTCTGTTTACCCCTTTCCTGCACAAGCTAAGCTGACTAACTTTGCTTTGAAAGCCTTTAAGAGTGCTTAGATAACCTTTTGCAGCATCTCAGTTGTGAGGGCGTGGTAAACTTCTGTTGAAAAGTTGAAACAAACTATGAGACTGGCATTGTTTTTTCCAAAGTGATCCTGTGATTATACTCCATATGTGTTTGAACTTAGCATTTCTTTGTTTCAAAGAGCTGATACATTTAACAAAAATTTTTTAGATGATTTCTACAGATTTGCTGAATTGCATCCACACTTTGCAGAAGACTATCTGTATTCCGATCAGATGGGAGCTGAGAGTGGTTTGGAGACTTCATCTCTTCCTGCTCCTAATGGCATCTGTACTGACTTCAGCCCTGAAAATGCTGAAGATAAAAAGAAGCCCCTGCAGAAGAAACTGAATTAATACTACAACTGTTACCTTCCTCTCCTGGTGAGAGGATTGTCTTTTCTTGGGATTTTCATAAGTCACTCCAGCTATACAGCAAATACCAGTTTTGTGTGTGAAAGTTCTCCCTTAATACCATTTTTTGATTCATATGTGCTATATTTATTAGTATGTTCCAGATTACTTTGGGGAAGGTGGGGGGGGTTGTTTTTTTGTGGGTTTTTTTTTTTTAAGTCTTTGAAAGGCAAGAATGTGAATGTGCTTCATTATTAATGTTCATATTTAAAAGGAAGCAGCACACTTATTTATATTTCATTGGGTAGTTTCATGTACAAAGTGTCGCACAAATTGTGCATGTATAAAGAAACTGTAGCTACTATGGTGTTAAGTGCACTTTGGTGATTAGTGTTTTTCCTAGTTACAGGGATGTTTTAGGGCCTAATTTTGCTGTCCGTATCTGCATAGCCAGGCTTGTTGATTTCAGTGGGGTTATTTTCTTGGACAAGGGAAGCACATTTTTGGCCATTTGTTTTGGTTTCATTGAACAGTTCCGAAACAATAATGCAAAAAAAAAATTGCTAAGGATTACTTCTTATTTTTATTGTTTAGTGACAAAATTTTCTCTTTCAATCCACTCCATGGTAGAATGAAAAGGAAAGGCGCTCTTCACCCCTCCCTCATCCCCAACACTTTCATTCTACTGTAATCTTCCAAATGCAATTAAACTTGAATTTTTTTCCAAACTGACATACCACATGTTGTTTGCAAACACATGACGGAACTGTTTCTGTGTTTTTCTCTTAAAACTTGTTCAAATCATGTCCACCCAGCATTTATATGGGAGACTTGTCAACAGTTATGTTTAATCTAAAGTTATCAGATTTCTTTTGTAGCAAGTCTGTATACAGAGATAACTTAGCATGGAAAAAACTATAAAAACTTAGTTGTATCAGCACAAATTTGAAAAGGTTGCAGTTACTCCCAAAGCAAAGTGAGCAAAAAGTTGCAGGACATCCCAAGGGAATGCTAGTTAAAGCTCTATAGCAATATCAGATATACTGGGTATAACACAGATGTAACTTAAATTATTTTAGAACTCTTTAAAAGAAATTTAAAAACACATGTATTAGGAACATTTCTTATCTTTTCTCTTGCAAAGCCAGATGCCTTAATTACCAATGAAGAGCTCAGAGAAAAATTGAAACTATTCCAAAAACACAGAGCTCCACATATTGGGAAACGTGACAAAAGCCTCAAAGAGTAGGAAGAAGTACTCTCACAGAAAACAACTGTGAAGGCAAGTCTGCTTCCGAACACCACCACCAACAGTTTACTTTCCAGTCACTTGTGTGACTAACCCTGCAGGGGCCACATTAAAATGATGTTTTTGCAATTGGAAGGCTGCCTTCAAGATTTGGATCTTCCTCATGTTAGTATAACTTTAAAACTATATTTGAAAGGGAGGAGTTTTAGCAGAAGGAAATCTGTTTATACCAAATGTTTTTATTATTATTTTTTAAATAGCAGGAGGATTTTTGAAGCTCTTTAGGGTATTGGAATGTGTCCTTAGAAATCCTTAGCTGCACGTGGCAAGTTTCCAAACTGGGAGAAACTGGCTTTAATAGGAATGATATGGGGAAACAAAAGGTAAGAATGCTTTCTATGGGATATGCAGAGGTATGCCCTCATTTGGAGGTGGTAATTAAATTTTTAATTCATCTAAGTAATGCATGCCAAGATGGAGGGTTGCAGCAGATTGGCAGGCAGGATTAGAACTAAAAACAGTCTTGAAAAATTGGAGAAATGATTTGAAAAATAAGACATGTAAGGAACTACGCTTAGGCAGGAGGAATCCACTGATCAAATACAGGAGGGAGTGACTATAACTGCCTAAAAAGGGCAGGGAAAGTGGAGTGTATTACACACTGAGGACAGTTAACTTGTTGCTGCAACAAAGATGGTCATTACAGTGGGATACATAAAAAGTGTAGTCTGTGTGATATTTCTGGGTTCCAAGGATTAATAAGGCCTTCCTGGAAGTACCTATCCATGTTGGGGCACTTTAGAAAGATGGGGAGCATTTGGATGGAGTCCAGAGGACAGAAAATAATAAAAAGATGTAGAGAAATTGTTAAGCAAAGATGAGGAAACTGAAGAAAGATACAAGAACAGTCTTCAAATATGGAAAAAGTTGCTTTAGAGAAGATAGGAACAGTCTTTTCTCCATGTTTTTGGTAGATATAGCTAATTCATTTAAAGGGCAAGTTAAGCATTAGGAAAGCTTGCAACACACCTAGTTAAGCTTTGCAGTAGGTTGTCCAGGTGGGTTGAGGAGCCTCCCCTCGCTGGAGGTTCTGAAAACAGAACAGACAGGCAGCTAAGGCCGAGACACTACTGATTTTGCTGATCATGCCCTAAGGTTGTAGGAGTAGGTCTTCTGAAGCCTACTTTCTGATTGTTAATTTTTTTATAGAGTATGTATTTTAGTTTGCAAGAGAAGGGACGTGAACTGTAGTTTAGACATTGCATCTGACCTGTAAGATCTCTTATGGCACTCCATTGTGGCCCAAGACAGCTGCCTGTAGGATGGTCAGGTTTTGCTGTGTATGTGAACTTGGGGAGCTGAGGATTTCAAAGTGTGGGAGAGGAGATAGGGTTCTCTGACACATTTGCAAACAAGAAAAAGAGCAGCTTAGTATCCCATGAAGACCTTGGGTGAGAGGGAGCCTCCAGAGAAAGGAGTGCTCTGCCCATATCTATGAAAGAATAAGGAAACATGCATGAGGTTAGCTAAATTTGTACACCTAATTTGTATGTATGGTGCTTATAGCCTGGGCACCTGTCTTCTAAAAAGAAGCAAAAGGTTTGTTTGGTTTCTTGTTTGGTTTGGTGAGGGGGTTGCTTTTTAATTGGGGTGAATGTAATTGCACTTGTTTGTAAGCATGCAACTAAGCTGTTCAGAGCGTGTGGGTTTGAAGGGTGCTGCAGCCTGCAGTAGATGGGCCCTTAAACAAATAAGACATTGAGTGGTGAAGATGCTTTAAAAATCCTGTGTGTCAGTTCTATCCACAGAGCTGAAACACTGCAGGAGCTGCAGTGTTGAAGCCCAGGTGACCAGCGCTGCATTTGCTTGGTGAACAAGCAGCCTTGGTGGAGTGACCATTTAAAAAAACATCTAGATTCTGTAATGACTTGCAGCACTCACTCTTTTATGAGGTGATTGATGCAGGTAGAGAAATAATGTGGTAAATATCAGGATGAAGACCTGATCAGCCTGTATGGAAACATTCAATGTCACAGAGATGTAAATAAATACAATCTAGGGTATTTCAGCATCTGTAGTGTATCAGGCTACAATATTAGACTGCCTTGTAGTGACAGAAAAGCCCCACTCCTATAGGTTAGTAAACTCAGAGTTTACTGACAGCTGAGAACAGTAACACATTGCATTAATGTAGCAATGTTCATTAGAACTCATCTGTCAAACTCAGACTGCAGAAATGTTTTAGTGGTTCCACATAACCAGTCTTTTTAAAAGGCATTAGACTATGGAACAGCTAGATTGTGATACACTAAGTTTCAGCGTCTTGCTGGGCTGCAAGAATAGACGTGAAAAGGCTGGACAGCTTCCTTCCCCCTCCACCAAACATTGGTGTGTAAATGCTTTCGACTACCAGTTTTACACACACAATATTTTATTTTAACTGGTGATATCAGCCCATAAATTTACAGCAAGACACACAAAGAAATGACTTCAGTTCTTTATAGCAATTTCACTTAACGAATAATCATTATATTAAAAAAAATGCAGTGGTGTGAAGACATTTGACATTTATCTCTAGTCAGCTAGTAACGATGAAAGTTTTGCTACTTTTATGTAATGCTGTCATCCCTTGCCAGGAGTGCATTTAAAACAGCCTGAATTTTATCATATGTTGTATGAGAGAGACCCAACCAAAGCTTTGTTATTCTGATATGGTTGAAAAAATATGCTGAAATTTGAAGGAATATGAACACCAAAATCCACAAAACTTTGGAAATTCAAGGCATCTAAAAAGTGTCTTTTTTGCTTCATTTATTTTTCTTCAAATAAAAAAAATTAAAATAAACAAAAACAAATGTTTAAAAGGTGCAAAGGATGTTTAAACAATTGTCTTCACCACAGGAAGATAAGTTCTATAGTAGATTTCTCAGAGTGCACTGATCTAAGCAGATACATGTTTCAAAAGGTATTATAGACAATTCTAAAGCCTTAATGGAGAAATTAGGTTGTATACTTAGTTTTGTACTAGTGAATTTCACTATATATGACAATGCATTTGTTTTAGTCAGAATCCTCTTACTGTGCAAGAAGATTAAAAAACATGTATTGGCTGTTTGCTAATCCCGCTTTGAGGGTCTAAATCCTTAGGTCACAAAGTTTATTTGAAATGCAGACACTTGTGCAGTAGGGAAGTGATGCAACCTCTTTAGAAGCAAAGCTACAGGAAGTAAATAATGACAGTTTTGTGCATAGCTGTTTGAGAGTATTTTTATGCCCACTGAACAGGTCTGTTAACTAGTTTAAGCATTGGGCTGGTTGGAAAGTTAATTCTTTTATTCATAATATTAGGTAGTAAATATTTTTTTTCCAGAAAAGAAATTGTTGCACTTCAACATTTGAATAGTTTGATAAATTTTCTGAACTAGGTGTATTTTTATTGTTTATGAGTTTCCTTCTAAGGCTATCTTCAGTATTGTTATTAAATGGTTTTTCCTACATTATATCATTGCATGGTAAGTACAGTGTTTCACTGCTTCAGAACAGTGTTGAACTCCCATTCTTCTTTCCACTCCTTTAAAAAAAGTATTTTCATAAATAAAACTGTAATTAATGAGGAAGGACTTAAAAGAATAGACACTGCAGAACTTGAGTGGGGTGTACTATAGGCCCCATGATCTCATAGACTATATAAACACAGTTTTGCATATATTATGAGTCTTGAACTAGTATGGAAGAAACTCATTTCTGATAACTTTAACCAAGTCAGATTAATTTTCCTCTGGGTCAGAGTGTGGGTCATGTGACCTTCCAAAATGTTGCACTATTCCTTTTTGTTTAGTTTGAAACCTCTGCTTGGTTTCTAGCAGCACTCACAGGAGTGCTCTGTAATTAAGCCCAGAAGTTACAAATATGTAGGCCAAGCATTTTGTATTAGCAAGCTTTAAGTTAGACTCCTAAACTCATATGGAAACACAGAAGTTCCCTGTTAACTGAGCACTTCAGATGATTGATTACTTAAGATATCTGGCTTTCAGCTAATTTTGAAAACTTCAGTTGCCTAATCACTGTGGCCAGATCCTTAAAAAAAGGAGGAAGAGTAGGTCCAACAGTTTGAAAATGAAGGTAAGAATTTGTAACCAGTGCCATTGTTCAATTAGTCCAGCAAGACCACAGGATTTGGTTCACAGGTAAACAGATATCCTTCAGATATCCTTACTTTCTAGGCTGTGATATTGCAGTCCCAGCTAGGTACAGATTAAGCCACCTGTTCTTCAGTCAGGTGATGATTTCTTGAAGGTACTGCAACATTGTGTGTCTAAGTGACTGTTCAGGTCACTGGCAGCACAGCTGGTGATGATCTCCTATGAAGACCAGAAAAAAATATACAGACCATGATGGGAACCTTGAAAGACATTCTTAAAGGTAAAATCCTCCAGCAGCACCTCAGAGGAACTAATGCCATCATTGTGTGCTATAGCTAAGGCACAAAACTTAGTATACAAATGAGTCACCTTTAATCAAAATGTGCATAAATGATATAATAATGAGATAAAACTACAGAAAAGACAGCAGCAGAGAGATCATCTGTTAGATATGCTTGAACATGCATGTGAATATTTCCTGTATCTCACTGATGTAGTTATGAGAGTATCATTCCCAAGGAAATCAGGTTTGTTTATTTCAAGATATTATTTTGTCTTTTGTCAGTGAGGAGTGATTTGTTTTGTAGGGGATGGCTTCTTTTTCCCCAGATGGGAAGATGTGCTTCATCATGTGTAATGGCATCAAACTGAACTAGGCAATGTTGAGAAAGCAGAAGGTTTAAAAGGCTTATAAAATGTAAGGTTTATGTTTCCGTGAAATAGGATGAGACCTTTTTTGCAGCAACTGATACTCTGCCTAGATTGTCTTGCCAGTTCATTATGCAAAATAATTTTGCTAGTTGTGATAGCAGAGGCTGCGTATTGCATTTCCTTTAGCAAAGTGGCATAGCAGAGCACTCTTGCAGGCTAACTTTGAATGGCCATCCGTAACAGGTAAAGAAGCAGGTACTGATCATTTACAGTTTTCAAAGTATCAGTCACTGCTAAGACTGGAAATGGAAACAGCAGAATCACTTCAGCACAGACTGCACCCAAGTAAGTTGTTGCTGTTGAGATAATCAGCTTGCATGTAGTTTCATACCAGCACAACACATTTCTTACACTTCTTGATTCTGAGCTAATATTTGCATAGGGCCACATGAACATGCCAGCTCATCTGAGGTTAGCTTGGGGATTTCTAAGAAGGTGCTGTATAATATAACCTGTGGATATAGTGTTATGGGTCAGTTCTTTCACTTTGATCAAAAATCTTAGAAGCAAGACAAAAGTCACATTAATTTTTGTAATAGTGCATTTTGATACTATGAATGGATGCTATTTGAGAGTACCAGTTCTGAGCCAAAGAATCAAAAAGTCAGAGAAAAATTAGGCTGAACAACTGGTCCTGAACCAGAAAGTGGTAATCCCATAAAAGCCAGCATAGGAGCAAAGCTTCCACTTTACAGCTGGCCTTCTCCCACAGTAGGGAAGAATCTTATTTTGTCCCTTGGGCTGGTGGATTTAATCTTCCACATCCCTGGCTCTTGCTAGTGCCATCTGTTCTGCTGTTGCAGGTTGGCTGCAGCCTGAGGCAGACCTCACCGTCTCTTACTCTTAAGCAATATTCACAGACTTTCCTCCCTGACCAGAAAGGGACAGCTGAACATTGTCACATTCTGCTAATGCCACCCAAAACTGAAGCCCCATGTACTGTGTTAGCTTGTGTTTGTCTTCATAGGATTAGTTTTTCTTTTCCCGCAGCTCAACCATTGTGGGTATGTCCAGGTGACAGCAAGTTTGAAACTGCTTATGAGAAACCTAATGTTTCTATGAACAATAAGAAATTAAATTTTGAAATATAGTATAATGAAACCTTGATTTGGATAGATTTTGGATTGTGTATGTCGCATTGGTGTGTGCCTGTTTACTTCCAAGTTCAGAATGCAGTGTGCAAATAGGAAACCAGTTCCTTTCATGGATACTGAAGAAAGTTGAACCTCAGACACTTTTCATCCTACCATGGTATTGGAAATGGAATTCATCTGATGATAGGTTATTTCTAAGTCTATGAATGTATATTGGGAAACCCAAATACATGTCTTTTATTGACTGTCCAGCATGAAGACAATTTTGTATTTTAAATGCTAAAGAAATAAACTTGGAAAGATCTTGTATGCCCTAAGTATATATTTTTGTCCTATGTTTTCTTTAAAGTTCAAGCAAAATATTTCTTGTATTTCAGAAGGAAGATTTAAGTTAGCCAGTATTGTACTTTCCAGACTACAGAAGCAGTTTTAAGTAAACAGCTAAAATTGTATTTTTTTAGATACGTGGATTAGAATTCTTTAAGTTACATACAGTTGAAAAGGAGTGATATTTATTTAGACAAAAAGTGAAACAGTTGCAGCTGCTTGTCCATATTGTTGTTTGTGTTGGTGATTTGTTTACATTGTTTTCTGTAATTACTCTAAGGATATTAAGAGCTCCATGTATATCAGTAATTTTAGAAATAGAAGTCAGAAATAAATCTCTTTAAAAGTGATAGATCTTGTATCCTGAAGGAGAACCAAGACTAAGCATCTGCTAACTTTGTATTATGCACTATTTAACTTCAATGTTACCGCATTGCATAGAAAGTATTTGACATCTGTTCAATGGGACCACTTTCTAAACTTTTTTGTAACTCCCGGCATCTCTCTGAATATGCAAGATGTTTCTAATTTGATCTCAGATACTAATTAATCTTTTGGGGAAGAAAATGAAGTTATCAACAAGCTGAGAAATAATTCAGAAAAAAAATTTTTGATCTCTTGAAATACCATTAAATAGCATTAAGGATGTCATTTATATATTTTGAAAAAAATACCATTTTTGAACAATTTAAATGCAAAAAAGTCTTTTTAAAAAAAATCAAATTTGGGAATTTTCTTTTACCACTACTGAATCCTATTCAGACACTGCCATGAAGAGGTATGTTTAGCTGGACCAACAACCTGTGCTTATGGAGCAGGAAATTCAGTTTTGTGTGAACTCGCTTAGAAGGTATTATGTGCTTGTTCCATCAGTGGTACTTCTGTTGATTTCAGAACTGTGCAGGCAGACCTTGTGTGTTTAAAGGTGCATATTGGCAGTCAGCTTTTTATTATAGTCCTTGGATATGCAGTGTAATGCCTGTAACAATATATAGTGCTAATGGATAATCATGAACTCGATAAATATTTCTGCTGTAAATTTCCCTATTAACAGGCTCCTGTGGTGTGTGTATGTAGACAATTATCTTTGCACTGAAGTGACTATACTTCAGAATTGAAAAGCAAAAATAAGTAGTGTACTAAAGATGATTATAGCTTGTGGTTCCAATGGTGGAGATGCTTGGAATGGTTAACCTTTTGCAGAATGAAGAATACAGCTTCAGTGCTACAAATTTGACTTTTTTATTAACATGCATGGAAGACTAAGGATAATATTTTTTAAAAATGAACTTGTTTTTGTACATTTTTTCAATGTTTAAAATGATATGATTTAACATTACCTCTGAATACTAGTGATCAGTAATTTCTTAAAGGAAATACCTCAGTTTGAGCATCCTTTTCATGTTAGTTTCTGATAGGTCGAAATGGACTATAGTGTGCGATGAACTAGCTGAGCCAAATAACAATGACATAGAAGCTTAAACTATGTTGTAAGTCATATGATGATTTACTAAAAGGGAATGAAGTGATACAATCATGGCTCATTCTGCCCAACTGGACATTTTCTTTGTGACTGGCTTACTGTAAATTGAATTTTCAGCGTGAAACCAAATTAAAAACAAAACAAAAAATGTTTGGTTTCCTTTGGATTTTTTCTTAGATTTACGTTTTTGATAAACAACAAGGTTTACAACAAGGAAAAGGATATAAATCGTAGCTGTGCATAAAACCAAGTCCATGTATGTTTAAGCATGCTTTATTGATGTATTCCCTCTGTGGCAGTGTGTAGAACAGCATTTACCTGACTATGGGAGTATGAAATACAGGCTTTTATGGGGTTTTTTTGGTTTTGTTTTTTTTTAGTAAGGATTACAGGGATATTGAGTCCAGTTCTTTTGTCTATGCTTAAAGAATAGTGAAATATCAAAAGAAATTCAGAAAAAGTTCTCTAGAAGTCTGGACAAGAAGTCAATGTAAATTAGACTAAAATAGCTCCAGCTATGTTACTTATCCAAGAAACAGACAAGAAGTGATTCAACAGTCCACAGATACCTACACAAATAAGAAATCGATAAGGTGAAAAATGATGTAATTGAGGTTCAAGCTAAGCTATTAATATGAATATCTTTAAGAATATAAGTTAAACACTGGGGAGTTTACCACAGAAATTACATAGATGCTTCATGATGTGAAGGCTGTAAGTGAAGATTTGCTGTTAATGTTTTTCTTTAAAATAGTCTCTAATTTCAAGTTATAGGGTGAATGCAGATTTTGAGTAATGTTCGTTGGCCTAACATAGGTTAGTTATGCAGTGGTTTCTATGGAAGAATAAACATCTGTAGACAAGAGCAAATGAGTACAATTTCATCCTATTTAAAAAAAATACTGTATTTGTCCAAAACAAGTTATTTCTTCTTTCAGTGATGTCCTATTAGTCATGCAGCAATGTTGCACATTTTCATATGAAGAAAAGGTTTAAAACTTGAACAACTAAGACATCTCATAACCATATGTTCCATCACCTTATACGTAACAGTTTGGGTTTTTTCTTAGATATTTTTCTTTTTTTCTTCTGTTCTATAATGCAAATAACCTTTTGGTTCTATTCTTTATATAGAGAGATTACACTGTGCAGAATGTCTAAAAAGAAACTAATTCCAGAGTATGCTATCAGAATGTGATACATTTTCAGAAACACTTTAATTACCAATGAAAAGGATTGATATTATTCATAAAATATTATTATAGATTATGTAAATGCACAAATATGCATCCAAGACTTCTTATTATAAAGGGTTTGAATATCTCCATGTCTGGAGACTCTGGACAAGGACAAAAATTTTTATCACTATTTCTGTAATACATTTATGCCAGCTTTTCAGGACAAGGCAAAGTGAGGCCTTGAATTCTGTATTGCCCAAATTTTGATGTTTGGGATTTGGTGTTTGCCATTGTTTGAAACAAGTTGTCCATTCAGCTTTTAAGCCAAACGGCCTGTAGCTGGCTTGAGTAACAGTTAATGTAACTTAGATTAACCCACTCTAATGCCTCCTTAAACACAAAACAAAAAAAAGCTAAGATTCCCTCATGCCTCTGACTCTCCTGCCCCTGTTACACAGCAGATACTATCTAGCTTTAACCCCATTTTACCCTGCCATTTGACATCATAGCGTACGGCATGCCAAAGGTGCCTGGCCCCAGCACTGCTCAGAAAAGAAAAAAGGGAAGAAAAAGGAAGAAAATGAAAGACAAAAGAAAGGGAAGGGAAGAAGGGAAAGGAAGGAAGAAGAGAAAGAAGCAAAAAAAAAAATGAGAAAAGAAAGGACAGGAAAAGAAGGGGGAAGGACAGGAAAAGAGCACTACCTCAAACTTTTTCTTTGTTTAGATCTGTCCACACCTTCCCCCATGGTATTTCCAACCTTTTCACATCCTGTAATGCATTTCTCTTATGCACTGGGCAGCTGTTTCCGGGGTCCCATTTGTGTCCTAGGCAAGCTCTGCATAGCGCTGCCACTGCTTGCTGTCAGGGAGTGTGCCTTCTGTAGGATGTTCTTGCCTGAGAGGTATTTGAGATATTTACCTGTGCCACGGATTTTTCCTGACTGACTCCACATGAGCAGAGACACGAGGATCGGAAGAAACACTCCTTTTTACACCGTAGCACAGGGGTGTAGGGCCCTCTTCAACTCCCTTGAGTTGTCATGGGGCCTTCCTTTACAGACAGCAGTTCTTGTGACAGGGCCAAAACTTAATGTAGACTGAAAATATACTTGGGGCTTCCAGACGCCCTTGTCTGGGCTCAGGGATGTGCTGCCCTGGTGCAGAGGAACCCCAAAAGCCAGCTCGACAGGTCAGCAGGACCTGTGGCACCAGAGACCCTGGGGTGCAAAACCAGTGGGGAAACAGGTAGGTGAAGCCTCCTGCAGAGGGGAGACAAGAGCTTTTCATTAGCCAGATGAACCCTGAGATCAGGCTGTTTTTTACAATCTCTGGTTCCTTCTATACGAGTAAATAACACAAAGGTGGGGCCCAAACCCCTGGTTGTCCTGCACTGCTTTCCGGTTGCTAACCTGCAGATTAGGGCACCCCCAGGCAGTGCCTGTGCCTGGTATGGAGCTGAACACCCAGGCTGGACAAGGAGATGAGGGCAGGTTCTGGCTGCGTGTCACACTACAGACATACCTTGGAGATATTGCGGGTTTGGTTCCAGAGCACCGCAGTAAAGCAAATATCGCAATAAAGCAAATCACACAAATTTTTTGGTCTCCCAGTGCATATAAAAGCTATGTTTACGCTATACTGTAGTCTATTAAGTGTGCAATAGCATTATGTTGAAAAAAACAATGTACATACCCGAATTAAAAAATACTTTATTGCTAAAAAATGCTAACCATCATCTGAGCCTTCAGCGAGTCATAATCTCTTGGCTGATGGAGGGTCTTGCCTCGATGTTGATGGCTGCTGACTGATCAGGGTGGTGGTTGCTGAAGGCTGGGGTGGCAATTTCTTAAAATAAGACAGCAATGAAGTTTGCTGCATCAATTGACTCTTCCTTTCACAAAGGATTTCTCTGTAACATGTGATACTGTTTGATAGCGTTTTACCCACAATAGAACTTCTTTCAAAACTGGAGACAATCCTCTTGAACCCTGCTGCTGCTTTATCAACTAAGTTGATGTAATATTCTGAATCCTTTGTTGTCATTTCAACAATGTTCACAGCATCTTCACCAGGAGTAGATGCCATCTCAAGAAACTACTTTCTTTGCTCATCCATAAGAAGCCACTCCTCATCTGTTCAAGTTTTATCATGAGATTGTAGCAATTCAGTCACATCTTCAGGCTCCACTTCTAAGTTCTCTTGCTGTCAGCCTGTCCTTTGAAGCCAGGCATTGACTTCTCCTCTCGAGCTATGGAAGTCCTAGATGGCATCTTCTTCTAATATAAGGTTGTTTCATCTACATTGACAATCTGTTGTTTAGTGTAGCCACCCTCCTCAATTATCTTTGCTAGATCTTCTGGATAACTTGCTGCAGCTTCTACATCAGCCCTTGCTGCTGCACCTTGCACTTTTATGTTATGGAGACTGCTTCTTTCCTTAAACCTCATGAACCAACTTCTGCTAGCTTCAAACTTCTTCTGCAGCGTCCTCCCCTCTCTCAGCCTTCATAGAATTGAAGAGAGTTAGGGCCTTGCTCTGGATTAGGCTTCGGCTTAAGGGAATGTTGTGGCTGGTTTGATCTTCTATCCAGACCACTAAAACTTTCTCATGGCACCCCAAAACAATTACAATAATAACAAAGATCACTGATCACAGATCACCCTAACAGATATAATAATAATGAAAAAATTCCAAGAATTACCAAAATGTGACACAGAGACATGAAGTGAGCACGTGCTGTTGGAAAAATGGCAGACAGATTTGTTTGACGCAGGTTTGCCACAAACCTTCAATTTGTAAAAAATGCGGTATCTGCAAAACGCAATAAAACAAGGTATGCCTGTACTCCACCTCATCTCAGGGAACAGGCACAGGCCACGGCCTGTCAAATGCAGCAAGTACAGGTAATAACAGCTGTTCCCACTCCCTGCAAACACGTGCAAGAGCTGCCCAGAGGAACGGGCCAGCCATTGCCACAAGGGCACCAATGTGAGCTGCTGCAGCTGTTTCCCTTCGGAAGGACCCTTCCATGTGCCTGCAGAGCTATGGCATGACCTCAAAGGCACAGCATGGTTGGGTTTGACACTATGACCTGAAATTGGGATGCACAACACAGCTGCCTAACCCAGCACAAGCAAGGGGTGAGGTGCTCTTCTTCCTGCGAGCCTGCTTTGCACGGGCTTTGGGGCCGGGGGCAGTCAGGGCAGTGTCCCAGCAAGCACAGAGCCCCTGGATAACCTCGGGCTATGCTGGGGCCTTTGCAAGCGGTGAGGACGAGCCCGCACGAAACGCGCCTAAACGCCCACGGTGCCCGAAGCCTGGCGGGGTGAAATGGTGGCGGGGGGAGCCTCCAGGCCCCGCCCCCGGGGCTCAGGCCCCACCCCTTGCCCCCAAGCCCCGCCTCCAGTCCACGGCCCTGCGACCGTTGCTTTGGGGCGCCCCCTCTGCGGCCTCGCGCAGCCCCGCCGACGTCCTCGCCGTGATACGTCAGCCGCGGGGGTGGCAGTCTCCGGGGCGTGCTCCGCCCTCCCGGCGCGAAGGCGGTTGCTAGGCGACGAAACGGGGGGCCGGGCCGCGAGGCCGCTTCCGCTGCGTTGCGGAAGTGGCGGCGCGGGCGGGGCCGGTGGGGCTGGGGCGGTTCCCGGGCGTCGGGAGCGGAGGATGCGCCAGCGGAGGCGGCTGGGCGGCCGGGGGCGGCCCGGGTGATCCGGGAGCGGGCGCGGGCGCCATGCTAAGCCGCAGCTCGTTCACGAGTCTGGTGGTGGGGGTGTTCGCGGTGTACGTGGCGCACACGTGCTGGGTGATGTACGGCATCGTGTACACGCGGCCCTGCCCCGCGGCGGCGGGCGGCGGCGCGGCCGGCTGCGTCTGGCCGTATCTGGCGCGGCGGCCCAAGCTGCAGGTGAGCGGGGCGCGGCCGCGCGCCCAACGGCCCGCCCGCAACCGTTGGGGCGGGCGGGGAGGGGTCGCCCTCTCAGCAAGGGTTGCGCGGCTGCCGGGGCTTGGCTTATGGGCGCTCGGGAAGCGTCGTCTCCCTTCGGCGAGCCCAGGGAGACCGCTTTCCCCTGGCACGCACCCCGCGGCCGCCTGTCTGGGCGCGCTCAGCGAGCTCCTGCTTCTCCAGCACCTTGTCCCTTACGTAGCCCCCTCTCTAACTTCATTGTTTAATGTGCTCGTTAATACCGGCACGCGTTTGGATGATGGTCTGGAGGCAGAATGAATAATGTCCTTTGGTGCGTGTCTCCTGTTGTTTTTAGTGGGCCAGAACTGCAGCCCCGACTTTTCTGATAGCTGTGTTACTGCGTGGCCCTCCTGTAATGAGGGCACACGGCTCTGGCTGGTTGCTGCTGCGCTGTTGTAAGCGCTGAGCTGTTCGCAGTGACTTTAGCTGTATAGCGGCTTCGGCGCTGTAAGTTTCGAGGTGGATGAGCAAAAAATGATGAGTGCACTAATAGTGCCCTATGGAGTTTTTCCTTCTGTTGTAGACAACGGCTCTGGCTGAAGCACAGATGGGAGAAAACTATGTTCTGTTTTTTGGATATCGTGTGTCTGTTAGCGCATGTAGTAAATGGAACAGGCTTACTGGAAAAATGACTCTACTTACCTTGAAAAAAAATTTTACTTCATTTTCAAGTATAGCTGATTGTCCCTATAGGAGGGATCCTATAAAACCATATTTAGTGGCTGTGTTATATTTCTGCCCAAAAAGAGAGGGCAGGGATAGCTGAAAGGTTTTTTAAACTTTTTTGGGTAGATCATTTTTTTTCCCAGTGTATGTAACTATCATGCCACTGGGAAAGTTAGTGAAGCTGAATTACAGAACTGTACTCTGAGTTTTCTGATGTATGAACTTAATATTTCTGTGCTCTGATTGCCCTGTACTGTCTTTTAATTTCAGTTAAGTGTGTATACTACCACAAGGTCAAACATTGGTGCTGAGAATAATATAGATCTGGTTTTGAATGTAGAAGATTTTGATATTGAGTCCAAATTTGAAAGGTAAGTGTTAGAACTACTCATTCTTTGCTTAATTCTGAAGAAGGTATCCTAACTAGTAATCACACATATGCAGATACACATGACCTGAAATGGACTGTCTGTTCATAATAGTAGTGTTGAAAGAGTTAGTTGTTGCTGCTGTTCTTCTATTTTTTGGTTTTGGGTTAAGGCTACTATTGCATATTCTACAGGCTGTTCAGTTCACACATGTTTTAATAAATTAATAACCATATTTGCAATGTTAAGGCAGCAAAGAAGTTAGTCATACGTCAGGCTTAGCATTTAGGATGAAGTACTCCTATATGTAAAAGCAGTGTTTTGGGTGTTTTTTTTTTTTTTAATTATTATTAAAGATTCCTAAACCTTTAAGTACTGATAAAGCGCCTGTCTTGATGGAAAGGGTGAAATAAGTTCATGTGGCGCTAAAGAATAGGCGGTTTCACAAACTTTTCCCACACTGAGCTATCATCTCACAGTTGCAAGAAACAAATCCCTGCAAAACAAAGCCTCTGTGATAAATGCAGGAATAGTTGTTTCTCTCATGTAGTCTTTACAAACCTTGAATGCTGTCCTCTCTTGTCTGTCAGACAATTTTCTGATCCCATTCTAAGCGTTCATCTCACTGGCTGTACTAGATCAGTTACGTATGATGTGCTAAACTATAAGTATTGGATAGTTTGGATCAACATACCATTTTCAGCTGTATAAACAAATATTTCAAAAAAAGTATGCTTTGCTTATAATAGTAAAAATGACTCTGCTGTGAAAATCTAAGTCAAAGTGACTGGGAACACTTGAGACTTTCCTCTAATAACATCTGTAGCCAGTCTACTATCTACACAATGTTTTTCTTAGTAGCTGTGGCTTCAGACTCAGTATAGAACCTGGAAGTCCAGAACCATGTTCTCTTCACTTGTGTTTTAGCAACATGCTTTTCTATAACTGTTTCAGTGCTGACAATCATAAAACTAAATCTTTTTTTCCTGATGCTTTGAGATTTTGAGTTCGTCTGAAGGGACATTGGTGCTAATTAAGATGGAATAGGCTCATGCCTGAAGTCAAGTTTCTGAGCATAACACCATATTCTTTCTATTCAGAATACATGCCTCTTTTAATTAAAATGTTTAGAACTACTTGTATTGCACTGCCTCGCTTCTTTTGCTTAAAACCAACTGGCATCTTGTTTTTAGGTGCTCTCATCACAGATTCTCCCAAGTTCTTTCACATTTTGCATTTTTTATAATTAAAACAATGTGAAAGTGTGCAGTTTGGGTCATGTTAAACTTCATCTCTGGTAGACTTGAAAATAGAAGAACTGTTTTACTGTGATGCAGTCTGCTGTTGTTTTTTCTCCGAATACTTTCATTGACTTGCAACCTCAGCAAATTGATGAGAATAGAGAAGGGATATACAGTCCAAGGTAGCAAGTGTGGTGATTTCTTGGCTAATGCAAGGAGAGTGATTTCATGATTTGGGACTCTAGTATCTAGAGTTCTGTGATTGTCATTTGCCATAGCTGAGAAGATGCTTTGTTAATGCAAAGTGCTTGGCAAAACTTAGTGCGTGGTTTTTTTTTTTTAATCTTATATCGTGTACAATTTTTGGTATGTATTCAGCACATAGAAGTCTATTTTCTATATGTTCTACGATAATTTTGGCCCTGTGAGCAATTGTCATGGTAAAACAACAAAACAACTGTGGTACGGTCTTTCTGTGTTATCTGGGATAACGAAGGATGAATTGGACAAGGACTAAGATATTTTAAGATAACAGTAAAACCTTGATAATGCAAATATGATGACACATACTGGAATATATAAATTGATTCCACCCAGCCAAGGCTGGTTGAGGCATATTAACCAGAAGTAATTATTGTGTGGAAAGCTACATGAATGTCTTCTGGTTTTCTAACTACCTCAGCCTCTTCTTGCTCACTTCCACAACGCCTGCCATGCTTCTTTCTAAGTAACAGATCAATATTTCAGCTTACACTATGTCATCTTATAATGTATTTCTTTTGTATTTTAGGAGAGTCAATGTCTCTGTACCAAAGAAAACCCGAAATAATGGAACACTATATGCATATATATTTCTTCACCATGCTGGCATTTTGCCTTGGCATGATGGTAAACAGGTGCACATAGTAAGTCCTCTGACTACATATATGGTTCCTAAACCAGAAGAAATTAATTTGCTCACTGGAGAATCAGACACACAGGTAGGTGTTTTTTCCACAGTTCAACAAGAAGAAATATTGAAATAAAGACTTTTTGAAGCATCACGAAGTAGGTTTTTGTGCTTGCTGGTGAATTAATTTAACAAGCTGTAAACTGGATTAGCACTTTGTGTGAAATATATTCTGTAATAGGGAGGGTCTGGAGCCTGGATAGGCAAATAAATGTACATTCCCAGATTATGGGGCAAAACTCAACTTCTGCCTTTTGGCCTGAACGTGACATTGGGTATATGCTGCTTATATTATGAGAGAGCCTAGTTTAGGGAAAGACTACTTGTGTTGTTTGCAGGTAAGGCCTCTGTAGCTCAAACTATAGTATATTAATATCAAAGTAGATTATGCATAAATCTCACCCTTTTTTGGCTCCAAATTGTAGTGTCCTTCACCATGGCTGAAAATTGTGATCTCATGCTCTTGCCAAAATCTTGAGAAAGCTATTTGGAGATAGTTGTTATGTTGCCTATACTATACATTATATTTCAACATATGTTGAAGATGGAAATTAAAAATAAAAATTGATTGACTGTTCATCTGGAACTTGGTGCTAACAGACACCAGACTGCCTTTCTCTTTAAAACAGTTCTTGATTTAAGAAAGTAGCAAAAAAACAGGCTTGGAGGCATGCTTTATTTTGTGATTAACTTAAAGGTCATGCTTATGACAAAGGAAAAGAGAGACTTTGCACCCTTGTCCTAGTGAAAATGGTGTCTGTGTTGCATTGAGATCTGTTACACCTACCAATATATTGTTACTAAATATAAGCAGTCTGTAGAAGAACAATTGCAAAAAAGGAGTTTTCTTGATAGACACTTCAGTGTTAGCATCTGCTATACTTGTGTCTTTAGCCTAGTGATTATATTTTTAAAAAAAGGGGCAAACAAACAAACAAAAAAAACCCTCATGCTTCTTGATTGTTAGCTTGTACACTAATGTTAGACCATTCAGCACAGCAGATGTGGAGCCCTTTATAACACTGGCTGCTTTTAAAACACTTCCCTAGTTAGCTTCAAGGATTCATTGCTTCTGATAGAAACACTGTTTTGTCCTGTAGCAGAATGATGCTGCTTTGCATAGTAAATTGGATTCATGTAGAATGCTGTGCTTTGCTTATGTAAAAGAGGCACGAACTTGATTTTGATACTGGCGAGTAATCAAAGTGTAGATTGCTTATATTTCTTTAGTATGTTTTTATTTCCCCCTACAATTCAAGGGAATAAGATAGTATCCTTTGTCAAATGCTGTAATTACTCACTGGGGAAAAAAAATGCAGTGTTAGAGAATGCAATACTTGTAATGGTTATTGTACATCATATTCAAATGGAGTTGTTTTACTGGTTTTTTTTTGAGAATGTCACTTCCCCTCCCCCCCCCCTTTGGAATCTGAAATATATCTGTAGCTATCATTGCTGTTTCTAAACCCTATTAGAATGTAAATAAAGTTGAAAATGAGTTGAGGCCACAGTTCAACATACTGGAAGCCAAGGTCTTATTCTGTTTCAGCACTACTTTACACAGTGTTTAGAAGCTCGGAAATTCAAAGCAAATGTTTTTTGAAATAATGTCTGATTACTCTGACGTCCTTAATTTCAAGTGACTTTTTCTGACAAGTGTTCAGATTCCTAGGGTATTAATTTTAATTAGTTAAATATTCATTCTTGATGAGCAAGGCTGTGAGTGGGTACTGGAGTTTTTCGGTGTCAAATTATGGTGGGCCATTATGATCAGTTCTGTTATATTTGCCCAAAATATTTGATTTGGTCAAAATTAAGGTAAAGTGTTTCTTAATGAGCTTCTGTTTTGTGATATAGCAAATGGATCCATAGATTCTGTGAATTGAGATATCATTTTATTCAAAATTCTGTTTTGTTTAGCAGTATGTATGTTTATTATATTTTTAAAGCAAATTGAAGCAGAAAAACAGACCAATGCTTTAGATGAACCTGTCTCACATTGGAGGTCAAGGTTAACCTTAAATGTCATGGTGGAAGATTTTGTCTTTGATGTATCATCCCTTCCTGCTGATGTTCACCGTTATATGAAGATGTAAGTTAATGACTTAATTTTGCTAGTTTTAGTATTATAAACTTACTGCATACTTCTTTGAAAATCTTCCCTGTCCTCCTCTAGTATTCTACATTTAAATCAGACCTTGGGAGATAAGAATAGATACTCTTAATACTTGCTTTTCAGTAGTGATAATTAATAACATTTTTAATGAGGTTTTCTACTACATAATACCTTGCAGCTCAGAGCAAGATTTGAGCTACTCAGGGCAGCTCTGAGTGTAAAATACTTTTTTGTGTGGAGTTATAGTGAGACAAATTATAACTGCAAAGACAAAAGTAAAATGCTACAGCAGACTTGTTCTCCAGCCGTACTTCAGACATTTAAGACGATTGTCTCTTGACCTTTCCAATTAACCTCCATGTGCAGGTTACCTATATAAACTGCAATTCCTAAGTGGCGGAGCTGATTTCCTGTTCCATCTTTTTTCCTCCATGACTGGTTTTATTTTATTTTGAAAATGTGTCCTCCTACATCATGTCACTTTCTCAAGAAAATACTAAAAAGCAAGTATAGGTTTTTAGGCCACTAAATGCAGACGCTAGCTTCTGCACAGCTCACTTAAATGACTTCCAGTATTAACCATATAAATAGTGCTGTGTTGGCTTGTGCTGCCTTATGTTGATGCCTTTCTCTACAAGTATCCTATTCAATCCAGAATGAGCAAACAGTGATGTTCTGGGATAGCTTCCCAACCAGAATAGATAAACTTAGCAGTTCCTAAGATATGCCCATAACAGGAAAGGATTGAACCAGGCTTGATGAATGAGGATATCTCTTCCAGTTGTGTTTAGATTTGTCAGCACTGTTTTATACAGGCAATAGTCTGAATATGAAATAGCCTGCTGCAGTTTCACTAGCAGCAGCTTTGTTAGTAGCTATTGTATAGAAATTTAAACCTCTTCAGTTAAATAATCAAACAATATTTCTGAGCCTTGAGTTAATACTTTTTCTATATTACTGTGACAGGGCCGGTTGCTCCTTGTATACTTGGTATGCGGTCTGTCTTAGCACGCACAGAGACTTCTCTCTTTTGTGAGATGCTCAAATTCAACTTTCAGGCTTTAAAAGGCTCGGCCCAGCTAGTTCCACAGACTTGCTTTTATCAAGTACCTCACAGTGTAGATAATTGCCTTTCTAGTACTCTTGGGCACTAGGCTAAACCCTATTCCAAGATACCAACAAAGCAATTGCTTATAGATTGTCTGCCAAATCACTGGTCAATGAAGTCATAATTTCCAGTCGGTGGAAATCTTTGAGGGCTTAAAGATTAAGTTTCTACTGGTTTTATGCAGATTGCTGAGATGGTAGAGCAGTCTGAACAAGTGCTTCTGTTGAGGATGAGGCAGAGAAGATTCATGGTCCTTGTGCACTCTCTTCAATAGCGTCTAGAATTCCGGCACCATACAGCACTAGCAACCAGCTGTCTTGTATGCAGTCCCGTGCTAGCTAGAGCAAGTGCTGTCACTGACCTGATGGATGTCACTGGAGATGCAGAGGATGGGGGAGAAGGAGGAGAGTTGGCACTGTTGCAGAAAGAGGGATACTTGAGACAAAGGATACAAATATGTGGTAATGACTTCAGCGCATTTCCCTTTGACGGACTTTAATTCCCGCCACCATTGTTCACATGGCAGCTTTAGCATCATCACAGCCAATTTCATTTGTCTTTCATTCTTTATTGCTTATTCTGCCTCTCTACTGAAAAGTAAAAGCAGGAGCTAAAGAGAAATATGGCATGCCTAACTTTTTTACAGACATCTCTCAGTTAAAGTCTAGACTAGTTGCTTCTCTCTTGCCATGTGTTAAAGAAAAATGTGTCTGAAAAGACAGTGGAAAATACCTACATGGGTATGTCTGAAAGTGATGATTGAGTGCTGATTTTAATAAAAGTAGTTTTCTTTTTAGATCACTACAGTCATAAAATCCATGTTTAAACATCCTAGGGTTCAGTTGGGGAAGACAGTGCATTACCTTCCAATATTATTTATTGATCAGCTAAGCAACAGAGTGAAAGATTTGATGGTGAGTAATAGAATACCTTTAATTACATTTACCAGTTTTAACAGCAATCTTGAATATTGTTTTAATTAAGATTTTGTCATAGTTTTTCATTACAGCAAGCAACCTAAGAAATTAATAAAAGGTCTCTCAGTGATCTTAACTGTTTAATTAAATGTGATCAACTGTGGCAGCTGCAGAAGCTGGATCTGGGTTTTGAGACTCCCCCTTGGCAGAAATAGCTGCCAAACACTCCCTTCTGTTCTGCCAAAAGATCTCTGGATTCTCTTGTTGCTGTCTCTGGGGTGGATGCGGAGGACATTGCAGCAGCAGCTGCGTGTGAACAGTCTCACCAGCAGTTTGACTCTCTCAGCTGGCTAATGAAGATGTGTTAGCATCCCAGAGTTGCTCCTAATATCTTCTAGGAAAAGAGCATGCTGAATACAGCTGGTACTGAAGCTATACTGAGATAAGAGAATACCTACTGACTTATCTCCAAAACATTCACTGATGTTTAATTTTGCAGTGGTGCTTTGTACAATATTAGAAAGTAACCTGAGCATCTTAAAACTTGAAAATACACTGCTGCAGTACGCACTGCACATCTAATGATTTTGTGCACTCGAATCAGAACTTACAGACTTACCAGAATGGATGAAGTTGGAAGAGACCTCTGGAGGTTGTCTAGTGCAACCCCCCTGCTCAAAGCACAGTCACTTAGAACAAGTTGCTCAGGACCTTGCCCCATTGGGTTTTGAATGTCTCCAAGAATGAACACTCCGTAACCTCTCTGGGCAGACTGTTCCAATGTTGTCAGCCTTACGGTTAAAAATAAATAAAATTCTATTTTTATATATATATATACACACACACACATATATACACACACACAAATGCAATTTCCTGTATTTCACTTTGTGCCCAACTCTATTCTCTTGGGGAAATCACATGGTTCTACTGCTACAGGTTTCACATGGCAGTCCCCCGCATCTAAACGATGATCACCTTATGCAGCTCTTAGTTAAGCCCTGCAGTTAATGGTAATTGCCAACCAAAAAATTACTGAGAACAAAAGCCTTCTTGACTAATCTCTCAGACTAATAAATGAGTATATCTGGATTCATCTTATTGCAGATGGCAATCTTGGTAGGTGTAAACTTTCCACAGACCTTCCCAGTTCACAAACTTCAGGACAGACAAAGAATTTTGTTTCTGTATGCTGGGGAGAATCTTCTTTAGGAACTTGCTCTTTTTTTTATTTCCGAACTTTCTATTTGACAAAACAAACTCCTGAGCATTTCATTTACAAACTTATAGATCTTAGGAGCAGATAGTTTTGTCCAGTGTTTCTCTAGATGTTTCTTTTGTGATGTCCTTATCTGCAGTCATTGTCTTTTGTTTTGAGTTTCTTACCACAGCTCATTATTAAGTTCAGTACATTCATGTCAGTACACAATAGCTTCTAACTGGTCATATACCCTGTTTATAAATAATCTGTGTTTTCATGTTATTAATGATATTCCCACCGTTGTCACACACATTGCGATTGCTGCTATTGTAATTCTCTGCCTTGAAGTGGTTAAAGATCTTGAAAACAAATGCTGCAAAGACTAAGCTACCAAAACTAGCAAACTTCTCCTTCAACACTGGCTTATGTAACTTCTCGATAGTGATTTGCCAAACTGCTGACAAGCCCTACAGTAAGAGTGGTCTAATAGTATGTATATGGTGAGCTGGCAAGCAGTAAGTGAAGAACAAGAAAGAATAAGGTAATACAGCTTGTGTGGAGCAAAGTCAGCATTTGACTGTAAATAGGGGCATGGATGCTGTCTGTTTACTATGCCTGACCTAAAGCCACATAGCTGAAGATATATTTTCCCTGCTGTGGTAGTCTGTATAGATTTTGAACTGACAACTACTATGACCCAGATGTAGGTCTTCTAGGGTAAGTACTGAGGTGTCTTGCATTGTGATTAAGAGGTTACATGTTCTTCATGTTCTTGAATGTTTTTGCCAATCCTGGGAGTTTGGGGAGGGCACAGGGTTCTGATTTGAGAACACATTAAAATTCATTCTACAGAATTCAGAACTACTTTGCTGTCTTCACACACTATTTTGCAGTACTGTGAGTGCTGTTCAGAGGCCTTACTACAAGTGTAGGTTGTATTGCAGAGGTTTGATAACTTCCTGGTTTTCAAAGGCTTAGCGATCATCACACTCAGCTAGGTTGCAAGGCAGCACTTGTGGGCTTTAGTGGTCCATTAAGAAAGAGTTCTTTCTTTTGATTTTTATGCATTCATTTGCTTTTGGTGTCCAATAATTTCTGTCTTACATTACAAGCCAGTTTTCTTTCTACACTAGTACTAGTACTATTAGTACAGTATTAGTACTGTTTTGTCTGGGTAACTGCATGTTGCTCTCCCATGTTTTTGCAAACTTTTTATTTTCTGTCTGTCCAGCACAGATGAAAATTTCTTTCCATCCTCTCCCAGAAATGTTGATGTTATCTTTTATAGATTGAGAAGTTGGAAAGAGAATGGAGGGATTATAGGTATCCTTCTAAAGGGAGAAGCCTGGAAAATGTGTATGTGGTTTTTGGTAAACAGCAGTAAAATCTCACTAGCATTCTTTATTTTCAGCTCTGCCCCCCTTTTTTCCCCCCTGTTTTTCGTCAGACAGTTTAAAGATCCCTGACACTGTTCTAGTTTCTCAGGCTTTCTCTCTGTTGCATTTATAAAGCTTTCCCTTTCTCTCCCCTACATACATGCATGTTCTGCCCCTATCTCTGATAAGCTTATAGGGACTTGGAAAGGAAGTAAGGTTGGGAAAATTATTGGTACTCACTGGAGTTCTTTTTTTTTTTTTTTAACATAGGGACCACAGGTAGTTCTCATTACTAAAATGTTTACGAGACAGTAGGGTTAGCCTGAAGCTTTTTTCTGTTGAGGGCGAGAAAAACTTTGTGACACCCCAGATCCAAGTCTTGCAGGCAGGGTAGCTTGCTTAGCTTTAGTAAGCGTTGCTCTTTTCCAGTCTGAGGAAGCAACAACATCTTTGCCCCCCCCCCCCTTTTCTTTTGTACGGCCTTGTTTTTTTCTCTTGTTACAACCTTCATTCCTCTCAAGGACAATAAAAAAGTTTCAATTTAGTAAAATTCTTACTGTGGCCTTACGGAGATTATTTTTTTGTTTTATAGTTTAGGTTAATCTTAGCATGTACATTTGGAGAAGAACTACCAAAATAGAGAATTACCTTAAGCATACTTTTTGCACTTGAGCTGAGACTAACAGAAGGATCTTTACGTAAACTTCTCAAAGTATCTGTATACAATAACAGTGAGGTTGCTATAAAAACTTGAGCAGACTGCTAATTTAGCATTTCTTAAAAATCCCAAAATTTCAATCATAGTCCAGAAATCTAAGCTCTTATTTCCTTTCAAAAAAACCAAACAGACTTCTTAAAATTAACCTCTGATAAGTTGTAATGTGATATGATTAGTTTCCTTTATTTTCAAGAAATATGAATAGAAATAACTGCAGAATTTATTTTTGCTATTAAAAAGGAAACTATTTCTCTTTGAAATACAGGTTATAAATCGTTCAACCACAGAGCTACCTCTTACAGTGTCATATGATAAAATATCTCTTGGAAAACTCCGATTTTGGATCCACATGCAGGATGCTGTGTACTCCCTCCAACAGTTTGGTATGCTTCTTTTTATCTTTAATGACATAAGGCAGAAAAATTAAATTCTCAAATTGCTCTCAACTTCATAGATATTTACTGCTCTCTGTTTTCTGGTAAGATGGTGAAAACACTTAGTGTACAAATCTAAGCTGCTTTACATTAATAAAGTAAAGCTAGAAATAAAATGTTGAAATATGGTAGAAAACAAGAATAGTTGAGTTAATCATTTATTAATTTACAATTTTCTCAAGAGAATACTACTGTAAAAGCATAAGAGGCCAAAGTAGAGGAGAAAATTTTTCCCATGGCTTCCCCCTATCATCCATGGAACAAAGACAGCTGAATAGGTGTTATATAAGCTTTGAAGAATGCAGGAGATGTTGAAAAGATAAATTTCTTAAATAGTGGTCACTGGGAAAGTAGCCATATACCTAAGGTGAAATACAGCCAGGCACAGCAAAGCCTTGGACTGCACAGTTCTTTCTGATTATCCCTTTTTAAGCTCCTTAAAAGTTACCTTTTTAACAAGGTAACAACTTTCATCCTTCAGGAGATTTGATAAGAGAGTTGAGAATTACATATTCAGCTTATAGACTGTGATCCCTGGAAGATGCTCTGCATTCTTCGAATTTATCAAGAAGGAGCTTCCAAGTTAATTCTGCAAGGACTGTAGAAAGAGTTGATGCTGATCCATTCTCAGGAGTCATACTGTTGCACATATGGCTGATTTTCTCACTGACCTCTTGTCCTCTGTAGTGCACGCCTTTTCTAATTTTTTAGTTTTTGCTGTGAAGCTCACTTTCCTGGTGTATCATGTGAAAGTTCACCGGACAAGTTGAATAATCCTTATTCTCCTCCCAGGCCAGGATGAATTCTTGTGCTTGTCGTTTGTGTCTCTGTTGTTCAGCCTAGGTTGTAGTTACGCAGGATATTAAATACACATCAGGCTGCTTCTGACTGATAGATTTTGTTTAAAGCTAGCCAAATCATTAGTCAAAATATACTTAGAATTGGATTTTACCGGTAGAGCTGCCACCTTGTTTTGGATTTATGATTACTTACCAAAATACATGCAGGTAAAATAGGAAGGTTTCTTTCATGCTGGAATCTAGCATAACAGCAACTAATGCTCTAGTATTTCTTGCACGATTACTTGTTCTTTCTCTTAGGGTTTTCAGAAAAGGATGCAGATGAAGTAAAAGGAATTTTTGTGGATACTAACCTGTATTTTCTGGCTCTGACATTCTTCGTAGCAGCATTCCACGTAAGTGGTGAAAATTTGTTTTTAAGAATTATAGCTTATATAAAAATAAAGATTTGCTGAACTTGGACTCCTTTATTTACTGAGAACTGTTCTTGAAAACAGTTATTTCAGTAAAACAGTACAAGTGGTGTCTTGTACAAGTCAGCTGTATTTCCAATACAGAGTTAATATAAAAATCTCAAAGAAGATAGAAGTATGAGTCCATTAGCTATAAACTAATTATCATTTTTTCAGTTGTAGTGGAACCAAAACCCCCAGAATTAAATGCCTGCCAACACTTTCAAATTTTCTGCTAAGCTGAGTTATCACAAGGTGTACCACTGCAGTGGGATAGCTGCGGCGCCAATAATAGTTCTTTGAGCCACTGACTTCTACGCCTGTAGGAATTTAGATCAGCTCCAGGTTTATATTAAAAATTTGTCAGTTGGAATGTGCAGAGCTTGCTGCTATATACATGTTTTTGCAGTGTCCCCCAGCTCTGTCAGCATTCTGTTTATCTTGGTTTAAATGTGAATCTTTCAGTGAACATTTTTTTCCAGATTTCATCATTCTACTTTGAACAATTTTTGTCATCTACAGTTATGCTCAGTACAACTCCCATGTTCTGGTATAATTAAGAACTTGCAGAGCACATTATGCTTCTTTATAGTTAGAGTACATTTAATTAATTTGGTGGGAAAAGTCCTTTATACTTCCCAGTCATACTCATTTATTTTCTTCCTTTCTGTTTATCAAGTTGTGATATATCTATAGGCTGAGAAGAGCTCTTCAAATATTTGTTCTTTTGTGTATCATTTTCCCAAATTTAAAAAGAATACTTTTTCATTAAAATTCCTTGACCCAAGAATTTCTTGAATCATCTGTGTTTTTTCAAATATTGAATGCTTAAAGAGAATATTGAAAAAAAATGGTTTGGAGCAAATAAATTTAATGAGTTTAGTCCAACTTCTTACTGCTGAAATCAAGATAAAACCTGACTTGCCATACTGCAGGATTTTTTTTTCCCCTTAAACTTTGGTACTGTCCAAACCTGAACTGATTAATGCTATCAATCCAATACAAAGCACTTTGAATCTAACTTTAGTATGGTGTTCCCTGATCTGTCAAGGAGCTGAGCAACTTCTCAAGGACCTCAGTTCTTCATCCTCTGTCACAGGCTTCTAAAACAGATTCTTCTTTTAGCTTGTATTTGTGGTGTGTAATTTTGATTCCAGTTTTATGAATCTTGACTTGTAATTCCATCATAAATGCATTTTTAGTAGTTCAGCTGGCAGTCTTTGGTTGGTGCATGTTTCAAGCAAATCAGCATGTGTCTTGCTATTTGCAGCTCCTTTTTGATTTCCTTGCTTTCAAAAATGACATCAGTTTCTGGAAGAAAAAGAGGAACATGATTGGGATGTCTACAAAAGCAGGTATAACCTATAATTCAAAGTGTTATATGTATGTGTGCTATACAGTATATACTGTGCTTTTATTCTTGCTCTAAACTGGCACGTAGATTCATCCAAGGTGATAAAATGAGATGTTTTCTTTCTGTGATCATGGAAAGGTAGCTAACAGGTTGGTTCTAACTTCATTAGCCTGGTGTTCAACTATCACTTGCTTTTAAGCACTCTTGTGTTACTTTCAAGGTTTGACTGTCTTGCAATCAAGAATTAGTTTAAAATTGAGAAGAAATTTAAAATACCCTTTGGTGAAGGGACACAAAAATACTTAGAGAAAAGAATGAGGACATGAAAAAATCTTCTGACTGGAGAGAATGTGTTGTCATATGTAATGTTATCCTGCAAATCCCAAATGTCCATTTTAGATAACAACAAGCACCAAACTTTATTTAAAAAAAATACAATACTATAATGCTGTGGTTTGATTTTTGGATGTGAGAAAGACTGATGAAACATGGTGGTTTGACATCTTGTCAAGCTTTCTTAGAGACAAATTAGAGGTTAGCAACCAGCCTTGGGCACTTGAGGTTAAACATAAAACTACTCAACCTTATTTATTCTGTTAATACTTACTGCTTGTTTTTCTAATAGATTATCCATTGCGATTATAAGTCAAAATGAAAAATCTGGAGTCATTTACCCTCTAAAACTGTATCTCTCTAATTCTACAATATTTACAGATTGATTAAAATATGGGAGGAATATCAATAGGAAAAAATAAGGTGTTGTGACATTAGAATAAACAGCAACATGCTTTTCTCAAGTGGAGATTTCTTCTTTTTTCTTTGTCAGAGGGCATAAGGCATTTATACTGCAGCTGGTATATGTACACAAAAAAGTCAGTGAAAATCTGAAATGATCCAAGGAATTTCAGGCTTGGTAGTGCTATTTGCCAATTAGCTAAGTGAGAAAAGTCAAATTGGAAAGACTGAGGGGTATAGGGTTTTTTTAACCTTACTATCAAAGTGCCAGTGTTCAGTCTCCAGTAATTGACTTGATGATTCCACTGTCTCTTTAGCAAACTTTAATCTCCTTCCTCTCTGTATCTCCTCCTCCTTCCCCTTCAGGAAGTGTGGGACAGGAAATTACCATGAAATGGTTCAACATAATTGTTGATGTCCAAGTGTCTTGTAGCTCTTTCCTATTTCTGTCCCTGCCTAGTTTAATCTAAGAATTATTTAGGAGAAGCTTGTACAAGATTTTGCAGAACCTGAAAAATAACCCTAAAATAAACTGCTTAAAGTTTCAAAGCCATTGAGTAAAATGGATTAATTTTCTCCTAACAGTTTATGAACATTACATTAGTTGCATAAATTTCAAAGATTGGTGTTACTTCGATGCCTTACAGCTTCCTCAAGACAAGACTGATACTGTTGAATTGCTGTAGTACAGAGATCTTCCTTAAATATTCTGATTTCCTTTCATCTCTTGTGATAAAGATTTCATAAAAAGGTTTTGTTCCTTGTTATGTGTCTTTTTATTCAGTCTGCTTGGAGGTATATAGGTAATTGGGCTGCTTTCTAGGATTGCTTAACATATAAAGATGTATGGAGGAGAAGTTCATGCATAAACTGCTTAAGTAAGATAGAATTATAGTAAATAGGCCAACAGTCTTTTGTTGTCTTAACTATTCATTTAAATATTAATAGTTTTGTTTTTTTGTTTTCTGTCTAGTGCTTTGGCGGTGCTTTAGTACTGTGGTAATATTTCTTTTCCTTTTGGATGAACAAACAAGTTTATTGGTACTGATTCCAGCAGGCATTGGTGCAGTGATTGAGGTGAGTTGTTAAAGCTCTAGAACTAAATATCAGTATTCACAGTAACATTCATCCATTGTATCTGGAGTCTTCAAGTATTCTTTAACAGAGCATTTTATAGTTTACTGTACAAAAAGAATGCTAAACTAGTTGCTGGAAAAATACTGCTGGAGTATGCTGTCTTTAAACAGCTTTGTTTAACTGGCTTTCCGTGGTAGAGGAGATTGTGTCCCTTTATTAGACAACTAAATTGGAAGTACGAGCTTTTCTTGGGATGGGCCAGCTGTTATTGTGAAACCAAACACAGGGCTACGTTCAGGTTCCTTCCTGTCACATCCTCTTACAGGCATCACTCACGTGACCAGGCATGAATAACCATGTCAGGGAGCCTTCACGGAAACACTTATCAAAGAGCAGGCTGTGGGCTGACGGAAAGACGCCTCTGGGCTGCAGTTTTCTGCCAGGCCATGACTGAGGTACTCGGGGAAGAAAGAAAAGGAAGAGACTGCTGGCTGTGTTCATTATTCCGGCAGACCATGTCCAGTCAATGGGTTGCAGATACTGCTCGGAAGCCCACTTATTTGTAACAAAGTACAAAGTCAACACTGATGGGAAGAGCAGATCTTATTATTTTTGAGTGTTTAAAACTAAGTTCAGGACTTTGTGGAATTTTTGACTACGCATCTCCTGCAGTTGCAAATGATCTCTGTCAGGACAAAATAGTTCAGAACATACTCTTTTAATCTGAATGCGTTTTAAGTTAGTGATTAAGTTGTTGAATGCAAAGCTGCAAATATGAGCCTTAAAACTTCAGCTTAGTGTATAAAACAGATTAGACTCTAGTGAAAAGTACAAACAGTGATATCCCAAATAGTACCATTTCCTTGACTACAAAACTAATTATTTAGTAATTTGGGATACCAGAATAAATTTTAAAAATATCGTGTATTTCTATGTGTTGTTTTTTCATATTGTATTTGCTACTGTTTTTGTCCTCCAAAAATTAAATTTAATCTTGTATTTCAAAATTTCTTTAGCTCTCTGAAATTTCAACAAGGTTTCAGGGATAAATATATATCCCAATGTGATAATTTGCCATAAACATTCTGCTAATCTTGCCAAATATCTTTTATTTTGATTTTAGCTTATTTGGATTTTAAGGATCAAAAAAATCTTTGAATCTAAAGATTTCAGAAATTCAGAAGGGTTAAATGATTTAAAAATGTGTATTGTCAAGATAAATGACAGTTTTGGTTATAGTAAAAAATAAAAGAAATAGCCTTGGTCTCTAAATTGCTTTCTTTTCAAAAGTTTTAGTGAAAACCAGGTCAGGCACATATGGTAGGGTGACAGACAGGATCAACTATGTTTCAAGATTTAAATTCAGTTGAAACTTTAAGATTTTGCATTCCTGTTTTATAAAGAAGATGGATTTATTGGTTGCCATTACCTAAGAACAGGCAAATCCAGATCTCATTTGTCGAAAGACTCCAAAGTCTTTGTGCCTGTCAGAGATTCTTGTTGGAGCTGCCCAAAGAGCTAAAAAATAGTGCTCTTGGAGATCTGTAGTCCTTATGACTGTTTGCCTCCTGTCATCTTTTTCATACACCTTATTTTCTGGTATGTTGCTTTTGGATTGCAGGCTGGGGGAGCTGCATTTAAGGGATTATATGAGTACATTATGTGAAATTTATATGGAGGGAAAATGTTCTGTAGTTGAAGTTGTTAAAGTACTTGTTGAAGTAAAATATCTCTGATCTCAAGTGATGGTGAGGTAACATGCTTATCTAAAGTGAGAATGAACATATGGATTATACATCTTAAAGAAAATTTGGCTACTGGGGAGTACTCATTCGCAACTTATCCTTAGCACATGTTTCTCATGCAGTAGTAACTGTGACATTGCTGCTGTCATAAGTAGTCTTCTCACTTGTGTCAAAGCTGACAGTAAAGGGTTGCCTTTACCCAATTGTGCTGTTTTGTTTGGAAGATATGATGGGTGGGAAAAGAATATTGGTGTTGTTATTCGAGCAAACAAATTCAAACAAAAAGTTCAAGTCAAACAACCTTGCCCGCAAAAAGTTTCGTGGAATATAGTCCTGCTGAGCTTACTGTATTTTTTAACTTGTAGAAACTATACAATGGGGCAGATACTTGAGTAAATTTTCAGATGAACTGAACCTTTGGTTGCATTAGGGCCAGACTGTAACAGCCTTACACTAAGTAGCCAAATTACCCCATGGATTCACTGACTTTGCCTTAATCCTCGTAGTCCACTGCTGAAATGTAGTGACCATGTAAGGGCCTACTTAGTCAGTGCTAGGTGTTCAGAGGCACCTTCGTCTTGGAAACACCAGCTAACCTTGAAGGCATGTAAAAACTTACTTAGCAGGTGGTTACTGGAGGACATTCAACCTGAGGAGCATTGGTGCTGAGAGCCACTAACTTTCACCCTAGCTCTGCAATACAGATATCGTGGAAAGACTATGTTATTTCACTTCAAGTATATCATCTAATATGGGGACTTAATTGTGCAGACTCTCAATGATTTACCTGTTTGGTGACATGGCTTTCAGTTTGTACACATGTATATGCAGGCAGTCTGCTGCGATCAGGCAATTACTGCATTTATACCTATGACCTTTTGATTATCTGAATCTTGTGGAAGAAATTCCTTTAGATAATTTTGTATGTGTGCAATTTGTTTTTGTTTACCACAGCTCTGGAAAGTGAAGAAAGCTTTGAAAATGACAATCAAATGGCAAGGCATGAGACCCAAAATTCAGGTACAGTAGATATGAGCACTTTAGTGATTAAAGCTGTTGAACTTTCTTTCTCCTTTCAGGTTACTGTGCAACTTGGCTTGCAGTAAAACGAACATATAAAAACTATCAAAGCCTTGTATGCACATCTTTTCTTTGAGGATGACTTAATACAAAAGCTTAGATGAGTAGTTTCAAAATTACAAACTTATTTTTAATCAATTTGTATGGAAGGATTAATGATTTGTAGGTATTTATGATGTGAGAAACTTCAAAACTCCCCTCTCAGTCCTGCTGAATCTTAACAAGTGGGCCTGTGCTCCTGCCGCCATGTTGGAAAAGCACTCTTACCGCACGTGGTGACTTGAACTGAAGGACTGCATTTTTCATGAAACTGAAGGTGCAATTTCTACATTGTGGAACTAGCAGAAGGTGATGTGACCAATGTCCTGGGGACAGGAGAGTCTTAAACTGTTACTACTCTGAGGATCTGTGAAAGTCCTGAGACTACTTGCAGGATATGTGCTGTCAGCTAAGATTCAAATTAATGCTGGCTGTAGTTTGTGGGTTTTGGTTTTTTTGTTTTGTTTTGTTTTTTACATGATTGTGGTCTTTCACTTTTGCTGGTAATGAAGATCATGAAATTCAGGGCCACAATAACTTCATACAAATTTTTTAAAAGTGAGTCTATATTCAAAGAGGTTTTTTTCTTGTTGGTATGAGAAACAGTTGTATAATCTCCAGTGTTTACATAACAAGAAGTTCTGGCATTTTTTGCTGCTTGAAATCTGCATTTTAAGTAGCTGATAGCTCTGTTTGCTCCCTTGACAGTATTCAAGGAAATGTTTTTAAAAAATCACAACTTCTTTGCAATCCTTAGTTCTTTTCAAAGTTTCTGTACTATTACAGCTGTGGTTTGTGTGTGAGCTTGTTTGTTTAAGTCTACAAGAACATAGTTGGTTGAATAGCTTGTTTAGGTTTAAGAACAATATTATTTCAGTCTGGAAACAGAAATCTGTTATTATTTATGCTAACATTGAAAAACCTCTGCATAGTAAAAATGAGGAGAACAAACCATACAAGGATTGACAGGAAAAAAACACTCATCAGGTATTTTTCTTTTAAAATACAGTGTTTTCACAGTTGTTGTACTTGACAAGCTGTTACTTGCTGAATATTGATCCTCTAACTAAAAGCTGGTGAATACTGTTTTCAAAAAAGTACTGTTGGAATGTGTGTAATTGTGATGAAAAGGTTTATTAAAAAAAATAATAATAATAATAACCTTTGACTTCACTGGCTTTTCTGGAGGAAACTATTAGCGATCCTCTTCAGAAAAACGGAATTGAAGTGGAGATAATTCATAATTGACCTCTTTATGCATGAAATGGTTATGGTTATTAAGAACTACTTCCTCTAACAGTCAAATTCCTAGGCATTTGACTTTGCTTTCATTTGGTGAACTCTGCTGTCTGAACAGCACTTTTCAAAGCAGAAAAGTCTTGGATGTTCAATGTAAAATATGAAGGAAAAAATTATACATTGTAGGCTACCCTATATTTAGCAGACTGCTCACATCATTTATAGTGACTGTCTTATATAGATGCATATAAGAGCTTTGAACTATTACTAAACTGTATGTCCAGTAGTAGTTTAGTTGGCAGTTTAAATCTCCATTTAGGCAGTTGCGCAGTAAATGCTAAGGACTTTGTTTTGTGTCAGTAGAAAATGTGTTATTTTTGAGGTGCTAATTAGTTTGGAATAAGATTACTGTTTGGAGCGTAGTGTGATGCTAAAATTATCATACAAAGAAAAGAACCTTCCCTGTAGAAATGCCTTAGTCATTTTCAGCTTATCATGGGATATAACAAATATATTCTTTTGAACCTTTTGTTATAATCTTCTCTGAAAAATGCAATTAAATATGAATTGCTGTATGATATCGAATGCTATTTGGAGGGAAAATGCACCTTCACCTTTAAGTAACATTTTGTCATGTATGTTTCTTCCCTTATTAGACATTCTGAATAGATGGTGGCATCCTGTAGATTTTAAAGTCTAATACTTTAGGAATATTCTTGAATTTTACAGCAACCTTTTACTTTGGGTAAAAAAATACTTTTTTCCATAATTCTGACTTAATTTTATATTTTATATATTTTGCAGTTTGGTACATACAATGACTCTGAAAAGAAAACTGAGGAATATGATTCCCAGGTAAGAGGGAATCCTGTGACTTTTGATATATAAATATTAATATTGCCTACTGATCATGCTTTGAACACATAGTAAGATCTTTTGTCCTAGAGTCATTATAGAATTGCAAATTAGTGCTGTCTCTTTCAAATTGAGACACCTGATTTGTTGTATGGGTAAAGCGCTCAGCTAGCCTTGGTTGTTACCCTAAGGCTGACTACATGTGAACAATTTCACCTGTCACTGACTTGAACTGAAAATGTTTAAACTAGGTAGGAAATATTCTGAATTGTCTTCTATTCTTACGGTTTTAACAAGGCATCACCTTTTGGCCACCCAGAAGAGATAGTAGGCTAGATGGACACTTGATCCAGCCCGGTGCAGGTGCCTTATGTTCTTATGGTGTGTCTGATTTTTAATTATAGCTTGCAACAAGATTCCTTAGGAGTAACAAAACCTAGTATTAAATTATTAGTTCTGTGCTTCAGTAATGGACTTCAGATAAAGGGTATTCCTAATGCTACTGAAGAGCAGAAACTTCATGGTTATGGTCCTCTGTTCCTTTATTATGTTTTAGACAAGTGTTGGTCTGTCTTATAAGATGGTATTTTGATAACTTCAAGTTAAGCATAGCCAGCAAATCAAAGGAAGTGATTATACACCTCTCCTCAGCACTCGTTAGACTGTATCTAGAATACTGCATCCAGTTTTGGGCTCCCAAATACAAGAAAGACATTGATAAACTGGAGCAGATTCAGCAGAGAGCCACTAAGATGCTGGAGCATTTGCCCTGTGAGGAGAGGCTGAGGGTGTGGGGTTTGCTCAGCCTGGAGAAGAGGCAGCTTCAGGGGGTCTCCCAGCACCTATGAGGAGGTTATTAAGAAGATGGAGCCAAGCTCTTTATAGTGGTGGAGGACAAGAGGAAATGGGCATAAATAGAAACAAGAGGTTCAGACTGGGTAATAGGAAAAATCTCTTTCACCATGAAGACAGTTAAGCATTTTAACAAATTGCTCAGAGAGGCTGTGCGGTCTCCGTCCTCAGAGGCTTTCAAGGCCAGACTGGATAAAGCCCTGAACAATCTGGTCTGACGCCATGGCTGGCCTGGTCTTAAGCAGGAAGGTGGACTGTTTGACCTTCTGACCTGAGTTATCATATGATCCTAAGCTTTAATGCAAAATACTTTCTAGGATTTGTCTTCCAGAAGCTAAATGGTATGGTTCCACATGAAAGAATATATTCTGCCTTGGCCTCCATTTGTTCCAGATAAAATGTGCAGGCAGTATATTATCTCTGTATCTCTAATCCTCCTCAATAAGGCAGAGCACTGAGGTAGAGTCATCTCTCCCTCTTCAAAGTGAACAAGCCAAAAAACTTGCATTCTTAAAAGCTAATATTTTTCATTCAATGCTACTAGACTGGTTCTCTCAATATGAAAAATTTGGAATGAATACATAAGAATCATGTTCTTATTTCATGGCATTTTAGTTTCTTTGATTGTTTTGTGAGGAATCTTGTCAAAAGTTCTTTTGAAATGTAGGTGAATAAAACAGGTCCCTTTTGTCCACATGCTTGTTTCATCCTTCAGAAAGTTGTGATAGAGGCATTGCTTCCATTTACAAATAGCCACATTGACTTGCCAAATATACCATCTGTATGTTACCAATTTAGTTATTTCATTTTTTACCAGTTTGGTATGAGTGCCAGCTTTACTGGTCTGTAGTTTCTTTGATCTGCCCTGAAGGCTATGTTAGAAATAGGTGTCATCTTTGATTTTTCCAGTATGAAGACAGTCTTGAGTGATAAGTTACATCAGCGGTGAGTTCATTTCTTTTATAAGAAAGACTTTATGATTCCTGGGTGAATGCCACCTAGTTCTAGCAGTCTGTTACTATATACTGTCAGTGTTTTAGATGCAAAACCTCTTTTCCTGACACTTCTAATTTAAGAGTTTGTGTGATGTGTCCAAGTTTCTCTACAGTGAAAACAGATGTGAAGAAATAACTTAGCTTTTCTGCTATAGACTAGACTTTTGAGTGCCGTTTTATATCATCTGTTGACCTTACATACCCTAGCAGGCTTCTTCTCATATGTTCAAAAATGGGTTTGGAGGTGCCATTGAAAACTTGGTCTTCAGTCTTTTTTGGCCTGCTGTGGTGGTGTTATTAACTTGCAGGCCTTCTTGTGGGCTTCATGAAAATCATTCATGATCCCCAAAATCTGCCTCCACATTCCTCTCCAGAATGATGTTTTGTTGATTTGCCTGGGGACATTTGAAGGCTCCTTCTATAATAGAGGAAGTAGTACTCGTATTGTTATAAAATGAATTACACAGTTGGTAATTAATAAAACTTTCTTTACGGGCCTGCCTTTCCCATGAGATTGGGGAAATTGGGTGTTGACCAATCATATTGAGTATACATGTTATTTTCACTCTTTATCTTGAGGGAACAGATACCCCAGTCAATTGATATCATCAGAAAAAGTAGCAGAATTCTCTGATGAAAATTATATGAATTTAAGGAACTCTTATCTTCTTTCTGTACTGGAAAGTTTTAAAAGATGTTACAGCATTAATTGATCTATGGATTAGATACACATGCTGGTATAACAAAGACCTAAAGTTTTGAGTTACTTCTGTGTTTGAAGCTGAAATCTGGTTGAAACATTGTCTGAGAAGCAGAACTGCAAGTAACTTATCTGAAGAGGAATATCTTAATGGGTTGTTGTTCTTGCATGTTCCTCACAAATTTGAAAACTGATATTTGTACCTGTTATTTATGTGGAGGAATGTTCGCGTACTTCCTGATTTATGAAAATACTTGAACACTGGTGTTAAACAGAGAGCTATTCTTAGACTCTGATCTACATACTGTGTCATTTTGCCTATGTAGGCTCTAAGCAGCTTTGGTGGTCTGAACTGAGCACTGGAATTTTTACCTTCTCTTGAACTGGAGCATATTGGAAATAATAGTAGATATTCAGAAAACGGAAAAGATTTTCAGGGAAAAACCTATGTGGCTGTCTTCCAGTTGACATCATGAAAAATCCATTACTTATAAAATGTGAACTAACAGATTACTTTCCTTCTCTATTAGGCTATGAAATATTTGTCATATTTACTGTATCCACTCTGTATTGGAGGTGCAGGGTATTCCTTGCTGAATGTCAAATATAAAAGGTATGGTATTGTAAACCTATAAATGATTTTATATAGAATTGAAATATTTCACATTTTTTTCAGTACTAATTCGTTTGAGATGATGCGATATGGAAATCGGTTATTTTAGGTTGCTTGATTCATAAGTTAGGAACCAGAAACTTCCTAGTTCTATAGGATTTAAAACTGGAAAGACTAGCTGCCTTTTAACATCCTGTAAGCTACAGGCAATTGTACTTCACAGGTGAGCCGGTAGTGCTGTAGTATAGAATTCAGTAACTTACAAGAATAAGCTGTCAATCAGAAGAGGAGGAAGAAAGCTGCCAGTGATGTTAAGAGAACAGATAACATGGGGGAGAGAGCAGAGGAATTCAGTGGTTGAACCTATCCAATAACAGAAAGAAGCAAAAAGGCCCCCAAATTACTTCTCTTCTGACCCTGAGTGGTTCCTCTGTTCTTAAATGTGATGGTTAGGATGGTAAGCAAGCAGAAGCATTTTTTAAGAATGGAGTCTGTATGCCTTCAGAGCCATGGCTTTACTGCACTGTATCAAGTCTTCAGCTCTTGTTAATGTTTGATATTTCACGGAAAGGTGAAACTCCTGTCCACTTTCATGCAAAATAATACAGCTAGTTCATTTTCTATTGGAGAAATATAGAGAAGTAGACAGCCATGAAGCTTTGTTGTAGAAACAAGCTGCAAATGCCTGGTGAGGGCCATGCATGAAAATCCTTCATATTCTCTAGGCCACGTGGGGATGGGAGGGAAAACAACAGCTTAAAATAGCATCAAAAAGGACTATTATTGCCACATATGTGGGCAATAGTGTTTGTAGTAGAAACTGAGACAATTTATGAGCTATTGGAAAAATATATTTTTCAGTGGTTCTTGTCTCTGTAAGGAGTTAAAGATGCAGCATTTAAACAAATTTTTGCTTTTCTTACAAAATTCTTAAATTCATTCACTACTGCAAAATAATATATGCTAAGTGTTCTGTAAGCTGTAGTTTAAGAAAATGAAAACAATTAGTACAATTTTGATCACTGTTAAATCTACTTTTGTAAAGAAATGTGATGGAACAAATAATCTTAGCAGTGGATTATCCTTTAATCTTACAGGCTGTGTTTTCTGATTTATTTTGTAGAGGCATGTGGGTTAATGTTGCTCCAGTTAGAACATTGCTGTTAATCTGTGTACAAGTTCAATTTCAAATAATGCAATGTGAGCATTGCAATTATTAGCCTTTCTTACTGTTGCAGACGGAAGGATGGAATTTAACCACCATGTGTAACACTATTGTTATTTGGCTAAGGTTGTGCTCCACTGAACGTTTGGGAGGTTTTGTTAGATTTAACTAGGGGAAGATGTAGATTCCTTGTATTTACTCTTTAAAAACAGTGTATACTGTAGCGGTCGGCACTGATTGATATTTGTCTTAAATTTGATAAATCCTTGCAGTGCCATGTTAAGTCTCATTAATATTTAGAAATACAGTGGTACCCTTTGTAGGCATTAATATGGACATTGCACGGTGCACCCTGATGTAGTTTGGATGGAGGAGTCTTGGAACATTCTGAAAAATTATTGAAGCTGTTGATAAAGTTCTCCAGACGTGTTGGATGCCACTGATAAGTGTCCATTGCTTAAACTATTAGGAGCTTTTCTGGAGCCCTTTCTAATCAAAGGAAGATGTGAGGTGTTTAGTTCTTCTGTAAAGTAGTTCACAAGATAGCCAATTTCATTGAGGAGTCAGGTAGCCCTTGGCAGCATACAGGCACTGGGATGGATGTATTATGGGTATATCTATTTGGCTGAGGTGGAAAAGTAACTGGACTGTCTTTTGTTTGTTTGCAGCTGGTACTCCTGGTTGATTAACAGCTTTGTCAACGGTGAGTACCCTCTTTTTTTTCCTTCTATTCATACCTCTTCAAATTAACGCCAAGACTCAAAAGTAGAAAACTAACTGGCATCAGCTGGAAGAATGTGATATGGAATAATAATTTGACCGTGGTTTCCAAAATTATCACAGCAATTGAGAAAAGGGAGAAGTGAACCAAAAGAATTAGATGCAGCTTCTCTCTTTAGGAGGAAAAATGTAGATCTGTAATTGAAAGTACAGTTGGCTGGTGTACTTCTGTTGTGCATTTACATCTAAACTATTCATATTTTATCTTCAGGAGTGTATGCTTTTGGATTCCTATTTATGCTGCCCCAGCTGTTTGTAAACTACAAGGTAAGATTGGAAAGTGATAAAAGACAACTTTTCTAGTCTCTTCTTCCAGACTTTATTACAACTTGATATTTTTTTAATCCTAGATGAAATCTGTTGCACACTTACCATGGAAGGCTTTCACATATAAAGTAAGTAAAGCTGTACTTCTTTTTAAAGACTTGTGCTGTTATTTCAGAAATAACTTTTTCTTGAGAAACAGGGTAGTAATACCTAGCTGGAGGCTGACTTCATTTTTAAGAACTAAGCTGCCAGTAAAAGTAGAACTTTGTTTGCAACTGTCCTTTTTAAAAAAAAAAAAAAAAAAGGCAAACAATTTCCATTTTTCATAATGGCTTCCATATAATGAGAATAATTGCATCCCAATTTTTATGAAAATATTGCTTTTTCTCCTGTCCTGTGTGGGTACAAATGTTGGTCCTGCAAATAATTTTTTTCAGTCTAAATTTAATACATTATTTTAGCAAGTGAGAGATTTATTACTGAATGACAGTTCTTAAGAAATAGATAGGGCTGACAGAAGACCTTATTTTGACAGGTTCCAGGAGTGACCAGAGTTTGAAGTAATGTACACACTGTGTTGTGCTTATATAGTAATTCTGAACTTCTGGGAAATGTAGTGACTAATGTATAGTAAGTTGTTATATGATGGTGAAAAAGGGGTTGCACTGTGGTGTCCCCACTACCTAGGGCTACCATTGTAGGAAATAATGCAACAACATAGCAAAGCTTAGCACCAAACTTTAGAGGAGGAGAAAATTAGTTCATTTCAGAACAAAATCAGTTCACTGTCTCATACCTGCACTCCCCCAGGCACCCACATGTGTGTCCAAATGATTTGTAGAGTATTCAGGCACCAAAATGGGTGTATCCAAGTAGCCCAGTCAGGATTCCTTGTGATGATATGGAGAACAAGGGACACCAACCTGAGTTCCCATGTCTCCTACATTCCTCCTAAATTGGCAGCTACATGCTGGTTTGGGATGTTTTGTTCTCTTATGCTTTAACAGCAGATAGTGTTTGGTCTCCATCCTGTCCCACCTCAGTGAGTCGTTAGGATTGTTTGTACTGCCCTTTGTGTTCTTGATAATTGTGTCCTGAGAAGCTACACATCCATGTGCTGGGATCTTGATAACCTTCTAATCTGGGTGCCATCAACGTGCCCTTTTTTTGTGCTTCCACATGTGACCACTTTAATTCATTCATCCTTCACACCAGTGTATCAACATTCTCCACAACATAGTCTTTCAAAATAAGTGGTGTTAAAAGCTTTTAAAAACATGGTGTGCACTTTTGAACTGATAATCTGGGACAAAGGAACTAAAAATTTGAAATTAAAAGAGCCTTTCATAGTATAGCCTTTTATATTTCTGTGAGCCTGCAGCCATAGCCACAGTTTCTGCCTTCCTAATATTTTTAAGAAATCACAAGGACCTAGCAAAAACAGATTGAAATATACCTGGTAGCAGGATAGCAACTAAACAGTATGCAATATGGAAATATGGCCCAAAAATTAAAATGAATTTCTAGTCTTTCAGCTATCTAGTAGGCAAATCAGCCTGTCTCCTAAGAGGAAAAAGATGAACTATATTATTAGTGAATGTTAGTGAACCAATTTCAGTTTTACTTTGGCAACAAAATACGTGTTTTGTAACTGAGCAGAGACCTCAGCAGTTGAATAGGCAACACAGGTTGTATTCAAAGCAGTAAAATGCACTTTCTGAATAGCCGCCTTCTACTGAGCACTTACGTTCTTGTTAAAAGATGCCAGAGGCTACCCCCAACAAAGGCTTGTGTGTACGTAGAATAAGTATACAATTTTTAAAATTATTTTTAACTATTGGGCTTTGGAGGGGGATAACTTACTTTTTTCTAGTGAATATTTAAAGCTGCTTGCTGTCTTCTGCACTTTGAATAGTGGAAAGAATAGTCTGAGGTCTCATGTGTGCTTGTTTTTGGAGATAAGAGAAACCTTAATTTTTTTCTGTATTCTGGGCTTTGGTCCTAATCAATGGAAAGAGCTACTAATGGAGTCTGCAAGCCCTCTCTCAAAATAGTGAATTGATATCATTTCAATAGCTTGTTACAATTATTTAAAGAATGTCTTAGGAAGCTTCTGAAGATCCTATTAAAATCCAAAAAACTAGAGCAAGTTCACTTCAGGGCACGTTTAAATAAAATCTGAATGTTTTAGTTTGGGATGTTTCCCTGTTTTGGTGTGATTTGGCATTTTTGATATTCACGTAAGCAGGCAAAGCATTTTTTGCCTTTAATTTGAATTCTACATTTTGTTAATATCTCTAGGAGTTTATGCTCTCTCTAGGAAACCTTTTTTTATTATTTATGAATAGCAAAAATGTTACCTAGGTACGGTATTCTTTTTGTTACAGAAGACTGGCAAAAATTGAGATCCTTCTAACTTTTCAGTTGCTGCAGTTGCTATTTTTAAGCACAGGAACACCTTCAAATGAAGTAATTAATCTCAAAAGCAGACCAGTGAGACTAAACACTGTTAGAAGGGCTGCCTTCAGGTATTCGGTTTGGATGACTTTTGAGGGCTGCATAAGTACCTGAAAGGGTGGGGAATTGAGTGTTTGTTGGAAGACATGGCTTGGATGGTAACTTGGAAAGGCCTCACTTTGTAATTTGTTGGGGTTCTTTTGTTCTGCTGGCAGATCTTCTTTGCGCAGGCTTGAGAAGTGCTGTCTGTATTCTTTGATCACTTGGGATTGACAGATTTGTTTTGACTTGCCAGAAAGAGCTTGCCTGTTGGAACTAATCAGAACTCTTTCCTTTCCAACATCCCAATTTTCCACTGATGAGTTGACTTTGTTTCATCATATAGACATTGGGTTTTTTTCCCCCAAGAGCGAGTCCTCCTCTAGTTAGAAAATGCATCACTTTCCTCACTTCTTAAGGTATGGATTTATATACAGTTGAGCCAGACTAAGAACTCACCAATAATGAAAGAAGAAGCCATGTGATCTTTTTGCTCTTGTAAGCAGATTCAATCTGTTAACCCAATCGTGAATATTCTTTGCTGGCTTTGTTTCCTGCTGTTTTTAGTGATTTGAATCAGTTTGTTGCACCATCTGATGAGTGCTAGAGCAGGTACACTGTAAGTATCCCTCCCCGTAGGCTAGGATCAGATCCAGAAGAGTTACCTTTCTGTTTATTTCTTTACCTCCTCTGTCAAAATATTTTCACCCGTGCACAGCTCAGAGCCTGTTTGTATTGCTTTCCCAGCAGATGTCTGGGAATTTAAACTTTCTCATTCAAAAAAAGTAGCCAGAAAATATTTTACTATTGCTGCAAAAACAGAACCTATAGCATGCCTAGTTGAGTGGAGTCAAAAAACTTGAAAATGATGTAAGGTTGCCAAGTTAATGTTCTTAATAGTAAATGAATAAGAGTTTTTATACAAATTATTTCATTTTCCCACAGAAAATGAAAGTGAACTATGACATTTTGTGAATCCTGAATATTTTGAGTAATGGGAGGCTATAGTGTTTCATCTGTTTCTTTCAAAGATTTCAGTGAAGTTGCTAATGTATGCCTTTTCCTCACATAGCAATACTCTCACTTGCCTGAAGTAGTCCTACTTCCTTTTCACTTGTAACATGCACTGTGTTTACACATTGTCTGTAATTGTGTGGTTTAAAGTAGACAGTACAGCCTTCATTAAAGGAAGGCACTTTGAAGTTTGCATTAATTAGTTTTTCAGCCTAACCCTTAAATATTGCTATAGATACATAATAAGCTGTGTATCTACTGAAAAATATTGTTCTAAAAAGCTGTTTCCTGTAGCTCTGTATGACAGATTACTTCCTTTCTTCATACCCAATTGAAGTATGCTTTTCTTTCATTTTTAGGCATTCAACACCTTTATTGATGATATTTTTGCTTTTATCATCACTATGCCAACATCTCATAGGCTGGCATGCTTTAGAGATGATGTCGTGTTCCTGGTCTATCTTTACCAAAGATGGTATGCTTTTCTTTAATATTGATAAGAGTTTTTAAAGTACTCTAAATGCTTGCAGCCTTATTGCTATAAAGAATTACAGAATAGTTTGGGATAGCATAGTTTGGGATAGACTTTAAACAGAATTTTTATACCATATTTATATATGTAGTATGGTCTGGATAATGGTACTTCTGTATCTGCCTACTGAATGGGAAGGCTGAGCGAGGGATTCTGAAAAGGCAATCTCAATACAAATAAGCTGAGCATAGCAAAAGCACCTTCCCATAACTGACAGTATTCCTGGACCCTTTTTAGTATGCTAAGAGAGTAGTCAAGTACTAAACTCCTCTTCTCGCAGCACTTAAAGAATTCTTGTCTCTTTTCCCTTCTCACTCCCCAAACAAGGCTCCTGCTTTTCAACAGGTGGAGTTTCACATTTGCAAGTTGCCAAAAAAAAAAAAAAAAAAATTAACCTGAAAGACAAAGACCTGAAGTAAGGTGGAAAAGAGCAATTCTTAAGTTTGCATTCACAAACCCATGTAGGAGTTCTGGGCTTCTAACCCTTGCCAAGGGGCTGCCTGTCCATAACAGGCTTCCGTAGCTGAGGCACACTTCCTGAGTTGCTCTGCAAGACACTAACACAGGATGTTTTCTGGTGAAGGATTGCCCTGCTCTGCTTTTGTCTGTTTCCAAAAACAAGTTATCAGATTCTCCAGTAATTTAAGTATCTGGCAAGTTTCCGATTCTGTTTGAGTAAATGAAAGCAGAAGGGAAGAAGGCTCCATATAGTAGCCATTGAAATATTATTCATAAGTTAAGCTAAATAAGATGTATTCTTGTGTTCAACAGTAAATATTTATCTGTGGAGCAAACAGGAATTTTAAGCCTAGTTCACATTACACCAGATTATGTGGATGTTTACATCTAACTAATCATTAATACTAAATGAGAACTTGAGTTTTAGCTTTATATAATTCCACATAAAACAGGCACCTTTCAAGGTACTGTTTTAGAAATTAAGAGCACAACAACTTCTGACAGGGGCTTGGCACTGGGTTCAACTTGGGAGAAGCATCCTGGACTGCTTGAGAAATACTCCCACCAAGCCTTAGGGGAGCTCTTTCATCCTTTGAGAGGCACTGCTATGAGACAACTAGTTAAGTCTTCATATGAAGAAACTGATGTGTCTGTAGCTGATCTTTAAGACTGTTGTGTTTTTAGGCCACAAATGGGAATAGAGAATATGATAAGAAAGGAATTGACTTGTAAAATAAAGTAGGATGACAAAGGAATTCACTTTTAAAAGCAAGTAGCACAGAACTGCTTGAATCTCATTAAACTGGCAGACAGTATTGCATGTAACTAATCTTTTTTTTTTTCTGCCAGGCTTTATCCTGTGGATAAGAACAGAGTGAATGAGTATGGAGAATCTTATGAAGAAAAGCCCCAAAAAAAAAGCTCATAGAGAATAACTAAGAATTGAAGATTCTGACCCTTGGACTCTTACTGGTTACATGTATTATCTGGTCTTAAGGAAAAACTTATTTAATAAGAGTATTTTTAAAGCTTATGAAAGAACTACATGGACAATACATCTTCTATATTGCCAAAATCTAGTTTTGATATCCTATTTCAAGATTCCTTTTTGTCCTCACAAGGTCAACAATCTGCCAGATGTCATTCAATATCCTTCTGCATTTAAACTTTTCTCCAGTGAAAACCTTAAGTGTCCTCATCATTATAATTGATATCCAAATCTATGTTTTTAAGTCAACTCAGTAACTGTAAGTGTGGTGCCTGTGCCACTAGGCTAGGAAGAGTGAAAAAATAACCCAGTGTGTTACAGTGGAATGAAGCATCACTGCCAAACTGGAAGCTGTCAAAATTAAAATGTATAGTTATTGGACTGTACACTAACTACAAGTTGATAATAGAAATTCTAGAGATCATGATTAAAATTGTACATGGGCATTTAGGTTCATAGCTTAAAATAAATTTTGTTGGAAATAGAGACAGATGGGGCTGGTAAAATTCAAATCTTGGGCATGTCCTTAGCCTACAACATGGCAGAGGATTTGTTGTCTTAAACTGAATGAAGATGTGAAAAAACTGTAACATGATTTATTTTAGTATGTATCTAAGTTTATATAAATCATTCTGTATTGTTAACAGATCTTCTGATTTCTTGTCATAGCAGGTATTCATATAATGCAAATCATTGTGATGTGCTAAGAATGTCTCTTAACACATCTTAAATTCTTCATAATGCGGTACCCCATGACCTAATAGACCAATTTTCTCATGTTTCAAAGGGAACAATTCCTTGGTCTTTTCCTTCTCCCTCTCATCCCAGTTCTGTTTATAAGACAAAACATATATCATTCAAATGGAATGATTTTGCTTAAATACAATACAGGCTCAACAGGTTACCTAAAAACAGGGAAAAAAACCCAACCTGTTTAAGAACAGATATAATTCACTTTTAAACATTCTAAAATCTGTATTCCATGGAACAGTTTATGAAAGTGGGGTATGCTGATCTGTTTCTCATAATCAGATTAGCAAAAATAATCAGGTTGAAATTGAATTGTTTACCAAAATTCAAACTGCACAGGTGTATTTAAAAACTCTAGCTCTATGTTTCTTAGTGACAGTAAATGAAATATATAGCGCATGACTTTTAGCAGCAAATAAAAATGCTTAATTCTAAAAACCAGAATGGGATGACTAGTTCTAGTTTCTTTTTGGTCAATGACTTTATACACATTAACCCTAATGATTCTTAAGTTTCTTTCCAAATAACTGCTAACCAAAAGGTTTTCATTAAATTGCACACTGTTTGTGCAAGGCTATTTAACTTCAACATGCTATCGATTTGAAACGTAAATTGAATAACTTCACAGAACACAGATCTACTACCGTGGTCTGTTACTATTTTATGAAGTAGACTTTATCCAGTCCTAATATTGAAGAAGTCTAAAGGCATAAATACTTGGGTCCCAAAAAGATACAGAAATGTGCTGAACTTCTTTTGTCATGGACTATAGTCTTTCCTTACTGAAGTCCTTATATACTGCTGACAGTGTAAAGGAGTCTTGAAGTGGATATTTAACTACTTTTCATGTTAAGCTCTTTACATTGTTAGTTGTAAATAAGGAGGACCATAGATCTATTGATTTTTATCATTAGACAAGCATAAGTCTATACAAAAATGGGGTTGTAGTTGCTATACCATGTACCTGTTTTGGATTTGTTTGGAAGGAGCTCTTTGCTGTAAAGCAAATTAATTTGGGACTCTTATTTCATAATAGTAGTTAAATGTTTGAAAATTTTATCCTGATATAAATAATGCAAAAAGGCAATGCATCCCTTTTTGTGCCATTTTAAAATAATCAAGTCATTGATTCTTCTAGAGTGGCTTCTGAAAGTCCAGAATACCATATTCAGGTATTTATAACATTTCAGCATTCACTTTTTGTATGTAGCTTGTTGAAAAATCACTCTTGCACCTTTACATACTGTGAGTTTATTGCTCTTCTGTCTTGCATTTCTGATGACAATGACCTCATAATATCCCATATAGTAGTCATAAAGAATATAAAATTAGAGCATTTGAAGTCTTTAAAATGAACCAGACTTTCCTGCTTAGTTCATTGTTTTATGCATTCCACTTCCAAATAAAACACTTGCATATGGGACAGAGTTATTTTTTGTTTTTGGAAAGATGATGAAAAACTATGTAAGTAGTGTAACTTTGGAGATATTAAATGTTTCAACTTTCTGGTTGTGGAAATAACTAACAAAACAAAAATGTGGTTCTATACATGATTAATATCAAAAGTTTGAATTTTTTTCTTCTATATCTAGAATTTCATTTAATATACTGCAGATCATGCTTAATGATCAGTATCTGCTCTACTTAAGAGTTTGAGAATAACTTAACTTTCTCACTTCTAATAGGATTAACTGTGGTAAACAAGTAGGTGACAATCTCACATTCTCATCATCATCATTAGAGTTGTAATGGGTTTGGAAGATGTTTAAAAATTACAGTGATTTGTATGTGTCTGTGTGTGTTAGACTTAACTAGGAAAAGCATAGTATGCTTCTGGAAGATACTATTACACAATACTTAGTACATAATAATGTAACAACCATGATCCTCTAAGAATGTAAGTGAAGAAAGGCAGTTGACTTGAGACACTTTCTGTAGGTGTATGTGGCCTGTGGCTCCATACCTCAGAGCTCTTCCCTTTAGGCATTGCCTTCCTACATGCTAACCCACTCACATGCGCACCCAATACCATTTCAGTTCCTCTTAGTTGTATTATTGAGACTGTTCTCTTCCTGCACAGTTTTTCCAGTTCCATAGCATGTTATTTCCTGTTCATTTTCACCTCTTAATGGCTGTCTTCTCTGAAAGGTAACCTGCCCTGTATGGCTTTTCTTCATTGATGCCATAATGTCTAACTGAATTACAAAATGGGCAGCAATGTAGTCAGTTTTTCTCTTATCAGCAGAGCTCAGGATGTCTGCTCTGTTTCTATTGCTTTTAGAGTCTGTGCCGTACACTACTGATACATAGACTCAGAACAAGTGTGTTTTCCCTTTTGATGTGGCACTACACTTCAATAACTGTCAGCCTCCACATCTATACATCAGCACCAGGAACATTAAGACATAATTTTGTAAAGTTTGTCTGTTTTTAAACATCACATGCTCTTTATTTTCACCCTCATCAGAAGGCAAATCTCATGTTGAAGTGGAAAAAAAAGTTGCTTCTTAGTGATGCTTGTCTTCTTTACATTACAGCTTACCGCTTCTCAATATCGTAGGATCTAGAATAATTCAGGTAGGAAGGGGACTGTCCTTGGGAGGATATTTAGTGCCAGCACAAGGTTGTCTTCCCCTTTTACAGCTTCATCAGGCTGGTCCCTGGTGGTCCTGTGTAAAATCATCTGAGTAAATAGATTCTGCTCTAGGAGTTGAGAAGTAAAGCCAGAGTCTGACTTGTAGATGCCCTATGACAGTCTCTGACTACTTCCTCTTACACAAGGGAGAGGTTTGGTCTTGTATTCTGTGAGGACTACTACCCCTTCCCAGTGGTTACAGACACATTTAATCTGTGTAGTGCACAGGGGGAACTGTGATTGCTCCCGTATTTTCTTCCATTTGTATTGAATAGCACTGCTCTTCATTAGAGGCTAATCTGGAGCTAATCAGTTTGCTCCAGCTTTTCCTCTTTGCAAGTCTCATATTTCTTGCTCTTCCTTTTAAAATCAGATCCCCCCAACAAAACTGTATTGTCTTTTTCATCCTAACCTCTCACCCTAGTGTATATTCCTACATCAAAAGGAACAAAATACTTTAAATTCAAAAGACAAACAGTTTGACACTGGGAAATTCTGCCTCACCTTGTCTGCCTAAGCTCAGTTAATAAAACTCTTGGACACGATATCTTCTTCCCTACTCCCTGATCAGCTTCCTGTCCCTACTGGGGACCATGTCCTTTTAGGCCTTGCCATATGGTACCCAGAAAACTTTGCAAGCTGTTTTGGGCATGGTGTGTGCCAGCCTCTCAGGTTATGGCCCCTGCTGTTCTCTTTAGGGTCATCTGTGGCTCCACAATCCTTAGCTGCTCAAGCCAGAGCTCTTTGATGGTTGGTTGCCTTTATGATGATTTGTCTTCCTATTCTTGTCCTAATGAGGCCTTGCATGCCTGCAAAGAATCATGGGCTATCTTACTCTCATCTTGGACTTTGAAAAGTCTACTCTGTACATTTTTATTAGGCTTTAATTAATTCCCTCACAGAAGTCTGTACTGAGCAGCCTAAACATAGATAGATGTTTCATTGCCATGGTACATCTACATGCTAATGACTTGAGCATTGAATCAAATACTTCGAAATTGCAACTATGCTCTTCACTCTATTCAGAACACCAGGCCTGGCACACCTTCAGGTTAGTGCTGCATAACACTAAATGCCTGGCAAGGGGGCAGTCAGCAACGGCTAAACAAAATGCTTTGCCTCCTTGCTGCCCTCCAGCTTCCCATCTGCATCTCTTGCAAGCTTCAGCTCTAAGATAGCTGTCTTAGGTACCTAGTTTGGATTGACTTCCTCAGGGATTACTGGAGTACAGCCTCTATTTTTCCAACTGGACTTAGCAATTCTGTTTCTTACAGTGAGATTCTCATCTTTTGCTACAGCTGCTGTTTATTCTCTATCATAAACAGGCATTACATTTGTCTAGCGCTGACCCTGAAAACAGGCAGGAATAAGGAGGGGTGCTCTCATGAGTTTCATTTGGCAAAACTAACAAGCTCTTCATCAACTTGCTTGAGAAAGAAGTGGGCAGCCTAAACCTCTCTGCCATCCCAGAAACTGTCACAAAGATACACAGAAGGAAAAATATTTGAACCAGGAATTTGTGTTGTTTCAAGGCTATTCTGATTTCTTAAGCCTGGGGACCTCAGAAGATTAGTGTCAGAGACCATGTGATTTGAAAAAAAATCCCAATCACAGTACTTGACTCCATATCCTTGTAACACCATAAGCATTGCTCTGCAGTTTCTTGTAGGCTACTTCTAATCCTCTTACCTTACCCCAAACATGCAATGATCAGCAGTACACTGCAGATCTGTTTGCTTATTATCAAAAACCTCCACTGAACAGCAGTTTGAGATTCAGACTTGAAGATATAAGACTCTGAGAGTGTCCATGGCCTTCACTACTGTTCTCTTCAATCTGTCATCTTACTGAACTAGAATTTCAAGAAGCAGCTATTGTTTACCATAAAGGAACAGGAAAATATTCACCCCTTTTGAGGAGGAAAGAGGGGGAAAGAAGAAAGTGTTCTTTGGTTATACTGTGTTTTTAAATTATTGTTTATAAATGCCTCTAATAAGTCCCTTTCTCAGTTACACTTTCTGGCTTTCTATCCCAGGAATTTAGAAACTGGGGTCCTCTCCTACTAATCAGCTAGAGCTATTTTCAATCTGCAACAATCTTTTCTTTTTTTAAGTTGCTCTTAGCTGCTGACCTCTGCATTTCTAAAGAATGTACAGTCTTTGGTGGGTAGTCTCCCATTGGCAAAAGCTAATTTAGTTCATACATAGATGAGTTGTTTCATTCTGCTGAAGGTTTGACCAACTGAAGGAGCTATTTTTAGAGTCTGCTATGAGCAAAGTGGTATATTTGCTTCTTTAAGATTACTCTTCTAAAACATCTTCCTAAGTTAAATGTAGTTTAGTAGTTCTTTTTAAGGACTGAATGTTCTGGTATCAAAGTGCTAAAGAAAATCTCTTACAGACTCAGCAGAGAAGCAAAAGTATACTCTTCTCTAATGAAGCAACCAACTATCAACTCTTTTTAGGGTCAAGCTGAAGATTCTTATCAGAATTGACAGTGTTTGAAGTGACATAGTAACACCAAGGTTCACCAAGGCCAAGAACCAATGCTGGGAAATATACCCTTATTCCCATTCAGTGCTTTGTTCATAGGAGCAGAACATAGGCACATGTAGAGCTCTTCAACCACTGGACCGTTTCTGGACACTAATAAGGTTTAGTGCACATGGACTCCCATCCTACTGCCACAGCAAGGACTTGCTTTACTCTGGCCTGTAGAGCAGCCTACGTTTTTGCCTTCTGGCACAACAGGTCACAAACACAAGCTGTGTAGGATTAGAACACTTCTCCAGCATTTAACTACACACATGTTAGTGTAAACCTGAGAAGCCCATTTTTTTGCTGGTGCCACCCCAAGAACAGGAAAAAAAAGTTACAAAAGAGAAAGAGAGCTCCAGCATTAACTCCAGCTGAAGTCACTATGTCTGATCAACACCACCTCCTGAATGCCAGCAGGTTCCCTCCCCTTCAGTAGAACACTGCTTTTTGATTTCCTATTCACCACCTTTTGCTACTGCAGACTGTGCAATCACATAGTAAAAGATAACCCACTAATATGTAAAGTATTGAGTAAATTAAAATTTTAAGGAGCAGCTTGTGCACATGTGTTTTCTGCTCCAAGTTTCCCACATGACAAAGTCACAGATACTGCAGCACTGCAGCAGAGCAAATTTAGAGGCTGACTGGCAGAAGATTGCAAGCATCTTCAGCTCTAAAATAGGAGCCAAAGTTTGGAAACAGCTGGACAGACCACACCAGGGCTACAAAGAGTTGTGCACCAGAGGGAATGAGTTTGTGTAAGGGTCTTGAAACGTATGAGTCTCACTCGAATGAACAGAGCGTGTCAACACTGTTGGCTTTAGGAAGGTAGTTCAGCAGGGACTGACCCCACAAAATGTGTTTCCTCTCAAACTCTCCAATAACAGTAAGGCTGTTTGGAACAGTGGGGAAGAGCCTACCTAAGGAAGAGCAATGCATGTGGCACTTGGTCATGGTTGTCTGTCAGCCAAGAGGCTGAGAAAAGGACCAAAGAGTTTGAAGATAAAATATTGGGATTAAGGGGTGAAAATCAGCACTGAACATTGATTAAACAGAATTGAACAGAAAATTCTTAAGTTTGGTAGGCAAAAGGTGTAGCCGATATAATGAAACCCATGACTCTGAGGAGGTGAATACAGAAGGAGAAGGAAGTGCTACACAGCTATTTTAAGGAGCAACAGACTAGTAGGGAGAAGCTGAATCAAATAGGCTGGGGTTGCTGTGAGAACAGACATGTCATTCAGGGATCATCACACACAGTGTGAGAGACAGACAGTGGCCTGGAAAACACAATTACAAAGTAGAGAAGGGACCACTGCAGCTCTCATGGAGATCCCTGATTCAGAGGATTGGGATGGAAACACATGAGAAGAGCCAGACCCACACAAGTCTGTAACAGTAATAATAATGGTGCTAGGACGGGCCTGTTCCCCTCTGCCATATGCCCCACTGCAAGAAGAGCTGCATAATATAGGGAGCTGGCCAGAGAAACAAATGACATCTCCAGTTACCAGGACCACTGTAAAAATAGCCAAAGCTAAAGATGGAGCCCAGCAAAGAACAGAGCAAGTCGCTGTCACAGCAGGCTTCATTCCATAACAGATTAAAGCTACAGCAGATGATGGGTGCCCTAAAAATGGATACTCAGATTGAGTAGCTGGTTAAACTGGAGGGATGTCCTTGGCTAACAGAGTGGGATCTAACTCAAGCAGCAGCCTCAGTGTCAGATTGGGAGTAATCTCAGCCACATTAGCTAAAGATTCCCTGGTTAGTTAATGACACAGACTGATGGATGTGATGGATCATTAGGGCATTAAGAGGTCTTACTCTGACAGAGGCCAGATGAAAGTCCTGAAGTTTATCTATCCTAAAAGATTCCTAGGAGTAGCTTCAGGATTGGTCCTGTCTGGGAATGAGCAAGCTGGCTTTAACAAAGAGGTATCAATGACAAATGGAAGGGAGTTTCTTGGTAGTATGGGCCAAATTTAAGTTGTCTTGCAGAAAAGTACTGATAGTAGGGCCAGATTTGAAGCCACAATGTCAGCCTAAGTTCCTCCAGGAGGCCAAAGAAGAACTAAGCCCCATGATGCAGACTATGTCTAAGCAAGGGGTAACAGCCTAGCGTGGGTTATCACCCTACATGGCTGGTGTTAAAGGCAGATGGGAAAAAATACAACAGACCTTACAGGCCCGAACCTTACAGACCAGTAATTGACTTGCAAGCTCGAATTCTTGCAATGCCACTGTTCCTATGGTAGCCACAATGCCCAGAGAGGCAGGAGCTAAATAGTTCAATGCCTTCTGGCCAGAGATAACTGGTACAAATTTAAGCTTAGTTTTAAAAGTCTGTTCCAGCTAATGAGTGTGGCTAAGGAGAAAGAGTGCTTAAATGGTTTCATCTGTCCCAGCCGAAGCTGCAGAAACCCATGTACACAAATCTCACTACTCAGTTATGTCAGTGCAGATGCTGGCAACAGCTGCAATCGGTAGATACACTGGCAAAAAAGGAGTCACCTCCCAAGCAGGATGGTGAGTATAACCAAAATAGAACTGTTAGTAAGACTAGCGCAAAAAGGAGAGAGCAGTGTAAAAAAGTTACCCAGTGGCAAGGAGAGACTAAAATAATAAGGAAAGCCAAATCCAGTAGACTTTAAGAGGATTTCTCCTTCCCAGACTGCTAGATGTGAGGCTACTGCTACAAGTAGCCTGATACAAGATTTGACAAGACACTTCCAAAAAAACCCAAATAAACATGAATATAAGCAATGGGAGACACAATGTGGAGACTGAACTGCATCCTCATGCTCAGCTACAGGTGGACTAAGTAATGCTATAAGCCAACAGGTCACTGTTCAAATAACACGACATGTCACAGAAGCAGGTACCACAGTTGTTAGCAAAATCTACCCAGAGGGCATCATGACAGGCCCGCATATACAATCTTAGCATGCATCCACCTTTGCTACCCTGCAATGGGAAGCACACTGGTCAAAGCACAGGCTGCACACCTTACCATTAAAAAGGTATAAGTAATGGAAAGTTAGGAACTGCAGTAAAAGGGGTCAAATAAGGCATACAGGGGAAAGTGGTGTTCCATGTATAACTTCACAGGCATGACAGGAACAAGGAACTGGACCACTGAACACCCTTTAGGACACCAAATTAGGTGTCAACCTACAACTACTGACAACACCTCTACTGAAATTTTCAGAAGCCACAGAACAATTTATTTTAAAAATAATTAAGCTGGCTGCTGAAATAGCCCAAACCAAACAAGAAGATACTGAAATACCATCTACAGTCACAGAAAACACACCATACAAACACTTGCTAGCTATTGCACACATGCAAATGCACAGGTGGAGAAACAAAAATATAGCAAGACACATGGGACATGTTGCAGAACAAAAGCTCAAAGGACACACAGGGAGGATGCTGGTAAAGCAGCTGGATGACCTCAAAAGTCCAAATAAGCATTAAGAGAAGGCGTTAAGAGTCCAGGAAACAGAAGTCAAAATACATATCATTTTAATCAGGAATTGGGCTTCAACTTACCCAGTTGTACCTTCATGAAAAACAGTGAGAAAGATGACACTGGTACCCTTTATTATGGTAACAAGCATGGAATGTTAACCACTGGGACCTGTCCAGCTAGAACACTGTTAACACAAAAGGAAACCATCACAGATAAAACTTAAACAACACAAACTATTGAGCTATGCATTGATCAATCACTATGCTGTGACTGTCCATACAGTGTATCCTGAGCTGTATAACCATGCTTTTCAGTAGAGCTAGATCACCATTGTTTATGCTTGTGTACACTGTATGATAATGTATTAGTATCAAAACACAGTATGCTCAACGTAGATATACAGTGTCAGCGATATATACATGCATGCAACCAAATATACAGTCACACCTATAATGTAAAGCAAATAGATACTGACAGCTGAAATACACAATGCAGCAAAACTATCAGACTGGTAGACCTTGGGGCAGATCACCTTCAAAAGCTAGCAACACCCACATATCAAACAAACAGCTGTACAGGTGAAAAGACAAGCCAGCAAGATGGTATTAATTCTTAAGAAAAATAAAGCAGACTTAAGCAAGCTAGGCCAACTCCCCCCTCCTCTTCTCCCTAAACCAGCAGTGTGAACACACATGTGGAGGGACAATTACCTCAGACGCTCTTCCACTTCAGCATCCCATTGTTGCTTTTTTCGTAAGACAAATTGTAATACTGTTTTCCCCTGTAGTTGCATTCATGTATGTTAGCACTGTACAAAAAGATCAAATAAATGAAACTTCAGCAACATGACAAGGAGCTCAAGAGGACCCTGCAAGCTTATCCTTGCCCAAATGCCACCATAAGGCAAGTCCACAACCAGAGCGAGCCTTGCTGAAAGGAGGAGAACTAGAACCTCTGTGGTAACAACCAGCCTTGTGCCTGCCCAGAGAGCAAAACCTGTCAGTTAACCAAAAAGAGGTGAGAGGGATAGAAGTCTGTGGATCCCATAGTCACCATCAAGGGGCAACTGTAGTAGGGGTCCACCAGAGCACCTGTATAGGACAGGCAAAGCAGGCCCTCTAAGAGACCACAAACCACAAACGGTCAGTGATGGTCACTACCGGAGAGCCACCCTGAGAGCTGGGCTAAACTGAGTTTAAGCTGATACACAAAGAGAACAAAGAACATGTTTTGAGCACAGGTAAACATTCCACAGAGGGTGAAAAGGCAAAGAGGGTGCAATGCAGAATAAGAAGAAGGTATAAAAGACAGTCACAGAGCCTACAGGAGCAAAGGAAGCACAGAAAGAAAAGAATTACACCAGCACTGCCTCCCTCCAAGCAGCTGAGCAGCTCTACTTCTTAACCATCAGCAAGTACCTCTTCTTCTTCAGGAGGGAAAGAGCAAAGCTTTTTGATTTGTCATTCACCACCTTTTGCTATTCCAGACTTCAGAAATAAAAGAACTCTTACTACATAATTGTGTACTAAATTAGAACTTAAGTGCAGTGTGTGTGCTTTCTGCTCCAGTCTTCCCAATTTTGCTTCTCATACTCAAGCAATACTTTCAACTGACAACAGATACTGTTATCACAGAATTACCATGTTCCAATTCCAGGAAAGTGGGTGATGTGAGATCCCTCAGTGAGCCAGACAATCAGTTAATCACTGCAATCACTGCATAAGCTATTGGAGTCATTGACTTCATTCTTTGAAAAAGAACCAAATGAGAGAAATGCAGTTCACAAATGAACATATGGGACATTAGAGGCCCTAGAACAGATTCCTGTTCTAGGTGCTGGTGACCTCTCTCCAACGTGAAAATTACTGACCTGTCTTTACCGTTTATTTCCTACCTTCCAGCCATTCTTTAACAGCATGAGGACATTCCCTCTCATGTCATGGCTGCTTAACTTTCTGGAGCCTTTGGCAAATAAGATTTCTGAATGTCCTTTGAAATTCCAGCTATATATTATCAACCAGACTGCCTTGTCTACATATTTGTTCTCAAATCTATTAGCAACATTTGATGGAGTGAAGAACACCTTCCCCTTACAAAAATAATCTTGATTCTTCCACTATATGACAGTTATAAATGTTTCCACTAAATCCATTTTTCATTATGGAGTTAGTCAACTCATGCAGCAGAGTCCTCAAGACATCCCCAAGATCTCCTTTAGGATCCTTGGTGTCATGTTACATATTTTCAAGTCCTATGATATTAAAACAGTCTTGCATGGTATAGTTAACTGTTCAGCCACTGAGTTCCTTTAAACTCCCTGGTAAATACCATCTCATCACAGAGACTTACTAATTGTTCATTTTTTTCTTCTCTCTTTATTCAACAACATCATCTGCAGTACTTCAACTTGAGACAGATCATGCTGTGTGCAAAGTTTTGACACAGTACCCTCCTCAAGTTCCTCCTGTAATTTTCTCACCATTGCCACTATTGTCCTAAGTGTTCCTTCTATACTTTTATATAACATCATTTGCATTATAGACTGCCTGGCAGGTTTCCCACTTCTGATGTTTGAAAAAGTATATCTATTATTCTTTTAGCTTCTGAAAGTTGTTCAAACTTTTCTGACTTTATTAGTTTATTTTTTCCTTTTTTTGATTGAACATAACTTCAAGTTTCTGAAGACTCCTTACTAACAGTCTCACTTCGCATGAGAGGTTCCTTTTTGGCCTTTTCAAAAGGAGCTTTAGAAAGAGATACACATTTACAGTACACCTGTAAAGCTGTGTCTTTAAATAGCCATTACTGAAGCTTAACCTAATATAAACCCAACTGTGTTAAATCAACTAAATGGAGGGACAAGTACATCTTATATGCTTCAAGTAAAGTATAACATCTTATTTCCTCTCACTTCACTCTCAGATTGTAAAAATGGCATTTTATTTTTATCACTGCACTATAATCATCTATTCTAAAGGTAACTTCCTTTCACAAAAGCTGGTGATAGAGCAGGATCTGATTAGTTCTCCCTTGAAGGATAAATTTGTTGAGGAGAACTGTGACTTAATTATTCATTCAGGTCTGGGCTCCCCAGTACAAGAATGACACAGACATACTGCAGCAAGTCCAACAAAGAGCCACAAAGATCATTAAGGGATTGGAGTATCTGATACACAAAGAGATGCTGAGGAAGCTGGGATTGTTCAGCCTCGAGAAGGAAATGCTCAGGGAGATCTTATCAAAATGTATAAGTACCTGATGTAAAGAAGAGAGACCCAAATTCTTCTCAGTGGTATCAAGTGACAGAACAAGATGCAGTGGGCACAAATTAAAATACATGAAATTCCAATTAAACTAAGAAAAAAGTTTTCACTGTGACGGCGGTCAAACACTGGAACAAGTCACCCAGAGAGGCTGTGGAGTCTCCATTTTTGGAGATATTCAAAACCCAACTGGACAAGGTCCTGAGCAACTGGCTCTAGTTGACCCTGCTTTGAGCAGGGGGGTTGGATTGGAGACTTCCAGAGATTCTTTCCAGCATCAGCTATTCTATGATTCTGTTATTCTATTCTTTTCCTTATTCAGCCTCCTAAAAATCAACTTATCCCACTTCCCATGACACTTCATTTCCCCTCTCCCTCCCGGATTGTCTCCCCAGCCCAGTGGTAGGAACACTGAAAAACAGTGTGGTGCTTATGAAAAGAAATAGGAATAAAAAGACCCCCTTAACCTGGTCACAGCAGTTCTCTCTCCTCACACCAAAAATGTGGTTGTTGCCACCAAGAAGGCATCAGCAAGAGGCACAGGTAAGGACCTACTTTGGAACTTACCACCAGTTGGCAGAAAGGGTCCCAGAAAACAATGAATAAGAGCCCTCCTCAGAAATTCGGCCTACAGCAGCATCTGCAACCCAACCAACTGCCATGAGCAGCTGATACATCTGCTGATACAGACAACTTCTGTCCCCTTGCCCAAGTCTGCAGTGTCTGTGCAACCTCTCCATTACAGCACTGCTGAGGTCCCTCAAAGCCTTCTTGTGTTATCACTCTCCCTGCTTTGGGGGTGCCCATCTGGTGCCTATCTGTGTCTGTGGCATGAAGGCAGTGCTGAATTAGGAGTGACACAGAAATGCCTCAGTCTGAAAGCTATAAAGGAGCCAAGGAGCAGACACCTCAGGCATAATGATGAACAGGGATGAGCTGTTTTGCTCCCTGTAAGAGATCTGTTGCTTTAAAAGGAAGGTACAGCCAGTCTTCGATGAGCAGGAGGATGCAGACCTCACCCTGAGGCCTTTGTGGGCCTGACTTAAGGAAGGGAAGGTATACACTGCCCTGTCTCAGCATGGCCACAGTTTCTACACCTCTACCCCTGCCATCGGAACTATTTGCTGTGTAGCACCTCCTGTATCAGGGGCAGCACTGTCCCTGGTCACAGGGCCACTAACTTCTCCTTTCACCTATTGAAAAACCTAAAAAACAGCCTTTTCCACACTGGGAGCTGTCAGGTGAGTCCTCATAAGAGCTAGGTACTCTCCAGTCTTTGGGAAAGGGAGAACCCTATCATGTTTCTGCAGGAGATTCACAGCAATCTAGCCAGGAAGCCTAACTAGAAGACAGTCACCTCACCTCACTAACATATCTGGTGGACTGCTGACTCTGTCCTGCCTAGACCTTTGCTCAGAGGTGCTGGGTTTGGATTTGCTGAACTTGTGCCACATGGCCTGCTACCCATCTCTGTCCATGTGGAGGGAGCAGTTGTTGATCTTATTGACACCTACAGCCCACTGGGTCAGAAGTGCAGCTTTAATAGCAGATGTGTTTTGGCAGTCAGAGTCCCAGAGTCTCTTTGCTGTGAGATCTTTGCATGGGAGGGATCAGTATGATAGAGTAGCTGGAGCAGAAGAGTTGGAGGTGGAGAGAATCTTGGTGATCCATCCCTCTGCAGCATGTTTTGAGAGAACTATGATGAACTCCAGCTCCTGGAAGACCGCTGGGCTCAGGGCACCTTTTTGTCACATATCCAGCTGCTTCAGGAGATGGATTGTGGCATGCAGCATTTGCCCTTCCCCACAAAGTTATCCCTTTTCCCCTTTCCAGCCAACCTTGTTATGGTTCATATAGAAGCTGTTCCATACTTTTGGTCTCTGAGCCTTTTCTAACTCTAGTACATCCTTTCTGAGATGCAGAGACCAGAACTGTACAACTGCACTCAAGGTGTGGGCAAACCATGAATTTATGCCATGGCATAATGATCTCCTCTTGCTGTTCTCTATTAAGAACATTATATTGTTCTTCCCTAATCATTCCTAACACTTGACTTGCTTTAATGGCTGCTGCTGAGCAAAAAGCTGATTTTTTCATGGAACTATTATAACCTTATGGTCTCAATTGTGAGTGGTACTAGTCACCTCAGAGCCCATAATTTTATATATGAAGCTAAGAATGTATTTCACCTCTATGCCACATTTGACATTTATCAGCATTCAATTTCAACTGTCACGTAATTGCTCAGTCATTCAGTCTTATAATGTTCTTCTGCAATTTTATACTCTGCTTGTGTCCTTGCTACTTTGGATAACTTCACCCATCAGCAAATTTTGCTACTTACTGATTACTTGCAGTACTGCTGGGTCACTTATGAAAGTTATACAGTGCAAACTAATGTGGAACTCTTGTGGTGGTCGTCCTCATTGAAAGAACTATTTATTCCTACCTCTGTTTCTTATCTTTCAACCAATAATATGTCCATACTATCGCACTCCTTTTTAATTTTTCCATTTATAACATTTCCTTACAAAGGTTTTTGGAAATTCAAGTAGAATATATCAACTATATCATCATAATCTTCATGTCTTCTCAATGATCCATAGAACCCCAGGAGGTTTTTAAGGCAGAACTTCTTTTTGCAGAAGCCACGTTGACAGCTTGTATTTCTCCCAGCATCTACTAATTTTATCTTCTGTTATTATTTCAACTAATTTGCCTGAAATAAACATCAGCTTTAGAGGCCTGTAGTTCCCCAGAACTCCATTCAGCTCTTTTTAAAGTCTGGCATCAAGTTTGCCACCATGCAGCCTTCAGGTGCCAAGGAAATTTTTGAGTAAGAACAACACTACTCACTACTGTGAGTGATTTGGCTGCTTCATTCCCTAATTCGGTGAGAACCAGTCAGTTGGTTACTTGTTAGGTTTTACTCTGCTCATCTGCACCATAACCTCTTCTACACTTACTTAATTTCAGACAGATCCTCTACTGAGTCTCCATCCTAAAAGGGGTTCTGAGATGGGGATCTTCCTGACTTCTTCCATGGGAAACCTACCTTAGTAAATTAGCAAGACTCACTCAAAACTTTCTTCAGCACCTTTCTTGACAGTATTTCAGGCCATCCCAGGCAACCTGGAAATGCACAGCATGAATCACCCACCAAAGAGACACCACAAAGCTGTCTGAAAATATAAGCTTAAATGTCTGGTCAAAAGTCATGCCACAAGTTTGAGGTAATTGGTGCTAGTTCTCCACCTCACAACACCCCTTTAACCACCGGCCCTTGCTTCCCCCTGCTCCCATGCAAAGTCTCACACAGCACAGGGAGAGTGCCTTTCTGCACCCATCTCTGCTTCTTTGGAAACTGCACGAGTCTTTGAGGACAATCACGGCGTGAAAGCATCCCCCCGTCGCGCTGACTTGCCCCTTCTGCGCACTCGCCCCTTCTTGTGGCTCACTCCCAGTCCCCAGAGGTGCCTTGACCCCCTCACCCCAGCCCGGCTCCCTCGGCTCACTAGACGGCGCTGGCGGAGGTGAGGAGCCGTGGGGCTGGACAGCGGCCTCCCGGCCCGGCCCGGCCCGGCCCGGCCCGCCTCGCCTCGCCTCGCCCGCCGCCCACCACCTCTGCGCAGCCTCGGAGGCCGCGCGGCACCTGGCCGCAGCAGCTGTGAGGCGGTTTTTCTTTTTTTTAAGTAATGCTTTTTTAAAAAGAGGCAGCAGCCCCTTACAGCTTCCTGCAGTGCTTCAGCCGTCGGCTGAGGAGCGTAAAGGCGGCGGGGGGGGAGGCGGCGGGGGGGGAGGCGCGGGGCCGCCTCAGGTGGCGGCGTGCTCCGTCTGCACAACATGGCGGGCGTCGGGCCGTTCGCGGCAGCGCTGGCCGCGCTGCGGGGCTGCTACGCCGAGGCCGCTCCGCTGGAGACCTTCATCCAGCGGCTGCGGGAGAGCGGCGCCGGCGAGGCCGAGGTGCTGCGGGCCGACGACGCCCCGTGCTACCGGACCTTCGTGGCGCAGTGCGTGGTGTGCGTCCCCCGCGGAGCCCGCTCCATCCCCCGGCCCTTCACCTTCCAGCAGGTAGGAGGGCGCGGGGGGTGCCCAAGCGTTGCCCGCTTGCTCTGCGGCACCTGCATTGCAGCGCTCCCCGCCGAGGAGCGGCAGCCCGCGCGCGCGCGTGTGGGTGTTAGTGCGGCGCGCGCGAGCAGCCTCGCCGCACTAATAGTCACTGCTGGCACCTGGTGGCGGTTGCCCCCCGCTTGCTCTCTCCCCGCTCCTCCCCTCCGCGCCTCGCTGCCATGCGGCCCCGGAGAGGGCTCCTGGGGCTGCCGCCCTCCGCGGTCGTAATGCTCTTCCTGTCCTCCATGTGTGTGCAGCGGGAGGCTACGCTCGTCTCCTCGTGGCTGTGCCTTCTCGCTTTGTCGTCTCCCTCGGCCCCCTTGCTCTTCTTCGTCCCGGAATTGTTTGATTTATGGAAGTTAAATTTTTCTCTAGCCTGCGTGGGGGTTCTCCCCCTTTCCCCTCCCTTCTAGGGGGTGAACGAACAAATTCTTAGCACCTACTGGCCCGTGGTTGGATAAGCTAAAAGATTTGCATGTCTGGGACTCTCTGACTTTGTGCTTGTTCTGTGGGGTGGAATTTAACCAAAAAAACCCCAAACACCCACCATGGCTGGGGAGCAATTAGAAATGAAAAAATACGACTTTCCTTCTGTGAGAGGATAGAGAAGAGGAGAAAAAGAATTGCTTTCCAGTTAGTGTTTAAGCAGAAAAAATTCTTCAGAGAGGAGTAAAATGGAGCTTCTCTCAGAGCTATTGTGTGCATGAGTGAAGTTGTGCTACTGCACGAAACGAATGTTGCAAGCTTATTGAGTGCTTTTTTAAATTGTGAGCTGAAATATTTATTAGAATTTGTTTACTTTACATTAGCACCTGGAGGTCCCCAGAAAGGCCATGTTAGATCCCTGTTGTGGTAGGGCCCGCACATGTGCATAGCTAGGAGCAGAGTGACCTGAAAACCTTGGAGTCTGCGCTGCTGAGAAAGTTGAGTAGCATAGGGTCTTCCCTTGTCATGAAAACCAGGATCAAAGGGGCAGAAGTTAAAAAGACTTCCCTAAAGTCATAATCTGTGGTCGCTGAATGTAAAAAATAAATAAAAATAAATTTAAAAGTCTTGTGCTGTGTTTGAAAAATCTTTTTTTAATAGGGCATTCATGAATAATATTGCTTTGAAAAGGTTTAATCTAAAACTCAAGGCTAGGATTGTGTATCTTGCGTGTCTGTTTATTTAAAGGATATGGTGTGGCATTTGGAAGAGTCCATAAAAACTAATTTTCCTTTTTTCTTTCTTTCTTCAGTTATCTAGTCAGAGTGAAGTCATCACAAGAGTTATTCAGAAACTATGTGAAAAAAGAAAAAAGAATATCCTTGCGTATGGATATTCCTTACTGGATGAAAACAGTTCTCACTTCCGAATCATGCCATCTTCAAATATATGCAGCTACCTACCCAATACTGCAACAGAAACTCTTCGTATCAGTGGCCTCTGGGAAACATTACTGAGCAGGATAGGGGATGATGTGATGATGTATTTATTGGAACACTGCGCAATCTTTATGTTAGTTCCCCCTAGTAGTTGTTATCAAGTTTGTGGGCAACCCATTTATGAACTTATTTCAAATAATGTAGAATCATCTCCAGTGTTTGTTAAACGAAGATATTCAAAGCACAGACGTAATGCCTTGTTTGATTATATGCAAAAAAGGCTTATGTTTCATAAAAAGCATCTTTCAAAATCTCAATGGTGGAAATGCAAACAAAGACCTGAAGTTCAAGTCTCCAGCAGGGGAAATCAAAAAAATAACAAAATACAGTGCTTAGTGTCCAGTTTGGCATATTCTGCTAAAGATAATTTTAAAGCAAGTGAACAGATCGGAATGGTAACTGAACATCTGGAAAATCAGATTAGCCCAGGTTTATCTTCGTCGACTACAGCCCTGTCTTTGAAAAGGAAGCTTGTTAGGGAACAACTTAAAATCACAGCTAAGAGAGCAAAAGTAGAGGAGAAAGCACTAGAGAAAGAGGCTTGGAATCACAGTCCTGGCATAAACCAAAGTAGTTCAAAGAGATATGGAACTGGGTATGTAGCATCACATTCTGTAAATCTTACTAAAGAAAAGTACATTTCTAAAAGAAGTGACAGTGATATGTCTGGTCCTTCTTTAGCTCACAAATCTTATGATGGGAAGGAGAAATTTGTTGCAGATGAAAAAACATTTCTGCGAGGAGTTCAGAGTAACAAACCTTTTAAGTCCAGCATTGAAATGCAAGCAGAATCTAATAGAAAGGGAGTAGAGATGCATATGTACAAATCTCAGGTGGATTCTGTACAACTTAAACCAATGGAAGGTATTTCTTCAAAATACAGAAGGCCGGAAAGTCGCCTAGTTCATCTGGGAAAGAAATTACCAAATACGATCTTGCATTCTGGAGTGTACATTGAGAGGAAGTCTCTTCTGTATTCTCGCTGGAGTTTCAAAGAATGTTTTCCTAAATGGTTTTTACTGAATCGCTTGAAGGGTTGTCAGACAAGTGGAAGACAGCTTGTAGAAACTATATTCTTAAGCCAAAATCTGTTGGAGCAAAAACGCAATCAAAGTCTGCCACATCACAACTGGAGAAAGAAAAGGTTGCCCAAACGCTACTGGCAGATGAGAAATATATTTCAGAAATTGGTAAAGAACCATGGAAAGTGTCCTTATTCATTTCTCCTGAAAAAAAATTGCCCTGTTGGGATTTCTGAAACCAGTGCGGGAAAAGCTGAGTTGCCTTGTCAGTCAGCATCACCTGGGGGAGCAGAGGTTCGCAAGCAAGTAGAACAGTTTGGGAAAGAGTCTACTAAGCGCATGACAAGCAGCAGCCAGAAGGGTGGTCTCACTGATGTGCCGAATGACTTATGTGTTCCTCTTCCAAAATTTCTGTGTGGGAAGTCAAAGAGCGAGGAGCCAAATCCTGGAGAGGTGTGTGATTCGGCCATCAGGGAGCTTCTCAGGCAGCACAGCAGCCACTGGCAGGTGTATGTCTTTGTGCGGCAGTGCCTGGAGCGAGTGATCCCTGCAGAGCTGTGGGGTTCAAACCTTAACAAATGCCGGTTCTTAAAAAATGTGAAAGCCTTCATTTCCATGGGAAAGTTTGCTAAGCTTTCATTGCGGGAGTTGATGTGGAAGATGAGAGTGAATGACTGCATGTGGCTTCGTCTAGTCAAAGGTACTCCTTACATTAAAATAAGGAACTAAGTAGTGGGATCAGATGACTGGTATTTGGGTTTAAGCTGGGGAGGGGGAGCTGAAGCTGGGATTCAGAGTTTGTAGGGTTCACTGGTGCTAGCTACAGCTTAGAGAGCAAGCGTGGTAGTGTTTGTCATAATTGATATGGAAGAATACCCTTAAGTCCATCTTCCTATGTGCTCGAAACTTAAGTTTTTCATCATTTTCATGAATGCTTTTTTGTTTAATGGGATGAACTTTTCATAAACATGAATTCAGACCTGGGGCTTTAAACAAAACTCCTTCCTCTTTCTTTCCGACCCCTGCCCCCCCTCCCCCCAAATTGCAAGTAACCAAGAAATCTCATTCAAGTAACACTTAAGCATGTAAGGAACAAATGCAGACTGCCTTAAGTGGCAGTGGTTACTTGAAGCCTTCAGAAAGAGTGAAAGGCAAAGTGAGACACTCAGAGACATCAGTCCTTCTGCTATGAGAGTAAACCTTCATCCTGCAGCTTGGGGGGGGGGGGGGGGTTGTGTTTTTTTTTTTTTTTCTTCACCCCCACCTCTACCTTAGCAAAGAGACTTGTGTGCCCTGGGATGTATGAAGTAGAGGGGGTTGCCCACCATCTCCTTCCCTGAGAATGGGAGACCCTTGCTAATGGGAACTACTTCAGGCCAAATAGTTGTTGATGTGGAGTGGTCTGGAGTACTCAGGGGCTGAAAGCTGGCTTTAAGGAAGACAGGAACATCAGCTGGTTGCTCCAAGCTCCATGTAAATCCCTTCTGTTTAAGGATCACTTTAAGAAAACTTAATTTTAGGCTGAAGCTGTTCTGTGCTTGATTGCTGTGGGATCTAATGCAAATAGTAATTTTTGTGTGCTTCCATTTGCCATCTATAAAACTTCTTTCCATGGTATATTTGCAGTATTTATTCGCACCTGGTAATATACTTGGATCCCACAATAATGTGAGCTGAAACTTGCATTCCTTTTTAAAAGGTGTGGTGGGGTTCTAAAATTACTTCATGTTCTGTGTAACATAGGAGGAAAATAAAAAGCCTGAGATCTGAGAACTGATGTCAAAAATAGGGGAGATGCACCTGCATAAGAAACTGTTAATTCTAGCAAAGATAGTGCCTCTTTATTCAGAAACTTTGGCTGAAAAAATATACTTAAATACTCAGTGTTTTGAAAAGCATTTTTAAATATAATTTGGTTCACAGTAATTTGAAATGTAAGTATTATTTTACTCTCTGGACTTATTCCAAGAAAACTGAAACATAGGCTTAATTTTAATTTTCATAAAACCACTCTTTTGTGCTTGAATTCTAAAATGTGTTTAAATGCTTTAATGTATTGTAGGGTGTTGTTTGTTTGTTTGTTTGTTTGTTTTTCTCCAAGAGTAGCAGTTGCTTTGTGTGCATCCCCTGAACTCTAGGCAGGATTCATTCCATTACAATGTTATTTACATCTTTTGTCAAGAAAATAGAAAAATAATGACAGTGTTCAAGGACAGCTGTTTAATATGCTGTTTTGTGTATTTTACTGCCAGTGTATTATGACTGTTCACTTGCAGAATTTTCTAATAGTCACTGGATTTTGCATCGGTGGTTTCCGCTGACATGGTTTCCACTGACATGAAAACTGTTTCTGTATGGTAGTTGCTTTCAAGAACAACCCTGCTCCTCCCCCCCCACCTTTTTTCTTTGGTGCTGTGCATACATGAAAGTGTCTGCCTCGAAGAGCACAAAAACCAAACAGCAGAGACCTGGAAACCAATTTTCATTTTATAAGTTTCAGTCTTTTTCAGCCTCAATTCTCATGTGTCAAAATTGAGCTGTGTTTAACATGTTTGTATAATAATCTTCAATAAGATGTATTACACATCATCATTCTGTAGAATTTCTTAAATTATCCTATTATATTTTCCTGAATTCTACTTTCAGATTTAATTAGGAGAGTACTTTGAAAGGTTACAAAAATTCAGTATTGTAGGCAAAGGGGGAACAAACCCTGTCCTATCTGCCGTTTTAGACATCCCCCAAAAATATATGCAGGCTTAAATTTGACAATAGCTAGAAAAGCTCAGGGTTCATACTTATTGTGCAATCTAAATATTATAAGGGCTGATTGACTTAGAGTGATTTTTGACTGCAGCAATAAGTTTTATATAGGATGTTTGAAATAAGCAGAGTCTAACCTTGAAATTTTTTTTATGTAAATCAGGAAATCTGAATATCATTTTCCTCATCAAGTCAGTTCAGTTCTATTATTATTTTTACAATATACCTAAGAATTTTCATTCTTTGACTTTTAAATAAAGTGTTATGCTCTAATAGACTCTTATCTCCCAATTTTCTATAACCTGTGGAACATTTTACCTTTCCCTTCACAATAATCGTGCCATTGCGTATTAAAGATCTTGCACAGTCAACTTTGGAAGAAGAAAGTAAGTCTTTGGGCCAGCAATTGCATATATTGTTATCCTGTGTACCAGTTTGTCACTACAACTTTGTTTCCATCTATGTACTTTAAGCTTTGGTAAAATTAATTAATGCCAGTGAAAATTTGGAGTTGCATCTGTGCAATTGTTTGTATTTTCTTTCTTTCTATTAACATCAAGCTAAGAGAAGAGTATATGTGTGCTTTCTTGTTTGTTCTGTTTTTTTTTTTTTCCTAACACAAATAGTTGATACTTACTATAACTACATTTGAATTGTTTATTGAAGGTGATCACTTTGTTCCTGCCTATGAACATTGTTTCCGTGAAGACCTTTTGGCTAAATTCCTATACTGGCTGATGGATACCTATGTTGTTGAGTTGCTCAGATCATTTTTCTATATCACCGAGACCATGTTCCAGAAAAACATGCTTTTCTACTACCGAAAGCTTATTTGGGGCAAGTTACAGAACATTGGAATTAGGTAACAATAGAAAGCTAATCAAACATTAATGAAAATATGGAAATCTCATGTCTTGCAGTGTAAACTTATAATTCTGCTTTCATTTGTTGCCCATTCATCCTCTTTTTTCATTCACTTAATTTTCCAAAAGTAAATGTGACTGTACTATGCTAGACTTGTAAATTCAGAAATGTTTTGTGTGAGAAAACTGATTCAAATGTTGATTTCTTTGATAATAATCAACTTTTGAGATAATATTCATTATGAGGAGGATTTTGTTTTGGTGAGTCAAACTTGCACCTTTTAATAATGAATGAAACATGGTGGAAAAATCCCAACGTAACCTTGGGAAAGCTAATTTTAAAAATTACTCAGCTCTCTTTAGCAGTTCTAACTTCAAAAGTTTGAACTTTGAGTTCAGAGAGTAGGTCTGTATGGCTTTTAGTTATTTTGTTGTGTGGGTTTTTTGTGTTTGTGGGTTTTTTTTTCCTTAATAAGATTAAGGGATTTAAAAGCTGCAGCACTTTTTTTTAATGCAGCTGTGAAACTCCATGCTGCTTGTTCGTTCTTAAAAATGCTTGTATGAATTTAAGTTGGGACATTATTTAGGATAAAATTATAAGTGATTAAGTGAGAAAATAAGAAAAATCTGAAGGGAGTTTTAATGAACAATATTGCACCAACGTCTCCTTAGTTCATCCCTTTTGGGTTATCAGTATAAACTGTTGGTGTCCAGGAAACTCTTATAACTGTAAAAAAATGATCATATTTGTTTTGTTTTAATTGCCATTTTTTATATAGTGAAATTCTTGCATTTACAGTGGTCTGTTGGTCTACAATGTTGTATGTGTGAGTTGTTTTTTTCACTGCCCTGAGCTTAACATTGGTAACTTCTTCAAAGCAGCTGTTGTGCCTATGTGTTTATTAATGGGGCCTTAGTCCAGAATACGCAGTAAAAATAGTGGTGGCATATTGTCTGTCTTGTGTTTAAACTAACAGCCTTAGTGTTGTAATTAGCATTTTATGCAATGTTACTGTACTTCAAGAGCTAACATACTCTTCTTTATTTTGCCTGAAGTATCATCAAATACTAAATTTTACATATTAGAGATAATACTGCCTTTAATGGGGTGTATGCTTAAAAGAAAATAAGTATTTTTTTGTTCTCAGCCCTTTTCTCCCCTATTCCCAGTTTGTCCCCCAAAAAACATTTAAGGACAGAGTGGTCTGCACTTAAAAGGCCCTAATCTGGGCTGATCCCATGTCTTCCTGTTTCCTCCTCACTTACTTTCCCACCATACAGGAAGCACCTTCTCACCTTTGGCTCAGGAAGTCCCTGAACTGCAGATGACTGGAAACTGGGGGAGCATCCCAAAGAAGTACTGCTGAGTGCTTTCCCCAGGCATGCTAAAAGGACAGGGTGTTAGCTGTTGGCTATAGGATATGTGGCTATATGGACTTTTAGTCCGACCCCAGTAGGTGCTCTTAAACTTCATTCATGAGGTTAGGGTTTTCAGCACTTTGCTTTTTACTGTGTGCTGTGTAACATGAGGTCTCCTACTAATTCTGCTCACTACATTCATGCAGGTGGCAAGCTGCCTGTTCCACATGGTAGGAGAGAAAGTGGGGCTAGAGGTGATGGGAAACAGCTATTTAGGGCTGCCTGTGCTGCCTTGGCCACATCTAGACTCCCCAGGCACCATCCCCTCTTCATTTTCAGGCATTGGTGAATCAGTGCCCAGGCAGTTGAGCTGTTTCCAATTTCCCTGTAGGAAGAAGTCTCAGGTGTTGCCCTAATGGCTGTTCTGTGACTGCCGTGGTTCTCCTCCCTCCCTCCTCAGCTGGAGGTGTTCATAGTGATTGCTTTGAGCTGGCTCACAGGAAGGCATTTACAGCCAAGCATAGCCACTGATGCCTTTCCAGTTCTTTTGCATCTGCCTTTGGGGGTGGGAGAATGGATGAAAGAACTGGACTGGATGGATCTGGACTTTATTTATGTCTTTACACTACATTGTCCTTAGGAGTAACTGTCTATCCTAACAGGCCAGCCATATGAGCAGATCTTCCTGTGCAAAATCCCACTCATGGACCACAATTCAGAGAGGGGACTCAAATCTGTAATTTGTCATGCTGTATTTGTGAGAGTGCACTAGTCATTTTGCACACAGAAAAAACTTTCTGACTACTAATTTTTGAAGATGTATCAAACTTTATACCCCAAGTTAAAAACAGTACTTATTCTCTATTAAGAAAAATTCAGTATTTCGTGATACAGTTGCTTCAAGTGACCTGGCCCATAGAATGCAAAATTATTTTTTAAAAGCAATGTACCCAACTTCATGGTAACAGCACCTGTGTGTGTTTTTTTGTTTGCTTGCTTGTTTGTTTGTTTGTTTTACAAGGACCAAACCCTCCCTACTCTTGTTACACACAGTGGCTGCCTAGGATTGAAAATACTGCAGGAGTTATGAGTCTCCTACATTATTGATGATATTTTGTCACCCTACAATGTAGGAGATTCAAAGACAGCCCAACTATGCACTTAAATCCTCCACATTCGAGTATGCAACAGGGCTGTGAGTGTACAAATGAAAGTAGGATGGTTCAACAACTACTAGATCAGTGAATGTTCAAAGTCATCAGCCCTGCTGTAAATGACATGAAATATGCAATGATTGTTGCTGCAGGCAAAATGACATCAGATTCCACAACAGGCCTGAGGAAGTAATGATGAAGGTCTGCTGATAGTCAGCCTCTCTATTCACTTTTAGAGGAAGTCAGAGGCCCCCCCCCCGCCCCTTTCTCTCATGTCTTAAATACAAATTCCAAAGGGATGGACATTTGATCATTTAGTTGTTTCTATTGAACTGGAGTGATTTGTTTAATTTTAGGGATCCAGCTAATACTGTAGTGCATGCAGAATTTTTCTAGGTACCAGAAAGAAACCAAGTCAAATAAGTGATCTCTAGCTATGAAAAAGTCATCTTCTGTCCCTTCTGCTGTACTTTGGGCTACGTCTGTCATGGGAATATAGTGCCTAAGTTTAAATGTAAATCCTGAAAATATTTGCTCAGTAGTAGCTCAACTTGGAGAGCCTGGATGCCTAGATGCCTTCCAGTTGGCATGCCCTGTGTCACTCAGGCCTTGACAGTCCCAAGATGCTGAATCATTAGTTCAAACGTGAGTTGTATGACCTAAGATAAGTATTTATGTGCCTATTTTGTCTGTAAGCTTGACCTCTTAGATGTCTCCTAGAACATGCTTATCAGGTTTGTACCATCCATCCTTTTCCTTCTGTGATAGTGGGGCCTCCTTTTGCTAAACCAAGCCATTGGTGTGGGGGGGATCTGAAAAATCTGAATGAAAATTTGCGTTCAGATCCCTTTTTCTAAGGCAATTTGAATCATCTCATTTCTCAGGGGAGTATCCCAACCACTAGGCTGTAGGGCTTTCTGGAACAATAGCTTTTGTCCTTCTAAACAATACCAGCAGTTCAGAAGATGGGTCCAGGTCTGCCGTGTTGCAGATAGGGTGCTCTAACAATAAGGTATTAAGTAAAAGCAAAGCCTTTTTGCACCACCTCCTTCCCCCACTTCATTGAATTAATCTGGACTAGGTCAAACTGAACAGTAATCCCTGAGGGGGTGTCTGTGAGGTGGAAACGTAGCTCCTGGTAAAATAGACATAGGGAACTTGGAATCTGTGCCTTAGAAGCCATCCCTTTTCATTGTTTTCTATTGTTTACTTTAGCTGACTGCTGCTCATCAGGCTGGATCTTTTCAATCCTGTTACTGGATACCTAAATGCCCTCCTCACCTCATATACATACCCTAGTTTCTCAGTTCACTATGATTTCTAATAGGTAGCAGAGCCCCTGAATGTTTGGATGGAGGGGGAACTACCCATTAGTGTATAAATCCTTCCCTGAATCTTTCCTAATGTAGTTTTCAGAAAGTCCTATCCAACTAAGTACATATCTTGTAAGCCTCTGAAACCATGAAAAATATCTAAGTTCCCATTGTTTTGAATTAAAAATATCTACATTAACACAAATGAAAATGTAACTACAGATTAGCTAAGTACATTTGAAAATTGTGAAATACTTTATCTTAATTTGCACAGCATCAAGCAGAAATATATGCTACTTCATTATTTCATTACATTTTCATTAAGATACTGTGGAGTTTTTCTGAAATTCACAGATTTCCATTTGGTACCTTGGATTGAACATTGATATGAAGTCAATTTCTGCAGTAGCATTTGTAATTATCTTAGTAAACTATTTGGCTCCAGTTATCATAAAGAAATGAAATATTTGTAACCTTCTTCATTTTCTATTGTTTCCTCTCTATGTATTTATATTTTAGAAACCATTTCGCCAAAGTACATCTACGTGCTTTATCTTCAGAGGAGATTGAAGCTATCCATCAAAAAAAAAATGTTCCTATGGCATCAAAGCTCCGGTTCATTCCCAAACCAAATGGGTTAAGACCCATAGTAAAAGTGAGCGGTGTTGTTGAAGCAAGAGCATTCAGCAAGGAAAGCAGAGAAAAGAAGGTTTTTATTTTCTTTGTTGTTTTATGGATTTGATCTGGGCAGCTAATATGAGGATGAGTGGGTTTCTTTTTTTATATGTTATGTAGTACTGGTTAAAGTGATGAACTGGAATCTTCAAATCAGAATGAATGGACCATTGTAACTTAGCTTAGTTTCTTCCTTCTCCATGCTTAATTATCGTTAGCCTCCAATTACAGAATTGCAGTTTTGTTTGCAAGCCTGTCTTAAGAAATGAGTTTCACATGATGACACAGTCATGTTTTCTTCCGCTCCCCTTTTCATCCCCTTTCCTTGCCTTACTAACATTGTCGGAGTGTGTTTGACTCTGGCCATCCATGGGGATAGAATTTTGGAAATCTCAAAGGCATTAAGTACTCAGTATTCAGTACTAATGTGCTGTATATGTTTGGCTCACCAGAGAGTGAGGGACAGATGACTCTAGCCCATTGGGATTTACAAGAGTACTTGATCGGCTAGTTGGCTATTATGCCAGGTCAACCCAGGGTGTCCATCCCTGTTAGCAGGTCAAGCAACGGTGAGTTGGGTGTGTTACAGGAGAAGGTCTAGAAAGGACAAGGAAGCTAGGTGAAATAGAGTAGAGAGGTTGGAAGGAAGCTGGTAATTACTGCAGCATGGGAACAGACAGAACCACACAGTTCACAGAATAATCGATTTAAAAGACCAGTTAACCACAAGACATAGTGGGAACCAAATTCCAGTATTTCCCATGACTAAATTAATTTCTTTTCCTTAAGACTGCATCCCGTTCAATAGACAAGATGAAGTGTTCCCCAAATGGGTGAACATTGGTTCAATGGCTTCTTAGTACTCATAGTTCAGTGTGATCTCAGACCCTATTTACCGGACATCATCCAAAAGCTGCTCTGAAGTGTTACTTTCTTCAGTCTTTCTATGGCAATCATACTGTTGGATTTGAAAGTATGCACACAGTCATTTTGGAAATAGCTGCAGTGCTTTAAAGGTGTTTTTGCTCCTGTAATAGATCTGGCATAAAGCATGAATGCACTGAAGAAGATGAAGGTTCAAAGTCAGCAGTGTTAGTGGTTTCTGCTAACCTGCTGCACAGGAGCTGAGAGGGAATATCTGTGCCTGCTTAAAGGTGGGAGCAATGGGCTCCTGTTGGAGAGTGCTGACAAGCAACTGAGCACAGTGAAGTCTTTTATTATAGTTATTATGAAAAGACCTCATCTGTCTAAACTAGGAGAGCATCACAAAACATAGCTAATGATTTTCATAAATTCCATGAAAGACAAGGTAGTAGTGTTACATCTCTTCTCAGACAGTAGACTGAGACAGAGAAAAGTGTGTTGTGCAAAACAATCACTTTATTCATTATGGAAGTGTCGCTACTCAGCTTGTTTCTGCCATTGCCTTTTATCATCCAGCCTGTTCCAGTTTTTCATCCTGAGCCATATCTAGCTTGTCTCTGCTCTCCAGTTTCCTCCTAGCATTTAAATCATAGGAGGAAAGCTATCTTCCTGTTCTGTATGTCTGACAACATTTCAGGTTTTGGAATTTGGAAGTCAATCTGGAATTTTGGGAGTAGTCGTGGCTGGCTTCTGTAGCTCTACAGTGGAATGTATCCAGATGAACAGCCAAAGATAAATCTCCCCAGAATCCAGCTAACTGATTTATGATTCATGGGCAAGTCAAGCTTTGCTCCAAAAAAAGTGGTGGAATGAATCCAGTTCTGTGAGTTTATCTTCAAATCAGCATAGATTTTGTTGTATTTTAAAGATCTGTATATTTGTTTGGCATCCTTCTTATCTTTTCATTTGGACCAGTATTATTTCTTTCCCCCCCTCCCTTTTTTTTTTCTAGTGCAAAGTCCAAAGCACTGTGAGGGAGGTGATTTGTTTGTGCATTTATAGATTTTTACTACATTCTACAAAGATTCCAGCAGATCCTTAAATTTTGCAAAAATGTTCTTAGCCCTGTGGATTAGACCTGTTCTGAGGAACTAGTAAGAGGCTGGAGGGAATTCCTTTCACCATTCAAACAAGGAGCTATTGTGAATACTGCACATCCAGGTCTCTCTTTTTTGGCTTAGTTCAAACCAATCTTTGAGCTCTGAAGCCTCAATTGCTATGCTTTTATTGATTCCGCCTGCTAACATCCTTATGGCTATCAGCTTTTGTGAAAAGAAATAATTTGATATTAAAGGAACCATCCTGGGATATTTAAGAAGGAAAGAAGGAACTTTTCTGCTGACCATTATTTTGATTTTCCTGCTTCTTTTCATGTTCGTGAGCTACATTTTCCTTTTGGATTGTGTTTCTTAAGAACTGGGCCTATACCAGCAAGGACATCACAGGAGTAGTGGTCAGGAAAGTGTCTTAATTTTCATAAATCTTTGTTATATAAACTGGTCAAAAATGCTTTGCAATATCAACCAATCGATTAACAAAACTTCTTACCTTGTGTAAAATAGTGAAGTTGGATCATGTTGTTTTACAGGCAGTGGTACTCTAAAATTTTTGATGTGCTTGAGTTTTGCCAGCTTTTCATTGAAAGCTGTAGTTGATTTTTTAAGTGCAAAAATAAATGTCCTCAGATGAACTAGAATGCTTCCAAAGTTAGCAATTTCAGTTCATCCATATCATGATCACAATACTGCCGTTGAGAGTAAGAAATCTCTTATGTTCCATGTATACGTTTTGGAGGATTTCTTCAAAATTCTAAACTGGTTGACGCATATCTCAAGTTTGCCTTTTCATCTTTCTTTTATAGCCCCATCTGGCAGTTTTTTCCTTAAGGTATTGACAGAGCAACATCTAGCTAATCAAGCTGCAAGACTTCACTTCTGCTGTACTTTACTATCCCCATAGCTGAGAGTTAAATGTTTGCAAAAGTACCTGCATGTGATCCAGAGGCTCAGCTGACAACACGTGGTTTTAGCCTAAGAAAAGTTACCTTGTAATTGGTGATGGTTTTATTTGCTGAAGTCCATCTATTAATGTCCTTAACTATCACTCCTTGATTTCAACGAGTTAAACACAGAACAAATATTTTCTCTGGGATTTAAATATACTAAAAAATCTCTGAGGCTTTTTGTCACTTCCATGTAGTTATTGGAGCTATACTCAGGCTTTCTGAAAGCTGTAGATGACCAAAAAATATAGTAAATATACAAAGTGCATCTCAGATTTCATCCAAACGTAAAATCTCTGTATTGTGCAGAATTTAATATTTTTCAGCATACTTTGGGTGGTTCTCTTCGGTCTCTTTAGGTTCATCACTACAATACTCAACTAAAAAATCTATTTAGTGTGTTAAATTACGAACGGACTATAAACACCAGTTTCCTGGGCTCATCAGTGTTTGGGAAAGATGATATCTTCAAGATATGGAAGAAGTTTGTTACAAAGGTTCTTGAATCAGGTGGTGAAATTCCTCATTTTTATTATGTCAAGGTATGCTTGCTTGCGTGTGGGTTTTTTTGTTTGTTTTTTTGTTTGTTTGTGTTTTCTTCCCTATGTTCACAAGTTCATTTGAAGAATTAGTTTGAGGATATTTTCATAGCTGTGAGCTAAGTGCTTTTTTTTTTTTTTTTCAAAATCAGCTTTTGTGCATACCAAATTAAAAAAAAAAAGTCAGAATTCTATTATTTCTGCAATTGTACTTCCCTTACTTCATTATATTTCTCTCCTTTGTTCTCTCATGCGGTAGCTATTGTTTCTGATCATGCACTGGATTTTTGCAATTACATTTACTTTGGTATAAAGATGGGATAAAAATGTAAATTGAGGTGGGGGGGGACAATTTTCCTGAAGAAAAAACATGAAACACCTGATGTGAATTTGGATAAATACAGCAACTTTTGATAAATAGGTGGCTTCTATCTCCATACCATTCTTTTCTGTTGAAAATAGAACACCTGAGCTCTAATGTATCTTTGTCTGTCCAACAAGTTTCTTCTCCCACTTGAAAAACTTGAGTGCTTGTTACAACCCACAGTTAAAGGAGTTTCTTCTTGAGACTTATTTTTCAGTTATGTCTAGCAGGCAACCTCTAGTGTTTCAGCTCAGTTCATAGGTTTGTGTTGTGGGGCTCCCCTCCTATGCTTTGTATATCAGCTGACATCCTGTCCTGAAGTTGCTTTCAGTGATTGCTTCATTATCTTTCAAGCCAAAGAATCCTGTCACTGACATAGTTCTTGTAAAGCTATTGGTTCTTCAGATGGTTTTGAATTACAATCAGGAAGAGTAAAAGCAAAGTTAAGATTGTAATGTGAGAATTAGGAAAAGTAAAACTTTTTTTTTTTTTCAGCTTTGGAAAAACTCAGATTTCATCTTCATGATCCTATAGAGAGGAAAGTTTCTTTAAAAACAGTCAAACATACAAAAACAATAGCAATATACTTTTAAATGATTGAAATTTAAATGTTAGATTAAAGGTTGCTTGTGCAGCTTTCAGTATACCACTTTCCATGTTCACTAGTATTCATTAGTATTTAATCATGAAAATAGGTGCTATATAGTACAGATGACAGTAGGGATCACTGTACCCTCATTAATAATAAAAATTATGCTAAAACTGATAGTTTGAAGATCTCTGCTTGCAAGCGAAAACTGCTCATTGAGTGAGGAAATAGTTTTTGTGCAGATAAGCAATGAGTCTTTCTATTTTGTTAGCAAATTGGATTAGATGATGAAGTAATTTATCCTTCAGCTTTGTTTTCATACTACAAGAGTATTTACAATAATACTGATGAATACATAATGGTTGTTTCTTCTATTTCAGGCCGATGTGTCCAGGGCTTATGATACCATTCCTCACAATAAACTTGTGGAAGTGATTTCACAGATCTTAAAACCTGAGAAAAGAACAGTCTACTGCATACGACGCTATGCAGTGGTTAAGATTACTGCAAGTGGAAAAGCCAGGAAGCTCTATAAGAGACATGTATGATTGCTGATTTCTTCTACTTGCTGGTGATATTTTTCTGTCCAGGGAATATATTTGTTTATAGCTTTTTGCTTTTTTATCGTCTCAATTTGATTTCGGTAATTACTTTAAGACTTTGGCTGTTTTCTGGAGGGGACAAAGCTTCTTTTTCCTTTGCAGTGTTAGTAAGAATAAAAATTAGTCGTACTGTGGACATAAAAATACGTGAGGGAGAATTTTCATTTTAAATATAGCAAAGTTTTTGGATTAAAATAAAAGAAAACCTGACCCTTTGACCCTCACTGAATAAAAGAGTCTGGTACTGAATTTTCTATTGCTTTTGTCATTTATTTCTTTACACTTACTATACAGGTTTCTACTTTCAAGGACTTTATGCCAGACATGAAACAGTTTGTGTCCCAACTTCAGGAGAGTGACTCGTTGCAAAATGCAATAGTAGTTGAACAGGTAAATATTAGGAGACTTCTTTTCAATTGAAAAAGAAAGCTACACAGGAAGTAGAGAAGGATTGGGGTTTTTTTTGTTTGTTTTTGTTTTTTAATGAATGCACATATTATAAGGTGATGACACTTCTGTCTTAGTTACCCAACACTTTCTGTAATAAGATTTTTATCATCTCTTCTTTGGTGTTTGTAGTAGGCTTTTAATGTTCAATGCAAGGAGTGCCCCAGACAAGACTTCTGACAAAATGTCCTTCTAGATTTTTTCCAGATTTTCTCACTGGTGTCTGACTTTCATTTGAACCAGTGTTTCTTTTTGAATATTTACTAATGAGTTTTATCTGTTGCAGCAGTTCTCAGGTGAGAAGTTAACCACATAGTAAGGAACGGCTTCAATGCTTGTTATCTCCAAAATGTAAAGAAGTAAGAATGTGAAAAATACATTCTAAGCTAAGTAACTAAGGAAATAGATAAGGCATCTTGAATAGAAAACTGCACTGAATAGAAAAACTGCTTTTAAAAATCAGCTTTTTTGAATGATTACCTGCTAGGGTTGATAAGAATGAACTCCTCTAAAGAAGAGTTAAAATGCAATGCAAAACATCATTAACTCTTATGTTGTGTCTAAATTAAAGTATGACTAAAACTGATTTAAAAAAAAAAAAAAAATCCCCAAACAGCACTTTATTTCTTACAAGAAGCAACATCCTTTTGTTGTTCAAATTCTTATGCTTCAGAGAACTATATTAATTCCAAATAATGTTTGTTCTCAAGACTTCCCTCTGTACAAGGAGCATGACAGAGAAAGGTATGGAAGTAGATGATATATCCAGTCAGTTTCTTAATACGTCTTACTGATTGGCATCATGGTGATCCATGCATACCAACCTATAAGCTTCCTGAGCCGCAGATGACCAGAAACTCTCAGGTATTTTCTCACAGTGTACTTCCTCTTTCAATTTTTTTTTCCCTTCCTTCACTTGCAAGTGAAAGATTTTGAAGCAGGATAACTTGTACTTCTAACATACAAGAAAATGATCTTGTACATCTATGGACAAAGGGATAGAATATAAAGGAGGGATGGTGCACAATTCCAGGATTCTGCGAAGTGCAAAGAGCCTAATGAGTATGTGGATGAAAGTTAAAACCAGCTGATAATGTGTATGCAGGTTTTGTTTGTTTTTCTTTTCTAGTGGACATCTGATTTAGATGATTAGGCTAGGTATTATATGAACAGCAGCATTCTGTTTCACAGTATTTTTAACTTTAATTTTTAGGAATGAGTTTGAGTGTCACTTAAATGCCCATACTGACATATTATTATTATTTTTTTTTTTTTATGCTACAGGCACATCACATTAGCACTTCAGTGCACATTTTTAACCATGATCTCATGTGGCTTTATCAAAAACTAGGTGCATTTTTCTGATGTATAATCCATGTGTATAGGAAGTGATTTTGTTTCAGTGCTGGGTGTGAGGTCATTGGTAAGGGATTTAAACTACTGTAAATGAAATTTTATCATTCATTTTTAACACAAGAGCCTTGTTCATAAATATTGAGCAGGCTGTCACACAGACAATCATTGGTAATGTGGGGTAAGGATGTGGAATGTGTTTTGCAGCAGAACTGGCAGGTGAGTATCTCTATACTTGGGAATCATAAAGAACATGACAGATGCAAGAATTGTCCTATAGGGTAGAAGTGACCAAAAGGAGGAGGTATCATATATTGTATTAATCTGTCTCTCCTTTATAATTTATATATGTCATAGTCTGGTCTCTCCAACCTCTCCATCATTCTTTTGTATTTGTTGGGTGTGAGAAACTTTAGTGTGTATATTTGGGTTTTGGTTTTAAGTCCTTGTTTTGTTTCTTCCCCTAGAGATTTGAACTATTACACTTCATTACTTTCCAGAAAGGTTTCTATGTCTCTTTCAGTTTATAGTAAATTTTTGGTTTCAGTACATTTTAAAAGTACAAACCTTGTTTTGTTTTGTCCTGTTTTTAGAGCTTATCTTTTAATGAGACAAGTTCCAGCCTGTTTACTTTTTTTCTGCAAATGTTACATAACAACATCCTGGAGATTGGGCGCAGGTAAAAAAGATATTAGTTTCTATATATAGAACGGGGTTTTTTTGCTGCATTTAAGCAGAATACTTTGTCTCAGGAAACTTTTGTTAGCTGTCTTTCAAAGATTTTACTTCATGATAACTTGAAATCTGTTTATCATTTCATTTAGTTTAAGTTTTATAAAAGCATGAAGCATTTGGAGTCAAATTTATGATGTGAATAAAATTTCTATTTCCCACCTGGATGATATTAATTATATTTAAAACTGAGAATGTAGTTCAAAAGAAAGATACTTAAAAACATGGAGGTCCACTGTGGTGACGACAAGTAAGGTAACAATCGGGCAGTTATGCAAGAGCCTTATTTATCACTTCCGTGTAGTACAAAACTAACCCTTCTTTTCTGCTTGGCCATAAGGAAAAAAAAAACCTACTGAAAATCAATTTAGTAAATAAATACACTGTTAAATTATGGTTTTCAAAAATCATCATATATAGTCAACCCCAACTTGATTTGAGGGAAAAAATGCTGGGGTGTTGTTGTTGTTGTTGTGTTGTTGTTTTTTTGAGCTGGGGGACCCAGAAGGAATCTTTTAATAACAGTTTGATACCTTTATCAAAAGTCTGGAAGAAATAATATTACAGCTAGAAGAATTTGCAGATGACTCAAAACATTGATAAGACCAATTCTAGAATTTAGTCTGTGGTCCTGGTGTCCACGGTTTTCTGTAACTTTGGCTTTTATTTTATATATATATATATATATAAATTTTATTATAAAATTTTTTAATTTAATTTTAATTTTGGTTTTTAATTTCCCTAAGCCAGTAATAGTAAAATGGACTTTGTAATACAATATCTCCTCTTTGAAGGAGTATTGTGAAAATAATTCACTTGCATTTTGTGAAGCATTCTCATTCTGTTGCTACTGGCATAGAAAAATCCATGAGATAACTGGGAACCTTGTCTTCAGTAGCATGCCTAGGTGTGATCTATTAGTATGTGTGGACTCAATGGCTTTATACAACTGACAAGATGAAAGAGATACTGAGGAATGTCACTCGGGCTGTGTCTGTATTAATTCTATGCAGCTATGGGAAACAAATCAAGATTTACACTTTTGCAATGTGATGATTGGTGACTTCAGTGAACTTCTTGGGGGGGTTGAGTGTAAATACTAGTAATAAAGAGCAAGTGCCGACAGTTCAGCATTTCACAGTATGCTAGTGACTTTTCCTAATTGGAAGTAAGATTTTTCATGCCTGAGCAGTTAGATGAGGAAATAAATGTGACTCACAGTAAAGCATACAAAAAATAGCTGAGGTATATAAAATCAGATCACATACTGTATTAGACTAAGCTGTCAGGGATTTCTCGAAGTGAAGAGTAGTATTTATTTGTGAAAAAAATGAAGCAAATGTTTCCATTGGCCGGATAATGCTATACTAGTGGAAATGAAGAATAAATACTTCAAACAGCCCACTTAAATTTCATATAGTTAAACAGCTTTACTCCCACTTGTGGAACTGAAAGAACTTTTTCAGAAAAATAAGCAGGGTATGATAGTGGTGAATATTTATATTTGAATTTAATGTGAAAGTCTGCAGTTTCTGAGAAAAGTTAAAACTATTCCACTTCAAAACCTGCCTGAATTAAATCCCTGATGTAGATGTACAATATGAGCTTCCCCCTATGGATATTTTTACTGAGCACTTTCTTAGAGCATTTTAGATAATAAACAGCACTGTAGTTAGTTTTTTGTTGGTTTTTTTTTTCCTTTGCATAGTGTTTCTTTTACAAGGTGGGTTGTGGTGGTTTTGGGTTTTTTTGTTTGTTTGTTTTTGTTTTTTTTTTTTTTTTTTAACTGTGGAAGGTTGGACACAAGGAATTACGGAGCCACATATCATCTGAGCTTTGTAACTCCTCTGTGAAGGAGGAAAGGAATTGTGCTTGAAATCAGTTATAAAATTCTTTCATCTAATGATAGTTGTCTACTGGAGTTTGCTAATAGGAAAATGTAGGGTTTTATTTCATTGATGAACTTAAAACTTTTGGAAATGTATCTAGATTCTTCGAGGAAAGCAAAAACGTATTTAAGTAAAGGTTAATTAGCAAGTTTCTAAGCATATTTCTTAATGAAACATGTATGTTATGCTTGAAAAAAATTAAGTAAATATTTAATGGCTATTGGAATTTTTTTGTTGCCTGTTTTGATTTGTGGTGGGGGTTTTTTGTTTGTTTTATTCTTTACTAGGTACTACTTACAGTGCTGTGGAATTCCACAAGGCTCCATTTTGTCAACCTTACTTTGCAGCTTATGCTATGGAGACATGGAAAACAAATTGCTCTGTGGCATACAGCAGGAAGGGTAGGGTGATTTGGATGTTTTATTTTTCCTGTGCTCTGTTATATTTTGCATACTGTTTTTCAGATTGCTGCTAGACTTGTTTAGAAACAGCAACATAACAAACACTGTGGAGTGCAATCTATGAACATTCTTTTCATGATGTGGAAGGTTCATCTTTTTCCAGGTTTCTCAAAATACTTTATTCAGAGTCCTCCCTTAATGTTAGCTGCAACTGAAGGTAATAAAGGATTGCTGATTTGGGGCAAAAACTTAAATTTGCAAGGAGAAGTAGAATGTAACAGTCAAAGCATGCTTTTTAATGGACAGTATACAGCATTTCTTTGGCATTTAAATAGTTGACTGCTCAATCCTGTATTTTGGGTTTCAGTCTTGCAATACACCAAGGCCAAAGTTCTACAGAATATTTTCACATTCTTCACTTCCTGTGAAAATAAAAATGTGTGTCTAATTGTTGTACAAGTTGTACAACACTTAAACAAGGTTTCATTTTATTATATACAAACAGAGCTAGATTGTCTTGGCTGTCTTCATCATCCTTGTTTTATGGCAGAATGCAAATAATGTGGGAATCTCAAATTAGTTTCAAAGTCATAATTTTGTTGGTTTTTTTTTTCCTAACCTTAATTTTCCATTTTAAGGATTTACAACTCTCCATTAGGAGTGTGGTACACATTAAGACCTCTGAAGCTTCAGTGTCGCTGTAATCATCAATATGGGGGGAATTTCCTTAGCTGTCATAAGATTGGGATGAAAAGTGCTGAGAGAGAGCTTTCCTAGATATGTGGGTGAGAGGCTTCAATAATATATGCCTCCAGGTTTTAATTGCGCTGTTCTGTTTCCTTAGAAAGTTCACAAGCATGGAAGATTTGCCAGGCTCTTGCCAAGAGCATAATATTTAGTGATGCTGTAACATGTCTGACAGTATCTTCTTGAACACCTAACAGGTTTATGGTTCTCCCGTGTTCATTCCCACAACACTGTGGTCCTTTGTCCTCAGCCAAGACAGGATGTTCATTACAGGCTTCCTAAAACTCCAGTCTCCTGCCTGAGGGCCTTCCACTCCGCCATCTGCAAATCTTAATACTGTTATCAAGGTTGCATATTTGTTGTGTATTTCTTTACAAGACACACTGGTTCTTGTTAGAAACCCTGCATGGTTCTTGGTACAGCTTCAAAATCTTTGGGCCCTGCCTGTGCTTGTTTCTTAGGAGTTCTGCAGAAAGCTAGCCTGGTGGAAGCTCTACTTTTTCATTAGACATAGAAAATTTTGGTCCCCTTTTGCCTCCATAGGAACTGGTCCCCCACTGAATCCCAGATTAGGATCTTTAGGCATGAGCTGGACATCGGTGAGCCTCCTGAAGCTTGTCCCTTTTCATACATCTCCCTTCATTACTGTGAATTCTCTCCTAAGAAAGATAAAAGAAACTATGTGTAGGGGCACTCTAGATAAGTGCATCAGTCCAGAGTCTCATCTTCGGAGGCTCACTGGATAATGAGAATCACAATTTTAGATACCCTCCTTCTACACAAACAGTATAATCCTCATAGATCTTAGGATGCTAGAAAAGGCATCCTTTAATGTTAGGCTATTTTGGAGGGATCTTTCCCTCTTTTCCGCATCTCTTGGGGCTCTTATTAGTCCCTGTGAGTTATCCTACCCAGTGTTGCCAGGGTTGATGGATCATAGTTTGTCTTCTTGCTGCATAAATCAACTTCTGGAAAGAGTGAGCATATCCTATGGAGCATGTTGATGTCTGGACTATTTGTTCCATGATACAGGTTCTGTTAAAGATATTAGTGTCCTACCTGGAATTCGCAAGAAAACTTCCATTTTACAGCTCAGTTGCAGAGACTGTGATGATACAGGTCTAAATAGCCATCCATTTCTTTCAAGGAATGTTTTTTTTATACATACTGAAATTGCAAAACTATGATTCAGAAGAATACATTTTTTGTGTAGCAGCTGTTTTTGAGTTTAGAGCAGACTTTAGGATGTCACTTAGGTGTGTATTCCATGATTTTGGTATTTTCATTTGACCTCTTAATTCAACTATTTGACCTCCTAAGTGGCTATTGATTTGGTTGGACAAAAGTGAAGCTGATTTGGTTGTAGTGAAGGTAATAGTCCTGTTTAGAAGGGGAGGTTGGACTGGATGATCTATTAGGCAGGACTTTTCAGCCAAATATAGGCAAGCTTGGGGCATGCATTCTGTGGAAGAAGGAAATTCCAGCCTTTACAGTGGTGGACTTTAGTCTGATTGTTTTATGTTCAAGTTACAGCTTCACAAACAAGCTACTTCATGGTAATCCAAGATACAGAGTTAGAGTACATCAAGTATCTGGTATCTGCATGTGTACCTGGTGTTATACCACCTTTGCTTGCCTTGTGAACAAAGATGCCACAAATTCTCAAATGTAAAATCCTGCTTCCAAAAAGCTACTATGGAGTAGCTTGTGTGCTGTAAGTTCCTATATTGCTTCATGTAGCCAGCCCCTCTGGTTCCTTTTATTATTATTATTTTATTTATTTTTAAGGAAGAAGCAAACCTAGGAATTTCTTCATGAAACCTAAGTTTGAAGTCATGTTGGCCTCTACCTTCTTGCAAATTAAAACAAGTAGTTATGTTATTGGGCACGTTGTCACTCTTGGGGGAATAATAAAGATTTGAAAGGATTACATATCAAGCAATTTAACTTCAGTTTCTTCTTGATTCCAGAGTCCTGATACGTCTAATTGATGACTTTTTGCTGGTTACACCACACTTAACACAGGCAAGAACTTTTCTGAGGTATGCTATTAAATGCACAATCTTTAAAGTAATAAGCATTAACACCTTTTAGGATGTTCTGTTTGATCTCCTTCACACCTATACATATAGGTTTGTTTGGTTTATGGATTAATAATGGAGAGCTGGTTTTGGAGTCCTCGCTAGAAGCCTGTGACTGAGAAGAATACTAATAACTGTGTTCTTGACGACCAACCAACCATCTGTTGTATCTCAGATGGTGGGGGATTGCTGAGATTTAAAGTAGAGATCTATCTGCTGACCTTGATGGAGCTTCTGGCAGCAATTAGTAATGCAGACTAAGCCAGAGCAGCTGACAGTTGTCTTTTATGACCGTTTTCCCCTCAAAATTTTAAAATGTTTTGGTTACATTCTTAAAATGTTTTTATCAGGCAGACATGCTGCTGCCTTCTGTTCCTGGCAAAATAATGCAATTTTTCTCTGATCCAGTAATGATCAGAAAATTCTTAGCCATAGTATTCTGGGGTGAATATTTGAAGATACTGATAGCATGGCAGCATGTAACTCACAGAACTTTTCAAAGAGTAATTCTTCAGAGTGCTTCAGAATTGCTTTTTTTTTTGGGGGGGGGGGGGGGCAGGCACCGCAAGAGGTTCCTTGTTACTATGGAAATGAGCGTATGTACAGTTGGCAACTAAGAAGAAGGGTTGTGCTGATACCAAAAGCAGTTTTAAGGATCCAATGAGAGAGGTCTTGAAGAAAATCTTAGCATCTGCAATGCAGTCAGTTACATCATGCTTTTCATAGTCAGAAAGATGCAGTTCTGTTGTGACCCTGAAAGGTCATGGGAGTCAATTAAGTACAGTTTGAAGTATAAATTGTACTGAATAGTAGGATAGTGTTTCTTGAAGACCTTATTTGCCCTCAGCTTCTTAACAGAACAGGAGGCAATCTCTAAAGATATTTGGATCTACAGTTCTGAAACTGATGAATCATTTGACTTAAGTCACTGAGGACATCAATAGACTGGGGATACCTCAAAATATTTATCTCTGTAACATCTTTTCAATACAATGTCACTTGCAATTGTGTTGCAGATATTCTCCTACTTGTTGTTATCAGCATCTTCATGTTCTGTATCAACTTTGCACTAACTGTGTTGGTTTTCTGTGGACAAGTGGCCTCTTTTGTGCAGGTTATCCAGATCTGCTTAGAGGTCCTACAGACTGTCTGCTGTGAATGGAATAGTAGCAGTTTTTCTAACGTAGTGTCAGAATTGAGGGACTCACAAGATTTATTTTCAGGAAGCAACATTATGACTGTTACTCCATTACAACAAAAAAAGGCTCCCTCTTCCCCTCCCCCTTTAAAAGCCTGAAACCTGCACATAAATAAATCACCAAATAAGAAAATCTGCTGTTTGTTCAAGAGATGACACTGCTGATTCAGCATGTGGTAGGTGATTGAAAGGCATACCAGCAACAAAGAGATACTTGGGGAAAACCTTGTGGAGAAAATTCAAGGCTTTTCACAAGATAAATGAGGTTCCTGTTATCTGGAATCTCCCTGCTTTACCTCAAAACAAAAACTTTCTTCTGGTTTTGACCTCAATGGTTTCTGTGAGCATGGTTTATGCAACTTGAGTCTCAAATGTTTCATGGTTTAACCTCTCCTTTTGCCTTAATGTGTAAAAGTTTTTCTTCTTCTCACTTATGATATCCTTAAGCTTTTATTTATTTATTTATTTATTACCTCCAATATCTTCAGCTTTTGGTATTTCTAGCTGTGTACATTTACCTAAAGGGCTGGCCATGGTTTCCTTTATTCTTGGGTTTCTGTCCTTTATTTATGCAAGATCATATGTGTCTTGGGTGGGAGGGGGAGGTTTGGTTTTGAGGGGGGGGTTAGGCTAACTGTTTATATTTGTTTTAGGACTCTAGCAACAGGTATTCCTGAATATGGCTTTTTAATAAATCCTAATAAGACAGTCGTGAATTTTCCTGTTGATGATATCCCAGGATGTTCCACATTTAAACAGCTGCCAGATTGTCGTTTGATCCCGTGGTGTGGTTTATTATTAGATATACAGACACTTGAGGTTTACTGCGATTACTCCAGGTAAATAGAGTGGTATACTTCAGCATAAACTTTACAGTATGTGATGCACTATGTGAGGAGTACAAGACTGTTCTGTGAATGGTGTAGTTGAATTCACTGCAAAACAAATTTTACAGTTCTGCCTCTTATGCAGTAATTTAAACATTTTCTTCTGCTATCCAACCTGCCATTAACTTCATTCCATCCCAGTGGAACGCACATGCCATTAACCTCATGAAATGTGACATGAGTCACTAGTGACTAGAAGCCATGTACCATATGGTGACTACCTGGTTTCTGAGAAACTCGTATGATCACCTCAGTCCAATTTCCTTCACTGCTATGCACTGTATCACTGAATCTGGTACCATAATCTCAGAATGATTAATGTAGTTATACTTTATATACCTTAACAGAGGCAGCAATGATTAAATGAACTGCAGATTGGGATTAATTTTGTATAGACTAGGGGAGCTAGTAATCATGTCAATCTGAGGTGGTCCCTCTGGTACGTTTCAGATCTGAAATGTAGGGGGGAAGTAATTAGTGTTGCTAATTTAAAGAGATGTTAAGTACACAGAGCAGTCTAATTGGAGTGGTATGGATCTCAGGACAGGACAACATACCCTGCTGAGAAGTTCCATAGATCACTTGCATGGAATCCTAGCCATGGCCTTAGACATTTCTGAAAGATTAACAAAGAAGTGTTTAAACTGAATATTGCTATGATATTCAACATGCTTAGTATAAACAGCCCATGAATATGCTTAAGTAGGAAATTAGAAAGAGGTTTTCTCTCACTGAAGGGGCAAAGTTCTTCAGTAGTTTTCTAAAAGATAAAAGTTTGGTCAATTTATGAAAAACATTTTCATAACATGATTTTTCTATACTAAAATCAACAGCTAAAGAGATCTTTTCACTTGCTGTGTTTATAAAACAAACAATTTACATGTATGAGCGGATTGCTGCTACTGGTCTAGGAGACACTTACCCCCAAGGGTGTTTGTTAAAAGAGCCTCCTTGCTTTGGATAAGCTAGACTTAAGTAATTGCAATGCAAAGCTTGTTGGGCCAAGGTGAACTGAGGTGACTTCCAGTCTAAGCTCCTGTGTTGCATGGATCACTGAGTATAAGCTGGTCATTGCTGGAGTCAGTAATAGTGGTCTGGCTAGACCACGTGTTTTAAAAATGCATACAGTTTGTTTAAAGTTTTTGACAGGGTGAATTATTCAGCCCTGAGGTACTGAAGTCATTCCTGTAACTAATAGCTTCAATGCTACAATGTCCAGTTGGTTTCTAATTTGTTTTTGGTGATAGTCATCTTTTAGCTATTGACTCATAGATTTAGCAAGTAATCTCTGTAACATCAGAAGTTAAATCAGGATTAATTTACAGAATTTAATTTAGTCTATTAGCCTATGGAGTTTAACTACTTTTCTTTTCTTTCTAGTTATACTGGTACTTCTATCAGATCAAGTCTTTCCTTCAATTCAAGCAGAACAGCTGGGAAAAACATGAAATGCAAACTGATCACGGTCCTCAAACTGAAATGCCATTGTTTGTTTCTTGATTTACAGGTGGGAATATAGAAAAGGATGTTTGGGAATATCACAATTAGTGATAAAGGGCATTAAACTTTTACATTAGAGCTCAAAGCAAGTTTAATTTTGAAAGATCAAACATATCTTGGAAATACTGGCATCAACTAAAATATGGGGTATCAGCACCTTCCAGGACTGAGCTTTCAAAGTATTGTTACTTATGTGCATAATAGAAATCTTTGAAGTATAGCATAAAATAAAATTTCTCTCTTGATCATCTTATGCTTTTGGACTTGAACAAAGCACAGTTGGTGCTGGTGACAGTAAAATATTTTTATAGCTTCATTTCTGTTCTATTCTAGATCAACAGCCTTAGAACAGTTTTAATTAACATCTATAAGATATTTTTACTTCAGGCTTACAGGTAGGTCACTGTCTTTTGCAGTAACTCTGAATGTTTCAATACTGTTTCTTGACACATGCTATGGATTAGCAAACAGTATGCCATAAATATGTGCAGTGGTAAATTGTAGTCACATTACTCTTGTTTCAAGACTATTCTTACATAATATTGTACAATTCAAGATACAGCATCGTATTGCTGTTTGTATTTAAGTGACACTTCACTTAATGGACTTTTAATGTCTTTAGGTATTCACAGCTGACCTCAAGAAAAGCAGCATGTTTTGTTCCGGAAGAATGACTAGAAAGCTAATCACTTATTAACCAATGTACATTTAGAACTTTGTATCTATTAAAATCATGTAGAACTTTGACCTGGATTATTTTGCTTTAAGTGAGGTATCATTCTTCCAAGTTAGTTTCTTAACTGCTGATAATTTCTTACTTGCTTCATAGCTGGTAAAGTCTAGATTTTTTTCTGAGCTTTTTTTTGAAATGAACATTTTGAACAAGGATAAATGGAAAGGAATCAAAACTGATAAGCAAGTTGGGAAGATACTTTAATCTCTGTGCATCAAAAACTTTGTATGATTGGCAGTACCAAGTAGTATAGAAAAACCCCATGAATAAAGATTAGTATAAAGACCAGGTCTCACAGATCTAAAATTACTCTTTCAAACTTCTTCTGGTGGATGCTTGATGTTGTTACCTGACAATTGTTGTGCTCTAATAAGCCCTTTTTAGTTCCATCCAGTCTGAGTGATGACAACAGGAGATAATAGGCATGCAGTCATATTGTATTCCTAACATTTCCTATTCAGGAATCTTGTTATCAATTATTTCCAAATTCCAGAAAATAAAAAGATCACTTTCTTATTTTCTCTGATTTGTGGCTCAAATCAGAATCCATTAAGAGGGCTTTTTTTTTTTTCTTTTTTTTAACAGCAAAAAGTTTGAGGTGTTTCCCTCTTTACAAAAATCAGGTGTTGCTCTTTTGTAGTCAGATAATGCTGTTGCTGGAGGCCTGGTATAGTTTTATGTTGCAATTTACTGGCTATGTTGAACCTTTGTGTTGGCATTCAAGCTTACTTTCAAGATTTATAGAGGCCATGGAGTCTAGTATATCCTTTCTAATGTGTGATTCCATAAAAACTGCGGAGTTGCAGAAAATTCATAAAGGCAGTCAGCTTGTTCAGATGTGCGTGTAGGGTTTGGGGTTTTTTGTTGCTGTTGTTTTTTCCTCCCCCTCTCCTGTCTATAACACAGTAAGTAATTGTGGAAAATTTCATCTTTCTATATGGTTTACCGGTTGTGTTTCAGCCATAATTACTGTGTTGGTCTTTCTTGGTTTCTCTTGTCAAGGCTGGTAGGTGATTTAAGATGATGCCTACTTACATTCTGTGATATACTTTTTAGGAAGTGGAATTTTAGTTCTGTTCTTAAATTCAGCTTGGTCTGCATTCACCCCATTTGTGTATCTCATGGCTAGTACCTGATGCCTTCAAAACTCTTTTAAACCTTGTGCTGTGGGTGACTTCTGATTCTCCCTCCCTCCTCACTGCGATATGCGTGATTATTTTAAATAATTTCTGTTTGCTTTTATGATAACACTTTTCTTACTCTTCCAAAGGTCTTTATTATGTCAGAATACATATACAAAACTGTTCACTGTGCTAACAGCAGACAAACCACTAATTCAGTCAGTGTTTTATGATCCAGTGCAGTAATTATGTTTATACTTTTAATATTTTAAAGTAATCACTTCAAATTCAATTTTTGCTCTATTAATTTAGCAAGCTGTGTAAGTACATACATAGAGTAATTACAATAAAAATCATTTTTTGTAATTATTATGTTCAGCATAAGCAGGGTTGTAATGCCAGAGTCTGAAGCAAACAAAATAGCCAACAGTTTAAAAATATGTCAATAAAGAGGTGTAAGGGAGCATACGATATAAATCATTTGCATAGAATTGGCCTCCAGTTAGACAAAAGAGTGGGGATCCTGTCCTGTGGAACACTAGATGATTTGGAGGTCTGCCCACCTGAAGAACAGTGTTTGTTTCTTTCTTTCCATTGCGCTCGCTCTCATGTGTGTATTCTCTGGCTTTGTAGTCTGTGATATGGAATCAGTGAGGGACTGTAACTTTCCCAGAGCATAAAACAATTATTATCTTCAGAAGAGATTTAAAAAGAAAGTTCTTATGCATCTGAGACTCGTTGGGTTTGTATTTAGGAGAGGTGTCATATGCTAACAGTGTTGGTATAGCTAAAGGCTGTTTGGTGCTTTTAAATTTTGTGTCGTGCCTAAGGTATGAAATTGTACTTTCACTTTAAATTGCAAATGACTTATGATTAAATAAGTTCTTTTTACGAACAGGTTCCATGCATGTGTTCTCCAACTTCCATTTAACCAGCAAGTTAGAAACAATCCTTATTTCTTCCTGAGGATTATCTCTGAAACTGCATCATGTTGCTATTCTATCCTGAAAGCCAAAAATGCAGGTATAGTATATTAATGGCAATGAAATAACATAATTTATTTATCTTTTGGGGGTGTGTTTGGGTTTTTTTTGGTTTTTGTTTTTTTAAGAAAAAAACTTAAATGTCTAGTCAGATCTGTTATTCTGAGATAAAGATCCGGAATAAAAAATGTGAAGTGGATAGTAGGGATCACACTTAGTGTGCCCCCCCCCCAACTCCATTCCCTGAAAATACTAAAATGAAAATACTTCATTGACTGTGTATGTTTTAAGTTTAAAAAAAAAAAAAAAAAAAAAAAAACTTGGAGTGATTTTACAAAAAGTGGGGAGGGTACATGCATACTTCTGAATACGCATCATTTCAATAACAGCATCTTTTTGCTCTGTCTGTAGGGATTCCTCTAGGTAACAAAGGTGCAACTGGTGTATTTCCATCTGAGGCAGCAGAATGGCTTTGCTATCATGCCTTCACTGTCAAACTAGCAAACCACAAGGTTGTTTACAAATGCCTACTTAAGCCCCTAAAAGTGTGTAAGTATTCAATTACTTTTACAGTTTAAAATATGATAGGTTCTAATCAAACTTAGAATTCAAAGAATTCTTAAGTTTTCTTTTCATAAAGCATTTTTTCTTAAATGTACAGTAATACATTAATCAAATACTACTATTAGTCAAATCCACATGTGCTTAAGTAGGCAAACTAAAATGATATGTTGTTTCAGCATTACGTGTTCTATAGCCTTGTTCTACATAAGGGACAGTTATTGTTATCTGGCACTCAATAAGCTTGTACAGTTCAAAAAGCTTGATATGCTTGGGTTAATCATGTAAACATTCTCAGCAGCTTGAATTAAATGAAAAATGAATGTTCAGATTTCTGTTTAAAAAAATGGAGAGTAACTGGCAATTAAATAATTTCTTCCCACAACATAAACTCTTACAAAACAACAAAAAAAGTGACAATGAGGACGACTGTCTTTGAGACAGAAGCATTCAGTGTGCTCTGTGTGTTGTATCACAATCAAGTTAAGTATGTTGGCAAATTTATTTGGCTCTCCACTCAGTGAAAAAAGCTGTCAGTGTACCAGGCTGGCCTCTGGGGTACTCCCTGTCCTGGTCAAGATGTGTAGTATGATCCCAAACCAGCCATAGAAATTATAGAAATTTGGATTCTGAGATATCGAAAGTAGCTTTTTCATCATCAGTAGCTTTTTCTTAAGAGGTCAGTACTGTTGTTGAATTTAGTCCCAGTGAAGACCACATGCAGGAACTGCTCCAAAGTTCCTCAGCACTGACTGTATAATTAAGCACTCTGGATAAGATATTACTTGGGCTTATTCTGTAACACTGAAAAATTCTTCAGTCTGGTTCCAGAGTAACCCCTATTGGATCTGTAAAAGTATCACCAGCTTGGTACCAGTGCTAAAACACAGTGCACCAAAAAGAGAGCAGTTCTGTTTCTGAAAATAAGCATTTCCTTCCCTTATGAAAGGCCCACAGACAAAGCCAGAGTGCACACAGTCATCTTTTGGTGGTGCAGTGTGAGTGTGAACACTGGAATATTTCTTAGGGAACAAACTGATGGTTGGGATTGTAGCAAGCTCATTCCTGACAGACATGAACATGTCCTCTGAACTTTCTATACTGAGCAAAACTTCAGTGGCCTCTCCCAGAGAATTATTCAGTGATGCCAAAAACAGAGGCATATTTTCTGCTTACTGCTGCTGAGAAGCCAGTTCTGTTCAGCCTTTCTAGAAGCACAGGGAGAGAAGCAGGTCAGCCTCCTGGTGGGAAGGAAATGGCTACTTGCTAAATGCAGAGAGTTGAAACCAGAGAACTGAGAAGAGACTGCGCTAGTTAAACTCTGTAGGATAACTGCTTCGGAGAGCTGTGTCGATTCTCCAAGATCCGTATGGAATCTGCATCTGAGTTTCCATCTTTAGTGCTGAGGGTCTTGCTCTGAGGAACTTTGAGGGAGCATGATCCAAATTGAAGCTCCCCCATTCTCTGTGTGTGTCCTTTGCTGTTGTGACTGACAGTATATTCAGGGCACAAGTGTAGCCCCAGAAAGCTCTGTTGTTCAGGAGAATTTCTTTCATGTGTATGCGTATATACCTTAAAAGCAGAATCTGTGCTGTCCACACCACCATGGCTACTAGGGGGAATGGACTGGGAAGGGAGGTTGAAATCTTTCCTATTTTAAGTAATGAAATGTTTTCCCTATGTTTGAGGTTCCACTAGATTCATTCTATTGTACCAGCCCAGCCATTTGCCTAACTGCAATACTGACCACAAAACTTGCATGGTCCAGGCCTGACTCTGTATGTGCAGTTCCCTACCCAGGAGGGAAAGTTGGCCCTCTGTCAGCTGGATCCTCTAGCAAGAATGCCCCTTGCAGAAATTGAATAACCTGATTTACGAAATTTTGGGGGAGAACTGTTAGCATCCTACTTGTGTGTCATGGAGGTGGATTAGGAAAGGTCCAAAGACAAATCAAAAATGATGACCTCTTTTTATTGAAAGAATTTCTCTTTGATCTTCTGGATTTCAAAAGAGATGTCTATGCAGCTAAGAAGAGCTGGACACTGTTCTCTGGCACTACGGCCAAGTGGCACATTATGTGCATCAACTGTGTAGTGCTTGGTCTGGGTTTTCCCTTGGAGTACTTGTGATACCCAGTGGCCCTGAGACTTAACAACATTTTAGATGTGAGCCTTTTCACAGCCCTCGCATTTCACACATGCTATGCTGAGTTGCAGCCCATCCGAGTGGTCTTTTCATAGTATGAAGTTAAGTGTATGGGTTGTATGCCAAGGGTGCAGCATGGAAGGCCTGTGGGGATGTTTGATTGCTATGAAGCCTTCAGGAGTAATGCTGAAGGACTATAATATAGAGGAAGCCAAATCTTATGCAGGTTTTTCTTTATGCTTCCTGTTAAGAGTGGCCTCTGGCACATTTTAGCTCCTTAACCATACCTGCGGATGGTTTCGGAGAGTACTGGCTAGCATGATTCAGAGCTCTTCTCATTGTGTGCCCACTGTTAAGCAGTATGGATGGAAAGTGCTTGCACTTGCTCCCTTACTGTTCTAAGGAGCAGTATAGATGTAAAGGAAGGGCACTTTGGGAACCCTAACATCATCCCAGGCCACAGAGTTCTTTCGAGCAGTTCTCAGTCCTAGTGGGATTTCAGTCCAGCGCTGTGTTCTTGTGAGCCTCCCCTTTGAAATAATAGGTGCCTCTTAATTTTTTTCATCTTTCTGTGAAAGATGCTGTTTCTCTTAGTTGATGTTTTCTCTGTTAAGAGGGAGGGAAAAATCAAGCCTTTATCTTGTTAAAGACTATTTTTCAGGCCCCTGACTGTACATATTGTTTATATTTGTGTTCTCTTCCAAATGAACTTACTAAGATACTGAATAACATAGGGTGGAATCCTGCAGGAACCCACCAAAAATCCATTTAAAAATGTAATTATAGATATTTTTCTATTCAGTCTGGTTAGTTTTTTGGCCTGCATCACCTTCATTTCTGTGTAATGTTAATGTTGTAATCAGAACATCATGCTGTAGAGAAGATAACCACAGAGCTAAGCATAATGTAGAGCTACCAGACCTAATTTTAAACACTATTTTAGGCACTATTTTACTTCTGGAACTCAGGTTAGTGTATATGGATGTCAGAGTGGCCGTGACAGCAGCGTCATTGGTTCTCATGTGTGTTCCTGTAAAGTAAAGCTAGTTCAGTATCTCTATTGCATAGCAATCTGCAGCACAGAGATAACCAAGTCCGGTAAGTCAACACAGGTGCTATTAAGAACTACACTTTTTGTTGTTGTTTTGGAGATTGTATCAGCTATCATAAAACCTATTCTTCCCATATGATCATGACGTCTGACAGCAATTGATATAAACTTAATTCTTTATTTGTGTCTCTGTACATGCCTTTTCCATTACTCTCCCTTGGAATCAATATCAAGCTCACAGGTTTGGGGGAGGAGGTTCTTTCCAATATTCCAAAACTTGTTTAATATCAACATCAGTGGCTCTTCAGTACAAGTTGTCGTCATTCTTCAGAGTGGAGTATTTTCAACATAGTTACTGTTTAACATCCTTCCTATTGTGACCAGTGGGGAAGGGATCAAGAGTCTTTTCTTATCATGATAAGATATAAATACATCATCTATCTCCTTCTCAAATACAGAACAAATGTTTATTGAGCACTTCTGTCTTTCTGCATCATTGACAATTTCACCAACTCTGTTTAGGTAACCGACTTAAACTGTTGCTAGGATTTAAAATGTTCTTCCTAATCTTTAAAAAGTCCTTTTTATTGTCTTTAATTCTGTTGACCGTAGACTTCTCTGACCTCCTATATTTCAAAACTGTTACATCATGTTATAAAATTTTCACGCCTGATTTAAGAGCCTCATTTAGTCTTCAGCATTTTCTACCTTAAGGGTGGCTTTCCAATTAACTTACAGTGAGGAGAATTGCTCTTGCCCATATTTCAGCAAAACATGCATTCTTCATGTGGGCTTTTTTTTTTTTATATGCCAGTTCCAAAAATAACCTACTTTGATGCCATACTGAAAGTGGGGGGGGGGGGGGGGGGAGAAGGGCAAAAAAACAATTTGGGAATAATTTCCTGCTGTAAATAAGCATTAGCAAATAAGGACCTGTCCCTTTTCCTAAGCCTTGTTTAAAATAGGGTCTTTTAAAATAGCTATCCCTTGACAGATGGCCTTTTGGGGGTGCATATAGTTATTGAGAAAAGTATTTTAGCTTTTCCAAAAATCTTTAAAATTCTTATATACAAACAGAGAAGTGTTATAAGAATATAGTAGGAGGAATTTACTTAGTTTGTTAATGTTTTAGAATATGCTTTTAAGTCTTTTATTTACTAGCAGTTGTCTGCTTTATTTAAGGGCAGAATGAGAACAACAAATTTTGCTATAGTTTTTTGTTTTGTTTGTTTTGTTTTTAATCCTCATATTCCAGGTGTTGTTAATAACTCTTTTATTGCATTGAACTAGTATGCATTTCGTGAAAATGTGTTAAACTTTGTTAGCATTTTCCCTAATATGGAGTTGTTACTTACTTACAATTTATTGTTTGTGATATTTTTGTAGGTAAAATGCAGCTATTCAGGAAGATCCCAAAGGATACTATGGCACTACTGAAGACAGTGATAGAACCATCTCTTTGTCAAGATTTCAAAGCTATCTTGGACTAACTGATTAAGGTTTATTTTGTAATCTTTCCAGATTTAAAAACAAATGCTAGGTATTTAGATGACTATTCTCTGTAGTTTATTTTGGTAGGATGGGCTTAAAGCAACTTTATTCAGAAATTTCCCAGATTTGTTTCTCAGATATCACACAAGTAATTAAGGACAGTAGATGTTTTTGTTAATATCTTGTCTGTGTTTTCCTGCAATGTCATTGCCTGTTTGTTTGAAGTAATTGCCTCTGTTGCCTTCAGCAATTCCTATATTCTTGATGAAGACATCTTTAAATTATATCCTGTGCAACCAGATCAACTTTCACGTTTCAGTGTATTGTTTCTGCAGAACTGTTCTCTGCTGCTCTGCATTGCATGCTACTTTATAATAAATTGTCTGGATAATTGCAGTAATGCATGCTTGACTCAATACCTTTATTTTATAATAATCTTCAACATCCCTTCCAGCTGGACTTTGTCCTGAAAGACACTTACCTGCACAGAGCAAATGCACTTCATGGCTCTACCTAGCAAGATGTTCAGGTTAAAGATTATATACCTTGGATAACACAACAAATATAAGTCAAATTTTCAGCACAAAATCCGGGTATGTTTAAAGCATGTTTAACATATTTTGAGCACTTGCTGATATTCTTAATAAAAAGTGATATACAGAATGATGGTGCTCCATTTATACCTACAAAACCAAGAGGAATCAGAGTCCTTCATTAGATAAGATCCTGAGTAGATTACTCTTCTATTTGCATTTCCTGTTCTTTATTTAGGCTTATCTTTGGCCTCGTAATGTTACTGAAGTGCTGTCTTAGCCCTGGTTGGCACTGATGTAGAGGGCTGAGTTTTTGTCATATGACTGCTCTGATCAGCCTGCCCATATGTTCTCCTTCTCCAGACTTGCATGCTGAATTTGCATAGTTCTAATTATGAATTTTCTGTCTCTGTTAGAGGCTAAATAGCAGCTGCTGGGAGGTTTTCTCAAAGCAGATGGAAGACACCTTACTAGAGTGAAACACAACATAGGCAGCATTACCCAGCAGATTTTTTCGAAGAGTGACAGAACACCACCACACAGGCAGTTGTCCTGGATACCTGGGATCAGTAATACAGCTCTTAGAAGGCAATCTGCAGTATTGTAGTCTGTACATTAACATCATAGCTCAATTTAAATTGTCAAATACATACTGAGTCATTCATACAGCTTTCTTTGCTGTATAGTGACTCTGTAAAAATAAATTTAAAAAAAAAATTAAAAAAGAATAGCCACAGAACTATCATCACCCCTACTAAAGTAGAAAGCAAATGAAAAACAGTCCAATTACACCCCAGCCAGCGGCTCAGACATTTGGCAACTCCCCTCCAGAATATTTTGCAGTGACACTGGTGTGAGAAAGCACCATAACGGACAATGGGGCATGAGAGAGGCCTCGCAGGAGAGGAAGGATTCAGGCTTAGTTTACTGGAGCATGTTGTGGCAGGAAAAGGCAGCCAGATGTTCCAACAAGGCCATAGCAGGGATGAGTTTTGAGCATCTGGAAAACTTGTTACATTTCCAAGGGAACCATTCCTGCCTCTGGCTTTTCATTCTTTCCTCAGGCTTTCTTCAGCTGTTCATTCCTTCCAACCTGCTTTTTCCCTCTCCTGCTGTACTGCATAAGACTTTATGTAGACACAGGTAAAAATTTTGACTGCCACTTACAGCACAGGCCCTGTGCATATTGTAGGTCATGTTAAAGGTGGCTGTGTTGGTGGGCAGCAGTAAGGAGGAATGCATGTTTATTTTGTTGTGGTCACTGGATAAGCCTTCTGAAAAGGGGAAGGCTGAGGAGACTAACACTTTCCTGAGAGCAAACAAGCATGCCAGTTTTGAAGAACTGTCTGGAATAGAGGCTGGGGCAGCCTGAGAGATACCTCACAAGCCCATGGGCATGTGGAAAGGGTAGAGAGCTTGTCTGCAGTGAAGAGCAGTCTTGAGGCAAGCTTCCAGTATAATCAAAAGTGTCCTGAATATCTGGACTGGAAAACTGGAGCAAGAACCGTGCTGAACTTGTCGCTGTTTCAGAAGCCATTGCAAGTAGCTGGACTTGGGAGAGTTAGAAGAAAACCTCTACCCTCATCCAAGAACATGATAGTTATGGATAATTTATTTCTAAGCCTTTAATTAAGTTTGATGCAAGTTCAGACTTCTCTGTGTGTATGCTGAGACATACCTTGTTCTATTTAACATGTTTTAATAAAACATTAGTGTTACAGACTGGAAGTTTTTAATGTGTTTCAGCATGCTCCTTTCTAGAAAAGGGTGGAGCTGTTTCTACCTTAAGGAAGAACAAGGTCCCATTTCTAGCACTTCTCCTTCATCCTGCTTCCACTTTCCTATATAGCTTGCAAATCACTTTCTAAATGAAACTAGTGCTTTCCTCCACAGCTTTGAAACTAGTATGGTACATAGTTGTAGTACACTGCTGCTCTTGTGTTCTTATTGCCTATCTCTGTGATAAAGAGTCGTGTTCTAGGCAGCGGTGTATCTAATGAGGTGTCAGAATGCTGTCCTTGCTACAGATGATTTAGTTTTTATTGTTTTGGGGATTTCTTGGAGGAGAGAGATAAGTATCTTGCAGGGAGTTTCAGTTGCAGTCTTTTCCCCAAGCAAAATAGCTGATGATTTAAATAATCAGTGTTCTGAATTTTGTGTGTGGAAGGGAATTCCCTTTAAAGGAGTAGTGTGCTGGAACACAAGTTTGGAATAGAACTGGTGGTGCAAATTTGGAGTTATTTGATCAACTGTTTCCTTCTAATTTTCAAAATACTTAAATATTTGCATGCCCTGTGAGATGATGTTGAAGCAATTATGCTGCTAGAAGCAAGGAGTTGCTAGTAGTTTTGGAGTTGAACTCTGAGGTCAGTGGGCACTTTCACACTTCTTACAGCTATTGCCTCCACCGTGTCCTGGTCTAGTTTCTCTATTCCTCTGTAAAATTGCAGAGAGTAGTCTTAGGGCATCTTCTGCTTAAATTAGACCCACTGATTCTTCCTTATATGGCATTCAGGGATTCTTCATTGCAGCTCCAATTGGTAAGTATGTTCCCGATGGTCTACCAGTTTCCTCTTCAGTTCCTCCTCGTTCTTGGCAGATTCTGCTTCTCTGTCAGCACCTTCCTGACTGACAACACTTAGAAACACGGAAATGTCATTACTGAGAAGCTTTAATGTAGAACTTCAGCTCTGTGTCCTTTAACTTTCTCCTTCCATTTTTCTAGGCTTTAATGTTGGAGATTTTCCCATTTTTTCAATGTTTACTTTTTCTCCCTAATATTCCATCCTATTCCAACTAACATTGGACTCATCTGTCTTTCCAGATACTGCATGTAGATTATTATTGCATTAAGGAATGCAGGGAATGTAAATTTGTTTGGTGAGTAGGATAAAGCCCATTTTTACTTTGTACTACAATGGTCTAGTGGTATAGACTATAAATGTTGTGTCTCAGTTGTAGGTGTAATTTTGTAAAAATGCATTAAGTGTAACCCTTGCAATTGTCTGAGCACATCTTTTTGCCTTTTTCCCCACAACTACTTGCAAATGCGTCAGTTTTAAATAATAACTGGTGTTTTTGAAGGCAACAACTTCAGGAGGTAAACAAGTCTAAATACAATTCTGAAATCAAAAGATGACTATTTCAGTTTAAAATATCTTCCATTTAAGAAGGCAAGTGAAAATAACACCAAAACTGCTATGTGTTTAGCAACTGGAAAATTTTGAAATTTTAAGAAAAGCTGACAGTCTCTACAGGCAAATGTATAATCTTTCTTGCTGGTATAGCTCAGGACAGTTGGAAAAATATGTTGTAACCATATGTGTAAGGAATAGATTACAACACAGCAATAACAAAGATGTAATGCTCAAAAATGAATAGTCTATACTGTAAGGAAGGTAGAAATACTCAATAATTGCTACTTCTGGAGAAAGCTGTTCTTAAATAGCAATACATCATGGTAGTAAAATATTTTCTAGTGCACTGTAACAATGTGGTATGTTAAACAGCAACTGCTGACATGAAGCACTTGGCTGGATTCTATAACTTGAATCTGGAAATACTAAAAGAATTTGCTGAGGAGCACTCTGAACCTTTTCTAGGGGTTTTCAACAATCATTGGAAAGCTAGGAAAGTTGCAAAAGTCTTGGGGTGCTAAGATTGCCTCAATATTTGGGAAAAGGTAAGTAGAGAGATTGATCAGAGCTAAGCCACTCAGTGTAACTGTACTGTTTAACCTGTGTTCTGGGTCAGCCTGCTGTAGACTTCATTTGGGCCAGTTTGGGGAGGAAAAGTTATAGGGCTGATTTTTCATTTTTATTTATTTATTTATTTGAATCTCTTTGCAGGGCAGGAAGGGAGAAATTTGGCACTAGGCCCTCTAGAGGAAATCGTAGCATCCACAAGCTTCCAACAAGTCCAACCTCTTCCCCTTTGCTCCCTTTTGGGAGAGGATTATGGACTGTGAATCTCAATTTGAGGAAGGTGTCAAATTCTGCCATGTAGGGAACTACATATATTCCACAAAGCATATGCTCTTCTCTCAGTAGCTTTTCTATGTTTTTTGGTTTTGGATAATTTGGATGCTTCCTTATTTAGAGGGTTGTTGCAATGCACTTTCTGAGGCTTTTTCCTTTTATCTGAGGGCTATGGATTCTCTTTGAGGCTGAACATAATGTCTATATGTGTCCCTTATAGATTTACACCCAAAGAATCCACTGTGTACTTACAGCCTGGAGAATTCTAACACCATGGGGAAAAAAACAATTTTGAAAAACTGGCCAGGACTGTATGAGTTCGTGGTAGAGTATTATGGCAAAGAAGATCTCATGTGATCTGCAGATGTAAGACTGGGAGGATAGTGAGCAGAAATAGTGCTTAAAATGTAAGACTGAGACACAGATTCAGATTCATGCTTGTAGGCACACACTTACTGAAGTAGCAAAGTCTGTCCTGCTGTTCAAGAGAGAAACACCTGTAAGATGCTGTGCTTCATATAAATAGGAAGTAAATAGGAAGTTTTTGTAGCCTTAATTTTACTGAAATAAGGCTACAGTTTGGCACAGGAATTTTAGTGGAGGTCACATCAGAAGTGCACTGAGAACAGGAAAGCAATGTTCCTGGAAGAGTGAGTTACCACATTTTCTGCATGCCTACTTTCGCTAAACAATAACTTTACTTACTGCATTTCCCTACTGTCAGTTGAAGTTAGTGAAGCTGAAGAATGTCTTCCTCCCTCTGACTCCGTCCCAGACTGAACTGTGTCCAGTGATCCACAAAGTCTTCCATCTGGTGAATGGAAAGGAGCAGCTCAAAAGTCGAGAAGTTCAAAATTCCCAGCGCCTGTGAGTGTTACGACAGTGACTCAAGATAGATTTATGGACTCTGAAAGTCTTGTACATGTAGTGTAGTTTCTTTCTCAACATACCTATGTTAGTTGGGTATGTTTTTCTTTAGAGACAGATCTCTAACGAAATATTTAAACCTGCTACGTGCACATAAGACTTTAATGGACATCTATGTTCATAGAGACAAGTATATAGTATGTCTCTACATACCTCTGTACTTTAAGTTGATTAAAAACTCTTATTTTTGTAGTTATAGCTATATATGAATATATGCTCAAAATTGCAATTGTATTGATTCAGTTGTAATTATTTATTCTTTATGGAAGCCTTTTTAACTCATCACCATCACCTTTCAGATTTAATTTATGACAGGTAGCTGTCCACTGTATGCCTAATTTTCCCATTTGTTACTTGCTTATGCTCCTAAGCTCACTTGTAGGAATTAACCCTTCTAAAACAATCAGCAGTTTTCAGAAGTATTTTAAAAATAGGTCCTCTTGCATTTATGCTTGTATTTTAATATTATAACAAGAGCTAGGACTTCAACAGCCAAAGGCAGTAAAACTGTTGTTGATGCAACCAGGAGAAAGAATAATAGGGAGATTAATTTCTCTTATTAGAGTGGCCAGCACAGTTCAGCGGGCAGGAAAGAGTCAATGCCATGCATACAAAGATTGTCTGTTCTTTTCTACTATTTTATTAGAGCAAGTCATTATTTCCTGTTTCTGCACAGCTTTCTCACTAAAGAGAGGCTGTGCAGCACTTTGTTCTTTTAGCAGTAACTGATATGAGTGAGTGGGCTGAAGCAGTTGTCATCAAGCTCCTGGCATGTTCAGTGAACGTTGGTGTGGTCAAGTGAAGGTGTTTTGATTTAAAATGTTGTCTTGCCCAGAGGCTCTGCCTCCGCTCACAGTGGTTTAGTATTATGATGTCAGAGAAAAGGCTGTCTCACAAGCCTTCGGTTCTCAGCATGGCCTTCTCTATTAGGCTCTGCAGTTTGCTGTTGTCTCCCCTCACCAATGATACAAGTAGTCAATACCCCTGCCAGCAAACACTGGTGAAGAGTATTTGCAAAAGCTCTCCTTCATTGTTGTTTTCATTTCAGAAATGGCCTTGTCTCCTGTCTTACTTCCTCCTGTTCTTCTATTTGTCTAGGTCCCCCACATGGCCCTCTACCTTGTATCCTCCATTGGTGTAACCCCTCAGGCTGTGGCAAAGGAGGTAGAGCTAAGCCTATTTCCACGCTACTTGAGGATCAGTAATGAGTTGCTGTTTCTTGTGGAGAGAAGAAACACAGCAGACAGCAAGAGGAATTCTTTACAGAACAGGCCCCTGCTGTGGGCTGTGGTGAAGAGCAGGCTCCTCACAGCTGATGAAACTTTCAGAGAGATGAGAGCAGAGCATTAGCACTGCAATATCTGACATACCAGGATAATTAGCAACATACATCAAACTTTCAGATGTAGAGGCTGTGTTTGAAGGTCTGTGACAGTAGCTTGTACCATCCCTGCAGGATAATCATACCACATCTGGAGACCACTCCTCCAGATGAAGAGGGTGGCTGTCACCACCCCAATTCCTATCAATTAATGGCCAGCCATTTGAGGATGCATCCTGAGCAAAGTGACAGGGGAAGTCTTCAGTGCCATCATCAACAGCTTTTACAGTGTAAATCTGTAGAATGTCAGTGAGTTTTCTTGAACTTTTGTAACATCCTAACTTGTGAGGTCCCAGGACATTGATTCCTGCAGTTTTTTCCACAACAATAAATTTTGGTAAGGCAAAAATGAAGTAGCTGACCTCTAATTTCACTACATGTGGTTCTGTAATGATGACTGAATGCCATGCTTTAAAATCTGTAATAGCTTGTGGATGGGTTGTTTGTGCTAAGATAATATATTTTTGCAAATCTGATTATTCAGGTTTTAATGTACATTATTTTAATTGCTAATGCTTTATTTTGCTCTTTGCAATATGCAAGAATATAGAATAATCATAAAATAACTACTGTTTAACTGCATAAAGTGATTTACAAGAAGCAGAGTATAGTAAACAAGAGGAGTCCTTACTCTTTGAGAGCTTCCATTCTAAATCTGTGAGATGGTCATTGAATGAAATGGGATGCTTGTGCTTTAATCTTTAGTTGATGATCCTTAGGAACAAGTTTTTTATTTAGAAGAGAGGTGAAGGGAGAGAGAGGGCACTAGTAGGCATTCCAGTTTTAAAGTGTGGCTGGAGAGAGATGCAAATTTGGTAATGTGTGAAAAGGGTTATGGAAACAGGGCTGATACTTGGTTGGTGTGTAAGATTCTGTACAGGTTGTAGGAGGGACAAGATTAACTCAGCTGTGTGAAATTGGTTGAAAATGAAGAAAGGAAACAAAGCAGTGCTGTGTATAGAGTGCTGGTGACTGAATCTAAGCATAGGAACTGCATAAACCATGTTAGCTGGATGATACCATACTACAGCTAATCATGTCTAACATAAAGACTGTCTTATTTTTACTTACAGATAGATATAACATGAATTTATATTTTTGGATGAGGAAAGTTGCTATTAGCCCCCTGACATGAAAACACTTCTGGTGGCACAGAACTTGGGTCCTTGCTTCCAAGCATTCGTTTGATCAGATGAAAGAGTGCTACCAGAGGTACAAATATACAAGGGAAGACAGCTAACAGCACACAGATGGCCAGTACCCAAGGTGGATAGACTTTCTCTTCTTTCATAGGGAAATCTTCCTATGGAGATAAAAAATAAGTAAAAGAAATACTTGAGATGAACTTACTTTTTTTTGCTACAATTTTCCATTTTCTTATGTTGCTGTATTAAAGATAACAGAAGTTTTAATCTCGCTGCATGATAGCGTTGAGTGTCGGTGTCCTCTGGATAACCTTATCATGAGTCTAAACGTGGCTGTAAATGTTTTATAGTCTCAAAGATTTATAGTTCAAAGTGTGAGATACTCCTAGGGACGTTGGGACTGTGCAAAGAGTTACCAAACTTTCACCCTCCCCTGGTTAAACTGATTGTTTTTGTAAGTACTCAAAGCTTACCTGGTTTCAGCCATTAGTAAGCATGCTCTTTGCCAAGTAAGGAAAGATCTATATGGGTGATTTCAAGGAAACAATAGTAATACCAGAAATTTCAGTTTCTGCAAGTCCATGGCTATGAGTTTTTTGGGGGGATGACAGATAGATACATAATGAAATTCAGGGCATAAACTGCTACTGTAATTTGTTGGGAGCAGAGAGTTTTCTCTTGAAGTACTAGTCCTTGCATGTATTTGTACTGTGAAGGTTCACCCTCTTCTTTGAGGGTGACCCCTCTGAAGGTTACTTTTTGCCCATGTGCAGTCTAACACCAGAATCAGTCTTCATACCCGTATCCAGGATGTATTTTAACTGTCTTGAGAGGGATCCAAGAAACTGCTACCGACATGAATCAATACTATCCAGATCAAATGTTTTCAGCTTTAACATGTTTTCACCACTGAATTAACCAACACTCTGTGAGGACTGCTCCCCCTCCCGCTGTCTGCCTGTCAAAGTCACAAGTTCATACATTCATCTGGGCTCCAGTGATATTGATAGTTTTCACTGAGAAACGTCTTCATCCCCAGCATTTGTTGTGCAGCTCTAAAGCTGCACCCGTACATTTGTGCTGCCCCTGAACCTTATGCAAGTGTGGTGTCCCCATGAGACATTTCACTTTAACAGTTCTCTGCATTACACATCATCTTAATTTGTAAGAAAAGCTGAGTGTGGTATATATAAGATTTTTCAAGAAGAGGCCCTGTTAACAGGAAAGCCATTTTAGCATTTGAAATCCAGTGACCTCTATGCATGTTGGAACCTCCTCATCCTAAGCATTTCATCACTTCAGGGTGCATTATGTAGCTAAGCAGTAGATAGCAATGATCTTAAAGGATCAGGTAGGAGAGAAAAATATATAACTCTGGCTTTTACTATACAAGTTGAAAATATTAGGGAACATACGTATTTAGGGTTCCAGGCTCCATAGCTTGGCGACTTCTGTATCTGAAGTGTTACAAAGGCCACAAAGACAATTAGCAAGAGCAGAGGGCTAATATACCTCCATGTGATCTGCCAGTAGAGATTTGGGTTTCGTCCAGTCATCCATTTCACATCTTTACTGAACCTTTTAAGAGGAGGCAAGTTTATGATGATGTCAGATCTAAGTGGTAACAATTTCACTTTTCTGATATTTTGTTAAACACGTGGTACAGTTCCCTAAATCTTTTCTATTCCATTCCCTTCTTTAATAACTTACCTCAGACTTAATTAAATAATAACATCAATAAAGTGGGACTAAGAGACCAAATCCTTACCATTGATGAATATAACTGTCTGGTTTTATCACCTGAGTACCTGGTTTGAGGTTTCTAAGCACAAATAAGTGAACAAAATAGCTTAGCAGCTCTGTAAAACAATTCAAACATTTAAAATCCGTGAAATTGCCAAGGGGGCAAACATAGCTTATTAGGAAGAAGTCTGAATTAACTAGCACCAAATGAAAACAAATCAGCTCAGGTTCTGCAACCTTAGCCAGCTTCCTCTGCAGTCAGTGACAATTATTTGGAATTTGACATGATCTTTTATTTATACCTCTTACAGTTTTGCATATATGAATATACAGTAAATATATCATTCTAGACTTGGTAGTTTGTTACAACATGTGTGTATCTTTCAAGTTGGAAAGAGTTTTGTCGTCTGGAATAGGAATTATGATTTTTCTGTGTTCAAATGTCAGATTTGTCTTTAATTCTATTAATCTAACTGGAGATATTAGAAATTCTCTTGAGAACTAGGGAAAAAAGTGATTTGACTATGCTTATATTCCCTAGTAGTCAAGAGGAAAAATAGATGATAGTTATACTAGCACAACAAAGAAAATAGAGGTACTGTGGAATCCGGAGTGTGTTGTAGCACGCGAAGCCAGACTTTATTCCTACTTCTGCATCATGTAAGATTGAGGATGGCTGTATGTGCAGCAAGAGAGATGTGTGAAATCATAAATGATGATTTAGCCTGGGAGTTATTACCATCTGAAATGTTCCAAAGATTCTAACAGTATGTTATCTGGAGGATAATGCAGGAACTTCAGCTGTAATTGAGGAATTTTGTTTGTTTGTTTGTTTTTGCTTGTTTGTTTTTTTGGTTTATTATTCTTAAAATCACTTAAGTTGGAGGGATCCTGAAACACCTTAATATGCAACAGCACTGACCAAACTTGTGTTCATTCTCTATACAGTATACAAACTGATCTGCAAAACATCAGGACCTCCAAGATCCTGGTGCCAAAGTAAGAATTGGAAAGGTAAAGGTAAAGTCTCAATATGTTACTGAGAAAATTATGGAGGAAAAAAGATTCATATTTACTGAGAACTGGGGGAACTTCAGGACTGGAAGAATCCTGAGTAGAGGGGACAGGTTTAATCTAAATCAAAATGAGATAAGGTTTCTGGAATTTACAATTGAAAAGGATGTAGGAAAGCTTTTAAACTAAAGACTGAATCAAATTAGTCTCTGTGCCTGAGGCAATTTTCAGCATGCAGCTTGAGCATTTTAATGTTATGGTGAAGCTACTCCATGTTGCTTGCTTTAAAGTTTGAAGGGAAACAAATAATGGTAAACAAAAAAAAAAATACAAGAACATACCACACAAAAGGGCAGTAACAGGAGGATGTTTGAAAGACTAACTTCTCTTGGACAGGGAACTACAATGGCTGTTGGGTTTTTGCTTTAAACTTAGGCTCCACTTCCATAAGCGCTAAGCAGAAAGTGTCCTTCCTGTCTTACAAATATGAGAGACTTGAAACAAAGAATGGTACCCACATTCACAGAACCGGTAAGTGCTGCAGAAATAAGTTAATATTATATATCTGTATGTAACATGCATGGGTTGAGAGGAAAAGGTATTTACCTCTTATGAGGAAAAAAAAACCATCTGTTTCCAACTTACCTTTTAATTTTATAGACATACGCAACCCCAATCACTTCAAAGAAAGCAATGACTAGCAGAGGCAAGGAGCCTGCATAGCTGTCAAAAATGTCAATCCAGTAACTCCCTGAACCCAGTGTAAAACAGAGAGCAATAAGGAAGGAAATTAGGCATATTATACCTGAAGAAAAAAGATATCTTCATTACTAGAGTACCAAACTGAACTTGCTAAGAATATTTTTGTTCTAAACTATTTTTGCTCTTGTTCCAGTGATTTTTATTCTCTCTCTCCATATATGGAGCTACAACAAGCTATGTTTCTTTGGGGAGCTAATATCACTTCCCAAACGCAGTTCTCCCCCGCATGTTAGCCAAGCGACACCATTTGTTTTAAGAGGCATGCACTTGTGTGACTCAAAGCTTCCTTCATACTTAACAGTTTCAGCAAATAGTTTGAATGGTGCTGTCCTGCCATAGGCTAATTTTTTTTGTCTGTTGCACATTGACCATGTAGCAAACCTCAAGTGCTCTGATTTCCACTTAGTCCCTGGCCCTAAGCATAGACAGCCAGAACCAGAGAAGTGCAAGGGATGTCTGGATTTCTGCTCCCTGTTTCCTCAAATGGCCCAGAGCTAAGAATGTGAACCCCATTGTGTCCCTATGTGTAATTGTATGGTTTAGGTTTCACTGTGCTTCCGTACGATCAGTTCTGTCTTAGCCAAGATATGAGTCTAGAGTAATTCAGATGAAGAGTGCAAAGGAGGGAAAGTATCACTGAATTCAGACATGGGCTGCAAATCCAATTTGTATGTTCTTGTGCTGCGTTAGCAAGAGCTTTTGACTCTGAAACAGCTTTGGTTCAATGCTGCATAAAACTGACTCCAGACATGTTTGCATTTTGCTAATAAGCCCTTTGGAGCTGGAAATACTGGGGAATTTGGTGCAGAGCCCTTGGTTTGCCCCTACAGAAAACCAGCTCAGAAAGTTTAGTGCTGAGCTAAAGTCATGTCACACCTTGAGCTAACTAGGTCAAGCCAGCCAGAAGCCATGGCAATATAGGTCCTCTGCCTAGGAACATGAAAGCCATTTTCAAGTATTGACTACAGATGCGTTTGACACAAAGGTGTTATCTCATTTGTGTTCAAAATTCATACCTGATTCTTTTTGTATGGAACTCCCTGTGTTTGTGAGATATATTTAAATAATTGTCTGGTTCTGTACTACTTCAGTGGGGGGTGGGGGGGAGGTTTGTGAGTGGAAATGCACTAATTGTTGGCCTAAGTTTCAATACTTGTTTTTGAAAAAGCTCATATTCTGTCAAAGATTAATTTCAGAATGGCATGCTTACCTCATCAAGTTGTAAATATATTAGTTGCTGTGTAAAAAGTTGCAGAATGAAAAGGACATAATTTCGATGCCATAGGAGAAATGCAAAAGAGGCGTGACAGCAATATATCCCATAATTATTTAAAAGGGATTGTTGCAGAAGTGTTAATCCATTGGTTCAAACTGCCAAAAATTTTTCTAGATGGATTGCACAGTAGGATTTCTTCTGTTCTTCTCTTCTATATCCAGTTGCTAACATATGCTTTTACATTTGAACAAAGAAAGCCAAAACGAGCATGTTCAGCACCGAGTCTGGTTCCTGAGAAGCAGGCTGGATTCAATAATTGTTTCTGGTTGAAAAGATTCTAGCTTTGATGCATGAACAGGGTAGCAAATACACATTTCTCAGTTTTTACATGATAATTTTCTACCCATATATATTCCCAATAAACGTGAAGTAATCTGTAGGTGCATAACCCTGAATGAAATAGGGGTGAATGGCCTGTGTCACAATTATGACAATGTGGTATATGGTAAGCTCACACCTGGATAGTTATGGTAGACCAGCTGAGGTAACTTGTTGCCTTAAAGTGATTTGTTTAGGTACAAAAGACTCCGAGTCCAAGACAAGGCTCTTTGTGATGTTTGCGACAGTTCAGAGTGATCTTCACTCCAAAACTAAAATCTAACAAGCTCTCCCAGACTGACACAGCTCCCGCAAGCTAAGAAAAATAATTGCAAGGACAATATAAAACTGTCATCTGGCAACTTCTGCTGTAACTCTGCTACCTCATCTGTATGTTTATCTTCTGCCAATACAATTCACTGCCCTTACTGATACTCTGAGATAGCTAATATAATATTACAGATTCCTAATTCCTTTCTGATATTTATTAAGCAGTTATTAAGTTTGTGCATTTATGCATAAGCCACCATCTTTGAACAAAGCAAAGAAAATATCTTACCAGATATAAGCTCTTTGGGTGTTGATTTAGATATAATTTGAAGCTCCAAAAGAGGAGTGAAGACTCCCTCGATATTTCCAAACATAGAGGAAAGGCCCAAACTGAATAACATTATAAAGAACAGGATGGCCCAGGCCTGTGAGCCTGGCATTAGAATAACTGCTTGAGTGAAAATAATGAAAGCCAAGCCAGTTCCTGATACACTCTGCAAAATTCACAGATTAAAAAGTCACATTATAATGGCTTAAGTGATAGTTTTTCAGGCATGTAAAATTGTAACACACTTCTTTTATGTTCCTATTCTCAACCTCAAGTCCAAAATTTTGGTTGACAGACCAGTTCAAGCCGATTGCTGGTGCTGATTGCACCTTTCCCTGGAGCCAAATATGCTGGTCAGTCTGTTGGGCCACATGGAAGCCAACAGTTGGGCAGATGGGTAGAAGGGGGAGTGTTTGTTGAGGTGGAAATGAAGATCTCCATTTTAACTTTAATTGTTCTGTCAAAGATGTCTATAGGGTCATAGGCCAGAATTTTAGCTTGCACAGAAGGAGCTGGGTCTAGAGTAGAGAAGCAGATCGGTGAACTGTTATTGAAATGGCAAGTGTCTTGCTAATGCCATCTCAAACATGTTTTATAATATTTATGATGTAATAGCTGTTGGAAAGAGGAAGATGTGAATAAGGGTATGATTGCCACCGTAGCAGCAAAAGCTGCTGAACTGTTGATCACCAAAAAAAAAAAAAAAAAGCTGATAGGGAAAAGCTCTATTTCAGCTGAATTTCTTTGAATTCAGCCTCCCAGGGACAACACAGATATTTAAATCTAAGCAATTAAAGAATGCTAATGTTACAATAATTTAGAAGTGAAATATATCAATTAAAGTGTAAATCAAAAAGGGTGTAACTAGAGGGGGCAGGGTGAAATAGGACCTGAGTCGGGTCAAGGCTGGAATGTCTTCATCAGACTTCCCAGTCCAATAAGTAAAATAGTCTGTTTCACTTTTCACTATAGGCTATTGCATACTACCACACTGTATATCTCTAGCGAATGTGCCCACCCTGTTGTCCTAAGAACTTGTTTCTCTCAAGGTCCCTTCAGTTTTCCTCTTCCCCCAGCTCTAACCATAGTCTTTTCTCCTTAGGTGGTGACAACTTTTAACAAGGGAATGCGACTAGATGAAAAACAAGTGAGTGTTACAGGACTAGACAGGATCACTGGAGCAAGTGGAATGAGGTTAAAGGATAAAACAGAGAAGAAACATTTGTGTTGGTGATAAGGAAAAAGGTTCCTGAAGATTGAGGAGAAGGAAAGGGAGAGGATCATGATATATTTTTATATTTTGGGGGAAAAAAATATGGTGAGACCCTGTGCAGAGAGGAAGAGAAATAAAGGGAAGAAGGCAGGAGGAAATATGAAGATGGGGAAAGGCAGGCAGAAAAAAGACAGTGATAAGACACTTCCCTGGAGGTCGTGTATGTTATCAAAGGCAACTAGTGCACATGCATTGTAACAGCTCTTTGATAACTTAACTGCCAAGTATGGATTTAGAAAATTCCTATTAAGCATCATTTTTCTATAATCTTTCAGCTAAATCTTTTCCCTGTTTTGCTTATTCCTCTAAACCAAAGTAGGACTGAATCCAGTGTCCATGGTAGGCTCCAAGTAGGAGTAGCTTTGAAAACTAGTTTTATGATTTAAAATTTATAATTTGCATGCTGAACCAGATAACTTTGAGTTCAGACTGCTTTATAGCAGTATTGATTCTTGAAATTTAGAAAGAATTGTTTTATTTCATGGTTAGGTAGTATATATTCATTACAAGTACAGTAAAACTTGTATGAAAAAGGAAGATATTGGTCCTTAATTTTCTGTTTAAGGGTTATTTTGTAGGAAACAATTATGGTACCTGATCAAGAAATTCTTGAAGGTCACAGCTCTTCAGTTTGAGTCCAGCAATTTTTTCTGGATATGATGAATTCAGGAGCCTAATCCAGGTTGTGTAGTTCTGTCGCATGATGCTTTGTTCCGGAAGATCAAATTTATTGATGATACTGATAATGTTCCTGCCAGAGAAGCCAATATATCATTTGTTTAACTGTTTGCAGTTTGTATAGCTGGAGATGCTATGCCATGTATTCAAATGTTAATAGACTGTTATGTTTACTTTCTATGCTGTTATTTATATTACCAAATATAATGTTAAATGAGGATATAAAATCTAGGAGAAAATATCCAGAGACTACTTAATATGTCATCTTTTTCAAATACAGATGCTGATTACTCTATGCAGATACAGTTAATAAAATATGCTCCTATTCTTATTGTGTCCTCTGTCCAGGCCATTTCCTCCATTTGTATTTAGTAAGAAACTTAGTGAATCCTGTGGGATAGGAAAAGTTTTTTGACTGCTTCTTATGCTAGTCTGATTGAGACCTGATCCTTGATTTGTGTGTTATTGTATACACTAATTGTGATGGATTGTTATATAATTTGTTTTAATTCTTACTAACACTACTCCCGATCATTGTTGCCTTACTGCCATATTTGATATTTTTATATTAGACTTCCTCCCTATATAGATGCTATCCTCTTCAGTGAAAACAAATGCTCTAAATAACTGCTTTTCAAGTAACACATTATCTATCTAGGCATTAAAACCACAGTATAGCATTTGAAAGACAAGTGTCTCACCTGTCCAAGCAGTCCCAATAGCCAGTGGTTGCTTTAAATCCCAAAACAGAAAAGACTGGGATGGAAGCATAGAGCGATGTCATGCAGTTCACAATTGCTACCGTCACAGCATCCTTTTCACAGTCATTTCTACAAATAGAATGTAAACAAGCAAAGTGACTAAAAAAAAAACAAAAAAAACCCCCAGTATTTACTCATCCTTTAACATAGAAAATAGTTTCCCTTTTGTCATTAGCATACAACACCAGTTGTTAGTCTATGCTGAACATACCTGCTGAGAATGAAAAGCAAATTTCATAATCTTATAATTGGTAAAATAAAAGATCTTTAAACTTTATATAACTGTCATTCTCTGCTGGTTGATGGAACAAGTATGTTCTAGTGGTATTAAGATTCTGATATAATCCTCCTTTGTTCTTGTATTGGGGAAGTCCCTGGTTTTGGAAATGTGGGAATGAATTTGTGCAGATTTTCCCCTCTGACTTTAGACTGACCTTTTGCCTGAAATTTCTGCTCTCTTAGTGAGGAGGCATATTTAAGCAGTGATAGGAAGTTGACTGATGCATGATATACAAGTATGTGGCCAGTACAATAATTATATCTGCAAGATAGTTCCACCATGCCAGTAAACACCTAAAAATATTAAGAGGAAAAAAAATGCCTTTCATTTGGTCATGGTCATTAGGGTATGGTGAAGTCTCTGGAGTTCTTCGTTTGTATTGATGTAGCTCTTCACATGGGACATATATATAGCTAGTGTATTCCCTGGTGTGATTTAATATCGTACTATGGTGTGGTGCAGGTTAATTGCAACAATTTTGCAAAGACTAAAATAAAACTGAAATGTTAGTTGTTTTCTGTAAGAAATAGTCTTAATTGCATTTCTGAAAAAAACATTTTCTTTTTAAAAATTGACCCCTTTAGATTTTTTTTTTCCTCTCAGCATATCTATTTGTCCTTCAGAAAGATAGCAGCTCTTAAGATTCTTTAGAAATATTCCAAGGAAGAAGAGTTTTGAGAATTTTAGAAAATTACATAAAAAGCAATAGGAATTTAACTGACTCGTAAAGGTTGTATTTCTACTTACTTTGGTGGATTGTAGCTTGAGAAGGCAATAAGCCCTCCAAAAGCCAAAGAGAGAGAGAAGAAAATCTGGGTAGCTGCATCAAGCCATACATGGGGATTTTTCAAAATGTTCAGCTGAAATAATTGGAATAAATTAATATGTTAAATTATACTTCAAATTCTTCCTCTCTCATTGTTCTCATAGCTTATCTTCTACGTCAAATGTAAAATTGTGAATTGTGTTTCCATTTAAATACACTGAAAATGGAAATTATACAAAATATGAGTAAAGCATATGTTTCTGAAGACAAAATTTTGTCTATTTAAATGTATGTAGTAATTTTAGAATCTGTTCCATTTTTAAAACCCTCACTAAAACAATTACACATGTCTTTTGTTTGATAAAAATATGTTTATAAATGATAGGCCATAGGCACACAATAGGAACAGTACCTTGCATTTTCCCTCAGTTTACTTCTTTTCATTAGCTCACATACTGGCTAACTTGGAGTTTAAGAATATTGTCTTCCTAAAACTGTGCAGACAAATACTTAACATTCCTAGCTTTAAGATGTCAAGTGCTTTTATAGCTTTTCAAATTTGTAGAATTCACATATTTAGAAAAGCTAGAGGCCCAAGCAGAGAGGAAGGGAACTTCCATTAAAAAGAGCACCTTAGGGCAATAAAAAGCAAAAGGTCGATGTAGAAAAATAAGGAAAAAAAAAAAGAGAAGTTGATAGAATGAAATTTAGATTTTAACTTAAGAAAGGGAGACATGAAAGAGGAAACTAACTGAAAAATTCTATGGCTGCTGGGTTACCGAAAGTAATATACAATTTTAAGTAAGTGCCTGGACTGAAAAGAAATCTTACTATTAGAATCAGTCTAAATGAAAAAGACAAAATTATTAGTACTGCACAAAATATAGATGTGCTCAATAAATACTTCTTTCCTGCAGCTGGCTAAGCAGTAGCATGTTATATTCATATCCTACAAGCTGAATCACTTTCCAATCCATTAGCAAGTAGGGGGGATAGAAAATAGCATTGGCTAAGCACAAATATTTTAAAATTCAGCTGGCCTGTAAAGACTATCTGGCCTACAGAATAGGTTTTCATCGTTTTACGTTAATCTGAGTGTAAATCACTCAAATCTACATCCTAGTCATTCAGGCTGAGTTGTTGAATGTTTTGTGTGTCCAGTCTACATGTCTGTACTATTGATCCTGGTATATGACCATTAGCATTTGCAGGGATGAGAGGTAAATAATCCAAAAGATGCTTAATAGTATTTTGGGTTTCTCTAAAGCTGGCCTGAACTTGAAGGGCGAGAATAATGCCGTCACCTCAGTTTGGATAGATTCAGTGAATGCCATAACTGCAGACACATTCTCCACAAGCATGCCAGCGCTTAAACCACAGGAGAACTAACACAGTATAGTGTTAGTTAACACAGTGTAACATGCAGGTATGTGTGACTCCTACTGGCTGAAATGCTTCAGCATGGCAAACAGACCCTGCTGAAGGTTTCTTTTGGAAGATCTTAACCAAACCCTCCAATGCCACAGTGCTCACTGGTAGGACCTCATGCAGGTGCAGAAGTAGATTGTTACTGCAGTACAGAAACTACCACATTTCTACATGGCCTTGACAGTTTGATTAAGTGCTGCCAAGTCAATTGTCGGTGACTATGTAATTGTTACAAATCTGGCTTTCTGATTAGGGACTTTTTGGTGTAATTACTTTTCTTGACAGCCAGTGGCTAATAGGTAATGCTGCACATAAAGACAGCAGTTCATTAAGCTAATAATTTGGTTCCCCCGGATACAAGGAACAATGTGGACAGACCTAGTACCTTTTAGGAGTTTTAAGTGTCCCTGTAAAAAAAAAAATTCAAAATAATGTCAGGTGTAAAACTAAAGTGCAAAATACAGAAAAAAATTACAAATAGCCTCCATGATATAGTATCCGGTGCCTGTGTTGCGCCTCTCCTTCTCTTGGCTACTCTCACTGCTCATTAAATAGCTACACGGGCTCAGGTATCAGTTGCCCATCCATGTTCCTGGAATTGTTCATTCCAAAGAACCCCCAAATATTTACAGTCCCTGAAGCTCTTTTAGATGCAAAAGAGGCTGGAGAAGTAGGCACTTGTTTTTGCTTATGCTCCTGAGCCGAAACAGATATCTGTAGAAGCTGAACCCTGTTCAGACTGTTGTTAATGCTTGAAGGTGTCCCTTTTCTGCTGCCTCTGATTTTTCTGTTTTCCAAGAACCTTTCCCAAAGTCTCTGTTCCAACTCCAGTGTTTGTTTCATCCTTGTACAACTTCTGCTTTTCCTTTGAATGACTGTGAACATGAGATCAACAACTCTTGTTTTCCTGTCATCTTCACTTTCCATGTAGCCAAGGATTGGGAGAAGGTGAGTAAATCTTCAGAATTCTCTGTGCCTGAAAGTCAATGAAAAAAAAATTCATTATTTCTTCTAGAACTTGAAGAGTGAAAGTGTATTAGATGGCAAAAAGCCTACTACATATTTTTTCACGAAAGTAAAACCTCTAGCTGCCATATTTATTATTTGTATACAGTATACACTTCTTATTTGTGAGATTTGCTAATCAGAATAAAAAGTACAAACTTGGAAAGGGAATGAACCATGCAATGCCCATTAAAAAATAAAATATTACAGAAAAACTACGATTTCTGCTGCACTGCAAAGTTGTAAAAAATCACCTCCAATGAGTGGAGAAAGTCAAGAAGATTGATAGAATGCTGAAACAGGCAGTAGATGAGCTAATTCATATTTTATTTTGCTAAAGCATCACAAGCTTTCTGCAAAAGGACAGGAAAAGAAAAACAAAACAGCAAATACTTTGAAATATGCAACAGGATTTTATGAGCTAATATGGTCCAGGATAGGCCAGGAAGAAATGACTAGATCTTTGAAGGAGAAAACAAAAAACAAAAAAAAACAAACAAACAAAAACCCCACCACCACTTTGGGGCATCCCCTGTAGAGAAAGAGAACAAGAAAGAGTGGTATTTGCTGATGGCACTGGTGGGAATGGTTCCTCATTAAACAAGCTAACAAAAAGGCAATACTGGTACTAGAATTGTTGTGGGCAAGGGGAAGAAAAGAGAAAGGAAATACAGTAGTTCTGTTCTTACTGTCCTTTTGAAATCTTTGGAGTGACAAAATCCTCTGTAACAGTGGGTATGTTAGTATAACAAAGAAATCTCTCTGTTTTTACATTATAACCTTCAATGCGATAACAACATCCATAGTAGATAACACTTACCAGGGTCTTGCATCAGTTCTGCTATTTCCATGTTTGTTGATAAGAACATAGGTTCATCACTAAAAATATCTTCAGTTGACTCTTCAAGGATATCCCCAGGAACTGCTTCCTTAGATGAGCTAATCATTAACTGCAGGTTGATTGCAGTCAGATTTTGATTACGACTTCTGGCGCCAGTCTACAAAACCATCCCATTCTTCTTTTATGATGATCCATTCCCCCTCATTACTGTAATATCTCCAAGCTTTGTGTCATACATAAATTGAATATACATAAATCTTTCTTACATTAAATTCACTGTATAATGATCATAAGCCCAGGAGACATAAGCCCATATGTCTAAGCCTGACAACCAGGCTGAGACCAGCAGGCCAAGCCCTGTTCTAGTTGTGCAGGCTAGACGTACTTTCTTAATTAAGACATTGTATGAAAGAAAATAGGCCTTTATTTGAGAGCCTGCATATATGATGTGTGTGACCGTAGACTGGTGGTGTCAACTTGTCAAGTCTACTCTGCTGTGAGGAAGAATTTATTGTCCTGTCCAGGCCCTACTAAAATGCAAGTGAATGTCCTGATCTTGTAAAGACTAAGGTATCCTTTATGAGCTCTGACAGTTTTGAAATGGATGCCTTTGTCTCTGGGCTTGCTGGGGCAGGGGTGAAGTTGTCTTGTCTAAGCCCTCTTGCTGTCATCCCTTACCAGGCTGATATGCAATGCATCTTTGGGCTTGCATTTTCCCTTAATCCTGTGTTCCTGTTGGGGGCTAAGTTGATCTGTGTTTTGCAATCTCTAGAGAGATTGTAGATATATAATAATAATAATAATAATACCTGTAGACTGTTAATATTGTATGCCATCTCTTGCTTTTCCATGCATTTCTGAAGCTCTTGATGTTTCATTCCCTCCCACCAAACACTTCTGATAGTCCTTTATAAAAGGTCCCCTAGATCAAATACACAACATAATGTGCACCCCAGAAAGAGGTAGGGGAGAAAAGAGGTTCTAACAAACAGGAGAGCTGAGGAGGAGGAACCACTATCATATAGAGGCTGATACCCTGAAAGAGAGACTTTGGAAAGAAGTCTAAAGAGGTTCTTTGCTAGATACCTCAAACCAATAACCTGTAAGAATGCATCCAACAGCTTGTTTTACCTGATAGGTTGGGGGGATTGGGGGTAAAGGGGAATGAGGAAAGGAGAAAAAGTCCCATGGTTGAGGAAGAGCCAGTGCATTGATTCCCTGAGGGAAGGGAAAGGGCAATACCCAGTGCTACTGAGGCAGGAAGCATTGCTGTGGTTGTACAGGCTGGATTACAGATAAGACATCCTTTGCCCTCATGCTGTGCCCTCATGGATTGTCACCTTGATTATTTCTGTGGCATGGGAACCCAACAGCTCCCTACTTCAGGTTCAGAGCCCATAATGACCTGGATGGCACTCAGGATGCTGATGTTGAGTGATTGTCTTACAGCAAAGGTATCAAATGCCCACTCCACTGCCACTTCATGAGAATTCAGCAATTGGTTAGAGAAGTTGTGTGGTTTACTATCATCCAGATGGGAATGTGTGACCAAAGCTATTTGAGAACATGGAGTACTGCAGGTCAGGACCTCCTACCCCACCCTGTGTTCCTGTCATGAGTGGGGAAAAGGCACTGCACTGGTTCCACTCAGACTGTCCATAACTGTGTAATATGTGGGCTTGTATACAGAACTTGTGGTGTATCCATGAACTACCCTCAAGAGTCAGCAAATGCCTGCAGAACTGGGGACTGACGTTCCTTTCAATGAAATCAGTATTATCTATAGACCATAATAGGTGGGAAAGCTTGGTGACACTAATCCGCTAGCGACTAGGAATATCTCAGATGCTAGTGATCCAGGGGAGGTGTAGACAAGCAAGCCTGATGGCCTCATGCCTCTCTGTCACAACTAACCCATCAATGAATTTCTCCACTGAAAGCCTGAACCTTCATTTCCCAGGAAAGTAGAGGATGGCCAAATTCTGTAAGGCAGCAGCTGCCCTCAGGCACTGAGACCACGGAGGAGGCATGCAGTTGCTGCAGCAGAGGGTGTGGGGTCCTTGGGAGGCCAGCCCTGCAGCTCTGCCCCACCAGTCATCCCAACTGCAGAGGATGCTCTGAGTCTATCTGCTAGTGAGAGCTGCTTTTCCTCCTCCAAACCCACAGCTTTACAGAGCTTTTTAACGCTAAGGCCACGCCATGAGGGTGCCTACAGCTGATAGCAACTACTTGGCAGGACAATCTGGCTGTACATTTGGGCAGACCATGAAGGACAATGTAAAGAGGTCCTTCTGAAATGGCCAGCATACAGGGAAGATGAGAAGATGAGAAGAAACAAGAGATGGGTATTCTTCAGTAAGCTCTTCCATCTTTCAGGGAAAGCTACAGGAAAAAAAAAAGTCAGCTAAGGAGAAACTAGGGGAGGAGAGAATGACTCTTAACTTTTAAAAATTTACTTTGCAGGTTAATTCCTCAGTTGATTTCCTTGTAAATTCTTAAATGATTCTTAACATGCTTAAATGTTAATCTTTCTTTTCTGTAGCCTTGCAGGGAAATCCCATCTCTATCATGTATAAAAGAGATGAATCTGTGCTTCAAGTGAAAAACTTACATTAGTTTTACTTACACATTCAAGACTGAGGTATCCATAACGTGCTTGTATTCAATTTTCCAATATTTTGTGATGTGCTTATTAATAAACTTAAATATTCTGCTGTTTATTTTCACTTGCTAAAGTATATTAAAATATTAAATTGCTTCATCTGGGGGGAAAAGAGCTGAGCTGAGCCTTTGAATAGGGAACTAGATAGGGAGTTGCTGGAAAATGAATATACAATATGAGATCTGAGGGGGAAAGAAAGGAAAAATAGTAGTTCTGAATATAGCAGTAATACTTACATTAGGGGTGAAGAGATAAGCTAGACCTTCAGTTGCTCCTGGTAGAGTGAGTCCATGAATAAGGAATATAGTTAGGACCAGGTATGGGAATATTGCTGTTACATAAATCGCCTAACCAGAAAGTGAGAATATAAGACAAACAGTTACTGACAATAACATCAATAGATCCTGTCTAAGTTACTGCAACATTGTCATCTTCAAAGGAAGTAAAATATACTTTTGCAGAATGTATTTGTAATAAGAATAACTTCAAAACTCTGAGAGGGGCGACTATGGCAGAAGCAGTTGCAACGGGAGAGAAAGAGGGAAGGGCATTCGGGGCATCTGTACTGCTGATACTGCTTCATGGCAGTGAAATGCAGTAACTTGAGAACAAAATCAAAAGTGCAAGATAACATTTTGAGTTGCCTGTTTCTTTATGTGGTTTCTGTACCTTTCCTGTGGTTTCAATTCCTCGGATGGTGCAGAGATACACAATTCCCCAGCAAGCTGCTAAGCACAACACAAGCCACCACTGTAGTGTACCATTCTCAGTAACATCAGGTGTTATATTCAAAGTTTTCCTGTACCAAAAATAATTTACTGCAGTACTTTCATAACATTCTTCATTGAGTCCTGGAAAAAATGTGGCAAGTATAAGAATAAGTTTTAAAATGTGACAATATTTTTTCCCACTCACTGTATAGATATGAAGCAAGACTTTATACTAATGGAAAAGGTGGGGGGGGAGGGCTATTTCCGACTGCCAAGTCAAAGAAGGAAATGAGCTGAATTTCTCTTGCTGCATTGTCTGCAATGTACAGCAAGACAAACTTTGTCATAGAAGACAGATTGGGAGACTCACAAGTGATAACTTTATATATACAAGTATCAAATGGGAACCTGGTTTATGTCACAACCCATGCTCACCCCTCTGCCTATGTGCAATTTAAATGCTTAAGAAAAGGGTGTTGAAGGATCTTCAGCAAACCCACTGAGTTGCTGTCTTTAGCTGGAAACCAGAGTTGTCTTGATGCTGCAGCTTCTGCTTTAAAAAAGATAATCTTGAAGCTACAAGAATCAACATGCATACATATTTTGCAAATTTTCATTTTATATGAAATGCCAGCATTTTTAACCAAGCTCTGGTCCTTTCATTTACTATCTTTCACTCACTTCTGAAACAACCACCATCCACAATAAAAATTTGAAAGGAAGCAAACAAATGAACGACACGGCAATCTTAAAATCACACTCATTAAGCAGTGCTCCTGGATCCCCTAAATCCCTTTCAGCATGGCTACAACAGGAAAGCACACTGCAGTGATCCTGGGTGGCCAGTTCTGTCTTCTTGATGGTGAATCAAATTTGTTTCACTTTTCACTGTAGTAAATTACCTTTTGACAAACTAAAATGTGTAAGAAGCTAGATATCTGTCCCCTGAATACTTTGTTGTGCTTTAGTCAGGAAAAAAATCAGTTTCTCATTCATTTGCATACCTTTCTCCTATTAATTTTTGTTTTTATTTTAGGTAGTTGCTTGATATACAGGATATGTCAGTTCAAGTATCTTCGAGTAAAGGAAGGAAACAAAATCTGTCCACCTTCTAGCTTTTCTCCCCACAGCCCTCCAGTCTCTGAGGGAAAAGGCAGATGCTGTTCGTTCTTCAGTGCTTTGGGAGAAAGGACTGACTGCAGAGCCCAGCTCCAGGAGAGGACCATTGTGTAGTGCCCAGCTGGAAGGAGAGGACCACCTAGCCTTGAGGTGCACAGCAGTCACCACCAGCCAGCTTAAGGAGAACAGGTAGAACTTTTAAAGGAGCAAAAGAAATCCTGGCCACAGACATGGTAAAATTGTTATTCATATGTAAAAAAGGTGACCTTAGTCAGGCAGAGAAGAGTTGAACGTGGTATGTGGGCATCACCCCAGGGATCCACGGTGAACAACAGGTGCCAGGGACTGCAGGAGCTCTCCCCAGGCAGCCAGCAGCCTGGACAAGACCAATTTGCTCCAGAGAGCTGAGCAGGGTGGTCACAGGCTGCTCTGCAATACCTGACCTGGGACCCCAAGATCATGCTCTGGCATAGACAAGGTTGGTACTGGTACTGTCAGTGTTACCATCCAAAACCTCCCCACCTTTCTAAATTTGATTTTTCCTTCTCCAGGGCCTTACTCCTTTTCAGGCTCCCAGCCTGACTTCCTTCCTGGCTGCAATATCTTAAGCCTTCCCTTCTCCTGCATGGTCTTGGGCTCTGTAGACAGATGAAAGTTAGTGTACTCTTGCTACCAGTGACATTGCTGAGAGTATGTAACATCTGAGATCTACAGATCTCTCCCAGAATACTGCAGACAGACAGAATTTCTCATTTACCTTTGAAATTGCAGTCACCACTGAAATTTTATTAGCAAATACCACTGACATTTTATTAACAAATATTACAGCTGGGAACAGGGAGGTCAGGTTGCATGCCTGAGGCTTGGTGACCTTGGTATATGAGGGCACTCCTTTTACCTTTTATCTGCAGTAGTAGGACCTGCAAAAACCCTTAAAGGAGACTTATCGGTGTCCTTTTCTCAACCCTGAACTAAAAGAAACAGCCACAAGCCTGAACATCCTCTGACCAGCAAAATCCTAGTCTTTCTGTGGTTTTACTCAAGTTTTTGTAATGAGTAGTGTGCATTTGCTCTCAGCCTCAAAGATGCTGCCTTTAAATAGTTTCTCTGCCACCTCAAAAGTTTTCATTTATTTAGCTACTCCTTTCTTTTTGTTTTGTTTTAACACACTGTTATTTAGTTTCCCATTTTGAAATCAAGCAAAGAGATAGTGGACTTTCTGGCTTTTGTTGATCCTGCAACAATATTGAATTTGAGTAGACACTGGTCACTCTCACAGCAATTTGACAAAAAAATGAACCAGGCCTTGTGCACAACATGGGGCCAAATCAAGTGTCACTTCTCCTTTTAGGGGTTCATTGGTTAGCTGCTCTAGTAAGCTGATGTGCAGGGTATGTAAAAATAAAGGGTCAACATTTAAGCAGTCCACAGGCAGAAGCTGAAGTTTTCCAATACTGTTGTGTTTCCTGCTCTGACAACTTGCTTGATCTTTCTCAGCACGTTAAATGAGGTGAAAGGTTTTTATAAGAGCTGGTTAAGAGTCGTATCACCACCTAATGAAAACTCAAAAGTCTCATTTAAAGCAGTTACTGAAAGATGTAGTCATAACCTTGGTTTTTAATTTATGTTCAGAATCTCATGTCTTAATATGTATCTTGTGATAACAGTCTCACGTGTCTTGATAAAGGACTATTCTTCTCCGAGTGAAAAAGCTGAAGATGCTCTTTCAAACTGGTACTGCAGAATTTGTACTGCTTTGAGAATACTGCAAGAATGAAAAATGAACAGACCTTCCTTTTCCCACCACTAGCTCCCAAAGCCTAAAGCAGTAACATCTGTGATCCACCTTTTGCTAACAGAGACATTTGAAATGGTCGGTAGTTACCTGTTCTGTTCTCATTTAGAGGACAAACACTCCAAGGAAGGGGCTCTTGGAAAGAGTTTATGAAATACCACATCACCCAGGTTAAAACGGTGTTGTAGTACAAGCTCACCAGAACTGACACCATCCATGAACCAACTCCTGCAGAAGGCACAAGATCTCAGGTTAGAAAAGCATTGGAAAAAATTGTCAGTGACAGCACTTGCTCTAAGAAGTTCACTTTTCCTAATTTTTCATGTCATTTCTTGTGGAGATTTTCACAGGAAGGACATGCATCTGTGTCCACATGCTGGTGCGCAGTCTGTCCAGGTTGCCAGCCTTGCTCCAGGAAGGCTGGTGCTCTCTGGCTTTGCCTTTGCCTGCCCTGTGCTCGGGCTTTTACCCTTTTGGGGAACTCCATGCCAGCAAGCCCTATGACAATGTGGCCGAGGCTGTGTAGCCAGCTGAGCAAGCTGGTGAGAAATGCTGATGTCAGGAGTTTGGGAGCACCAAAAGCAGGAGAGCTTTTAAGTCCCAGATGTCTGGGCTTTTCACACTTGTCTTAAAATTACCAGCTGAGCACCTCAGGAATGTCCTCTTCCCAGGCTGCTCAGGCTGGGGTCACCTTCAGGTACGAGGGAGGAAATGAGTTTTCTGTGACCTCATTAACATTGTATAATATGAAAAATGCAAGAGACAGCTGCCTTCTTCAAGAGCATTGTCCAGCTGGGATCAGACATTCAAGGTATAGCCGTCTATAGAGTCATCTCAGAGCAGAGAACCGGGAGGAAAACTCACTCCTGGGTCCCTGGTGTCAGCCCACTTGTAAAGGCAGCTCCAGTTTGAGGAAATCAAAGGAAAATTCAGGTTGGAAGGAACCTCCTGCTCAAAGCAGCTCTAGGGTCAAGCCAGATTACTGAGGACTTTATCCAGCCTGGCCTTGAAAACTTCCTGATGGAGACTGCGCTTTGCCGAAAAGAAGACAGGGACTGCGCTGCAGAGCACCCTATTACCAGGAGCCCATTGTCTAGTGTAGGAAGCAGGGCAGATAAGTGAGACTTAATCACAGAATGTTGCTAATGTCTCTCATAAAAGCAAGCTGAATCAGAAATGAGAGCTTCCTGGAAGGGTTTCTCTTGCTAAAGCTCTGTTTTTTAAGTTGCTCCCGTTCCTGCAAAATACCTAGAGTATTATTTGGCCCAAGGAAGGCCCAAAAATTAGACAGCTTATGTGGAAGGCTAGGGTTGCAGTCTTTGCTACGTTAAATAATTCAGTATTTTCTACAACATGGCACAACTTTGATAGCAGAGACCAAAAGTGACTGAGGTTTTACAGCATCCTATAGCTGCATGAAGGCACTCTTTTGTCCCTAGTTACGCACATATACCTTGAACTGAGAACTGCTTTTCTCCTAGAATAAGGAAGGAAGAACAGCAACCAGTGATTGTGCCTGTTTGCATTTTTGCAAAGGGAGAATGGACACACCTAATCCTAGGCGATGGGTTTGACTGGAGGCACCACCCTGCTGCCAGGTATTTTTTCCTGGCTGCCCTCTTGCCCTCAGATAGCTCCTCACCCACTACCTCTCCTCCCATGCACATCCACAGGCCTGCCTCGAAAGGGGTAGAGCTGGTCATTCAGCCCTCCAGAAGCCAGTTGCTCCCATTGACTCTGCAGCCTAGCAATGTCTGCAGGACACAAGGCTTTGCCTGAAGGGGTGTGTGCTTTCAGTATTAAAAAAAAGTGTCAGTACAGCACTGCACACCAGTCCGATGCACACTATCATGTTAATAGTCTCCCTTCACTAGCCCCAGTGCACTTCTTGCTCCTGGAGAGGAGTTTGTCCAGGTGCTGTAGCTCTTCGAGTTTAGGAAGCCCAAGTGCTGGGCTCCTGCTCCTGATTGTCTGTACTTCTGTCCCCCTTCCAGTCCCAGCTGCTCCTGGAGGGACAAGACTGGCTTCTGAATGGGCTCTGAAGATGTTGCACAAGCTCCAAGATATGGTGGGAATGGGGTAGTGTGGGCTCAACACAGCTTGTGGTGGGTCAGCCCCACATGCCCATGCTGATTCACCGCACAGACAGCGAAAGCACCTAACTTGCCACTTCAGACACCACTGGGGCATGGTGGGCTCCTCAGCATTGCAGAAGCCAGCCTAATTCACTTAACTTGCTGGTTCATTTAACAATCATCTAGTGAGTTTTTACTGCATTACAGGAGTGATAATTTTAATTATTAGGCACAGCTCTGTAGGAAGTGAGGGCTAAGTGAGAGCTCAGCCGTACTTCTTTCAGTCAGGACCCTGGGAGACCCACCGACTCCTCCAAGGTAAGGCGAGATGGTATTCCAGGCACCAATGCTGCCTTTCCTCAGGTGCTGTCCTAGGGCAAGTTCGAGATGTAACAGTGGGATTCCTTCGAAGATAAGAGCAATGAAGTACGGGATCAGGAATGCTCCTGAAAACATAATTAAGTGCAATTGAGCCACATGATTATCTACATCTTGCTTAAATTACTGTTATCTCCTCTACGTTATGACTGTAACAAAGTCCTCATAAGATGTATTGAGAGGGGGAGGTCCAGGGCTATTCTGATACCATCTGTTACAGGTAGTTTTGTTAGTGAAGATGCATGAGGAAGGACTCAGATCCTTCTTCTCAGGCATTGTTACAGTTCATTAACACAAAAACTCTGAATAGCCTTACAATTTACTCCATTTTCCCTTTCTGGAAACTCTCAAATTTAAAAAGTGTAATAGTCCTTGTGAATTATTATAATTCTAAAAGTGCAGATGTCATGCTGTTGTAACCTTTTTTTACAATGTCTTTTCTATCATGTGTGGGTCAGACCAAAGTGTCAGGGTTGCCATTTCTCACTGGAAAGGCAGGTTTTTGCATTGGAGACCCCCCAAGAGACCAGACTACTTTGTTACATGAAGCTTTGCTCAGAGCGCAGAACCTGAAAAACTGAAAGTAAGACTAAAGTTGTTCTGTGGGTTGTAGAAGTGATGAAACCTGATTTCCCCTAGATTTGTATCCTTTACTCTTCACATCTTCCCTCTGTCTCTCATGGCTGCCCTGCTGGACCAGAGACAGCCTGTGCTGTTGGGTGCCTGGATATAATATATATATATATATGTGCCTCCTAATAACTAATGATACAACATCCAGCTCTGTGACCCTTCATGTGGTCTCTGTGATATAGTCAATTAATCTGGCACCTCATTTCACCTTTGCTTCCCAGTCTCATGTCTGACCCTGCCCAGCTCTGCTCTTCTTAAAGCTCTGGAAACTTCTTCCTGTCTGCCCTCCCTCCAGGCTAGGAGGAAGAGCAGTTTCACCATCACAGCAACCCGATTTCTGAGAGAGCAGAGAGCAATTTAGCTTCACATTCACGCTTAGGCCTGGAGAAGAAGGTGGGGGAATTAGCCAGCAATCCTGGCCTCCTTTCCTGGAATTGTTCAGGTGTTTTGCAACCACTGACTTCTAAAGCTAGGCATATAACTTGAATTACTTTGGGCAGAGACCTGTTGCTAAGCATTGTGATAATTATATAGGACACCCAGACCAGGTGTGTGGTTGTTTTCTCTTTTAATAATTTAGCCCTTAATAAAGAAGTGGGGAAAAACAACAACAGTAAAGCTCTTTTCAATGAAAGACTGTTGTTCTTCATTTGCTAAAGGCTGAAATAAATGTCTTTCCTTATGATCTGGTTTCTTAAGATGTTTTTTAACCCCTAAGAAACAGATTTAAAAATGGAGTCTCACACTTAATTTCCAATATATTAAATCCATAATTTTGATTCTTGGACCCTCTCCTCAGTAGTCCCGTTACTTGGAGGAAGTTCCTAAGTAGCAGCTATAAAAGCTCCCTAAAGAAATAGATTTACAGAGGAAGTTAAGGACCACAGTAGTTTTTAAAGCATTTTACCACCTGACGAAATCCAGTCTGGAGCTAGGTACCAAAGGCCCTGTGTAAATATTGAGGGGAGGGTGGAGGACACATGCCTGCCCCTTGCACCAAAGCTCCGTGACCGCTCAACATGCTCCATCTTGCACCCCATCCTTCAGACCTGGTGAGCTATGAATAACTGTGATATCCTCTGCCATGGCACAACTGTGGGAGCCCACCCATGCTCCTGACAGTCCAAGAGCTGGGACTGTCTCCTGGGAAGCGCAAAATATTCATGCATGTAACTGGAGCACCATTATGCAGAGTACAATACAGTATCCTGCAGTCAGATGCAAACTTATTCTGCCTGCCTGGACACAAACCAGCTCTGAATTGGTAGCTGTTTAATTGCAATCCATGCAATGGATTAATCCATGTAAACCATTCCACAAGGGACATGTACTGGCTTATGGCTTTAATGTGTATAAATAGCTTCCAGATTGGCTGGTGTCCAGTTAGTTTGCCATGGGCAGAAAAACACCGTATCTCACTGGAAATAACTGTGTAGTAATTACTGCAAACTGCTCTTCGTTATCTCTCTCTCCTTTTCTGTTTGCTAGCTGAACTGTTTGACAGCGGAGCATGTTTGCATATGCTGTCGATAAAAGCCTGTTTACTTTGTGCTGGTGTGTATGCATCCCAGGTCATATTTGCAACACAACAACACATAATGTCACATTTGAAAAAAATCCTAGTTTTCATGAGAACGTTGTGAAAAATAAATGACCTACAAATTTGAAAGGATGGCAGAAGATATGGCTAAGAAGAAAGAGCTAATAGAGCTAATCTTTCTAGAATCTAGGTCAAATAAGTGGCTGGTAGTGTGAAAAGATGCTTTTAGTTATTAATTCGTTTGTTTGTTTTATGGCATTTTCAGGCAAATGAAAGAGGAAAAGCAAAGACAGTCTGCTCAAACACTTGAAACTTATTCTTTTCCAGAACAAAACCCCTTCCCCATAGAAAGAGAAAGGATACTGGAAAGATATCAGATACCTAATGGTGAGTAGGAACTCATCAGCACAATAAAATCAAGGGCTCTGTTTGATAGATAGGAAGGATGTTCCAAAAGATAGAATTTAAATAAAGTTTTTGAAATTTAAGTTTAGAAAAGCAAGAAAAAATACAAGAAGCAGAAGGAAGAAGCTTGCTGGTACCTAAAGTAGAGTATTTATCATAAAACAGAGCTCAGACATAGGTACAATGAAATATATCAGTAAATGTAAGTAGTGTAGCAGAGGTACAGCAGAAACTCAGTGTATTTGACTTCCATGAGGCACAGGAAAAGAGCAGTCTAGCAGAAACAATCATGAAATTGCAGGAAGCAAATTATTTTATATCTACATGCTCCCCAATGAAAGGGGAAAAAAATGACATAAGAAGCAAGACCCAGCAGAGCCTCCAAAGCAGCAGTTTAGCTGCAGTACAGTACCTTATGTTTTCCTCTCAGAAACTGAACAAGGAAAATGATAATGATCAAGCATGTGCTACTGCCTTAAAAAGCCTAAAGAAATGCCTATTAAAACCAAAAGTATCACCAGGGCACAATTTAATTGCATTCTTGAGACAAAATAGAAAAAGTTTGGTCTACAGCATTCCTTCTGTCAGAAACAGTCCCAAATGCATAAAGCATCCATTCTGCAAAGCAGAGGCATGCTTTGTTAAAGGAAGGTCAGGAAAAAATGTCAAAAATCTAACAGCTAAAAGTTCTCTTGGCAGGAGGTTCTGCACAAGGATATCACAAAGCAGAGGAACAATTCCAGTCATGCAAAGGCACAGCAAGCATACAAGAGCACTGCAAAACCAACTACCAGTATTGGGCATATTGCTATACTTGTTCCATTAACAGTAAAGTGTGAAGTGATAAAGAACACCAGCACATATCACAATCAGTGTTATTGCTAACTTGGAAGAACTGTTAGTGTGGGATAGCTCTACAGTCATTGCAATAGAAAAAAAAAAAAACGTGAACTGTCGATATACCTAAGTTTTTTTAAACATGACCCCAACAATGCCTTGGGGACATCAGCCTTTTCACTTCAGATTAAACCACTCAGGTGCTTTCTGCAACAAGTATTGCCAGCATACTCAATATTGCTGTGTACAGGCAAATCAGGCAGGTCAAAAAAGCAGCCACTTCACCATATTCAGCCCTCTGGTAAACAATACTTGAAGAGCATGATCTTTGTTATATCCTCTACACATGACAATAAAGAAGAAAAGTGCATGAACTGCTAGGCAAGCTGTTGAGAGTTGCTGATGATTATATGGCAGCACCAGAAAGCAGAATGACAAAAAGGCTAAGGAAGAAGTGCAATCTAACGCTGAATCAGAGCAACCAGCAAAGCAGAACGAAACAGCCAAATTGGTTTTGTCACATCTCAGAAAGTGAAGGCAGTAGACCTGAGTAGTGGAAATGATAAAGCAGTTTAAAGTGCCAGACAAGTGCGCTGCTAATCAGGATGAACCAAGACCAGCAGAAATTGTTGAGCCTCAGTGAGAAACAAAGAAAAAACCCAACCGCTTTGCTTGATGTCTGGGTACCAATGAAGACTTCCAAAATAGCAAAGAAAAACTTAGAGGAATTGATCCACGTGCCCAGCGTTGGAATTCTTACCAGTGCCTGCAGGTCAGCTAATAGAAGAACAGTAACTTAAAATCTGAGGACTGCAGCTGCCCTGATGTTGAAAGCAGAGTATCGTATTGAAAAGGAGAGCGAAGGGTAAACCAAATGCCACCACAAAAAGTCCTTGCAGCCACTGAGCAGAGAGAAGAGACGAAGCACTTAGAGGCAACATAGGTGCTATCAGGAGATGGCTGTACCTACAAGTGTGAGAATTCACACTCACTCCAGATGCCAGAGGAAGATTTAAGAGTGAGAAATTCAAACAGTGCAAAAAACTGAGTGCAAGGATGGCTAAATTCCTAAGCTATAGCTAAGGACTAGGAAGAGAGGGAAATTATAGACAAGAAGAGTCTCGAAAGAACTAGGTACAGATTGGGAGAAGAAGAAATGAGAGCCAATCATTTCTCCTAAAGCCTGATCAAAGGGAAGTGGAAGCCTTTTGTAAGGGAGACCTCCCTTGTGCTCCCTAGCAAAAATTTCTTCCCCCTGATGAGGGTTGTTCATCATTGACAGTCAGAAAGTCTGACAGGGTTGCCTTCTTAAGCATGAGCTACATCTCTGTTTGCTAAGTGGGAGGAAAGAAACATGACAACATGAATATTAGAAATGTAAGAAGTAGAAGCAAGTGAGTGTGTCTATGTTAGTGTTTGTGCTCAGATCAGGACTGGTCTTTTGAAGCGAGTCTCAGTTGTCACCAATTACTGCACTTTAGTTCTCATCATAGCGTGCAATGGGACCTCAAGCACCAAACTCCCTTCAGGTGACATTAAACTGAAAGTGTGCATAATCACTCCAGCCACAAAAAGGACATTCAGTCAGACCAGGGGCCAGACTAGAGTTAGTCTGAAATTAAAAGAAAAAAATCCTAAACTGTGTACAGCATGGATGTCAGGTCCTAAGCACCAACTATTTCACTCTGCAGATCTGTTCTTCTTGACTCAGACTGCTTGCTAACAGAGATGCAGCCCAAGAGACTCCTTTAACTTCTGGTGATTTCACAATTCTTCACAATAATGATTTGTTCCATTTATTGAACCCAGTAACCCTTTTTTTTTGCATCCTGGTCAATACCTTACTGAACAGCTAATGCATTTGGTTTTGATTCTCTCATAATTTTCCTTGTTGTAACATAATTCTTTGTTCTGTCAAAGAATGAACTGTTCTGCTCTTCCCAATATACCTTTTTTTTACAATATTTTCTAGGTATACATGTCATTTCTCTCAGATTTTATTTTCCTTCTGAGAAGACAATTAGCTAGGCAACTGCTAAGTTGTAGTTCAAATTCTAGCATGAGGTTAGGTATGCCTACATTACAAACATTCGTAAACCATTGCCTGGGAAGTTAATAGGAGCTCTCCCTGTTTAGCAGGATTCTAATGCTTATATGTCTTTTCGTAGAATAAAATTCTATTTTCTATTAAAGGTATTTTTCATTCATCCTGTAGGATCAGGTGCTATATGCATAATTTTTATGACCCATGTGTTAGGCAAGCATATCTATACTAACGATAATCAGAGGTACAACATTGCAGTAAGTTCCAGCTAGAATAATTAGTTTTTTTGAAGTATACTCGTATGTACGTGTATATATACATACGTATGTATATATACGTATATACATATATACGTATGTATATATGTATATAATTTATTTGAATCTCAGTTTTAAGTATAATGTATACTAAGCCCTTTAGAAACTTCTTTTACAGTTCCAGTTGCCTGGGAACTTTGCTGTTTGTCTCCACTTACTGTGACAAACAACCTTCATATCCATTAGTCATGCAAAGTAAATAACTAACTTCACTCAGGCAATAAATCCAAATAATCAGTAACAACAGCAGGTGATAAATGTCAGCAAAACTGATATTATATTAGACCCAAGTTACTGAGTAACACTAATGTGCGATGAATAAGGTTCAGAGGTCTGATGAGAAGCAGCTGACATGAAACAAATACACAAGCACTTAGTTTTGTCTCTTGTTGTTTAAAAGATTTAGAAATGAGGAAAAATACATTGCCTAACTCTGAAACTGTTGTAAAATTGTGGTCCACACTTCAGAAGCTATTCTGCCTTAGAGTACGTCTATGTCATTTTCACACAAGGTTTTGTTGCACTCCTGGCTATGGCTCAGGCACTGAGTCACACTGCTTCCCAGGGCTCCTGGTTAACCACAATGCATGTGGTCTATCCCTTGTTCATGTCCTCAGGTGCACACAGGCAGGATTTATGCTCCAGTACCCCTGCACCTCTATTGGGATTTTGCATCTGAGTTGTTTGTTTTCAGAAATGCAACCCCAAATCACATCACTGCCTGAAATTAGCAGAGAAAGAATACAACCACATTATATACCTGGGTAAACCGAATAGCTTTGTCTTCTTAGTAGTATTCATGACTCACTCAAATTCTTCTAACACCTGCTTTCCAGGATAAATATTCACAAAACCCAAAGAATTTTGTCAGTACTTTGTTATACAGTCCATCATGCTGTTGAGTTCTCTGAACCCTTTGTTAAAATGTGGTGACCATTGGCCATAGATCAGTATGTTGACCTTTATTCACTACTCTCTTGTGCAACTCTTTGCAGCACTGCAAGTAGCTATAAAGCACTACTGAGTCTACTGACTGTTTTATACCATTTTTCACTGGTAAAATTACTACTCAAGGTGCAAAACAATGACTCAACCTTTGTCCTCATAGCATTTCCCAATGTTTAATATCTTTAAAACAACTCTAAAACCTATCTGCTTTGTCCCTGGCAGTTGCTGTGGGATGTCTCAGTGATTCAGCTCCAGGCTGGATCAGTGTACTCCATCTAGGCAGAAGATTTCCACCTGCCAAGGCAAGCCTGCCTGGCTGGCTGTGAACATCTCACACGTTATGCACGATACACGAGCAAACAGACTATCTGAGCACTGTGCTGTCCATAAGGAAGGTCAGCTCTGGTCTCTTTGCACTCAGACTCACACTCTTGTGGTGGTGGTAGAGGTTTTTTGGGCAAGGATGCAGGGGATCCCTGGAGGGAGGGATAGAGGGGTCAGATCAAACCCCAGCAGGAGGAGAATATTGCTGTCCTTGTCAGTGAAGCTGGGATCTGAAAAGGTTGGAAAACAGCTGGCCAAGACTAGTCCCCTGCCTCCAGCACTGAGAAGTGACCCATGGTGCTTCATGGGAAGGTATAAGAACCTTTTAACAGGCCATAGACCAATGTTTCATTTTAATCCTTAATAGAGATTTGTGCAAATCCTAAAGCACAACGTTCTGGGAATCTTCCACAGCTTGTGACTCCAGAAGTACCTCTGTGCAATGAGACTGACAGAGGACCTGCTCACAGAGGACCTTGTGTTAGTTATTAATTATGTTACATTATGTTAATTATATTATGCTGCTTGTTAATTATACTGAATGTTCCCATGCTCCAAGATAGGAAGAAGAGTATGGTTTCTGTTTTATTTCTATCCTTCTTTTTTTTTCATAACTTTTGTACCCCTTCTTATTCTTCTCATTCATTTCATTCTCTTTCCTTATGAATTTCTGTGTGTCCCTAAATAATTGATGGGGACATATGAATGTGCCAGACTGAATACACTGTAGCTTGGACAAGTAGAAAATGTTGGACCACAGGAGCAAGTTGAGTAGAAAAGCTGTGATCATTCCAACTGAGCTGAGTGTCTGAAATCAAACACAAAAAGAAATCTGTGACTTCACTCAGTTTGACAATAGCTATTTGTGAGGGCTGGCCAGTAACAGGCACAGCATGCCACTGTTTTGTGTGGTGTCGTTATAGTATTTTCCATAGTTCTCACCAACTTATGCATTCTTTAGCTCAGTTTAAGTTTTGAACTTCCTGTAGAGCTGCCGAGATTTCTTTCCTGGCTTGATGTAGTTAAGATAGATACCTAGACAGTGTAGAATATATGTTTTTGTCTCCAATATATGTAGCTTTGCCTGATCTGATTGAACCATACACATATAATTGTATTGTCCACTGACTGAGCTGAATATGTTCCCCCAGAAGTTCCTTATAGACCCCTTGGTATTCCCCTTTGTATCACTCCCTGTTGCTTTGCTCCCTTCAGTTCATTCAAAAATGTGCTAGCACAGGATTTAGCATGGCACCACGCAGCTTTCCTTTGGCTTGCATTCAACAAAGGTAATTTCATCAGTCTTCCTTGCCTAGAGCTGAGTGAGCAATAGGTCTGTACTTTGTTTTACCATCAGTAATTGTTTAGAGCAGGATCAAAAAGCACTTAGGCACCTAAAGTGGAATAAAACTGGAATTCAGTTCTCCAAAAACGAAATCCTGAAAACTCTGTATAAGTGCTGGCTGTTCCTGAGAGATGCTATGGTTTACGGCTTTGGCTTTGACATTAAATTTCTCCAGGCACCCAAGGTTGCACCTCTGGGCATGCTGGGCTCCATTCAGTTGCCTAAATTTAGGCGTTGAAGGCCATTTGAGATGCTCTAGGTTATTTGTCTGACCTTCAGCTCCTGCTCCAGGACACCTTTCTTGCAGGCCCCATGCCATTTATGCTATGTGGACATCTCTCTAAAGGCATTTATCCTATCTCATGGATGCATATATCATTAAATAAAGTGACAGGCTTTTTCCAGCCATTCCAATGGGCAAATGCAAAGAAAAAGAGTGTATGCAGCTATGAGTTTCTAACTACCTGGTTATGGCACTCATCTGAGAGAGTTTCACAAGGTTTCACATCTTGCTGCAAAAAAAGGTGTAAAACATGAAGTCTTCTTGGAGCAATCTGACCTGTTGCTTCTTCTCCTTTCTTATTTGAATTTGTCTACTTGTAGCTTCCAGCTGTAATATGTTTACTGTTAAAGTGCTCCTTACAATCAAAATCATTTCCATTTTCTCGTTTACAGTCTATGATAAATGTATGCTTTAATTTTCAATTTCCTGAGCTAAATGGATTGAATTCTCAGGTCTTTCCTTGTACCATAAGTTTTCCATACCTTGAGTAATTCTTGTGCTCTTCTGTTTTTTTTTCTAATTTTTCAACTTGATTTTGAAAGGTGGGCACAGAAGTGGTCTTACTAATGGTGCAATGCCTCCATCTATTTCCTATTCCTCTGCTTATATACGCCAGGATTCTTTTTGTCATGCAACCTGTTGCATTTAATTCGGTCAGTCGCTCGCTAGACTCCGTGCGTGGCTACTTCTTTCTAAAATGCCCCCACCTGTTAAAGACAATCTATTCTTGGTTCCTTGGTTGTAGTTCATCCAGTAACACAGACAGCTTGGTAGAACAGTCTTGGATTTAACCAAGTTTCCTGTCATTTGTGTTTTATTTGAATTTTATACTTCTCCAGTTAATTGAAAAATAATGAATCATATGGAGCCAAAACAGTTTGCTGCATCATCCTGCTTTAGACAGTTTATCATGGCAGATCTCAAAAGCTACTGTAAATGGTGACCTATCAGTTAATCTTTTCTGATCCATTTACATTTGCCAAGTTGCTTCTAAAGCAATTTTTTGCCAGAATATTTTATGGTACTAAGTGAATGGCTTAGGCAGTTGTCAGCATCACCTTGCATTTTCCTGTTTATGTTATATCAGCTAGGCTGATATCTTCACAGTCATAGTAAGGTATGGTTTAGTTTTGTTCAGTGACAGTTCTAGATTATGGGGTAACTTCTAAAAGCATCAGAGAAAGGAGAGAAATGACCTTTCCACTTTCCTAAAAGGAGATTCAGCTTTCTTTTATTTGGGAAACTGCTTCACTGAGTCCTTGCCAAGACTTCTCCCTTTTCCTTAAGCTAATAAGCTGTAAGTTCAGTTCCCTTCTCCCATCAGAACTGCAATAGTGCTGTAAGAACTTTAACACTGGTTTTGCTGCAACTTATCATCCATTTGGTCTTATTTCCTAAGCAAAAGTATCATTTTAAAATAAAATATATTCATAAAGGAAAAGCTGATCTATCTATCTGGTGAAAAAGTTTTTGCAAAACATTTATAAGAATTTGAAAGTCAAAAAATAATGTGATCTAAATGTGCAACTTCCATACCCACCATAAATTAGTATAGTTATAATTGTCTTTTAATATTTTGGCAAAGTCCCATTTCAATCTTACCGCCTCCATGTATCTGACACAAGTATGGAAATCGCCACACGTTCCCCAAACCGACAGCAAATCCGATGCAGCTTAAAATGTACTGGAACTTATTGTCCCACTTTGGTCTGCCATCTTCTTTAAGACTTTCAGGTGGCACATCAACTGATAAATCTTTTGACATGCTTATGAAATATCCTTGGCTCTCTAGCCCCTTTCTTTGTAAATGGGGAGATATGTATGATTCACAACCTGTGTCTCCTACAGGTTTTATTCAAGGTGACTAAAGGATTCAGGAGAAAGAGGTGGAGCTTTCTTTTGATGTTATGCAAAGGAATGTGTCATTGTAAAAGCTGTAGTTTGAAGACAAAACCAGGAATTATTATTATATGGACAAAGTTACCACTCTTGACTTTTTGCAATTCTTTCTATAGTTAGAGAACTTGGGAATATGTTGTTAATCGGTAACTCAGGATCAAACAGATTTTTATTTTCTGTTTTCTTTATGTTCTCAGATACTTTCAAAGATGTGTGCTATGGGTAGTAATAATAATAATAATAATAATAATAATAATAATAATAAAAACCCTTTACAGCAATCAGACTTGATAAAAATGTAAAATGTTTTTTTTTAAAAAAGAAAAATCTGTGAATAAAGGAAGTGTTCCCATTTCCTTTGTTACTTAGTTAATAGAGTTAAATGATTGAAGACATCTTCTGTACATTCATAAAGTAAAAAAATGCAATAAAAATTAATATTAATCAGATATATCTGTTACTGCTTTAACCATCTTCCATGCCTTGTATTGCTGCATAATGGTCATTGGTTATATTAAAGCCTCAATAACAGCCTGATAAAGGTATATTTTTATAGATGTACTTGCAGTTGCTTTTTGTCAGTCCTGAGGTCTGCCATTTGGACACGTGGGCCACAGGCAGCCGTGGCATGGATGACTTGAGCCTGAGCAACCACATGGCTTCTCCTGCATCAAGCTCTCCAGAGCATGTTCAGCACACTAAACACAAAGGAACTCTCTTTCATCATACTTTTCTATTTCTGAAAATTCACACCCTTAGGTATGACTAATTCAAAATATTTGAAAGGTGCAGCACAGATTGACTAGGACAGTTTGAGAATTGTTTTTATCTATATAGCATTTGATATTTTGAGAAGCACTTTTTCAGTATTTCATTTTTATAAATTTGTGAGGGCAATTCTGGTTTGGTCAATTATCAAAGTATCAAAGAAGCTATTCAGTTATCTAATTTTTATTTGAGAAAATAGATAAAAACTTTTAACTTTTAGTATGAAAATTCAAACTGATCTCAGTCATGTTCCCAAGCAGACACCAAGTTGAGACTCTGATCTTGACAAGACCGTATAAATTCAGACATCAGAATCTAGTCCACTTTTACCATACCTGTTAGAGGTTAATCACTTCCTGCCTGTCAGTGAATCCCAAGTAACTATTTTTGTTGCTCATTAAATAGTTACTGAGGAATGTAACAGCTGAGTGCTTTCCTTCAAATGAAAGTGTGTGAGAACCAATTTTTGTTGTCTTTCAGTTATACCAGTGTTTGGCTATTTTGCACTCCAAAATATCTTAGTCCACAATAAATAGATTAGCCAGTCAGCTTGCTTGCTTCATTAAATCAACACTTTTGCCTGGATTCTTCTTCTTGAAATGGGAGTAATATCTAACTGAAGATGGACTTTTTTTGCAAAATACTTAGAGAGAAATAAAAGCCTTGCTCTGTAGCTAAGCATGTAAAGATGCTCAGGTTGCAGGTCGTCCAACCAGAAGTCAGCTTCACATTTAGGCCACACAAATCTCCCCAGTAAGGTCAGTTCATCTGCTTGGAGCTCTGCAAACATGCAAGTCCTAGGTGCAACTTGGCTTCCTGGCGCCTTATCAGGATATCTCACAGGGCACGCACAAGTCGGCACACACAAAGTGGCTAACAGCACTTACACACCATCACTGCTGCCAGGGTACTCACCATCACTGCTCTCACTACCATTGCTGAACTGCTGCTGCCCCCCTAACTCCTACGTCATCAGCAAGAGCAGAGCTATCTGCTGGCAATTTGGAAAAAAAGGCAAATAATGAAATATCCAGAATTATAAATGAATCAAAGTGTTATTTTCATACTTAGAAATGTTTTTATTAAATATTTTAAACTTCTGTATGAGACAATGTTTGTGGCTTTGTGCAACAAAATGGCACATAAAGTTAAAAACAATTTAATGTGCAAGAGAAGAGAGTATAAAACTGTCCTTCGTATTAGTCACCCAACCAGAATGACTGACATGGAAGAGTCTCATACGTAAGTCAAGTGCAGTGCATCCCACAATAGAGAGCTCCCAGCCAGTTTTAAACAGGCTGGCTTCAAAACCAGAAGTAGGATAAATGATTTGGTGTAGTGCTCCATTCACTTGCGAATGTGGCTGTTTTGCTTCCAGGATCCAAGCTATTATCTCTTCACAGCGCAGCAATTGTTAGTTAAACATGCATTTTCCACAAATGTTTACCTGGAAACAACACATTATTATCCTTTTATGACAATAAAATTAACGCTTGATTCTTTATAAAAAAAAAAGTTTTTCCTTTCCTCACCAACAAGGGGTTCTTTCACATTTTTTAAATGGTTTTATGCTGAATTCTTTAAGTTCCCATTTACAGAAGTCTCAGATGTGGAGATCACAAGGCCCACATGATCTTTTTTTTTCTGACAGCAATTTCTAATGGCTTTGTAGATGGCAAAGACAGGGATGACCAAACTAGGCACTCCAGCCAGGATTACAATAATAACATACACCCAACTGGGATATCCAACCTTCTGTGATCTGGGGAAGTCTTCCTGCAAGAATAAACAACCAAGTTGTAGAAGTCATGATGAGCAAATACTTGGGAACATTCACACATTCAGTACTTCAACAGAATAAAAACCAGAATCATAGCAGCAGCTAGCCACAACTGCACAGTAACTTGCCAATTCTACAGCAGTTCTAGCTAAAGTCATTGCTTCTCAGGGGTGTGCAGTCTCAACCCTTTTGTATTTATTTATTCTTAAAAGTAACAGAGAGAGGAAAGATGGTGTGAAGGAAGCAGAAGTGGGAAACAGAGACTGGGGGACTGTTCCTGGCACACTTCTTAGGCAAAAGGAGTGTAGGAGGGACAGGGCACAGGCCATCGGTGCTTGGTGGCAGAATGGCCTTTGGGCAGGAGGGCTGAAACTGAGGGGTGCGGGAACGCTGAAACAGGGTACTAAGACCAATAGGAAGAAGAAGGTGAGGATGCTGAGGGAGCAGAAAAGGAGAAGAAAATGGTCTCATTTGCCCATCTTCTTTCCTCTCCCTTTGCATCTCCCTCTCTCTCTCTAACTGTCTTATGAAAATAAAAACCAATGGTTACAAATTAAGTGTGCTGTATGACTGCTTTTTGCTTTAAGGACTTCAGCAGGTCAGAGGATAAAAAAGCAGAGCTAGACTGGCAGAGGAGAGGTGGGGTCATGGAGAAAATAACGGGACCCACATTTTTCTTCTCTGTACCACATATGGCTTATTATTCTGGAAGGGGGAGAAAGCAAAAGTAGTTAGCTTATTGCTGTCATTATAACTTAAATAATACAAATACATTTGGAAGAGGAAACAAGAAATCTGGATAGGGTAATATTAACTTCTTCTGTCAGTCTGATGAGTAACCAACACTACTGCAGTTCTGTGAGTCTAAATGCATACAGAAATAAGTACAATATCAAAATGGTCTGGCCCATTTGGTCCTTTATCATCACAGAAAAGTAGTGACATTTTGAGCTCTTCTATAACCGCTACTATGGACTGACATCTGTATAATTGGTCTTCTTTCAGTCCTGCCCGACAACTGGAATAATTCTGATGTTTCAGTTTTGTCCTCTTCAGAAAAAGAGGATTCTCAATTCTAGGCATTACAGTTGAATTTAGCACTTGGTTTTCTAAGCAGTATTTTTTTATTACAATTTTAGGTATTGTAATAAGTTTTTCATCTGAAAACTGTTGCAGAGGGGAGATGAATGTAATTTAGACTATTACATTAAAGAATACATAAAATAATTCTAAGTAAGTACTTTGGCTTTATATACTTACATAATTAGGATCCCAAATGCTGTAGAGCAGTTTTTGGTTGACTTTCACCACAAAATAAAAAAAGAAGATAACCAGCATAATGAGAGGACTGATAATTCTCCAGGTAATCTGCCAGAAAATATTGGGCTTGTGTCCAATCATGAACTCAATATCTTTGTTAAACCTAGAAATAAAAGCAGAAAGTTCAGGACAATAAAAGCTGGACAGGATCAAAGAGCATCTACCTGTGGGTAGGAAAATCCAAACTAAACCTAACTGTACTTCTCAGAACTTTGCTAATGTCATTGTGAACTGAGGACTGATAATAACATCATGAGTTAGACCTAATTACTTTGAATTAAAACAGATATCACTATAACTATCTTAGCAATTTCCAATTCATAGTTCCCAAAAGAATGTCAAAAAAAGTTTTTAGAAATGTGCTTTCTGTCAAGAATTATGCAAAGCATATATAAAATAATTTTGGCAAGAAGCAGTCAATGCATAAGGAGTTTGTCTATAACATGTTGTAGTATTGCTTCAGGATTTTTTTTTTTTTTGTAAGCATCTCAGAACTGCATCAGTTAAAAGGAATGAAACATTATTAAAAAGGAGTAAAATTGGAATAATTTTAAAAATTAGATTCTGAGCATAATGTTTGCTTAATTTAGATTTCTACCAGTTTTCTCAGGTTGAGTACCAAAGAAATATTTAACTCATGCATGCTCATTAATGACACTTAAGAATGCATTACTCTGGTTATGTTTAGAGCACACAGTGGAAAATCATTGCATTGAAAGTAATATTGCCTGCATCAGTGCTGACCTAGCATGGCTCTACTCCCTTCAGATCCATTTTATGTCCTCTAGATATGATACAGCACTATGTGCACCCACTACTTAATTAAGAACTAGTTTGGGGTTTCTTTTGTCCACCCTCTCTTCTGGCTTTCCAGCATGGGGACTGAGTCTGAGGGGATTATTCAGTTGGTTCTACAGCTATAAACAACACGCAGAATTCAGTTGAGTCTCAACTACCATATAAATTTGTTTTATCTTTTTGTCCCTAATTCCTAAGATCTAGGTATTATTTTAAAGCCAGACTAAAGATAAAAAAACCACATAATTTCAAGAATGGACTATGCATGAAGCAAAATAGTTTACTATATAATGTGTAGTTTACTATGTTTCTTTTTGCAGTTTCTTTCAGGTGTTGGGAGATGATCTGAACAGAAAATACACATAAAATGTTGGAGTCAGTTAGAGGTAACTGTGGCCTGAGTTTTAGCATTCTGAATTTGTGTTTCAACAGAAGCTGGGGATGTTTTTTTCTGAAAATCCATCCAAATGTGTCACAGTTTAGGTTCCAAATTTTGAAGCAGCAAAATTGTGACCATTCCAGACTGAATCCAAGATTGACTTGGATGCATAAAGTTGGATTTTGAGAGGATTAGTCTAAATCCAAAAGCTAAGCACCTGAAAATCCTTGCCTGCTTTACCTATAGATGTGGTGCTCTCCTTTTTAAACTTACAGTTCCCTAAGTTCTCCTATGGGCACGCACAAAAACACATCAGTCTTGACACAACTAACTAACTAAATCAACTTCAATTTGGATCTAATTAGCAATCCAGAATTAGATGTTTTAGGTTAGATCTTTCTAAATTGCCAGCCAGAAGCATGCTCTAAGAAGGCATACAGCACTGCATTTCCGCGTAAAATCCTCCCGACAATCAAGGGGGGTGGTAAGGCTGTGGTGGTGGGAACCCTGGCCACACAACATAGTGCCAGAGGACATTCAGAATCATTTTCTTCCTTTCCCTGAGTAAATTCACTCTGTCCCTCCTTGGAGCGTGCTCTGCTCTATTTATTGGTACTGGAAGAGGCAGACAGAGCATCCTCCACATCCTAAGAAAAACTCAGGACTTTGGAGGTGGGAGAGAGCCTGGGAGAGTGAGCAGGTCCCTGTGGCCTGGGAACTGAGGCACAAGGAAAGAGGAGTCACATGTCCCAGTCCCTACTGCAGAGCATGTCCAGCAGTAATTCATGGAAAAGTACTATGGATAAAATGCAGATTTTCGAGCAGGAAGAGACATCTTTTTATTGGTGACCCTTTCTCAGTTTTTGAGAAAAATGTCACAGAATCTCATCTGGCGCAGATATCACCACCTTTAGGCAGCTGTGAATAAGCCCTGTACTGAAAGAAGGCTGAAAGCATCTCCAGTCCTCACTCTTTCCTCCTGGCTGGTGTTCAGCAGCTTTTCACCAAGCCTGCTGGCTTGTGATGGCTCCCATCTTGCACTGCGTTCCCAAGGGCCCTGCTGTCTCCAAGCTCTCTGCAAGAAACCTAGGTGCCAGCTACAGCAACCTGTACCCAAGTACTGGCCAAGAATGTTAATGTTAGGTCTTGAAGTTCTTTTCTGAATCAATCTCTACCCCTCTACAGCCTCGACTTGTATTTGTATTCTGGGAATAGTTTTAGTTTGACTTTGTAAAGTGGTCTGACATTTTAAAAGTCAGGAAAAGCAATCACCATGGACTTTTCTGTTCTCAACGCCGAAAAACAAGCCTTCTTTCACTAGGGTTCTTTCTATGTTGTGCTAATCTAATTTACCTAAGTTGATTCATACCTCCTCACAGAATATAAAACCGTACGTATGACAATATCTGCCACAGGGGCATTCACCCTATCGCCAGGAGCAGCACAGCTGGAGGGCTAACACAGAATCAAGCAAAACTTAAGGGTGACTAAAGTTCCTAGAGTTCCCTCATATTTCTTAAAAATTAATTATGAACAGAAAGATGGACGGAATTGATTTATTACATGTCTCTAGGAAGTTAATAGGATAATTACTCACTGCTAGAATTGATAAAGTCCTGAATCTATCAAGTAAGACAGAATGTATCTCAGTAGCTTTGGATTTGCATCCTGCTGTAAAACAATGTCTGCAATCTGCATGGAGCTGCTCACTGCTTCGGACAATATCATTTAGCACTCATTTTAAGTATTCATGGAATATACCTGTGTTTTAAACTTTCAGCTCAGTGCTGATGTGCTTGTACTTTGCTTCTGCTAATTAACTAGTTTATGCAGCTGTTCTGAAGAGGTTTTATTGTAAATTCCACCGTGTTTAAAATGTAAATGAGCTATAGTGGCATTTATCTAACTATTGCAAATGTGTATGTTTTGACATATACTTTAAAAATAAAATATTTACATTCATATTATTCTACTCTAGGGCACTTTAGTGTTGTCTTGCAATCCCTTGGGGATGTGTTTATTTTAGCTGATTGTTATAGAGCATTATCTATGATAATGTTTTAGTAGAAAGGTGGACAGCTTTCATGTACAAAATAACCCCCCCCACACCAAACTCTTAACAAAGCATCTTTTCTTTTTGTTAAGAACTATTTTAGAAGTCTAAATCATGTAAGCAATGCTAAATTACATAAATTGCATAAATCCAGTGATTCATATGACAGAAATGATGTTCAAGGAGATGTAACAAGATTCCAGCTACAGGACTAATCAACTTATGCATTAGTTTCTAAGTGATGCTTAACTTGTATTTCATACCTGTCTATTCCATAAATGTAGACGACTGAAAACATCTCACAAAATGCAATTATCAGCAAGGGAATAGAGCCAGCAAAGCTGTCAAATAGAGCCAGCCAGTAATTACCAGACTCCAGCACAAAAGTAAAAGCTAACAGGTAAGACCCCACACAAATCAGACCTGTAAAAAAAAAAAAAAAAGTAACAAATGCACAGCAAAGATGAATATGTTATTTCAGGCACAGAAAGCACAAAACTAGTATGAAAGTTCCTCTCAATGAATCTTTTCAGTATTTTACCTTTTTTTTTTCTTTAGCCAAAATTATTTATCAATTTTAGGACAAATTCACCCATAGTTGTGTGTTATTAATAGTGCATTTTTAGCATATAAGCTATTCTTTGGCGGGGAGAATCATTTGCTTCAAATGCAGCACCTACCTGTAACAAGTTCCTTAGGCCATTTTGGGGGTATAAGATTAAGATCTTGCAAAGGTACAAGCACACCTTCCATATTTCCAAACATAGATGACAAACCCAAGCAGAAGAGCATGATGAAGAAGAGGATGGACCACAAAGGTGAGACAGGCATTTTGGTGATAGCTTCAGTGAAGACAATAAAGGCTAAGCCAGTTCCTTCAACTCCCTATGGAAGATTTAAGAAATTCCAAAAATTAGGCTCACTAACATACAGCATTCAAATTTACATATACATACATTACCTTGCTGTACACTACACTCTGCAACAGTAATCATGCTCTTTGTTTCCACAAAGACCTCTTAATACAGCAATATATTCACTGTAAATATAATATAAATTCAATTTAATGGAACAGAAAAAAAAGCTATACGGAAACATTTTATACTTGATTATCTTTTTATCCTAATACTATAGTTCTGCCATCCATAAACTAAGTAAGACTGTGGTGGAAAATGGTCCTGATGCTAAGCTGTTTGTCAGAGAACAATATAAACCCAAAAAAGGTTTTACTACTGCTGGGGGAGCACTTAAGCATCACACATAAAAAAGACAGAGTTATGATTTCAGTAAAGCAGTTGCATATACATGCACATTGTGTTCAAGAGAAATGATGTGAAAATACTATTTAGCATGTAAAATCAAAGTTTCAAGATTTCTGATTGAGGAATGCCAACACAGTGGTAAGTCTACCAGTTTGTGTATCTGTTCTCCCAACAGATGCACTAAAAATAACAGAAGTTGTTGTAAAACATTTTGTGTGGTTACACAGAACAGACTCTGTGCATCTATCTAAAGTGCCTGAGCTAAGGTTGCACATTCTCTAAATTTTATAAACACATCTTTTCATATGTAATTTCCCATCTTTTTAACCAAAAAAAGAAAACAATTACACATTTTTATCACAAATTCTTCATTGTCAAGGTTCATTCTTTTGGTGACACCCAGATACTGACTGGGAAAGGGCTTGCTCCAATTGCTTCCTCACTCTGGGAGTTTCTTCCCTAATTTTTGTGTCTTTCTCTCTCTCCCACCACAGCTGCAACCAGCTGTTTCCTGAGGAATACCTGCTGCTGTTTTGCCAGCTACATGAGGCCAGCCTAGAACACGTGAGTGCTTAGTTAATATTCTGACAGGTTGCCAATACTTTTCAGAGAAATTTAACTGTTTATCTCTTCAAAAACTAAATGGTTTCCCAAGGGAAAAACAAAAGTAGTCCTTTAATCCAAGGGCATTCCAAACAAACAGCAAATAATCAATGGAAATATCACAAAAACCCTTCTTAAGGAAGAATATTAAGCAACTTAAAATGTAAATATTGCTATGAGTTCCTACCACAATAATTGTATGAACATGTGTTAAACTTACATCATTCAAGAAACTTTCAAGATTACAGGTTTCAAACTTAAGACTTGCAAAAGTCATCGGATCAGTCATGTTACACAGCTTCTGCATTTGTTCAAAGTTCTCTTGGGTTACATTCCCTTCAGGCAAATCAAATGCATTCATCAATGTAAGAATATTTCTGTAAAAATGAAATACAAATAATTTGAAATTATTTATTTATAAGCAACTGCAGTATTCATTTTCATCATCAATCAAGTCATTAAGAGCACAATGTCTTTTATAAAGAAGATACAAAGGAAACAATGTTTCTGCTGCTTCAGCTCAGACTTGGAAGTGAGGAAGTCCAGTAGTTTTGTGCATGTACAGCTCTTTTTTTCTTCAGCCATACTGAGTGCGAAGCTGTCTCTCAGTGTGCAGACCACAGCTAATGGATCAGATGCTGCAGAGACCAGGGCAGAAGTTGGATGCCCATCTTTGCACTGCAAAGTTAGGCACTTCGCAGGTCAGACTGGGACACTTCTGGGAATGTGCAAGGTGTCTGCAGTGATGTGTTATGGACTTCTACAGCTGAATACGAAAGAACTAGACAGGCATCTGCAGGGTCTGGCAGCCCAGGTTACATGAGAGTCTGAATTACTCTATTAAGGTAGACACCTAAGCAGTGAAGCTCTGCAGGAGGCAGTCTTAACACAGGGCTGATGCAGGGTGCAGGGTGTGCCACATTCAAGCCATAGCTCACTTCAGCAGGCAGTGATTTTTGGGAATTCTGCAATTTGTTGCAATATTTCTAGAGCATGTTCCAGTGGTTGGTAGAGCATCAACAAGGACATTAGCATCTACACTGTAATCCAGATGTGGCCAACACTGCAGGATTTTCAGAACTGCCTGGTTTTGTCAAGCACTGCTTCTGTTTCATAGGGAACTGTTAAAATGGGCAGCACTCTGTTGTGAGAGAACTCCAAGGCAGGACTACATAGTCTGGCCAAGAATGGCAAGAAGCCTTTGAGGGTTTCACATCAGCCCTAGTAGGAGTAGCAGCAGCAGTAGCAGCCTACTATCTTTTTTTTTTTTTTTTTTTAATGTGTGACATAAAATCTAATTTGCCACAGAATTGAAACTTTTGCCCTACCCAAGTAAGTACACACACTTCTACAGAACATGGTACCTTTATAAATATTATAGCATGTTTTATTGAGTTAATATATCAAGAACTGAATCTACCTTTATGTAAACAGACATTATTAATTAACTGCAGTTGTATTTAAAAGAACAGTTTCAAAAAAAGCATTCAGAAGTGGAATGCCCTCCTTCCCCCTTGTTACTATTTGGAAGCATCAGGAAATAATGTAAAATATGGGTGCTTATGCATCATCTATGTAGAAAATAAGGTGGTTCAAATAATAATTGTTCCCTATGGGGTTGATACTGCCAAATCAGTCCATCCCTTGTACATCTAGAACAATATAGTTACACCTCAGAAATTCACATGATCAAAGCCATTCATCTTGAATGTGATTCAGATTTTTTGAAGTAATGGGTGGTCTGGCACCATAGGGATCAGGACCTGTAATTGTTCATGAATGATTGAGCCATTATCATCAAGCTAACAGAACTGCCCTGGCCAAAAAAACATCTCTATATTCTGTTTTTTCAATAGCTTACTTGTCGAAACAGTCATCGTATCTTTCTGTGGCTCTGAATCCAATGATGGAGTATATGACGGTTGCTGCATAAATGGATGTGAAACCATTGATCACTGAGATAATCAGAGCATCTTTCTCACAGTTATTGCTGCAATTCAAAGAGAAGAAACAATGAATTTCAAACACATTCTCAGAATAAATGTTAAAAATTGGCCATCAAGATTAACAAAAGGGTAGTCTACAGATGCATAGGTACATTTCTATGTTCTCTATGAGTGTACAAGTACAGCTGATAGAGTTAGTGAATTAATACTCATGCCTTAAGAAATTTAATAGATATCCTTTTTTTCTCCTTAAATGATCCTATTCATAAGGAATAATTTCCTCTGTTCTTTCTTAGTCTGGCTCATGGAAGGTAAAACAGGCAGGGCAAAAACAATCTTTCCATACTCTAGATGAGTATGATAATTGCTATACCGTTGTCATCAGTTTCTATTGACTAGTAAACATTTCCCACTCTGTGTGTTGAATTTAATTAATTCCATGCTCATCTTGCTACTTTTGGATCAGGATAGGCTGTATGATAGAACTATATATATATGGCTAGAGGAGGCCTTCCTCGAGTTTCAGTCTTTTTTTCCTGTAAGAACTTCCCTTGTCTTTGTAATATTACTGAACAGGAAGAAGGCTGTCTTCCTGGAAAGAAAGGAGAGTGAGCATATAGAAGATTGCATCAGTTTGGGAGAAATGTGATTGAAACAGCATTGACTGGAAGGCAATCTCTTAAAAAAGGTTTCAAAGCTATACTTGCACATGAAGCTGTAGTAGCCAAAAGTGCTTTGGAATAGTTTTGTTTGATTGTTGGATAAAAATTATTTCAAAATATCCTGAAGTTTGGAAAATACTATGGGAATCTTTGCTGATAAGGTTGAATATGTAATCTATTCTATTGTGAAATCTAAACTCTTTTGGGGAGACTTTTCTGCTGCAGAGACTTCTTGACAAAGTATCTGTGCTAAGATGGAAAATTTGCAGATCCAGAAAGAGACCTTCATCTGACAGAGAAGATTAAGAATCAATATTAAATTAGTACATTGTTTTATGAGAAGGCTGTGAAGCTCTAGATATCATATTTCTCTTGGGCAAGACTGGACTACTGAGATGAATTTGACGTCGTATCTAATTTTATGGTCAGCTTTAAGAGGAGAGGAAAGGAAAGCATGTTCAGCAAAGACCTCTGACACTGTGACTTTTCCTGATTTATGGTGTCCATACTGGGGGGGAGGGCAATAAATAACTGAATACGAAAGAACTGAAATAAACTGAAATTCTGCAGTCACCTCTGTTGTCAGTTTTTTCACTGTAACATGAGTCTCACAGACAGTCTTTATAAAAATATTACTTCCTTTCACAGAAAGTAAAAGGCTCAAGTTTCTCTTTGTTATGAATGGGTGGATCTCTGATGGCTTTGAAACCTCACAGTATTTAATGAGATGGTTACATGCCCAAATCATCTGAAAGCAGAGTCACTCACACCTCTTAGCTAGTACTGACTGCCAGCAATCATTCGAAGCTGATGGTCTCAGTATTGGCATAACTCAAGTAAATTTTTTTAGCACTGCAAGTGGTCCAACACCACAGTGTAACATTATGGAATTTGCATGTTTTTTCTTATATCTCCTTCATGGGAATTTCATGAGGTTCTGTCAGCTTCCTCATTAAATCATTAACTTCTGGGAATTGAAGGAGGGTGGCCTAGTGTCACAGTCCTAGTGTGTTGGAAAGGCAGGAATACACTGATCCTTTTCGTGTCTCTATCGGAGAGACTTGCACTGAGACTTGCAGGCACCAAAAGTTCCAGATGAACTTTTGAAAAACACCTGAAAACAAGAGTGGTGGCAGAGAATTACATCAGTGACTGAAATGCCAATAAACTGTGGTCGGACCTGAGCTGAAACTGAAACATATTCATATAAAAATTTGGTTTTTGCCTGGCTACTTACTGTACAGAGTTGTAACTGGAGAAAGAGATGAGGCCTCCAAAGGCCAGGGAGAAAGAGTAAAACACCTGAGCACCCGCATCCAGCCACGTCACTGGATTAGCCAGCTCAGCAACCTGAGGCATCAGACATATGGCTTTAAGCATATATAACATCATTATTTAGACTGAATATGAGAAATTTAAAACAGTAATAAAACAAGATCATTAACCTTGCAGAACTCACCACTTTTCAAGACTGTTAACAAATAGGTCAGTACTCGTCAGACTTAATTTCTTTCAAAAAGAAAATGTACCAATATGCTAATATCATGCAGTGTAGAAAAGTAATACTTTGAAAATTCATTAAAACATGACTTTCCATAGCTGATGCTTACAATGCCTGTTTCCAGAAAATGTGTTTATTATTTAATTTTAATAGGAAGCATTCATAGGTTTTCTCATGGAAAAGGAAACCCCTTTTAATTTTGCTAAGAAATTGTTCTATAATTAAACCATTTTAGTAGGCTCTGTGTAGCTATACAGATTAAATGGGGGTTATTCCCAACTATACCATTTCTGCTTGAAAGTTAGGCTAGTCCTTTACTAGAATATGGGACATTCTAGAAAAAGAATGCAAGCTCTTTTATAACAACTCCATAGCATTGCAAAGGTCCATTTTTTGTAACAAATTTTGATGGTAGAGATAGAGATAGAGAGAATGGATGTGTGTGTGTGTGTGTGTGTGTGTGTGTGTGTGTGTGTATGCGTGTGTTTTTCGCATATGATGCAAAAAAGGACTCACCCATCAGAATCAAGGTTTTACAGACCTGAAGGATAGTTAGAAAAGTATTGATGGAAGGGATTCATTTCCACTGAACTGTCAATTGCAGAAAGAACTATATAGTAGTTTCATTAAGGGATAAAGTATCCAGTGACTTACATTAGGAGTGAAGAGATACACAATTCCATTGACAGATCCTTTCAGTGTCAAGCCACGGATTAGAAAAATGGTAAGCACAAGGTAAGGAAGAGTTGATGTTACATACACAGCCTGCACAAGGAACAGGCAAATAAAACACTTAAATAAAATGGAACACTTCAAGAAAAAGGAAGGAAACAGAAGGAAATGAGGGGAGGAAACAATGAATTAACATATAAACAATAATGGCAAGTTTCAAATAAGTCACAATTAACATACTAGAGAAAATTATGTTCAAAAGAAACAGTAGGTGCAGTACATTTCGATAAAATACAGTTTTACAGTTAATGCTCTATTTAAGACAAATTGTCACTCCTGAAATTCAACTCATCATTCAATCACTATCACTAGGAACATAAGAAATAATATACATCCTGAGATCACACTGATGCTGCTGATGCAAGTACTGGATCTAACTGGCATCTCTGGACAGCAGAATGTGGGTTTCACAGTTAGAGAGATAATATTAGGGATTAGCACAAATCCAAATAAATCTGTGCATGTATGTTCTGAAGAGAATGGCCATAGCAAAAAGACTGAGCACCTTGATCTTTCATTGAAGACTACTACTAGTGGTAAGGTGGTAATACCTAAAGAAGGTTCTGCCAGGATCTATAAGGATGAGGAATCTGAATTGCTCACACAAATTTGCACATAAATCAAATCAGATCAAATTAAATTCCTGTGCGTTCAGCTAGCCATGCTTTCACTGGAGAAACAAGCAGTTTCTATAGTATGATTAGGTCTGTATAATAAGGAATCACAACAGCATAATGACTATTCTTTCTCTCTTGTATAAAACACATTACCTTTCCCGTTGTTTCAATGCCTCTGATTGTGCACACGTACAGTACACCCCATGCACATGTTAAACATAGCAAAAGCCACCACTGTACAGTGCCTGAATCATCAATAGATGTGGAGGTATTTAACGTTTCTCGGTACCAGAAATAATCTACAGGAGAGCTCCTGGCACACTCTTCTACGTAATCTGTAACACAAAATTATTGTCATGTTGTATGTCTTTTATTTACTGGAAAAAAAACATGTTAAATAATTAACACTAGTGTTCCAAATTATGCTATGTAACCTCAATGAATTTGCTGTTGGCAAATTTCAGATTCCTAGAGGCTAGTTTCATGAAAAAATGCAAGATTCTAAAGAGATTTGTTTAACAGGGATTTCCCTGCAGATTTTATTTTTATTTCTATCAATTCAACCATCTTTGAAGCTCACCCCAAACTCTTTTCCATCTGTTTCATTTTTCTTTTCCTACAAAAATGTGAAGACGGTAGCATCTTGTGCAAAGGGAAGGGTGGAGACGATTTCTGAGCATGGATGAAATTAAATGGATCTTTTTTTTTAAGGATCTCTCATTGATATAGACAAAAATTTTACATTTCCTTTCATATTTATATAAATATTTTCCATTATTTCCCACTCAGATGGACTGGAGTGCTCAAAGCACAATATTGAGATACCCTGTCAAGTCCCAGATAGCTTTAAAACTCCCAGGACCATTTTAAACTGATCTAAATAAAATTGTTGATGGATTTATTCTGCCATTTCATACTAGGTATGTGAGGAAACATGACTCTTTACCACTGACACTGATAACTCTCACAGGAAACATGGAAATTCTTTTCAACAATGCCTCACTCAGCCTGACATGTTAGTTATGAAGAAACATGTTGTCTAAATCTGGCAAGTGTTAATGTGTGCACTTTGAGAATATTCTATAGGTGAAGAAACACATCTGTCAAAATTGTTCTTATGGCTTCAATTCTGAAGTTTTATTAAAATGTCCAAATTTGTCTCAAAGATTAAGTATTGAGCATGCTTCATATAGTGCACATTTTTATAAAACTCAAGTAGTACAATAGCACAATGGTCCTGGCATGCTTTGCTGCTGTTTTACAGAAAGAGTCCCAATTAGGCTAATTGCTAGCAATAAAAAATGTGCTTTGCAACAAAATGCAATGGTTTTTAAAATATACCTGTTCTGTTGGCATTGAGAGGACAGCTACTCCAAGGCAGAGGCTCTTGGAAGGAGTTGAAGAAATACCACATCACCCAGGCAATAATAGTGTTATAATATAAACCCACAAGGAAGGATACAAACATTGCCGCTACTCCTAAAAAGAAATGAAATTCAGAATGTGATGTAAGTTTCCATTCACTTCAAGACATATTAAAATATATGAAGAAAAAAAACAGAGGAAATTATAAAAAACTAAAATCAGCCCAACTAAGTCCAACCAGATATATGAATACTAAAGCAGCCATGGGAAATTTGATTTTAAGGATCTGAAAATACATGCTGTCCTTGTACTGTTAAAACAAAGTAACATGCTTTTACGCCTCTCCCTCTCCAAAACATGTTAAAAAAAAAAATGCTAAAGCTTCAAAGGAAGGAACTGCAAGGCCAGAATTAGCACTCTTTCAGTGCCTGCAGTGGGGCACAGTCACTATGCAGGGAACCTATGTTAAAGTCCCAGTTCTGGATAGGAGTGTGCATTGTGGTACGAGCTCCATTCTGTCGGTCCCCAATCTTTCACGACCAACCTCACCATCCTACTTCCATGGTTTTTGCCTTTCTCCCTCTTCTCTTCCCTGCCCTGTATTTGTTTCAGGCTGTGTCCTGTTCCACGTTGCCTGGGCTGATGTTCCTGGAAGCCAATGTGACTGGAAAAACATCTCATCAACACTTTCTTGAATGTTTTCAGCCTAACTGGGGAGCAGCTCTGTCATTAGGCATTAAGGTTTGGAACAGAGGGCTGAGCTGCAGTTCCCATCTATTTCATGTGATCATAATACAGAAGTGGCCCACTCAGCTTCTTTACCATTTGCAAGCCAGCTGGAAAATCACGGAGTTTCTTTTCAGTGTAGGCTTTATCCCTATAAATTCATTATCTAAAGATTACATTACTGAGTTCTACACAGGCATACAGCCTAAAACTACTCTGAGACTGAAGCTGACAGCGGGTGTAGGAGCCAAAATTATGGATGTAATACCTCCCCATGGACACTACACATCCTGTTCAGTCTTGCTCACTGGTTATAGGGAATTTGGGTACATGTAGCACTCACCTGACTTGGGATTTTGCCTAAATGAGACCAAGCCTGTCTTCCCTTTCCGTAAGGTCACTGCAGAGGTTAGCAGAGGTGCTTGCCTATTCTTTGCGATATGGGAGGGGCAGCTGCCAGGAGGCAGGGTCTAAGAAGAGCTATAGGATGCAGGCTGATACTTCTCCTTCTCCACTTGTTCCAAAGTAGTCAACCTCTCGTGACTTTTGTGGCGGACAGTAGATGCTAATGATTAGCTCCTGAGGGCTCTTAGGTTCAGAAGTTTGAAAAAATCCAGAAGCAATGGAAGAATATCTTTAGTATGTGATTTATAGATGCAGTTGATGCCATCAGCAAGCAGTCCTAACTGACTGCATTTCTTCTTTCAAATGTGTGGCAGTGAGACTTCTGTGGCGTTTTTAATGATACATGCATAATGCTGCTTTTACTATGTCATCAGATTGAATAACTGAGAACCCCTAAGTCTTACACAGATGTTAACAAGCATTTTGCGGAAAATATTCTGTCTCTATGACTTTTAACCTGGTACCTCTCTCAGAGGTAAGAAAGTAATATTACATGGAACTGAAGCCTGGTAGACCAACATACAGAAAGATTCAACTCTTATATTTATCCACAGAACAGCTACAGAACAAATTATGGGTACACTTAAATCTTCATCCTGATGGTAAAGACAGCAATGTTGATAATACAGACGATATCTCTGAAGCCTGAAAGTGCTCTCAAATTAGAAAGACATTTTAAGAGTACCAACAGTACATGAGGACCCAGATACAACATTGTCATAGTTTGTTATCAAGATAAGTCTGAGCTATAAATCGACAGTTAGTGAGAAGGTAAAAGTGATAATCCTGGAATTTTTTATGGTGCACCAGAATAAAATATTGAAGCTTTGCTCTTAAGGTTATCAATTCAGAGACTCGCGCTTTATGGTTTGGGTTTTTATATCCTCTTCTGACTTACCAACACCTTTCAGAGTAGGATGGATTGAACTCCAGACTCCCACACTGCCTTTCCTCAGCCTTTGACCAATGGCAAACTCAAGATGAAGCAGCGGGATACCCTCCAGAACTAGCAAAATCAGGAAAGGGATCATGAAGGCTCCTGAAATGGATAAGAAAAAAATATTTCCTGTCAGTGAAATACTGCAATAAAGCACAAACTTCAGTTATGTGGGCTTTTCAAATCGCAATTAAGTTGTGAGCATACTTGTGGAAACTGTTCTATTTTCTGAACAATGCTTTTGACTGATCTTGTAATTATACAGATTGCCCAGGGGGCAGACTATATTGCATCTCTGATTCCAGGTAAGAATTCTAACTCTTCTTAAGTAGGAAAATAAATCTAAATTATATATTCCCAAGGTTAAACTTTGAAGGGGCCACCTTTGGATTCCAAATGGAGGACAGATAGCTACTTCGTTGGAATTACTTCCTTTTTTTGTGTGTGTGTGTGTGTGAAAGATTATGGTTTTATAATCGTGAATCATGCAAATTATATGAAATAATTAAGTGAACTAAGCAAGATGCTTAGAAAGATCAGGCAGGAGCAGGGTGGGGGTGACTGCCAGCCCCAATAAGGTTGTCTACATAAAATAACCAATAACTACCTGCTCAGTTAAACAGCTTTTTTGTTTGAGTAGGTGAGGTCTGAAGTTCAGAGTTCAAACCCTGCTAGTTATGACAAGGCTGGTTAGTATAGGCCTTTTTTTAAATTCATTTCTTCCTTAATAAAATATACCTCAGACTTGAGACATAACATATAACACCACACTGGAATAGCAAGGTGCAGAGTCAAATGCTTTAAAGTTGAGACATATTAGAATTATGGTTATCTGTAATTACAAAAAGTCTTTAACTGCCTGTTCACATACAGTAAATAATGAAAGTACATAAAAAATGCAGAACACTACAGGAACTGTTCAGCTTTGGATATGTGCTGCCTTCTTCCCCATGTATGCAATGAAAATAAAATAGAGCAACAGAGGAAGTTTGAAGAATGGAAACTGTAGTTTTGAATTCAAGGCAACTCAATGTTGTTTGGAAGAACTGAACTGCATGTTTGTCGGCTCTATGGGGTATCTTCATGATGTCATATACACCACAGTTTTAGAAAGAATCATTATTGTAAACTCTTCATTTTCTGTGTGCTTCTTTGAAGTCTGATAAAACAATATCATTGTTTTAAGTGGTCACTATTATGATGAAATCAGCCAGCCATGCTGTTTTACTTTCCACTGTAATGGAATTCAAATACTGCTAGTTCCTCATTTGTCTCTCATTGACATTTTGAAGATATGCTAATCAAGATCTGTACTTACTTTTGAACACATAAAATATGATGCAAAATGCTGAGCACTTCGAAAATGCACGTGCCACTCATCTGATTGAATGAATAATCTCTGATGTACCAGAAAAATTATTTTTTTGTTGAGTCCAGTTGCCAAAGGTAGTTGTGTTGACATGATAGCCTCAGACTTCTCTCGACCATCTCCTTTAGCTCCACAAAAATTTCTTACTAAAAATTTAACACTTTTCAAAATCAGTGTAGCTCATCTTGCATGGATTAAAAATTGGCTATCACTCTAAAAAAGGAGACTGACAGACTGAAGAGGTTTCAAAAGAGAGCCAGAAGAAAAATTCTGACTCAGGACATGCTTTTTATTAGTGAAAAACTGAATGACTCAGCATTAATTGTTATTTGTAGAGAAGACTGCCACTCTTCATCTGATTTTACATGCAGTACATGTAGATTTGGCTTCAGCAGTTTTGTGCTCTACTGATACTCCACCCTATTTCTGTGCAAACAACATTTCTCCCAACCTTTTTATTCTTGCTTTCATAGATAACAGGATTTCTGCAGTGTATGTGGAGATGAGTGCCCTCTCACTATTGACATCTGTTCCCCTACAGCCTGATGGCTTCCATCCTACTTGGGAGTGTCAATGGGACAATTTCCTCACAGTCAGCCTCTGGCCTTTCACAGAGATTAAGTTACTTATCAAAATATGGAGCTGCAAGCAGTCAGAAATGTGCCATGCTCTTATCTCACATGAGGCTGGCATACACTTTCCCTCTTGTTGCCCTCCTTCCAGGAGTTCTCATGAGGGTAAGATGAGATATGGACAAAGT